>NW_027555847.1:350444732-351644732 GCF_003287225.1 Phascolarctos cinereus | reverse complement strand
TATACCTTCTTTTCTCAGTGATTACATGGTACCTATACAAAAATTGACCATTTATTAGGCCATAAAAGTCTCACAATCAAATGCAGAAAGGTAGAAATAGCAAATGCATCCTCTTCTGACCATGATGCAATAAAAATTACATTTAATAAAGGGTCATGGAAAGGTAGATTAAAAACTAATTGGAAACTAAATATAAAAAAGAATGAGTGGGTTAAAGAACAAATCATAGAAACAATCAATAATTTCATCAAAGGGAATAACAACAATGAGAAAACATACCAAAATTTATGGGATGCAGTTAAAGCAGTACTTTGGGGAAAAATTCTATCTCCAAACTCTTAATATGAATAAAATAAAGAACAGATCAATGAATTTTGCATACAACTAAAAAAGCCAGAAAAAGAATAAATTAGAAATCCCCAATCAAAAACTAAATTGGAAACCCTGAAAATCAAAGGAGAGATTAATAAAAATGAGAATAAGAAAGCCATTGAACTAATAAATAAAACTAAGACCTGGTTTTATGGGGGGAAACAATAAAATAAGTATATCATTGGTTATTTTGATTTAAAAAAGAAGAAAGCTAAATTGCAGTATCAAAAATGAAAAGGGTGAATTCACCAATGAAGAGGAAATTAAAGCCATAATTAGGAGCTATTTTGCCCAACTATAGGCCAATAAATTTGACAAAGTGAAATAGATGAATATTTACAAAAACATTAATTGCCCAGATTAACAGAAGAGGAAATAGATTACTTAAATAACCCCATTTTTGAAAAAAGAATTTCAAGAAGTCATTAATGAAATTCCTAAGAAAAAAAACCCAAGGCCAGATGAATTCACAAGTGAATTCTACAAAACATTTAAAGAATAATTAATTGCAATACTAAATAAACTATTTGAGAAAGTGGGCAAAAAAGAACTCCTCCCAAATTTCTTTTATGATACAAATATGGTGCAGATGCCTAAACCAGGAAGAGCCAAAACAGAAAAGAAAACTGTAGTCTAATTTTGCTAATGAATATTGATTCAAAAATTTTTAAATAAAATGCTAGCAAGGAGATTACAGCAATATAGTACAAGATTATCATACTATATTAAGGAGGGATTCAGACCAGGAATGCAGGACTGGTTCAATATTAGGAAAACTATCATTGTAATTGGCCACATCAATGACAAAACCAACAGAAATCTTATGATTATCTCAACAGATGCAGAAAATGCTTTTTGACAACAGCAGCAATTCATGCTAAAAACACTAGAGATCATAGGAACAAATGAAGCTTTTTAAAAAAATGGTTAAGTAGTATTTATCCAAAACAATCAACAAACGTTGTATGTAATGAGAATTAAGGTAGAAGTCTTCTTAATAAGATCAGGAGTGAAGCCAGGATGCTGACTAGTACCACTATTATTCAACCTTGTTCTAGAAGTGTTAGCTATAGCAATAAGAGGGGAAAAAAAGAAATCAAAAGAATTAGAAAAAGCAATGAGAAAACAGAACTATTACTCTTTGCGAATGATATGATAGGACACTTAGAAAATCCTAGAGAATAAACTAAAAGACTAGGTGAAATAATTAACTTTAGCAAAATTACAAGATATAAAATAAACCCACATAAATCAACACCATTTCTATATATTACCAACAAAGCTCAGCAACAAGAAATAGAAAGAGAAATTCCCTTTAAAATAACTGTAGACAATGTAAAATAATTGGGACCCTACCACCTAAGACAAACCTAGGAGCTGTATGAATACAATTACAAAACACTCCACACAAAGAAAGTCAGATATAAACAATTGGAAAATATCAATTGCTCATGGGTAGGCAAGGCCAATAAAATGAAAATGACAAATCTACCTAAATTAATGTATGTATTCTCTGCCATATCAATCAAAACACCAAAAAAAAAAAGAAAAAAAGAAAAAAATTCATCAGTAAGACCAAAAATTGACTATATGCTGATAGTCAAGCATATCAACAGAATTCATAGGGAAAAACTGCAAAGTAAGGTAGCCTAGCCATACCAGATCTTGAACTAGATTATAAAGCTAGATTACATGATCATCAAAACTATCTTGTACTGGCTAAGAAACAGAGCAATAGATCAGTGGAATGAATTACGTACACAAAACACCATAATGACCATAGTAAATAACCATAATAATCTAATGTTTGATAAATCCAGAGACCCCAGCTACTGAGACAAGAACTCATTATTTGAAAAAAAACTGCTGAGAAAACTGGAAAACAGTATGGAAGAACTAGGTATAGACAAAAGTCTTACACCATATGGCAAGATAAGATAATGATGGGTACATGATTTAAACATAAAGGGTGTACATGAACAAATTAAGGGAGCAAGGAATAGTTTATCTGTCAGATCTAGGGAGAAGGGAATAATTTTTGGCAAAAAAGAGACAAAGATAATCACAAGACATAAGTGGATAATTTTGATTGTGTTAAATTAATTGGCAAGAACAAAACCAAGATTGGAAGGAAAGCACAAAGTTAGGAAATGATTTTTACAAGTGTTTCTAATAAAACCTAATTTCTCAAAAATACAAAGGACTGAGTCAAATTTATAATAATACAAATTATTTCCCAAATGATAAATAGACAAAGTATAGGAACAGGCAATTTATAACAATACAAAACATTCCCCAGTTGATAAATGATCAAAGGAATATGAATAGGCAATTTTCAGATGAAGAAATCAAAGCTCTCTTTAGTCATATGAAAAAGTGCTCTAAATCACTATTGACTAGAGAAATGCGAATGAAAACAACTCTGAGGTACCACCTCACACCCATCATATTAATTAATATGATAGAAAAGGAAAATGTTAAATGTTGGAGAGGATGTGGGAAAATTGGATTGGTAGTGGAGTTGTGAACTTATCCAACCATTCTGGAGAGCAATTTGGAACTATGCCCAAAGGGCAACCAAACTGTGGCAACCCTTTTATCCAGCAATGCCACTACTAGGTCTGTATTCCAAAGAGATCATTGAAAAAGGGAAAAGGACCTATATAAGCAAAAATATTTATTGAAGCTTTTCTGTGCTGTCAAAGAATAAGAAATTGAAGGAATATCCATCAATTGAGGAATGGCTGAACAAGTTGTGGTATATGAATATAATGGAATGTTATTCTGCTATAATAAATGATAAGCAGGTGGATTTCAGAAAAACCAGGAAAGACTTTCATGAACTGATGTAAAATGAAAGGAACAGAATCAGGAAAACATTGTACATAGTAACAGCAACAATGTGTGATGATCAACTATGAATGAGTTAGATCTTAGCAATACAATAACATATCAAATTGTATACAATTTTAGGGAGGGAGATGGGGATAAAGAGAGTGAGAAAAATTTAGACCTCAACTTTAAAAGGTTTTTTTTTATTAATTTATTTTGGTTTATCAACAATCATTTCCGTAAGCTTTTGAGTTTAAATTTTTCTCCCCCTCCCTTCCTCCCTCCTCCCCAAGATGATGCACAATCTGAAATATGCTATACATATACATTCCTATTAAACATATTTTCACATTAGTCATGTTGTAAGTAAGAATTAGAAACAATAGAAGGAACCACCAGAAAGAGGAAACAAAATACAACAGAAGAAAAAAATAGCAAGTAGTATGCTTCGATCTACATTCACACTCCATAGTTCTTTCTTTGGATGTGGATAGCATTTTCCATCATGAGAGCTTTGGAGATGTCTTACATCATTGCATTACTGAGAAGGGCTAAGTCTATCAATGTTAGTCATTGCACAACATGGCTGTTACTGTGTACAATGTTCTCCTGGTTCTGCTCACTTCACTCAGCATCAGTCCATGCAAATCTTTCCAGGTTTTTCTGAAGTCTGTCTGCTCATCCTTCCTCATAGCACAACAGTATTCCATTACATTTATATGCCACAACCATTCCCCAATTGATGGGTATCCCCTCAATTTCCAATTCTTGGCCACCACAAAAAGAGCTGCTATAAATATTTTTGTACATGTGGGTCCTTTACTCATTTGTAAGATCTCTTTGGGATACAGTCCTAGAAGTGCTATTTCTGGGTCAAAGGATATGCACAATTTTATAGCCCTT
The DNA here is from genome assembly GCF_003287225.1 of Phascolarctos cinereus. NCBI lineage: Eukaryota > Metazoa > Chordata > Mammalia > Diprotodontia > Phascolarctidae > Phascolarctos > Phascolarctos cinereus. The sequence continues at coordinate 351,640,625 of NW_027555847.1, read as the reverse complement.
TGGGCATAGTTCCAAATTGCTCTCCAAAATGGTTGGATCATTTCAGAACTCCACCAACAATGCATTACTATGAAATTCGATTTTTTAAAATGAATGTCTAAAATTGTCTTTACATGTAATTGGAAAAAATACTATTGAGTTGAGGAAAAAAAAGAATACAGAATACATGCCAAAATAAGATTTGGTTAGTAAGATGAATTCCTGCCCATACTTTAAAGGTCAGTCCAAATAGCACCTCCTCCATCAAGTCTTTCTGGATGCATTCTTTGAATAATGACATTTTGTCCCTGTGGATCTTTCAGAATATTGTGTTTTACATTTTCCTAATGTACTAATCATACAATATTTTGTATTAAGGTTAATTCTATATGCATGTTGTTCCACTACAAGACTGGGGTTAGTGACAATTTTTATCTAAGTTTTATGTCTCCTTCAGTATCTAGTAATGTGCTCTGCAAAGAGTAGATGCTTAAAAAAATGTTTATAGAATCCTAGCTCTGGAATTCTGTATTTTTATGATTTTATATCCTGTCTTTAATTGCTTCAGGAGAAATAGATTGCACAACGTATTCTAACCAATATCTAGGAGCACTCTTTCTTTAGGTCCTGATTGCTTAGACTCAATGAAAAAAGCAGTTCTCTGTTTTGGCCAGAAACCTGAGCCTCTTCCCTTCCCAGACCGATTCTTTTGACTAGGTAAAAGAGGCCATTCTTTGTTTCATTTCTTATCTACCCTTAATTACTGAATGGCTATTGCATCAGTCAAACTGAGACCTGGGAAAGACTTTAGCTTTAAAAAGCCAAGGTCTCCCACAGCATCCTTCTCTAATCACCCTGATCTATATCTTGCCACTGGACCAGACGGCTTGGGAGAAGAAAGTGAGGCTGGTGACTTCATATAGCTCTCCTTCACTTAAATCCAATTCACTTGCAAGTCATGGCATCACTTCTTTATGTCATGGTCCTCTTTGAGAATGAAGGAGAAACAACAACAAGAAGGAAAGCTCAATACCAGAGGAATTTTCCTGATAATGTTTCATTTTCTTCTGAGAATTACTGAAATGATATATGAGTGGATATTTCTTCAGTTCTAGGGAAATGGTGAGGCATATCTATTTCTTCAATTGGTTTTTAATTAAATTATATGTTGTGTGATTTTTTAACCTGTAGAATGAGACTCTCCATCATCAACGTCTGGGTGGTCTAGTGCTGCAGAAACTTTAATTGATGACCTATCTTATTGCCAAATTCCCTTGGAACAGATCACTTTGCTTATTTTGAAATAATTGGGCTCATTTTCAATCACTGTTTTCACTAATTGTGTCCATGTTCATTCATTCCTTGAATGCAGGGACTATGTCTTACTTGTGTTTAAATATCTGAGACTATCCAGATCAGAACCTTACACAGAGCAAGCACTTAATAAATTTTCGTAAGTAAATGAATGAGTCTTTATATATATACTTTAACACACGTCTTGCCAAATTCAAAATAGACCACACCTTTACCATTACACAATTGACTGAACAATGTAGAGAATACAAGATTTCATATAATTGGTGATTTATGCTTGTTGACTAGAAATGAGATGATATTTGCAAAGCACTAGCCACCCCAATCATACACACAAAACATCATCTTACAAAGGATACTTTTAATAACCTCTCTTACATGGGGTAGGGCATTTCATGATTTTGTCGGAATTTTGAAAAAATTCTTCAAGTGTGTAATGAATAACTTTATTTGATGACTTTATGATTATTTTTATCAAGTAGCTAAGTGGTGCAGTGGATAGAGTGCCAGGCCTAGAGTCAGGAAACCCATCTTCCTGAGTTCAAATCTGGACTCAGACACTTATTAGCTGTGTCACCCTGGGAAAATCACTTAGGCCCATTTTCTCCAGTTTCCTCATCTGTAAAATAAACTGGAAAAGGAAATGCCAGACTAATCCAGTATCTTGTCCAAGAAAGCCCCAAATGGGGTCATGAAGAGTCAGATGCAACTAAAAAAAATAACTAAACAGAAATAAAATCAATCAAGGTGTAAATATATGTCCTTGACATATATGTTCACAGAATGTGCTTGCTAATGTCACAAAAGATAACCAATGCACAGACCAGGTTGAAGTAGGATTCTCTATCAATTGCAAGGCCCTCCAGTATTCCTATTTGTAGATACTGCCTCAAATCCTAAATCACTGTAAAAAACTTTAAAAAAAGATGCTGTTATTATTCAAAGGAGTTTGGCCTTATCCATACAGGAAACATCACATACTTCTTATATAGACTATGATCTATAGTTGGATGGACAACTAGTAGAGCTCATTGATCAGTACATATATAGAAATACATGTATGTATGCCTAAATATACACATACATATCCTCATCTGTATGCATGTGTGTATATATGTATACACATATATGTGGATGTATATCTTGGACAGACATCATAAATGGATAATGAGCTGGGACCAGAATTCAACAGAAGGGGAAAAGTGGATTTGATTGCCTTTGGAATTATGCATTTATTTGCAATTGGCAATGCAATTCACTTGCAAGTATTTGCAAATTGCAAATATTTACAATTAAATATTATTAGGAAATTTCATTTATTTAATCATCCCAAACTTCTCCTTGATCCAAAAGTCCTCCATTTCCACACCAAAATTTTTCTGGTAATGATGTATAACTTCTACTTAGAACGTTACAGTCCTTGAGGAACTGAAGTTGAAGATCACACAAAGTGAAACAGAGAAGGATATGCTGGGAACAAGCAGGTTGCAAACAACATAAAACAGGAAACACACAGAAAAAGTGGCACAGGTCTTTTTTTTCCCAAAGAAATGTATGACTGAAAGAATGTTATGCTGAGAATGAGAGATAGCTAATGGCACACTATATATTCTAGAAGTATTATTATGATATTATGCTATCAAGAGAACAACAGGTTGGACTATGTACCTTTCCTGCTCAAAAAAAAAACTTCCCTGGCTCTGCATCATTTCAAGGATCAAGTACAAACTCCTTTGCTTAGCAGTGAAGGCTGATCACAGTCTGACTCCAGCCTATCTTTACAGGCTGATTACATATTATTCCCATTCATATGCTTTACCTTGTTCCACTTGCTATTCTTGGCACATGACAATGCATCTGCTATCACTGTGCCTTTGTATAGTCTGGTCCCAATCACTACCACACACCTTTACCTTAGAGTCTCTGTCTCCTTTCAAGGCTCAATTCAAGTGTTACCCCTTCATGAGGCATTTCTGGATTTCTCTAGCTGTTGTTCTCCCTACTCTCATGTTACTTTGCATATATATGTGCATATCTACATGTATATCTCTCTCTATATATTTATACAATATGTGTATATGTTATATATAACATACCTTTATGTGTACACATATACAAATAGACATACACATACAAACAGAGAGAAAAAGAGAGAAACATAGAAAGAGAAAGAGAGAATATTTATCTTTGAACCTGCAGTTTTCCCCCAGTAGGATGTAAGGGAGGGATTGTTGAATTTTCTTTTGTATTACCAGAAACTTAAACAGTATCTGATCCATAGCAAATACTATATAATAAATGCTTGTTAAAGAGAACATGAGGGGGTTCTGCTTCTGTGAGCCAAGATAATGGAGGAAAAGGTAAGTTGCTCTCACCCTCCCTTATTGACCTATGAAAGCCTAGAAAATATCAACTCAGAAAAAACCCTCAGCCAGCAAAAAGACAGGACACAGCAGTCTTGTAGCCCAAGAAACTTGGGGGATTAACGGGAAAGGCCTCATCTCACTCAGGGGGAGGGAAAACAGTACAGGATGGGAGGTGACCCAGCAAGCCAGCAGCAAGCCCCACCTCAGCATACCAGGGGGAGATCCTGAGACCCAGGTTGGTGGAGCAGGCAAGTGCCAAGACCAGCACCTCAGTACAGGCTGGGGAACTGGTAGACACCAGTCAGAAGACTACCACAGACAACGGTGTTCTCTAGCAGCCAAATCACCCAGTACATAAGCACAACTCTGGGAAGCACAACTCCATGAGGCAATGAAACATCCTTGTGCAAGGCTTGGGTGATCAGGGGCCAAATATTCAATTGCAAGGCCCAGGGGAGGAAGAAAAGAAGCTTGGACAAGTTCCCCCTTTGCTCCAGCAGGAGATCTCAACTTTTTTTTGTTTGTCTTAATTCAGGAAATAGGCATGCACCATGCAAAAAAAAAAAGCAGAAATGGACAATGATCATAGATTCTTATTATGGGGAAAAGGGAAATAAGGCACAAATTCAGAAGGGGACAACATTGTCAATATACCAATATCTTAAGCCTCAAAGGTGAATATAAACTGGTATCAAGCCTAAAAAGCCTTCTTGGAAGAGCTCAAAAAGGATTTTAAAAGTCAGATAAGAGAGGTAGAATAAAAATTGGGAAAAGGAATGAAAGGTATACAAGAGAGAGTCAATAGCTTGGAAAAGGAAGGACAAAATTAACCATAGAAAACAAGAATTTAAAAAGTCCAAATGGAAAAGGAGGTACAAAATCTAAGAGAAGAAAACAACTCTTTAAAAATTAAATGGGGCTTGAAGGTATTAGAAAAGCCAAAGAAGAAACAAAGCTATCACTCTTTGCAGATGACATGATGATATACTTAGAGAATCCTAGAGAATCAAGTAAAAAAACTACTTGAAATAATAAACAACTTTAGCAAAGTTGCAGGCTATAAAATAAACCCACATAAATCATCGTCATTTCTATATATTACCAACAAAGCCCAAAAGCAAGAGATAGAAAGAGAAATTCCATTTAAACTTACTGTAGACATTATAAAATATTTAGGAGTCTACCTCCTGAAACAAACCCAGGAAATCTATGATCACAATTACAAAACACTTTTCACACAAATAAAATCAGATCTAAATAATTGGAAAAACATCAGCTGCTCATGGGTAGGCCAAGCTTATATAATAAAAATGACAATCCTACCTAAGCTAATTTACTTATTCAGTGCCATACCAATCAAACTACCAAAAATTATTTTATAGAGTTAGAAAAAATAATAACAAGATTCATTTGGAAGAACAAAAGGTCCAGAATATCAAAGGAACTAATGAAAAGAAATGCAGGGGAAGGTGGCCTAGCAATTCCAGATCTTAAATTGTATTATAAAGCAGCAATCATCAAAACTGCTTGGTACTGGCTAAGAAATAGAGTGGTGGATCAGTGGAATAGGTTAAATATGCAAGACACAGTAGTCAATGACTATAGTAATCTATTATTTGATAAACCCAAAGACCCCAGCTTCTGGGAAGAACCCACTCTTTGAAAAAAACTGCTGGGAAAACTGGAAAAGAGTATGGCAGAAACTAGGCATAGACCCAAATCTCACACCATATACCAAAATAAAGTCAAAATGGGTTCATGATTTAGATATAAAGGCTGATACTACAAGTAAACTGGGAGAACAAGGAATAGTTTACCTATCAGATCTATGGAGAACAGAAGAATTCATGACCAAACAGGAGATAGAGAACATTACAAAAAGCAAATAATAATTTTGATTACATTAAATTGAAAAGTTTTTGCACAAACAAAGCCAATGCAACTAAGATTAGAAGGAAGGTAGAAAATTGGGAAAGAATTTTTACAACCAGTCTCTCTGATAAGGGCCTCATTTCTAAAATATATAGAGAATTAAGACAAATTTATAAGACTACAAGCCATTCTCCAATTGATAAATGGTCAAAGGATATGAACAGACAGTTCTCAGATGAAGAAATTAAAGCCATCTATAGTCATATGAAAAAATGCTCTAAATCATTATTGATTAGAAAAATGCAAATCAAAACAACTCTGAGGTACCATATCACGCCTACCAGATTGGCCAACATGACAAAACAGGAAAATTAAAAATGTTGGAGAAGATGTGGGAAAGTTGGAATACTAATGTATTGTTGGTGGAGTTGTGAAATGATCCAACCATTTTGGAGAACAATTTGGAACTATGCCCAAAAAGGCTATAAAAATGTGCATACCCTTTGACCCAGAAATAGTACTTCTAGGGCTGTATGCCAAAGAGATCATACAAATGGGAAAAGGACCCACATGTGCAAAAATATTCATAGCAGCTCTTTTTGTGGTGGCAAAGAATTAGAAATTGAGAGGATGCCCATCAATTGGGGAATGGCTGAACAAGTTGTTGTATATGAATGTAATGGAATACTATTGTGCTATAAGAAATGATGAACAGGCTGACTTCAGAAAAACCTGGAAAGACTTGTATGGTCTGATGCTGAGTGAAGTGAGCAGAACCAAGAGAACTTTGTACACAATAACAGCCACGCTGTGCAATGACTAATATTGATAAACTTAACCCTTCTCAGCAGTACAGGGATTTAAGATATCCCCAGAGGCCTCGTGGTGGAAAATGCTATCCACATCCAAAGAAAGAACTATGGAAGTTGAATTGCTATCATTTTTTTTCTCTTCTGTTGAGTTTTGGTTCCTCTTTCTAATGGTTCCTCCTATTGGTTTTAATTTTTACTTACAACTTCACTAATGTGAAAATATGTTTAATAGGAATGTGAATGTATAACCTATATATGAGATTGTGTGCTGTCTTGGGGAGGGTGGTGGGGAGGAAGGGGAAGAAAATTTTTAAACTCAAAAGCATGCAGAAGTGATTGTTGATAAATCAAAATAAACTAATAAAATTAAAAAAAAAGAATTTCAAAATAAAATTTAAATGGGGCAAGTGAAAGCTAATAACTCTATGAGTGAGCAAGAATCAGTCAAACAGAAATAAAAGATAGAAGAAAATGTACAATACCTCATTGGTAAAACAACTGACCTGGAAAATAGATCCATGAGAGACTATTTAAAAAATTATTGATCTATCTGAAAACCATGAGGGAAAAAAAAGAGCCTGGACAACATCCTTCAGGAAATCATCAAATAAAACTGCCCTGAGCTCCTAGAGCCAGAGGGTAAAATAGTCATTGAAATAATCCACTGATCATCTCTCAAAAAGGATCCCAAATTGAAAACACCAAGGAATATCATAACCAAATTCCAAAATTACAAGAAAAGAACATGAGGAAGGCCTCTGGAATATTGTGGAGAACTTATTGTAGGGTATGGATGAAAGTCATGCAAAATGGGCAGGAATGGATGGGTTGCATCTGCCTCATTGAAGCCAGTATCTGTGTCAATGGGACATCATGGATCCATTGGAGTGTTGGGGGAATAGGCAAAGAGGGGATAGTAGAATGTGTTGTTCACAGAGAATAGAGGGTCTGTTCATAGTGAACAGAAAAATGGGGGTAAAAATTGCAGGGACATTTTAAGTTGTAGAGGGTAATCAACTTTGGTTAATCCATAGCATATTTGAATAAAAGTAAAATAAGATATAGACAGAAAAGTATGTAGACCTTAAAACATCATGCAAATGGAGTTTAACTTTATTTGATGGAGAAAGAGACTACTAAAAGATTTGAGCAGAATGTCATAGCCATATCAATTTACAAGTGCAAAGAGCCCTTGGAAATCATCTAGTTTAGCACTCCTACTTTACAGGTAGGGAAAATAAAACTCAGAGAAGTAAAGAGAGCTGGCTAAGATCACCCAACTACTTAGTTGCAGTAACCTCACATCTCATAATCATAGATTATTCTCTCTCTATTCATAATGTGTCTCTTCATATTCCCCAGTTTCCATTGAGTTAGAATATTTCCACACATATGATTAATGTATGTTAAGATCATCAGGTTAATGTGATCATGTATGAAGAATTATTAAAAATGGTGCTCAATATTCCACTGGATCTGTCATTATAGCAACTTGGCTATTCTCTCCAATAACACATACTTCAACCCATCCCTGACTGCTAATCCTATGCAACTCTCATCCTTGTTCTCCCATAAATTTTCCATGGAGGTCCACTCAATGTACTGGGAACTTTCTTTGAATTCCATTTTTTTCCTCTTCATTCTGCAATTTTCTGGCCCAGTTCCTGTCCTTGGTTAACCTAGGTCTCTATCATCTGACTTTTTGAGCACATGCATCTGGGATAGCTTGTGACCTGCCTTCCAGTAGGGTTATGGATGAGATGGTTTATGAAACAAAAAGCCAACAAATGAGAAGACCTAATTGATGCTGGAGGGACCTATAATAAATTGTGAACTGTCTTGGACTACCAGCTCATTCATGTACTTGGTATGTTCCTTTTGCTTTTTGATACCATGTTGCAAGAAGGTTTTTTTTAAATACATATTGTATTATGATTCTGCAGTCAAATGATTTCAGAGAAAAAGAAAAGTTGTCAGAAAATCTAGACACTCTAACAATAGAGTGTTGGGATCTGTTTCCTGAACTTCTCTTCTATTACCACTCTTGCTGCAGTTGTCCTGTAGTTACATATGTGACCCTAGTTATAGCTCAGGTGTTTTTGTCTAACTCAGGAAGAGATGGAGCTGAGAATAGAATGCATTTCAGGCATAGAGCCATAACTTAGAGCTGGAAGGAGCCTCAGCCAATGTTAGGGCATGGAGAAGACCAAGGTAATTTCATAGACCTAAAACAAGGAAGGAAATTTGACTTCAGCTGTAATTGAAGCTTATTTAAAAGGAACAGGATAGTTAAAATAGAGTAAGGGAGGATAGCACTGTATATTAAGATCTTACATCTATGTGAGGAAATCTAGTAACCTGGGGACATAGAAGCATCATGGAGAACTTATGGGTAGGAATCAGCAGAGGCAGAAACAGAAACAATATTTTCAAAGTATATTATAGACCATATAGAAAGAAAGAGGAAATAGGAGGAAATTCAATAAACAGATAACAAGACATAGTTAAAAATGATTGTTTAAACAGGAGGCTTACCTCCCAGCTCCCTCAAATCTATTCTAACAAAAATCTGAATTGCATATTGGACTGAGTAATGATCAAGACATAAAGTTCTTCCAATAAGGAATATAATTCCTACAATGAGATACTACAGTGACTTCTTCCACACTTGAACTTCACAAAAAGTCAGCCAGTAGTCCACAGAAAATAGGAAAGCATGCTGCTAACAAAGCAGCAGAGCAGGCAAAAAATCCCAACACAATAAGAAAAGGGACAGAGACACATATGCAACTTATAGAGCTATTAGTTCAGAGCCAGCAAGACTCCCTGATGAAGACACAAAGTGGTTGTAAATCCATAGTGAATTCCTCAGAAGTCAAAGAGAAGAGGGACCAGTGGAGCTATAGAGAAATTAAGGATACTCTACCTTGTCTGATAAAGCACCTTGTCCTGAGACATCATAGATATTCACAAAGGTACAGCAAATAAACCTCAAATATCTAAGGGAGGGGCTAACTCATGGAGAAGAAGGTCAGCACAGAAACTCTGTGACCCAGAATGGGTCCAAGCAAAGCCTAACGCCCAATCAAAAATCCTAGCAGAGAGCAGACCCAGGCTCTTCTACAATGCTGGACAAATGAGTAGACAAAAGAGGATATGAGCCAGTATCAAAAATCATTGAAAATATAGAGATCCTCCAACAACATAAGAGAGTAACTTTTACTGAAATTAGATTTTTCACAAGCCTACATGAATATCCAGAAGAAATAAACAGAGAGATAGAAAATAAAATAAAAGTTCTGGAGGAAAGAATGGAAAGGAGAGTAAGTAGCTTGAAAATGAAAATGGTAAACCTCATGTAAATAAGGAATCCCTAAAAACTAGAATGGACCAAAGAGAAATAAGTGACTCAATGAGAAAATAAAAAGTAGAAGAATATAATAAAATATTTTTAATTTTTTTTAAATTAAGATATCAGATATTAAAAAGAACAACTGACTTGGAAAATAAATCAAAGAGAAATAATTTAAGAATCACTAGATTCAGACTTCCAGGAGCCAACATAGCAGGGTAAGTGAGCAGCTAGGTGGTGCAGTGGATAGAGTCCAGCCTCAGAGTCAGGAGGACCTGAGTTCAAATGTGACCTCAGACACTTGACACTTATTAGCTGTGTGACCCTGGGCAAATCACTTAACTCTGATTGCTTCACCAAAAAGAAAAAAAAAAGCAGTATAAGCAGTAAATTGCTATAACTCTCCCACATTCACCTCCAAACAACCATGAAATAGTGTCCCAAAAGAAATCCTGGGACAGCAGAATCAGAAAAAAAAAAGATGGGGTAAAGCAATCATTTAACCCAAGCAACTTAGAAGATCAGCAAGAAAGATCTGTCTCAGGTAAGAAGGGAGCACATTCTGGGACAGGAAGCATCCCAGCAAACCAGCATCAAGCCCCACCTCAGCAAAGCAGAGGGAGATCCTGAGTTCCAGTGTGGTGTAACAGGCAAACACCAACACAAGTACCCCCATGTGACTTAGCACAGCTAGGGGAACCATCAGACTCCAGGTCTGAGAACCACATGCTTCAATGCAGCCCCTGACAAACAGACATCCCCTAGTGGTCAGTCCACCATGTGCTTCAGTGTAGCCCCAGGGAAATGCAGAAACACCCCACCAGGCCTCAGCATATGTCAGACACCACCACTAGGACCCAAACTCAGCACCAGGTAAACTGCCAGACCCCTATGGCCTCCAACAGTGACAGCCACCCCCCACCCTACCATCCCACCACCTCAGTGCAGCACCAGACACAAGGGTACCCCATGAGCTTCAAGGTAACATCAGAACAACACCAAGAAAACAGCCAGAGCCTGTAGCCACTGGCAGAAGAAACCTGTGACAGTGCCCTTTCCACCCTGGCTGCAGAGCTCAAATTTGAAAAGAAGAAAAAAGCACCCCCCAAAAAAAGATGGGCAAAAAACAACAGCAACAAAAAATAATCTGACTATAGAAACTTATTATGGTGAAAGGGAAGACCAAGATACAAACTCAGTAGAGGACAACAATGTCAAAACACCTATGAGAAAAACGGCAAATGATTTCAAGCCCAGAAAAAAAAATACTCATAGAAGAGTTCAAAAAGGAGCTTAAAAATGGTATGAGAGGTAAAAAGGAAGAAAATTATGGGAAAAAAAGTCAATAGCTTGGAAAACTGCTTAAAAAAGCAGAATTGGCCGAATGGAAAAGGAAATGCAAAAATCCACTGAACAAAATAACTACTTAAAGAGTACAATAAGCCAAATGGAAAAGAAAGTACAAAAGCTAATTGAGGAAACCAATACCTTAAACATTAGAATTGGGCAAGTGGAAGCTAATGACTCTATGATATATCAAGAATAAATCAAACAAATTCAAAAGTATGAGAAAATAGAAGAAAATATCTCCAACTGATCTAAAAACAAATCCAGGAGAGACAAAGTCAGAATCATTACACTACTTGAAAGCCATGATCAAAAAGAGGACCTGTATGGCATCTTTAAGGATTTATCGAGAAAAACTGCCCTGATGTCCTGGAATCAGAGGGCAAAATGGACACTGAAAGAATCCACCAATCACCTCAGGAAAGAGATTCCAAAATAAAAACTCCAAAGAGCATTATAGCCAAATTTCAGAACTATCAGATTAAGCCAAATAAAAAGTGACCAGAAAGAAATAATTCAAATATCATAGGAGTCACAATCAAGATTGTGCAAGATTTAATAGCTGTAATATTAAAAGATTGGAGGTCATGAAACATGATATTTCAGAAGTCAAAAAGCTGGGAGTACAACCAATAATCACTACAAAAAGGTTAGGACTACAGCCAATAATTCAATAGAGCTAAACTATTTATATCCCAACATAAGAAGATAATACTTATAATTCTTAAAAATTGTATCACTAATAGTACATCTAGAAGGAACATACATAAACAAAAGTACAAGTATAAGGTGAATTTGAGGGAATGACAAAAAAAATTAAGGGATGAGAAAGAGGAGTTCAAAGGGTGCAGAAGGAAGGGAGAGCTGGAATAGGTTAAATTATTTCACATGAAGAGACACAAAAGACCTATTAGAGGGGAGAAGAAGATGGGAGGGTGGGCGATGAGCATTGTTTGAACCTTATTCTCATCAGCATTGGCTCAAAGAGGGAATCATATACACAATCAGTTGAATATAGAAATCTATCTCACCTGACAGGGAAGTAGGAGGGAGGAAACTAAGTAAAGGGAGGGTAGGAACTGACAGCAGGGAGGACAGATCATGGTAGGTAGTTGAAGCAAAATACTAATGAGGAGGGAAAGGGGTGAAAGGAGAGAGAGGACAGATGGGGAAGAATAAGATGGAGGGAAGTACACAAGAAGTAATCATAACTGTAATGTGAATGTGATGAATTCTCCCATAAAACAGAAGCAGATAGCAGAATGGATCAAAAAACAGAATCCTACAATATGTTGTTATACAAGAAACATACTTGAAGGAGACTGATACGCATAGAGTTAAGTTAAGGGGCTGGAACAGAATCTATTGTGCTTTAGCTGAAGTTAAAAACAAACAAACAAACAGGGGTACCAATCCTGATCTCAGACAAAGTAAAAGCAAAACTGGATCTAATTAAAAGAGATAAGGAAGGAAACTACATCTTGCTAAAAGGTACCATAGACAATGAAGGAGTATCAATACTAAATATATATGCACCAAGTGGTATAGCATCTAAATTCTCAAAGGAGAAGTTAAGTGAATTATAGGAAGAAACAGACAGCAAAACTATACTACTGGAGGAACCTCAACTGTCCCCTCTCAGAACTAGATGAATACAACCAAAAAAATAAACAAGAAAGAAACTAAGGAAGTAAATAGAATATTAGAATAGTAAGATATGACAGGCCTTTGTCATGATTTAGACATAAAGGGTGAAACCATGAGCAAATTTGAAAAGCAAGGAATACCCTACCTGTCAGTTCTATGGGGAGGGGAAGAATTCATTACCAAGCAACACATAGAGAGCATTACAAAATGTAAACTAGATAATTTTGATTATATTAAATTAGAAAGGTTTTGTGAAAAGAAAAAAAAAACAATGCAACTGAAGATTAGAACAAAGGCAGAAATCTGGGGAAAAAAATTTTTTTACAGCAAGTATCTTTGATAAGGGCCTCATTTCTCAAATACATACAGAACTGAGTCAAATTTACAAGAATACAAACAATCCCCAATTGATAAATGGTCAAAGGATAGGAACAGCAGTTTTCAGATGAAGAAATCAAAACTCTGTATAGGCATATAAAGACACACTTTAAATCACTTTTGAGTAGAGACATGCAAATTAAAACAACTCTGAGGACTACCCCATACATATCAGATTGGCTAAAATGACAGAAAAGGGAAGTGATAAATGCTGGAGAAGATGTGGGAAAATTGGGACAGTAATGAACTATTGGTGGAGTTGTGAACTGATCCAACCATTCTACAAACTATCCCCAAAGGACAACCAAACTGTGCCTACCCTTTGATTCAGGAATATCATTACTAGGTCTGTATCCCACAGAGATCATATGCAAAAATATTTCTAGCAGCCCTTTTCATAGAGGCAAAATATTGGAGATTGAGGGGAGGTCCATCAATTGGGTAATGGCTGAACAAGCTGTGATATATAAATATAATGGAATACCATTAGGCAAAAAGAAATGATGAGCAGGGAGATTTTAGAAAAATCTGGAAACACCTGTATCAATTGATGCAAAGTGAAATGGAAGAACCATGAAAACATTGTACACAGTATCAGCAACACTGTTATGATCAACTCTGAATGACTCAGCTCTTCTCAACAACACAATGATCCAAGACAAGTACAAAGAACTCATGAAGGAAAATGCTACCCATATCCAGATAAAGAACTGATGGACTTTGAATGAAGATTGAAGCATATTTTTTTTAATTTACTTTATTCTTTTTCACTTTTTTTTCTCCTTTTTATCTGTTTCTTCTTTCACAACTGTGACTGACATGAAAATATTTCTTTTTCATGATAGCACATGTATAAACTATATCAAACTGCCTACCATTTTCAGAAGAGAGGAAGGGAGGTGAGAGTGAAGAAAATTTGGAACTCCAAATCTTATAAGAATTAATGATAACAAATTTCTTGACATGTAACTTGGGGAAAATATAATACTATCTAATTAAAAATAAATAAAGCTGAACTACAAGGCAAAAAAAAGAAAGAATCATTGGATTCTGTGAAGGCCATAATAATAAAAAAAAATTCTAGAAATAACATTTCAAGAAATGTAAGTGAAAACTGACCAGATCTATTAGAGATGAAGAGCAAAGTAAAGATATCAAGAAGGAAAAAAGCAAACATTTATTAAGCACCACCTATGGGCCAGGTACTAAGTTAAATGATTTATGAATATTATCTCAAACTCATCATGGTTAGCAGAAACAAGTGGGTATGGGAATGCGGGGGTTGGGGAAGATTAAAAGAGGGGATAGCCTTATAAAAAACAAACTTATTGATCCTGAGGAGGAAATTAAGAATTGGGGGAGGAAGACAAAAGAAAAGAAAAGAGCTGGTTTCTAAAGGGGTGCTCATCAAATAGGAAATGGCTGAACAAATTGCAACATATTAAAATAATGGAATATTATTGTGCCATAAGAAATTATGAAATGGACTATTGTGCAGAATCCTGTGTAGTATAAACTGATACAGAGTCAAGTATCAGAAAGAAGAGAATGATTTGTACAAGGACAATAGCACTATAAAAATAAACAACTTTGAAAGAACTCTTATCAAGGCAATGATCGACTATGTCTTCAGACGGCCTTTTAAGAAGCACTTTACATATCTCTTAATAGAGGTGATAGCATCAGGGAAACAGAAAGACACATATGTTTTGACCGTGGCCATTATGTGGATTCCTTCTGCTTGACTATGTTTATTTGTTATATTTATTTGTTTGTTTTACTCTTTCTCTCAGTTTCTTTTAATTGAGGGAGAGGCATCATGGCAAGAAGGAGTGTAATAGCAATATTGATGAAAAAATGAAACAAAAATAAGGCCACTGAAACCTTTTTCTGTAATGCACAAAAGAGAAGAGAAAGCAATTCAAGGGGATGTAGAGAAAAATAAGATAGTTTTGAAATATTGTGTGAAATTTGTTATATCCTTTTATAAAAATGATATGAAATGGAACTTTACAGTTTCATATACAATTCTCTTTTGTGTTTTACTGTTTACATGAAAATACTCTTTATTGTGTTTAAGCTCAAAATAAAATATAAAATAAAAAGCCTAAAGTCTGGTATAAATTCATGGTATAGTACTAACATAGAATTTTACTTATTTGTATATCAGCTGCAGTTATTATTTTCATGGATATGTTGCTTCTTGTCTTATTGCTAATTTCATCCTTCAAAAGTTGGAAGAACCAAATTGGAGAAATGCTATTCTATATTGAATTCCTACCAATAAAAAGAAAGCAGTTTCTGAAAAACATTGTGGGAAGTGATAATTCCATCATAGAATTTTTGACTGAAAAGAAGAAGATAGACAGGCATAGACTCAAGATTTGGGGGAAGCAGATTTGAAATATCTCCAAAAAAAGATGGATTGATAGGAGCCCATAGACCAAAATTCTATGGGGGAAAATCAATCCAAAAAGAATGTATCACTCTCAGTAATGAAATTCTGAAGATACAAAGGGGGATAATTATGATCAGAAAGAACATGCATAGTTCTAAAGAGTCTAGTATAGTTGCACAGGATTTTCATTGAGCAATTTAAATTTTAAAACATTAACTTTTGTTGTTATCTTTGGTTTTAATATTTCCTGCCTTTCCCAATATATCCCTCTCCTTTTTTGTTGTTATCTTTTTATTTATATTATTTTTATCATTGTATGTTATTTTCCCAGTTGTACTTAATTAATATTGCATCAGTTCACATAAGTCTTACTAATCTTCCCTACATTCCGCACATTTATTGTTTCTTATGACTCAATAATATTCCATCACATTCATGTACTTGAGGTTATTCCACAACAAACATCTATTTTGATTCGAGTTCTCTATGAGTGCAGAAAGTGCTGTTTTAAATATGTTTAGTACATAGTGGGCTTTTATGTCTATCTTTGATCTCCTCAGTATATATGTCTAACCATGGGCTCTCTGACTCAACAATAGTATATATTTTATTCCATACTTTCCTTGGTCTTAATTCAAATTGTTTTCCAAAATGGTTGGTTCATTTAACAGTTCCATCAGTGTTATATAAATGTGTCTTTTCTTCCATAACCTCTTCAACACCATTTCTATTTTTGTCATCTTTACCAACTTGTTTTGTCTAAAGGGAGAATTCAAGTAGTTTGGATTATTTTTTTTCTTATTTTTATGGTTTGAAGCACCATTTCATATAATTGCTAAGAGCTTGTAATTCCTTTGAGAATGGTTTATATCCTTTAACTTCTCATCCAGTGGGCAATGATTTCTAATGTTATAGATTTATATCAGTTTCCTAAATAGCTTGGATATCAAATGTTTGTCAATGAATCAAATACTTTTTCTTCCATCTCTTCATTTCTGTGAACTGAAATGGAGATTTATGGATAACAGATGCTGGGAGAATATATTTATTTTCCTCTTTTAAAAAGAGAAAGTTAGATGATCCAGTATTCTTAATTGAAGCTTTAAAAAAGTACATAGGAATATCAGGTCAAATACTCAAATACCAGCTTCACATAAGTAAAAGTTATCTTACTGTTCTTACAGAACTTCATGAAACAAAGCCAAATACAAATTAGCCTTCAGATATGATCAGTACCCACTTCTGCTTCTGCAGTAAAGATAGCAGAAAGGGTTCAGGAAATGCTCAGAGTGTTGTCTTGTTTTTCACCATCTCTAGATGTTAACTTACTTGTTGAGGTGCTGAATATGATCACAATCCTTACCTAGAGACCAATAAACATACCCATTTCTCTTAAAATCATATCATGATTATATTGACTTCCTTATTATAAATGAAATCAGGAGACACGAAGAAACTTCATTTAAAAAGAAAGGGTAGTCAGTCACTCAATAAGCATTTATTAAACATTTACTGTGTTCCAGCCATGTTAAGTGCTGAGGACATGGCAAAGAAGTGAAAACAGTCTCACCTTCTATGAGTTTACATTGCAATGGTGGCTTATACATTATGAATACATAGGAAAACAAAAGACTTGGTAGAATAGATTTTTTTTACTTATCCAAAAACAATGAGACATCATTTTAGGGAATACTTAGTCATTCCATGCTGCCCGTGAGCAGCATTTGAAAAAAATAAGTTCCTGTAAAGATAATTGCATTTTCGCAGAATCAGAAATTTTGGAGTTAAAAAATATCCCAACACCCATTTAGTACAACCTGTACCTGAAAGTAATACCTATTATAACATAATAGATAAGTGATTGTCAGCCTTTATTGGAAGACCTCCAAAGAAATTCTGACTCTATTTTCTCTACTTACTACCTCCCAGGGTAGCCATTCCACTTTTGGATAGCTCTTATCATTAATCAAAAGTGTTTTTCCTCTTATTGTTGGCGAAAGGTTTTTTGTTTTTATTTATAACAAAATTTTTCTGACATCAAGTTTGAATTTGTCTTTTTGAATTTTTTTCCCATTGGACCTAGTTCTTCTTTTGGGGTCTAAGAAGAACACATCTAATCTTTCTTTCACATGACATTCCTTCAAATAATTCAAGACAGCTTATCATATCCCCTCTGAGACTTCTCTTCTTCAAATACAACAATTCCTTCCGATTATCCTCATATGACAATGGATTTAGGGTCAAACTCTGAGAATACATCAGAGGTCTAGCAGAGCATAAGAAAGTGAGAATTTTATGTAAAGAACTTAATAAGACCAACCAAATTAAATTAGCATATGCTTTCATGCTCAGTGATTACAATGCAAAGGTAGGTATATGGAAATCACAGGGGAAAGCATTGAAAAACATAATTCAGAATTTAGAAATAATAGAGATGAAGGACTTCTTGATTATATATAAGCTTCATCTCTATGAATCTTGAATATGAATCACTGCTCATGGTAAGTACTCAATAAGATCACCAAAAAACGAAATGAATCATTTTAATAGATACAAAACAGTTAGTTCCCAGTGTGAATTATTTAAAAATCATACATTCACATCATCATGTGAATGGCTTCATAAATTCACACCATCAACCTACTCAAACTAAGATGAAAATCAATATCATATTAGAATAAAGATTAAAATGAGAAGGAAATGTATTACATAACTGAATAAATTTCACTTTAACTCATGAAACATGCTATTAATGCCAAATAATAAGATAAAGGTAAAAGGAATAAAACCATCATATGCCATCACCATTTTCTAAAGAAGTTTAACTGATGTAAGTCAGTCACTACAATAAAAACAATGAAGCCCTGAAACTTTAATCACAGATGGTAAGTTAAGGGATTACCACTTGCCATGCCATCAGAATCTCTCTATATATGTGTGTACACATACACACACACATACACATGTACACACACACACACGTGTGTATGTGTGTGTGTGTATGGAAGAACTAAATATAGAGAGACTAGGTGGATAGATTAGAAAGATTAATGTATAGCAGATATACACATTATACATACATACACACATCTATATACATATATATATATATCCATCCATCTTTCTTTCCTACATATCTCTTTTTATCTATATCTATAGATAACTAAATTATTTCTCTATTCCTTTGTTGTATATATTCACATCTGTACTTGCATACATCTGCATGGGTATATATAATATCCATAGATATAGATTAATATTACATCTCTATATTTTATTGTGTCAATAAAGAATCATTTCAAAAGAAAACAAAACAAACATGATGTGAAATATTTGAATATGGAAAATCAACAGTTGAGCTCATCATCAAACATTTTCTCCCCTTGCCAGAAAGATGTGATAGCCAGAAGGAACATTGGTCTATTTCTTTGTTTATTTGGAAGATTGCATCTCTTTAGCTCACCCAGGAGCTACTCACAGGCTTGGTCCCATTCTTATCTGGCTGAGTATGGGGGAGCTAACTATATTAATGACAAACTTACTGTGGACATACCTTACTGACCTAGCCCACTGCTGCTCCAAACTCTGATTTGAAATCAGCCTCAGCTTTCATGGCATCAGGGATTACAGACACCTGTTACTGATGTGAAGTATCAGTTTAAAATATAAACTTACTTAAAAATGTTAAAGAGAAGGAAGGTGAAAGGTTATGAAGAGTATAACCTCATAAAATCAGGAGGAGCAGTAAAGGGAAAGGCAAGTTTAATGAAAGGTGAGGGAGGGACCCAATTTTCCCAGATCATCCATTTTGAGAACAAAACTGGGATGACAACAAACAAATGAAACAAACAGAAAAACAGCAATGTTTTTTAAAGACCAGTCAAGACTCCCGTTGTCATATTTTTTTTTCTTCATCTCTGATGTTTGAACTGCAACATCAGTACTAACATCACAGCCACTCACTAAGTGATGAAACAGAAAAGGCAAGAAAGAAAATAAAGAAGAGATGAACTAAAATAGACTTTGTATTCACAGAGGAAAGAGCTCTGCTAGAAGCAACCTAATTATAAGAGCATGAAGGTGTCTTAAGATATCTAAAGAAGGGCTACTTTTTTTTTTTTTGCAAGTAGGCGGCACAATGAATAGATGCTGGGACTGGAACTGGGAAGTCCTGAGTTCCTATCTGAATCCAGACACTTATTAACCTTGAGCAAGTAACGTAACCTTTGTCTACCTCACTTTCCTCATTTGTAAAATGGAGATAAAAATATCACCTACCTCCAGGGCTGTTGTGAAGATCAAATGAGTTAATATTTATAAACATTAAATCGTTATGTAAATGATGATATCAGATACTTGGGGAAAATAATGGAATATGAAAAAATTAGAAGGGAATCAGGTAACTGGGAGCAAATTCTTTACAAGTTTCTCTGATTAAGGTCTCTTTTTCTATGCAATAAGGAACTGGTTTCAGTTTACAAGGCTAAGAACCATTACCCAATAGATAAATGGTCCAAAGATATTAATGGTCAATTTTCAAAGAAAGAAATCCATGCTATCAACAATCATATAAAAATGCTCTAAAATAAAAATTATTCGAAAGTTTCAATTTAACGCAACTTTGAGTTTCAACCTTATAGTCACTAAACTGGCAAACATCTGTAAGGAGAAAGATGGCAAATGATAGAAGTGCTTTGGGAAAACAGGTACATTAAGGCATTGTTGGTAGAACTGTGAATTGGTTTAGGCATTTTTAAAACCAATTTCGAACAATTTCCAAGAAGTTACCAAAAGATGCATACCTTTTGCCCACTACTGTACCTATGTCCTAAAGAAACCAAAGGAAAAGGAGGGGGAGGGGAGAAAAAATGCACAAAAAAGATTTTGTAGCAATACTTTATCTGGTAGCAAAAGACCGGAAAGTAAGAGAGTATCCTCCTAGTGGGGAATGCCTAAAGAAATTATGGTATGTGAATGTAACGGAATATTATTGTGCCATTAGAAAAGATGAAATGGGCAAGTTCAAAGGAAACAGAGCCAACCTTTATGAATGGAGGCTGAGCAAAGTGAGCAGAAGTGGGAAAACATATACAACGAAGCAAAATTATACATAGAAAAAAAAAACTTTTAACAGCTTTAGAACTCTAATTGATGCAAAAAGCCATGGTTAGAAAACAATGAAATTGAAACATGCCACTCACTTCCTGTTAGATAGTCACAAATTTAAAATGGAGAAAAAGTCATATATTTCTGATATGACTAATGTGGGAATTTGTTTTCCTGCCTTTGAAACTGTGTCGAGGATTTTATTTTTTTTTAAAGTTGTTTAATGTAGGGAAAGAGCAAGATTAATTTTTAAAATATTATTAAATGTTATTCACTTTTTAAAAAAGAAATATGATGAGCCTTATTATTATCAAAATGTACAAAAATATAAGTAATTACTGACTCATATGCTCACTTCTCCTTTTCTACACTCTCTATGAGAATAATCTATAAATATTTGGAAAGTGGATTGTGGATGTGTTCCTCAGATAGCCTTTTAGAAGGAAATGGACAAGACATGCACAAGATTAGAAAGTTGGATTGATTTTGATCTTCATCTTTGAAAGGAAAGTCTACATTGATAAAATCACATATCCATGAAAGAATCAAAGTGCTGAGCTCCTTGATTAATTTTAAAGGGTGCAGGTTGAATTCTTTTAATGGAGATGCAGAATAAAAACCCCATCTTCTAGGGCTGGATGCCAAAACTAACCTCTTAAGAAGAATGGGACCCTACCTTTAAGATATCACTGGCATATAAAAGTCACCAAGTCTTTATTTTCTACAGAGTGTGGCACATACAAACCACAGAAATGTTTCAGTTTAAAAAAAAAAAAATTAGTGAGCACACCATCTTAAACTTAAGGCTTTTTATCCTGGTGAAATAAGTAACAAATGCTGTTACTCCAAATCACTTGTGTCTTGCTTGGTGAATAATGAGCTATTTTACAATGGTCATAACTACAATTCAGTCAAACATAGCCCACTTCATTATATTCACTTGTGTTTGTTTTGGCATCAATCATGAGTCCAATTTCAACTCACGTTTTTTTCCCAGGAAGCCATGCTTTCATCCACATCACAGGAATGTGAACACATGAACCTTCCAGAGATAGTATATGAATTTCCCTCTAATGGGCCAAAAAATTAGCTACAAATGAAAAGTGTTTTGTAAACAATCATAGGGTAATGCAGGGTGGGAGGGAGGGATTCTGTTTTATCATAAGAATTTAGTGAATATTTTGGTTTTGAAAAAAATTGGGACTAAGCTTCTGCAGGAAGGATTTGAGTTCTAAAAGTATTTTATGACATTTTAAAATTAAGAATCACTTATTATAATCCTGTTTAGTGTTGCAATAGGAAATTCCAATAGGAAATTGGGTTTGTATTCACATCATATAACTCAGCTGTCTAGAATGGGCTATTTCCTGAAAATAACCAGTTATGAGCCCAAAGAAAGAAAGAAAATTATAGTGCTATTAGTGTTGGTGACAGAAGCTATGATATTTTAAGGTAGAGGAGATAATGAGCATGATGATATTGTACATGTTTCAGTTATGCAGATGAAGGGAAAATGAATTAAGGAGACAAAAAATTGGTAGTCTTTTGACAGAAAACAAGCATGGCCTCTGCCCTTCCTGTTGTTCAGGAAACAGAACACTACGTTGGAAATTTCCCAAGTATAACTTATTAATGTTGGGTACTTTGGATTTCCCCACATGTCTCCCAAAAGTAATAAGCATGGTATAAGCCAAAGTGAAAATTTCCACTTCTAAGGGGGAAAACCTTGGTTCTTACTTTTATTTTGTTTTGTTTTTTTCTTTAGTAAGCTTCTGCTGTAGATTTCTGTCCACAACGAAGCATAGATTTTTAGGCTGGAAGATACTAGAGGTTACCTAGTCCAACTCTTTTATTTTGCAGATGGGAAAATAGAGGCATGAAGAGGTGACAGAGCGTACTTACCCAAGGTGAGTGATGGCAACATGCAGAACCAGGATTTTGACCCAGATATTTACCCCAAATCCAACGTTTTTGCCAGTGCAGCCTGATGCACAATTGTGTTCAATAACTTGTCATACTTTCAGTAAAGAACTTGTCTCTGAGCTATTAAACATTCACTTTGATATTATTACAAAGAGAAGCTATTTAATAAAGCTAGACATGCAAAGCCCATTGTTTTGTGCACATAGATCAATATTGTGAGAAGCAAGGGAGAAAAGAAATAATTTCTAAACACAACATGTAATATTTAATTGCACTTTGTCTCACATTTTTTAAACATACCAATCTCATTCAGATTGCTTAAGATGTAGATGAATGAATGTAGATAAAATTATTATAAAACCAAGTGAGAGTTTAATTGTACTCATATACCACAGTAGCTAGCAAAAGCTAACTAGGCAGAGGCCACATAGGCTGGTGACCTTCTCCTTCCTCTGTCCTTTGCCTGTCCTTATGATTTTCCCTGTGTCCATTGTGCTGGGGTTACCTGTCTCCTCAGTAGGGAAACTAGGTTCCCAGTGTTTCAGCTCCATGCTGATACCAGATTCCTGAGGAATAATTCAATTTTTGATTTTTTCTAAATGGACCTCCCCGACAGGGGCAGGAAGTGAAGAGAGATGCAGAGAATAAATATGAATCAGACATGGCACAGGGAGTTTTATTCCCACACAAAATGAGGATGTTATGCAATAAAGAATTATAGAATCAGGGGCATCTCGGTGCTACAGTGGATCAGTGGATAGAGCACTGGCCCTGGAGTCAGGAGGCTCTGAGTTCAAATCTGGCCTCAGATACTCAAAACTTATTAGCTGTGTGGCCCTGGGTAATTCAATTAACCCCAACTGACCTGCAAAAAAAAATGTAGAATGATTATGATGAGCTAAAAGGCTCCTATTCAGGCCTTAATATGATATTTGCAGTCTGATCAGTACCAAGTGAGCTCTTCTTTCTGATGGCTTCTCTTTATCTAGGTACATCTCCCTCTTCCAGTCTGCCTCTGACACTGTTTTCACTGCAACTGCTCTTGTAGCTGATATCTTGCTGCTAGGAAAGGGCAAGGCACGAGTTTCTTTTCAATATCTCACAAAGTCCTGCACCAACAGGAAGAAAACAAAAATTGGTGGTCCCATCCCGTACAGAGACTTGTCTAGGAAGCTAGGAGCTCATGGTTTGCTTCCCAGCACAGAGATGTGCAACCTCTCACTACCACTGAATCCATAAAGCTCAGAAAGGCATCCTTAGACCCTAAAGCCAACAGGAACAAGAAACCAGAGGATATGTTGCCACTTTACTGTGGTGTTCTGCCTTAGCAGCCAATTTAGTCATATTGGCTGACAGGAAGAAGTCAGTGGATATCTACACATGTTCTGCTGTGGGGATAGTGAGGAGGATTACATTCTATATACTCAAGGAGATATTACATTCACTTTCAATGGCCTTCACTGGGCTTTTATACTATATTAGTACATTTATAAAGCAACATTCTCTTCAGGTTACAACACATTGACTGAGTATATTTGACTAGTAATGTTTTCTTCATTCGAGATTCAGGACAGGATCATAAACTACTGAATAAAATTTATTGTTGAGTGAAATCATGGACTACTGTTTTATAATCTGATTTTATAGTCTGACTACAAAATATCTCTCCATTTTGAGAGAACATAGAAAAGTTAGTAAGCAGAATCAATAAGCCAAGTCAGTTTTGCTGACATGTACTAAGTATAATTCAATTATTTATGAGTTATTATGGACTTTATAAGATAAAAATCATATTTTCCACCTTGACTTTGAAAAACTATTCAGTTTCCAAGTTCCGCTAAGCACACTCCCTTAAATTCCTATGTTCTTTTTGGTAACAACAAAACACAGCAGCTGTTGATTAATTCTTGTTGTTATTCCTGTTCCTGTTGTTGTTCTTGTTTTTGTTCTTCTTGTTCTTCTTGTTCTTGTTGTTCTTCTTCTTCATCTTCTTCCTCTTCTTCTTCCTCTTCTTCTTCTTATTCTCCTTCTTCTTCTTCTCCTTCTTCTTCTTCTTCTCCTTCTTCTTCTTCTTCTTCTCTTTCTTCTTCTTCTTCTTCTTCTTCTTCTTCTTCTTCTTCTTCTTCTTCTTCTTCTTCTTCTTCTTCTTCTTCTTGCAGAGATTTTTTTTACAGTACCAAAATGAGAAAACCTGTCTTCTGGGACATGGACAAGAGGTCACCAACCAGAGTTTGAAATATTAAGAAACATTTTTGTGAGGTAATAAATGTTCATTATGATCTTCAGGCTCAGAACTATTTCTAAGGAAAAGAATTCAGAAGTTTTATTGAGCATCAAAACAACTAAAGATATATTTTCTTAGCAAATGTGTTTAAGATAACCAAAATGATAAAGGAATATGTTAACATGGAATGACTGGAAAGTTACCCTTTTGATATATTCAACTCATCAGGGCCCAATTACAGAATTAGTTATTGTCTACTCTGTATAGTTGGAAGAGATCTTCGTGTCTGTTTTTTGTTGTTCAGTCATTTTTCAGTCATGTATAACTCTTCATTACTCCATTTGGGGTTTTATTGGCAATGATACTGGAGTGGTTTGTTATTTCCTTCTCCAACTCATTTTACAGATAAGGAACTGAGGTAAACAGGCTTAAGGGACTTGCCCACAGTCACACAGCTAGGGAGTATTGGAGGCAGGATTTGAACTCATGAAGATGAGTCTTTCTGATTCTAAGCCCAGTACTGTATTCACAGTACCATCTAGCTGTCCTGTGTCTGTTTATCCAATGCATACATGAAAAACAAACAAACAAACTTCTACAATGTTCACAACAAAGGATCATTCAACCTCTGCTTAAAAATCTTCAGAAAGGGGAGTCCCACGTCCTCCTGAAGCTATCTATTCCTGTTTGGAACAGCAACTGTCCTCAACCTTAGGAAAATTTTTGTTACATTAAGCCTAAATTTGGCTTAGTGCAACTTCCAGTTATTACTTCTAGTTCTTTCCTATTGAACTGAATAGAACAAAGCTAACTCTTCTAAATCCTGAGAGGTCTTTGGATCTTGAAGATAGCTATCATGCCTCCTGCCATGAGTTTTCTCTTCTCCAATCTAAAAATTATCATTAGTAATTTCTTAAGCACCTACTTTGAGCCAGTCACTGCACTGGGTCCTGAGGATACAAAAACAAAATGTGTAACTTTTCTTGCCTTCAAAAAGCCTGTATTCGATAGGTTCCATGTCTTGTCAATGTATCTTCGTGTGGCATGTACTTACAGCTTTCACTACCTTGGATGCTCCCTGCTGGACATGTTCCAGCTTCTCAATGTTCTTCTTACACTGTGGCCCCCAGACTTCACCTAACTCCCAGATGTTATATGACTGGATCAGAGTACATTATAACTTCTTGTTCTTTTGGAAACGATGCCTCCTTTAATACAGCCTAAGATTTCATTATCTTTCTTGGCTGTCACCACATATTGGTATTTTATGTTGAGCTTGTAGTTCACTAAGACCCTCAGATCTTTTTTTTATATAAATTACTCTCAAATCATGACTCCACATCTCATACTTCTGAAGCTGATTATCCGAACATCTTGTAAACATCACATTTGTCCCTATTGAAGTGTGTCTTATTAGATTAAGATCAAACTTCTATCTCATCCAGACATTTTTGGATCTCAACTCTTGTCATCAAGCAGGTGGCTACCCCTCCTAGTTTTGTGTCACCTACAAGCAAAATAAAGCTGAATATTTCTTTGGTTGCCATATTTGAAGAATGAAATAGAAAAATTGAACAGCTTATTAAAAGTGGCAACACAAAGCTTTTAGGGTATGGAAGAGAATTTAGGAACAAGAGTTAAATGGAGGCCCAATGTGAAGTGTATTAATTACCTCAAGGGATAAGGTTATCTTTGGGTCACCACAGAAATTGTCCACAAAGGACAAAAGAAGAGAGAACAGGATGAGTATGAAACAAGAAAGAAATGGGTTGAATGTGAGGCATAACTATCTGATGCCAAATAAACACAAGTAAGCACAGTACTAGGCTATTTAGAGATTAGGAATTATTCATCCCTGGTAACTCTTCAAGAATAGGGCTGAAGGGAATCTATCTAAGAAGGTTTGGGCAGATATAGTCTTAGCAGTAAACAAGAAACTAACTAGATTGTATATCAGCATCTTATAGATTCCTTTTCTGTCCTCAAATGTTTGAAGTGCATTTCTATAGAAGTGCATTTGGGCATAAATGCATGAGTCAATTACAAGATTCATGAGACCTTAATGCCTTCAAAACTGAATGGGTTTTTAAATAATTGTTTAAAATTTCACCATTCTATTTCCTATCCAACCACTTGATGACAAATCATCTTGCATAATCCTAGATTAGGCAACTATTTTGCCAGACAATTCTTTCAACTTGATTCAACAAGCATATAGTATAAGTGCGTACCGTGTGCCAAGAACCTGGAGATACAAAGACCAAAAAAGAGTCCGTGCCTTCAAAGAGCATACATCATTTCTCTGGGGAGAATGTAAACAGAAAAGTAAATGTATATAAATATGTGAGTATTCACATTTATACTCATGTGCATGTGTGTATAAATTATATGTATATGTATAGATACATATACAGAAATATAATTCAAACATTTGCAGAAAGAAAATACCCACATACACATATGTATACACACATGTACACTATACATATGTTTGTATACACTTGTACATATATCATAAATGTGTGTACACATATGTATGTGTACATATACATTGTATGAAACAAATACAAAGTAATTTGAGAGTAAAGCACTAAAAATTGAGAGTCAGGAATAGCTTCATATAGGAAGTGACCCTTTAGCTGATTCTTGAATGGACCTGGTAATTTGAAGAGATGAAAGAAGGAAAGAGAGGATTCCAGGATTAGGGGACAACTTGCACAAAAGCAGAGAGGTGGAAAATGGAATGCCATGAATGGTCTATTTCATGTACTTCATTTTGGTTGGAATGTAGTATTGTGAGAGGAGACAAATGTCAGGAAAGACAGGTTGGGGTCGCACTGTTTAGGGCTTTAAATGTCAAACAGAAAGATTATATATTTGTGGGGTTTTTTTAACCTAGAGAAAATAAGTAGCCACTGAATCTTCTTGAGCAGAAACATGATATGATTGCTCAGGTCTGAGGGATCCACACATGCATGTGAGTGTGTGTGTGTGTGTGTGTGTGTGTGTGTGTGTGTGTGTGTGTGTGTGTATAGTATACAGGCATTAAATAGGTAGAGAGATAGATACAGAGGTAGATAGATAGACAGATGGATATACTACTTGAAGGGAATATGCTTCTCTGGTGTGTACTCTAAAGATGTCATCATTCTTCATTAATTAATAACAATGTACAAAGTGATAAAAATATTTGGGTTATGGGTATAACTAATCTGGTGATCTTACTTAGCTCAGCTGCCATGATGGAAAATATGTGGCTTGGTCATACAAAGCTCTCACTTAGCATTCTAGTTCATGTTAATCACAGAATTGGATTAAGAACAGAATTGGATGAAGAAACCAAGGCCCAAAGAGATGAAGCAGTTTATCTCAGGCAGGACAAGTAAGTGATCAGCAGAGCTGGACCTAAAATGAAGCCTTCTCATTTCAAAACTATTGCCATTTTGCCTCTATGAAGCTGCCTCCTTTGACCTCCTGAGGCACCTATCATAAATAATCTTTTCAGTCAGATTCTAAATTCTTCCTAGTCAGGAAACATATGGCTCCCTTATGAAGTAAGAGTCACTTTGTTTTGTTTTTTTAATCACCAGAAGTTTTTAATCAGAGACTCAGTCACCATCTGTCACAGATATTATAAAAAGGCACTTCTACATATTTAGACAGTGAGTTGTTGGATTAGATGACCCTTAGTTTGCCTTCCAATTATAAGATACTCTGCTTCCACATCTTCTGTTTATCTTCTCTTCTCCATAAACTTTAGCACTGTTTGAAGGAACATAGTGGTTGTTCAATAAACAATCACTGGCTAACTGAGTAAGCAACTGACAAAGACCTACTATCACCCTGCTGCCCTCAATGCTAATTTGCCTTCGTGGAGATTACTGAAAACCCTTATTTTTATTCCAGTTTGAATTTGAAAAATGTGAGCCAAACAGCTTCAATGTACCTATTTAAATAAACACACTAAAGTGATATAACTTCTGGGACTTAAGAATAAAATTTTTAATACAAAAAAAAAAGTTGAGGAATCTCCACCTAGATCTTTTATATGCCTTTTAATCTTATTATTACAAGGAGGCCTTATCTGAAGCTAACCCCAAGACTTTCTAATTTACCCCAGAAAAATATTTCAGTTTTACTTATTAAATAAGTAGAAAAAAACATATATAAAACTCATATGAAAAAGTGAAATATTCAATCAGATGGAAATATTTTGCATGATTACACATATATAAACTATATTAAATTGCCTACCTTCTTAGATAAGACAGAGAAAAATTTGGAACTAAAAATCTAATAAAAAATAATGTTAAAAATTGTCTTTACATGAAATTGGAAAAAATTTAAAACTATGAAAAGAGAAATATTGGATTATGATGCCACTTGCCACTTAAGTAATAGTATTTGGTAATCACTTCAGTTTTACTCAAGAAAAAGGGACAAACTTCCATAATATCGTCTTCTGATACCTCACTGTTGTGCATCTCACCCCAGGTCCTCTCCATCATCATCATCATCAATAAACATTTATTAAGCAGCTACTATGTGACAGGCAATGTAATAGTAATGAAAATACAAAGAAAAGCAAAAGACAGTTCTTGCCCTCAAAATGTTCACATTTGAATGAGGGAGACAACATCCTAATAATTAATTATATAGGCATAAATATGTTCAATATGAATTGGATGCAATTTCAGAGCAAGGTACTAGAAGAGGGGAGAGGTAAAGAGTCCAAGAAAGGTCTCTTACATAAGATAGAATTTGAGCTGAATCTTGAATAAAGCCAGGAATTTGGAGGCAAGAAGGGAAAGCATTACAGACATGGGGTACAGGCAGTGCAAAGGCATGGAGATGGTAGTGTTATAGGCAAAAAAACACATAGGGACATTAGCTTGCTAGTTAATCTCCCTGCCTCAATTCTCTCCTCATTCTAGCCCACCCTCTACTCATCAGCCAGTGATTATCCTAAAGCACAGGTTTGGCCATGACAATCATCTGCACATCTATTATCTAAGGACCAGTCCAACTAAGATGATAACTCTAGAGAGTTTCATCGGGAAGTTAGCCATAGGAGAGATGCTTTTGTCAGCCTCAGTAATTTTTGAAGAATCAATCACCTAGTCATGAAAGGTCTATAATATGGCATAAGATTCCAAATCTAGAGCTGAATGGTCCTCAAAATCCATCTTTCCAAATTCATCCTCTTATTTTACAGATGCAGAATAGCAAACGGAGGTTGTTATTTACCCAGTGTTATACAAGCAGTTAGCAACAGAGATTGGATCTGAACCCACGTCTTCTGACTACTAAGCCAGTAGTTATTTGCCTGTATTATACTGAGAAGAGACTGCTCACCTACATTGATGAAACCATGGATCCATGAAGTATCATGATATGAAAAAGGACAAAATTTCATGGGGCAGGAATTTCATAGACCAAAGATAGAATTAGAAAGGAAGGAAAAATGTGTGTGTGTGTGTATACGTACATACATATATGTATATGCATATATATACATATACATTTATATGTATACATATGTATTCTTAAAAAGAATTTACAAAATGCCTGTTCTGTACAAGGCTCTCTGTTAAGGAGTACGGATACAAAGATCAAAAAAAAAAGAAATTGTTTCTGACCATGATAGTTCACATTGGGAGGAATAGATGCAACATATATACAGATAAGAAAATAATAAAACATGTACAAAGTAAATATGAAGTATTTTCAGCAGTGTCCCTACTGATTACTGGGTAGAGAGTAGATGAAGGTTTCATGTGGCAGGTCACATGAACTGAAACTAGGAAAAAGTTAGGATTTCAAGAAGTGGTGAGGAGGAAGAGTCAGGCATGGGGTGGAGGGGACAACCTATGCAAAGGTGAAGATTTAGAGGTTAGGGTGTTATATAGGGAAAACAACAATACCAGTATGGCCAGAAGGCAGGGGACATAAGAGGGAGAAATATAAAATGTCTAGTGGGATGGGCTAAAATCAAATTGTAAAAGGCTATTAATACTAAAGAGACAGGTTTGTATGTTATCCTAGATGCAATAGGGAGCCATTGAGTAGCTATTTGGAAGATGGATTTGAGAAAAGAGATTTGAATCAGATTTGAAGCCGATTAGGAGACTCCGGTTATAGTTCAGGAAAAATGTAGAGGCCAAAACTATGGTGGTGGTCATGTGAGTACAGAGGAAAAGATGAACAAAAGAAACAGAGGGCATAAAGCCAGAGTTGACAACTAATTGGATAGGGGTGGGGTGGGGTGGGAGATGGTGAGGAAGAATAAGAAATCAAGTAAGACTCCTAGGTTGTGATCCTGAGTCAGTTGGAAAAATAATGTTGCCCTTGACAGAAATAGGGAATGTGGATGAAAGTTTGAGGGGAAAGAAAGTGAACTTCATCTTGAATATGTTGAGTTTGAAATGTCTACGGAACTTTCATATAGAGATGTCTTATAAGCAGTTGGTGAGTCAGGATTAAAATTCAAGAAAATATAATCAGTTTATCAGAAAGCAAAATGAATTGATAGTAAGTGTAAAACATGTCAAAATGAAGAAATCAAAGAGAATAACTTGCAAGGAGTTCAACTGTGGAAAAAGAATAACTCAAGGCTTTCTAAAATAATAGATGGTTCTTTTAGATGAAAGCATTTAATCAAGCCAATAGAACCATAGTAGACCATAGCTGCTCCTCTAACTTCATTTTCTCTATCCTTCCCAAGACAGGAGTACCTTGTTGAGGAAGAAGTTTGCTATTCTTCTTTTAGTCTCATGCAGATATTATGATTTTTTGGTAAGTTATTTCTTGCACCCAAAACAAGCTCTGTCTGTTTTTCTTTGTGTGTCTGTCTCTGTGTCTCTGTGTCTCTGTCTCTGTCTCTCTGCCTCTCTGTCTCTCTCTCTCCTCACATTATCTTATATTTACTCACTTGTGTAAATGTAACAATATAGGAGAGTAGAAAAAATGCTGAGTTCCGATGACAAGAAGGAGAGATGTGCAGACTGAATGAAAGTTCAGTGAGGATTTGTTTTTGCTGTTTAATCGATTGCATGACCAAACCAAATAGTGTGATTAATGAGTTCCCTCCACTGGATGTATTAACCTGAAGACTTGTATGATGATTGTTGCCAATGTTGAATGCAGATTCCTTGTCAAGAAGACATTCTCTAAGGTCCTCTCTAAAGTTTCTTCTGCCTCTGAAATTCCATGAGATCATCCACTTCAATCTCTTATTTTACTATTGAGAAAATACTATGACCAATATTACCCTTGTAAGGAAATATGAGAACCACTTGAATTAGTCAACCTTTGACTTAGCATTAAAATACATCTAGGTCCCCATTAATGTGAGTTGAAATAATGCAAAATTTCATATTAGTGCTTATTTTAAAATAATACAACATCAAATTTAATATGAGAGAGTTGAGGGTTTTAATACACTGTTATATTATGCATCTACACTTGCCTGTCTCTTGTAAATATGAGGTATTGCTGTTTGCCATATTACCAAAAGTAATTTTAAGAGGCCTTAACAAAATCAACAAAAGTAAGAAAACTTTAGATAGAAACACTGCCAGTGCCAAAAAGTAGAAAAGTGTTATTACATTAGGACACAATTTTGATGTAATTGAATGACATGAATGTGGTTACAGTAACTTCAAAACAGGATTAGATGCCAGACTGCCTGAATTTATGGTATATTATAAAACACACATGCAAAATAAAAGACAAAGGCAAACTTGCATCACTTTTTTTTATGATTTACAAAGAGCTATAAGAAATAGAAGTGTTACAATGAGAAAAATGGAACATCTTTTAGCTGTATAGATTGAAGACTGCTGTCAAAACACATTCTTCATAGCAGAGCAGTCATTAGGACAGACAGACAGACAAGTTAATTTAAGGCAGTGAAAGAAAATGGAAGTGAAATGGATACTGAAGTAACTTTTACTGCAAGCAGTTGGGTGGTTCCATAGCTTTAAAAAGTGAGTTCAATCATATAATATTAAAATCACTGGAGAGGAGGTTAGTGCAGAGGAGGGTGAAACAACTAAATATCCTCAAATAATCAAAGAATATGAATATACTAAACAACAAATTTTTAATGTGGATGAAACAAGCGTTTTCTGGAAATGCGTGCCTTCAAGAATTGATATTTCTAGCCCTTCTCTGTGAGACAATCCCTTCCCAGGGGACACCTGGCCTCTTGTCTGATTGTCCTGCCTCATTTTCTCAGACTCTATGGCCTTTCTTTGGGTTAGGGGAACCATCTCTGCCTCTGACTTCCGCCACCCTAATTAAGACCTCCTCAATTAGACGTCTCTCCAGATATGTTCATCCTTTTTTTTTTTTTGCACTGCTTCTTCTGTGAGTTACTGCCAATGCAGAGAGGAATGAGGATAAGGTGGTCAAATGTGTATTCCCCACTCCCAGGCCTGTCAGGCCTCACTGTACATCAATTATCACTTCCACTGTGGGGCGGTGCTGCTGTCCAATCAGTGGGTCCTCACAGTAGCTCACCTACCCACTGGAATTTTTGAGTGGTATTGGGAAAACATAATATCAAGAGCCTGGAGCCCTATCCACAATCAGTCGAGGTGTAGCACCGGATACCCTACCCCACATTCAGTTTCAGGACCAGCAACAATGACCTCAAGCTGCTCAATCTGCAGAAGCCAGTGAAGCTGACCCCCCAAGGTCCCCCATTCAGCTGGCAAAAGACTGTCAACCCCAGCACGACCTGCCTGGTGTCTTGCTGGGTACAGTGTCCAGTTATTTTGTCAGATATCTCAGTGCCTTCTGCTACATGATCAGTATCATATCTGAAGAAAAATATAAAAATGCTTACCAAAGAGCCATCACTCCCAGCATGCTCTATGCTGGGGACAAAGAAGGTGGGAAGGGCTCATTCCAGGGTTACTCTGGAGGTCCTTTGGTGTGCAATGGGGCCCTGCAGGGCCTTCTGTCTTGGGGAATGGAACACTGTGCCCTTCCCAGGTTTCCCTGTATTTATACCAACCTGTGCTGTTACTGGACCTGGATCCTAAATGAAATGCAGAAGAATTGACAAGCTCCCCTCAAACCTCCAGGAGGATTGCCCATTTCAACCTATCTCCAGCCCTGCCCTCAGAGACAGGTGGCCTGAAACTACAGCCCCACACCCTACAAAGTTACCTTCCCCTCCCCCAAGGACAGGACTCAGCCATCCTGACTTCCCAATCATGGATTTCTGGAGGCCCCAGGTTTCCTAGAGCCATCTCATGTGGATTTGGATGCATGGAAAGGGAATCAAAAGGATTTAGAGATAGAAAGGACTTTAGACCCTGAAATAGCAGGTCTGGAAAGAACCTTTTACAAAGATCATATACTCAAATTTTTACAAATGGGGAAACTGAGGGTAAAAGTGAATTATAGTTAGGGTATAACAATTCAAAACTAGTGTTCTCTCCCTGATCCTGGGGTCTGAAAACAGATCTATCCCCAACCTCCCAGGTACCCTAGCCCTTTTTATGAATCCACTACTTTGCTCAGGTATCCAGAATAATAGGTAACTTAGCAGGTCCCTCTTGGTCACCCCTCCCCCAACAGTCTTAGATTAATAAAACCTACAGGACTTCCTAAAAATAGATAGATAGATAGATAGATAGATAGATAGATAGATAGATAGATAGTCAAATAAATAAATGAATAAGTAGATAGATAAATAGAGAGATAGATACCTGACATTTCTAAGAAAGAATTAATTTGATCTAAGTTTAAAATGTCTAATGATTACCTAACACTTTTATTGGGAGGTAATGCAAAGTGGGCTTTTAAATAAAAACAAATGCTTGTTTGTTGGTCTCAAAATGCCTGTGCTCTGTACAATGGAGGGGAAGAGGGGGGAGGTGAGAGGAAATGAATGAACCTTATTCTCACTGGAATTGACTTAAGGAGGGAATAACATATACACAAAATTGATAATGGAAATCTATCTTACCCTACAGGAAAGTAGGGGGGAGGGAAAATGAGGGGGAGATTATAGAAGGGAGGGCAAATTGGGGGAAGGGATAATCAGAAACAAACTCTTTTGAGGTGGGACCAAGCAAAAGGAGAGACAAAATTAATGGGGGTAGGGGGACTAGGACGGAGGGAAATGTAGGTAGCAATAGTAACTGTGAAAAAAAAATTTGAAGCAAGTTCCTCCGATAAAGACCTCATTTCTTTAACATATAGAGAACTGTGCCAAAATTATAAAAATAAGAACCATTCCCAAACTGATAAATGATCAAAAGATAAAATCAGTTTTCATATGAAGTAATCAAAGCTACCTATAGCTATATGAAAAAAATATTCTAACTCACGATTGGAGAAATGCAAATTAAAACAATTCTGAGGTACTACCTCATACCTATTACATTAGATAATAATACAGTAAAGGTAAATGAAAAATGTTGGAGAGAATGTGGGAGAAATGAGACACTAATATACTGTTGTTGGAGTTGTGAATCGATCAAACCATTTTATAGAACAATTTGGAACTGTGCCCAAAGGGCTATAAAATCTTTCATACCCTTTGGCATAGCAATACCACTACTATGTCTGTATCCCAAAAGAGAAAAGAAAACAAAAAGGAAAGGGACCTATATGTACAAAAATATTTATAATAGATCTTTTCTGGGGGTAAAGAATTAGAAATTAAAGGGATACACATCAATTGGGGAATGATTGAATAAGTTATGGTATGTAATTATGATGGAATACTATTGTACTATAAGAAATGATGAGCAGGATGCTCTCAGAAAAACCTAGACAGACTTACATGGGTTAATGCAAAGTGAAATGTACTGGGTACAAAGCAACAGCAATATTGTAAGATGATCAGCTGTGAATGACTTAGCTATTCTCAGCAATACAACAATCCATTACAACTCTGAAGGACTTAGGATGAAAAATGCTATCCATCCCCAGAGAAAGAACTGATAGTGTCTGAATACGGATTGAAGCAACTTTTTTTTTCACTTTATTTTTCTTGAGTTTTTTGACCGTGATTTCTTTCACAACATGACTTTTATGGATGTATTTTGCACCACTGCACATGTATGACCTATATGGAATTGCTTGCCTTCTTGGTGAAGAGGGAGGGAGTGAGGAGTGAGAGAGGGAAAGAATTTGGAACTCAAAGTTTTAAAAACAAATGTTAAAAAAAATCCTTGTGCTCTGAAAGGTTACAATCATGAACCACTTCTAGCTCTTTGGTGATCTAATAAAAGAAATCATAGCTGAATAAAGTTTATTTTGAAGACTGATTTTCAAATTGTTTTAGTTCAGCTGTTGAAAAATACTGCAAGGGCAACAATATTTGTTTTAAAGCATTACTGATTTTATATAATTCCCTAGGTCACCCAACTACCCTGGGATCATTGTGTAAGGATATGATTATGCAAATTCTGATATATAGATAAAGCTCTTTGCATCTACCAGTGTACATGTAAATATTTAAAGAGAGATAAAATAGCTTAGTATGTGCCACTAAAAAAATTATAAATAGCAATAACAACATTTGCATTATATCATAAAGGTAAGCTTAAAATTTTAAATTAATTAATTTTAAAATTTTGCTTTCTATAAAAACTTTGTAATAAACTAATCAGAAATGCATTTCTTTACTGTGCTGTTATGTTACATTAAAAACAAACAAACAATTCAAAAATTTGTTATTGTATATTTCCATCAGGCTAGAAACAATTACTATATTTTACCTATAATTTAAACTTTGAATAGTACAAATTCAACTAATGTGACCAATTCATGGGATTCATTATTTTCACTAAGAAGGACCTAAATATGCTGGTGCCCATATTAACTGATTAAACTCCTTTCCTTAATTCTAATTCCATGCTTCTCAAATTCTTTGTCTGAATCCCTGATCCTGCTGCCTGGCACCTTAGCCTTGACTGCTGATCTCTCCAGCAGAGAGTGTTTCTTTAGTTTCTTTTTATGTGAAATGGGGACAATGACATATGCACAAGGATGTTGTAAGGAAAGGTTTTGCAGAACTTGAAGAGCATATGTGAGAGCATCATTGTTATTTCATCTCCTCATTTTTTTGATAGAGTTCATGTAGAAATAGTCCTGGGATGAGTCATTATCTTGCCTTTTTAATATTTAATATTCTATTGACTATTATTATTGCTATTATTGCTATTACATTCTGCCTGATGCTTCAAACATTGACTTTCTGGGCTCTGGAGCTTTTATCTATTCCTGATTTTTGCTAAACACATACTCTCTATGTTTCAGGTCATTCAATTTGACCTATTAATGCTGTCCCACACTCCTAGTCTTGGGTATTACTTCTGCTATGGTAGGATTATAAGATTACCTGTACTTCACATCTAGCTAGTTTGTGTAGTGAAGCCCTCATTTTCAGGTCTAAGCTCAGCAAAGCTATCAAAAGTCTGTCAAAAAGAGGTAACTCTTGGCTGGATCTGGACCACAGCTTCATCATGGACCATTTCTCCTGGCTTGGACACCTGCTTTTTCAGGGCTAATGTATCAAAAATATGTGAATCTACACACACACACACACACACACACACACACACACACACACACAAATATTATGCAAGACAGTCAGACTCATTATAGGGGAAATCTTGGTAGCAATCCCCATAATGCAGGTGCCATGCTGGTCTCCTGCTCCCAGTCTCAGTTTTATTTTGGGCCTGTGATTTTACCACATAAGGAATCTTCTTGTGACAAGCAAATGGGATGATTGGACAGTTTTCTTCTCCCTGTCTCTCATCCCTTAACTATCTACCTAACTGCAAGCTTGACCATAAGGGTTAACTCAGTCAGCTCTTATGTCACTAGAGCTGTTTTCCATAGCTAGTCCTGGAAAAAGCATCCCAGGAAAATTTGTAATATGACATGCAAAGTCCTTTTGCTTCCTTTCAATGACCTCTGTACTTGTCACTGTTTAATTGTTGTTGGTTTTAATTCTATATCCCCCACATCCCACTTTGGACACGTCTGCGACATGCTGACAAGAGAGCTTTCCCCTTTATATCTGCCTGTCAATCACTTCTTTCTCTTCACAGGTATCTCTTGAGAGTATCTGGCACCATGTATCCTCTCTTGAACCAGGAAGTAAAAAGAATGCTCCTCCTCTCCCAAGTTCTTAAAACATTTCTTCTCCTCATCAGGCATACAGCATTGAATTGTCATTTTCCCACCAATGAGGATAATCTTGTGCAAATTCTCCAAACTTGAACCTGAGTTACAGCCTTAAAATATTCTGCCTTGTATCGTACATATACATATATGAGTCATTTTTTCTATCAAACAGTAAGCTTGTTGTGGTCAGAAATAATGTTTTTCATTTTTCTAATAACTGCTATCCAACACAGTACATATTAAGTACTTAATAAATACTTGTTGCACTGTATTCAATAAGTTTAGTGTGGTTGTGTGTGTGATGGAGTATGTTTTCAATCACTTGAAAAGAATCATTATGTTCAGGAGTGGAAGATACTGCTGAATCTTAACCTTGAACTGAAAGGCTAGATCATCTCTGCTTGGCTAGAACCTAAGTGGGTTTTTAAAAAAGAAAAAAAGATTCTTTATTGATTAATTTGTGTCTATTTTGTGACATGCTAGAGGGTTTATGGGAGTTTTTTTTTAATCTTATCTGTAGTTTTACTTGAATATTTGGCTGTGTGAACAGTTAAATTTATAATGAAAAGTTACATAATGAAGAAAATGGGATTACAAGTTAAGACCTTAATCTACAAGTTCCTGATTTTTAAGAAAAAGACCCTTCCTTTAATTCTTCCAATAGAGAATGAGTAAGGGAATTTAAAAGGTTGATAAGTCAAAAGCTCTAACACTCCATGTCTTAGTGAATTGTGTAAATGAAAAGATTTGTTTTGTTTTAGGATAGCATTTGCTGAAGTCCGTCTATTCATTTTTTGTCTTTCCATCAAGACTACCTCCAATACATGCACTGAACAAACTGATAAACATTATAGAGATGGAAAAGAAGGCATGTACTTCCTTTTCCCCACTCCTGGAACTTACACCATCATTACTTCTTGTTCTCAGAATTCCTAGTTTTCTTCAAGACTCAGCTCAAGAAGCACCTTCTACATATAGTCTTTACTATCCAACTATTGGGGCCTCCTCCCAAACCCAATTATATGGTATCTAAGTTGTTTATATTTATACCTGTGCTTGTCTCTCCTAAATACGCTAAAAGCTCCTTGAAGACAAAGACTACTCAATTTTTTTAAATAAATGTTATTTTTTAAAAGTTAATAGGGAATTATTTAGCAAAGTAAAATATATTTTTAAAAGAAAAAATAATGTAGGCTAACAAATGTTAGATGATTGTCTGAATTTTTACTGTTAAAAGAATGTTACCCTATTGATGATATCATTTGAATAGCATCAGCTACATGCCCCAATTATTTCCCTTTCTGTCTCCACGCCCCCCCTTACTGAGAAGGCAAGCAATTTGATCCAGGTTATATATGTATAGTCAGGCAAAAGCATATCCATAATAGTCATATTGTGAAAGAAAACATAAAAAAAAAAGCTCAAGAAAAATAGAAAAGTTAAAAAAAAAGTCTGCTTCACTCTCTGTGCAGACACCATCAGTTCTTTCTCTGGGGATGGATAACTTGTTTTTACCATAAATCTTTCAGAGCTGTCTTGGATGGAGATCTAGAATCTTAAGAAAATGACCTCTTGAAAATTAGAATTGGGCAAGAGGAAGCCAGCAAAGTTATAAGACCAAAAAATAATAAAACAAAATATAAAGAATGAAAAGATAGAAGAGAATGTGAAACATCTTGTAAGAAAAACAACTGATCTGGAGAACAGATCAAGAAAAGGAAACATAAGAATAAGTGGACTACCTGAAAGCAATGATTTTTTTTTTAAAAAGAATCTTGATACAATAATACAAGAAACAATTTTTAAAAATTGTCCTGAAGTGTTAGAACAAGATGGGAAAGGAGAAATGGAAAAAAATTCACCAATCACCACCTGAAAGAGATCCTTAGGGGAAAACCTGCAGGAATATCATAGCCAAATTCTGAAACCCTAGGTTAAGGAGAAAGTATTACAAGCAACAAGAAAAAAAAATTCAAATATGGCAAAGCCACAGTTAGAATTACACAAGAAGTAGCAGCAGCTACACTAAAAGACCACAGGTCTTGTAATACTATATATTTAAGAGGAAAAGAACTGGGGTTATGGCCAGAAATATCATACTAAGCAAAGTTAAGTGTAATCCTGAACAACAATAAAAAAAAAGGACATTTAATAAATTGACAGATTTTCAGGATGTTTTTTTTTTGGCGTGGCAATTGGGGTAAAGTGACTTGCCCAGAGTCTGTGTGAGTGTTATGTGTCTGAGGCCAGATTTGAACTCAGGATAGGGACGATGCTCTATCCACTGCACTGCCTAGCTGCCCTCAGGATTTTATTACAAAAAGACCAGAACTTAATAAAAAAATTTGACGTACAAGATCCAAGAGAAACATAAGGTAAACTACAAAGACTAATTACAAGAACTCAATGAGGACAAATTGTTTACTTTTCATGTGTGGAAATGTAAGCCATATGTCTAAGATTGTCATTGGTAATTGGGTAATTCGAAAGAAAGAACGGGGTAGAGATGAGTATGAAGTGATTCTAAAAAGCAAAATTATGTAGGAAAAGGTAAAAAGAATAATTATCATACACATGAGATGCAAGAGGAAGAACTGATACAGAGGAATTAGATGGGGAAGGAGGGCAGCTAGTCCTGGAACTTTACTTTCATCAGGAATGGGTTAAAGAGCGAACAATACATATATATCTAGAAAGGTATAAAAGTCTTCTAAATTCAGAAAGAAATTAGAGGGTAAGGTAATAAGGAGGGAGGAGAGGATAAGAAAGGCACAAGGAATAGGATAATGAGGTTTATAAGAGTGTGTAGGTTAATGGAAATGGGATAAAAAGGGAATAACACATATACTTAGAAGGGTATAAAAATCTTCTAAATTCTGAAATAAAAGGGTAAGGGGATAAGGTGGAGGGAGAGGATAAGGGAAAGATTCTTGGAGGGGGGTAGGTTAAGGAATTGGAGGGTAAGGTAGTGGGTAGAAGTAAAGTAGAGGAGTGAAGAGGAATATGAATAGGGTGAGAAGGATAGTGAGGAAAATAGGGAGGAAAATAATACAAGAAGTAACTAAAATTTAGAATGTAAATGGGATGAATTTACCTATAAAATGGAAACTAATAGTAGATTAAAGATTTGACCTCAACAATATATTGCTTTCAGGAAATGGAATAAAAATGAGATACACACAAACATAAAATAAAAGTCGAGTAGAATTTATTATATAAAAAAAAGCAGGGATAGTAATTGTAATTTCAGACAAAGTTAAAGCTAAAATCAGATTTAATCAAAAGAGAAAAATGGGGAAACTACAGTTGTGTGTCAGCCATATTAATCAATAGTTTTAGACTATATAAAATAACTAGACAGCATAAAAAAATATGACAACATACCTGCCAAAACTATACTATATGAATATAAACATAATATACCTTTTATATAAACTTAGATCTAAATAATTGAAGTGACATTTAGGTAGGTAAGGCTAATATAATTGTAAATGACAATTTTACCTAACTAATCTGTTTATGCAATACCATCCCAATTATTTTAAAAAACTCAC
This sequence comes from Phascolarctos cinereus, assembly GCF_003287225.1. Lineage (NCBI taxonomy): Eukaryota > Metazoa > Chordata > Mammalia > Diprotodontia > Phascolarctidae > Phascolarctos > Phascolarctos cinereus. Next base: position 351,599,192 of record NW_027555847.1, on the reverse strand, counting down.
TGAGTCAGAAAAAAAATAATAACAGGAGATATATATATATATATATATATATAGAGAAAAGGGATTAGGACAGAGCCTTGATCCTAGAGAAGAAACAGGTAGAGAAACTAACAAAGAAGAAAGAGAAAGATGAGTCAAAGATGAGCCACAGTGGATGGCTATGGAAACCAAAAGGAGAGAGACTATCCAGAAGTAGTGGCCTGCAGTGTTTACCTCCAAAAATTAAAATTCATAAAAAGATGGTGGCAGTTTAATGGCTATTTGACAATGAAGCTATCAGTGACCTTTCAAGGAAATTTCACTCATGTTTGTAGAGGTGATAGTAGCTGATTAAATGAAAGTAAGGAGTGAGCGAATAGTTAGAAACTGAAGACAGTTAGTGATAAAGACACCTTTAGTCTTATTTCTACACTGTCTGCCTCCTCTTTCATTCCTCTCACTATCTCTTACCCCTTGCAGTCTGGCTACTAACCTCATTATTCAATTGAAATTGTTTTCTGTAAAGTTATCAACGATCTCATAATTGCCAAATCTAATTATCTTTTTTCAATACTATTCTTTCTCAATGACCTTCAGCACTTCATGTTGTGTGTGTGTGTGTGTGTGTGCTCGCTCGACGTGTGTATAAATATATTTCTATACAGACAGAGAGAGAGAGAGACATATCCAATGTCTGAATTTGTTTTAACCACATATATTTGCTACAAGAGTTTTTTTTTAAAGTGAGGGGGTAGAAAATAGATTTTTGTTAATTGAAAAAGAACAATTAAGTGAGAATTTTAAAAAAGATATAAAAGTGGATATGTCACCTAGTAAGCTAGGTACATTCATTTTGAGAACCAGTTAGCTACTTGCATGTCCCATAAAAAGTGAAGCTCATCCACCAGGCATGCCCAGACACTTAGAACTAAGTGTCTAAGAACTCTTGTGAATGACAGGAAATATACTGACATGATTTTCAGATGAGATGTTATTATTCCTCTGTCCACATAGGCCTCTTCTCAGAGAGGTGCTTTGAATTGCCACTTGCTGTCTGCAGGCCCCAACAGTGGGGCTGGTTTCTGCAACATAGGAAATGTAAAACTCCAAAATCCAGGGCAAGAAACTGTTTAGCATTCACCCTTCCTTACAGTAGCTAAGAGCAATGCCTCACTCTACTTTTATAGGGGCACTTGATATTACATTGTTTATCATTTCTACAGATTGCTTGATTTTTGGAGTGGTGATGTGTATGGTAGATCATTTATTGGGCCTCAAGGTGAAAAAACAGGTTCAAATCTGACCTCTGATACTACCTGTCTGACCAGAGGCCCCTCTCTCAACCTCTATGAATTTCAATTTCCAAATCTGTAAAATAGGAAGAACAACAGCTACCTCACTGGGCTACTCAGAGATTCAAATAATACAGCGTATGAAAATTCAGCAAAATTTAAAATATTATACAAATCTCTGCTGTTCCTCAAACATGACTTTCTATTTCCCATCTTTTTGTCTGTGCTCTGATTGTCCCTAGAGCCTAACATGTACTCCCTCCTCACCTGTACCTCATGAAACATCTCTTTTTCTTCAGGTAACATTTTACACATTAACTTGTTGGTCAAAACTTTTCTCATTCCCCCAAATATTTGTGTGCTCCTTTTTTAATTACCTTGTAGTTAAATATTTTGCATTTACTTATATTTATTCTATATAAATTTCTTTATGTCCATGCTGTCTCTCCTGATAGAATGTAACACCTTTTCAATTATGTATTGCTCCATTCATGGTATTGGTCTCTCCAGTACCAAGCACAGTGCCTTCATATAGTAGGCATTCAAGGAACAATGAATTAATTGAAATGTTAATTATTAATAGTAACCTGCATGGATTTTTGACTGCCAAGTTTGACCCCCTCTGGTCCCAATGCCATCTAGTTTTCAGCCAGAATTGATTTTTCATTTCACTATGTGTCCTATTAAGTTTCCTTCCAATTTTGATTAGGTGTAACCAGACTCGTAACACCCATACTTGCCCCATTCTCTAGATATCTTCAAACAGAAAATGTTTTGAGGAGCAATTTACCTTCAAAATAAACATAATGAAGACCAGGTTGCAGAGACTAGAGAAGGACATTTTGACTTAATAAGTAGAATTTGGAGAGATTTGCAACATACCTTCACAATTATTTGTTAACTCATCCAATAGGATTCTGATGTGCTGAGAGCAGTGATATTTTAATAGTGCTAAACCAGAAGTGAAAAAAAGATATTAAAAAATAAGATAAATTTGCAATTGAGTCTGTAGCAAATGACAAAAAGATTTTTATCTATAAAGCAAGAAAAGGAATCCAGAAATAAAAAGTAGCATTTCCTTAATGTAGCATTAGAAGCAATAATAGCTATTTTTTAAAAATGTCTTGCAATTGGAATGTGAAAAAATTATTAAAAGAGAGTAAATGAAAAAAGCTGATGTAAAAGGAAATGCAATGTGGAAAACAAAAGTAAGTAAGTCATATTTTGAATGTTACCTTGGGCAAGTCACTTTACTTCTTAGGGCTATAGCTTCCTCAGCTGTCAAATGATAGAATTGAGCTATACAATCTCTAAAACTTCTCCCAGCTCAGTAACTCCATAAATCTATAAGGACAATATTGACAAATTCTGGATGTTTTTTGCTGGTAGGAAAGTAGAGAAGGGGTTTGTATGGATAGTGATTGACATAATAGAAGCAGAAAGCAATTGAAAGAGATTTTTGAACCTAAGTCAAATTGCAGACTGAGCTCATATAGCAGAAGTTCAAAATCAAAGTAATTTTAAAGGCAGATTTAACCTAAGCCAATGCTGACTGGTCAATGGCCTCTGGCCTCTGGCTGCTGACTATAGCTTTGGGGTTTAAATCACAAGAACAATATGACCATAACAGCTTTGGGCTGAAAGTTCTAAGAGTATCTCTTTTATGATAGAAAAAAGCCATACAGCAAATATAATTCATCAGAAAATAGAAAATGTCAGCAAACAGCAGCAACAGACCTAAAAAGAAAAGCCCAGTTGCATAGGACTAGCAGATGGCAGCACATTGGAGGGAAGAGCCCAAAATTCAGTCTAGTAAAGTAGCCAAAAATTAAATTTTATCAACTTAGCAGCAGGAAAAATCTGCAACTAGGAGAAAGTAGCAAGGCTAATTTGCTACAGCTAGTAGGAGCAAGGGCAAATAATTCCAATGTGGACCTGGTATGCTCTCTACAAAGTTCTCACTCCTTCCCATGCTTCCTCTCCTCCCAGCAGTCTGAGAATTTGTGAGTACAGCAATGTGTATGTGGTGATTTTGTCATTCATTTTGCTATACTGTTTAAATGACTTTTACTTTAACTTGAATATCTTTTGGTTAACTTAGTAAAAAGGATATCAGTAAGAGCTTGTCAATTATGATCTTGAAATGAGAATAATCTAAAATGTGTCTTAAACTTCAGAGAGGCCCATGTGTGAGGTGCATCCTAGGTTACAAAAGGAATGAGAGTCTATCTCAGGTTATCCAGCAAAGCTTCAAATTGTGAAAGACAGAAAGGTAGAGTTGATGATACATAAGTAGATGAAACAAAGAAGTCACTGAGGGATGATCTTGGAAAAGATATGAGTAATTCTTCCTTCCTAATTGCAGAAGTTTCTGGAAGCCAACCTAAGTGTAGACCAATGTAAACAAGATATGTAAATAATATTTCTAACTCTAGAGAGTTTTCAGGCCCCTCAACTTTACCTGATTAGAAAAGAATACATAATTCATCATAGGAAAAAGAGATCAAGTTGCATTTGTTAGCAAAACAAAGTTTTATACTTCTAAAATGTTCTGCTATTCTGAAGTGAGTTCAAACATACCAATTTAGTGTACATATTTTCTGGCTTCATTTGGTGGGATTTAAGGAACATGGAGACAGACATCTTCTTCCAACAAGCTCAAATTGACAACCAAGATTTCCTCCTCCTGTGTGGTAAGAGAAAAAAAATAACTAAGAACTCAAGAACTACTAGTTCCTTTAAATATTCTGTACAATATGGAGCCACTTTGAATGTAGAGTTGTTTGACTTATCATCTCTAAATGAAAACTATAATCTCGATCACCTTATAACAGAATTGGTAGGAATTATTAACTAATTAAAGAACAAAAGGAGATGGAAAAACCACTTAACAAAACCCAATTTCTCTACAAATTCTAATCAGTTAATGAAATATATTCCAATATGTCTATTAGACCTCAAAAGGATCTTTCTTCTCACCCAGCAACATCATATGCTTGCATTTCTTAGATACAATACACAAAGTTTTCTAATAGATGATGTTCAATAATGATCTTTATACCAAGCATGAGAAGTTCCCTCTTATGACTGCTATTGTATGAAACAAAAGCAAAATTTCTAGTTTCCACAATTTTTTCCTTTCCTCTGCTTGACCTCTACAAATCTGTGCTTTGCCAGAGACAAGTTCTATTAAATTATAAGGAGATACCTACCTATTATCTATCTATCCATCTTCTTTAATTATTTAAATCTGTTCTTTGTGTGGTATTCATGTTACTTTGTCAATATGTCTCAGACTTGTTTTGGCAGTCATTTGGAATAATTCAACTGCAAAGAGGCAAATTGAACCTTTATGGGCTGGGCTAAAGTTCTGTCACTTGCATTCTTCTTTATGAATTCCATGACTAGAATTGTAATTTTAGCAAATTGAGCCATCTAAACAATTATTTTTGCAAGGTACAATGTATACATAAGTTTAAAAAAAGACTCCAATCATTACTAAATATGAAAAAGGAATGAAAAGAATAGAATGTGCATCCTAGTAGGCACAGGAGCCTTAGAACAATCCTCTGTAGTTGGGCATGAGGCTATCAGAGCTTTCAGAAGCCACCAGAAAAGAAAACCTTTCCTCTTGGCCAAAAGCCAAGTCTTGAGTAGTATGTTTAGTTGGGAACAATCTTTGCAAGAGCAGTAAGATGAGTAGTTTCTTTACAGACTTGAACCTTTCTTAACAGGGAGCCAGTTACAATCAACTTGCATAACTAGCATCTCATGGATTAGAGACAATTCTGATTGCCTAACACCCATCCCCAAATTATAGTGCATCTGCCTTCTGCTGTACCTAATAGCTGAGAGGCCTAGACACAATAACTCCTTCAAAGGTTTGGCAATCACATGTTATTTTTTTTCTAGCACCCAAAGACCTCATGACTCAAACTTATTGAGAATAGCCTGTAGTTCTGTATTTTAATTTGTCATTTTGTACTTATCTTTACATATTATACATATATATCCATGAACCTGTATCCCTATTGCATAGAGATAGATAGATAGATAGATAGATAGATAGATATAGATAGATAGATAGATATTGAGAAAGCATTTATGAAAGCATTTATTATATACCAAGCACTGTGCTAAGTGCTAGGGATACAAATGCAAGCAAGTAAGATGGACCCTGCCCTCCAAGATCTTGTATTCTAATACAAGAAGATGACAACACATAAAAGGCAGCTTGAGAAGGAAGATGGAGTATATGAACATGAAAGCATGATTTAGAAATGGATAGGTTTCTTCCAGCACCCTCAAGACCAAGATGGAACCCTTGCAGTCACCGTCCTCTCTGCCAGCCTAAGGTAACTACGTGGTCACCATCACTGCGCCCAGAGGAGCTACAGGGAGAGCCATGGCTGCCACAGCCACCACGGCCACCATGGCCACCACAGCCACCAAGTGCAACAGGACCACCCCCTTCATCAGCTAGGCTGCCATCTGTGGGAATGCAGCTGTTCTGGTCTATTGCAGGATGTCCCTGCATGTCTGCCCTCTCAGGAGCAACAGCAGGGGTCTTGGGCCTGACCGGCTTCTATGGCTTCGTTTCAATTTCTTGGCGTCCACTCTCTTCTCTCTGCTCCAAGCCCTCAAGGCCTGAAGGCAATGGAACAACTATTTCAAATCTAAGTGACCGCTCTTTACTGGGGCTCTTGTTGGGGGACAGGGGGCTGGCCCTCTTCTATATGGCATGTTGCATGTCTACTAAGGGGAAGGTGATCAGCATTGGTGGAAGGACTGTTGCTGGGGTTAACAAGATGTAGACCGCTGGTTTTCCAAAGGCACTGACTGCTTGTGCTGTCTGGCATTAGTCTGTAGATTAAATCAAATGCGAACGGGGAGGGGGAGGTGGAGGGAGGGGAGGAAGAATGGATAGTAAGTGAGACAGAGGCTGGAATGTGGTTGCTCCCAAAGGACAAAATTTCCAACTTTTCAGTAGAATATAAGCTCCTTGAGGGCAAGGAATATTTCCTTTTTGTAGCTGTATCTCCAATGCCTAATATAATACCTGGGACACAGTAGACTCATAGTTAATACCTGTTAATTGTCTGAAAAATACTTCTGCTCTGGTTCCCAAACACCTATTGATAATCTTGTTCAAAATTTGGTATACTAGTCTTCAGACAAAAGACATTTACCTCTTGGAAATCTTACCTTTATTCAAAACTCAATGCTAGTGCCATGGCCTATATTATGCCTCTCTGGATTCCAAAGCTTACTTTGTATATACTTTGTATATCACCTCCATCCCATCGGATCTCTTCTTCACTCCAGTAATAATTTCAGCACCACATTTTTGTGTGACAGTCAAGAAGTATTTATTCAACACCTACTATGTATTAAGCATTGTACTAATCACTAGGCACTGTGCTTCTAAATTGCTAGTAGAGCTAACTAATCCTCTGCCTTCAAACTACCTTGTATTTTAACTATTTTTTTTTGCCTTGTGTGTCTATACACACTTGTTTTCTCCCCCTATTAGAATGTAAAGCCCTTGAAGAAAGAATTGTTTTATTCTTTGAATTTATATTGCCAGCCCCTAGCACAGTGCTTAAAACATATTTGCCACTTAACAAATGCTTATTGATTGATTGGAAGGAACTCTTGCCATGTCTTATGTCATTCTCCTTAGTAGAGAAACTATAGAAAAAATAGGAGTTGAGTAATCCAGCCTCTTCTCTGTGTTCCATCACCACTTTCCTATTTATGCCAAACCAGGATTCTTTTTCTTCCTTGATCTTCCACTTGCCCTAAACAGAGCTTTAGAATGTCCTTTTTATTTTCTTTAACATGTGTCATATGCTTAAGCTCAGCTTAAAATTGTCTGGGTAATACCATTCTTACAGAATCTTGCCGTTGTTTTGTACTGATTTTCCATTACTTCCTGTTACTTCCATTAATTACTATTATCTCTTGTATATGATGGAAAATCTAACTCTGTGAGTAGGTTATATGTTCATCTATATTTGTTTCTTTAAATATGTTTCCTTTTCCTCCTCATCAGAATTAATTAATTCCTGAGAATCTATCATTCCTTTTGTTTCCATCTACCCTTCTTCAGTCTCAAGCTATGGAACCCTGTCTGTTTTATATCAAACTCTGAAATCTGCCCTCCTAAAATGAAAGATACATTTCAGACTGTCATGTATTCTCCTCCTTTTCTATCACAGACTCTAAGAGGACCGGGTCAATGCTTGCTAAGATTCCTCTCATATAACCAGCATAAATGTAACCATTCATATTTCATTGGTTAGTCCAACTGGGTTATAACTCGAGGTAAATAAAACAACCAAGTTACAAGAACAAAAACTAAACCAGGCAATATAAGGATGTAGAGATGGTGGTGGGGAAGGGAAGGGAAGGGAAGGGAAGGGAAGGGAAGGGAAGGGAAGGGGAAGGGAAGGGAAGGGAAGGGAAGGGAAGGGAAGGGAAGGGAAGGGCATAAGTATCATAATTAATTGATCAAGCGGGCATTTAAGAAAAAAAGGTAACTTAAGAATTGCAAGTTCTTCTTCCCCATCAAACAAAAAAGAAACAAAACAAAACAAAACAAAACCACACTGCAGACTTGGTCCTACACATCAACTTGATCCATGCCATCACATCATAAGGTCAACCCAAGAAAATATAACACTCTAAATTAATCCTGTTCCGTATCCTAAATCCATTCCTCTTTACAACCTATAATGCTGGTTTCAGGGTTTATGGGATTTGGAGGATAGAATGCCAGTGTAAACCTTTGACTTTGAAAACTTGTCATTTCAAATTCTTAGCACATGGACCAATTTACAGTGGCCAATTTATCAACTAATTTTAATAACACCTACATAGATTTCTATTTGAAACATATTCAAAGAAGGACAACTTTATATCCTATTGAACTAAAGACTTAATTCCTTGGGAAACAAATATATGATCTATTGATGTTTGTTAAGTTACTAAGCTATTGCACAATACAAATGTGAATGACCCTTTAGGGACATCTTCCAGGAAGCTTACTGAATGTCAGAAAGACCGCACTTAAGTGGGCTTTATATTTCTTAATACAGTTAGACATGATGTACTAATTCATAACCAGTCAAGCTTGGTGGTTTATATTCTGAGCCATATTGTTCTGTGGCCATTTATTTGCTGGAAAGTGCACTTAGTCTTAAGAGGGAAACACAAATAATATTTTTGTTCAGACCCTTGTTATTTAACAATATTTTTTAACATTTAACAATAAAGTCCTGGGAGGACATGGAGTGAGTGAACCTAAAGGTAGAAAGGTAAAAAAGTAATGAGTTGAATGAATATGCATGAGTTGTATTACATGTTATTTAGCTTCTTATTTTGGTTTCCTATCAAGAATACCTGCCATTCTGGAAAACAAATGGATTCCCATGAACAACATGTTCTTGTTGGAAGAATAGCCTTACAAACAACACATGATAAGAGAGAATAATAAGGAGTTTCTGTTTGAATTGCTTTGGGGTCAATTAGAGGCAAGGCTAAATAGCAGATGACAGACTTTCAGGCTCTAAAACAAAATGGTCAGTGTTGCCAGAGCCCAGCTGTTGAGACTCAATGAAATCCAAAGAGACTTGGATTCCAGCGGTCACCAATGAAAAGGGATGTTATGGTAATCTTAGATGGATTAGTCCCTGGGAGCATTTATGTCCAGCAGTACAAGGTAGAGTGTTTAGTTTTGCAGACATAGCAAGGAACAAACTGCCTGGGAATTGTTTAGATCAACAGGTTAAACAGAATTATAACATTTGGAACTTTTGCTTAAGACTGTCTTTGGTTGACATCACAGGTGAATGGGAATGCATTAGCATTGGAACCACTCAGAACAAAAGAATGCACTGAACAGTTATTTATCTGGACAATGTGCTAGGTGCTGAAGGAGATCCAAAGTTGAAATAAGACATAATACCTGCACTCAAGGCACTGACAGTCTTCTGAGAGGGAAGGGAGAGAACTATAATACAAAAGACAGCATGATAAGTACATAGGGGAGATACAAACAAAACTTCTGACAGAGTTGTGAAGAAAGAGATATAGCTTCAACCAAAACAATTGTGCAAATTTGTCTTCTATGAAATACTTATATTCCTATCTATCTTTGATGTAGCAATAGTAGTTATTATTCACGGGTAATACTTTGAGAACTCAAAAGCAGTAGTGTCAAAATCAAATAGAAAGGGAGATGTGACTAATCTGTATTTAAGTTTCCTTGTGGGCCATGTATTGACAGTTTTAAAATGTAGTGTTATCTAGTTTTATTTTATTTTAATTTATTTTGTCAAATATTTTCCATTTGCATTTTAATCTTATTCAGGCTGTACTTGAAATTGTTCTGGGTTGCAGCCCATGGGGCCACATGTTGGACACCTCTACTCCAAAGCACCATGCCAATGTCATATATGATTTCTGTGAAACATCTATATACACACACATACATACATACACATACATATATATACATACGCATATGTATGTGTTTGTGTGCATGTATTACTAGATATCTCCTCATACATACTATAACAGTCATATAAAACATTAGCATTGCACATATATATTGTGTACATGTGTATACGTAGATGTATGTGGTGACATATCATGTTAGAACAAACATTTCTGGGCCTCTATCTCTGCCACACTAAAGAAACAAGTCTGGTCATTTTGCTATTAGCTTGAACGGGTGAGTCAGAAGCTAGAAGGTCATGTGTTTAACAGTCCAGAGCTGGCAGTACTACAATGCACAGTGGTTTCTCATGTTTTGGAAGTTCTCAGGCCTCCTTATCAGATCTTGAGACCTAGTTTCAGCCAGATCCAACACAAAAGAATAAGTGTTTTTTGTAGTATTTCCCATTCCCAGTTGTGACTACAGAAAATATTAAATTAGGCAATAAAATTTTGGAAAATGCACATACACATGCCCACATACACGTGCAAACACACATATACCTGTCCACACACACACACACACACACACACACACACACACGCGGGACCTTCTTCATGTTCAGGTTCAATTTAACTTCCAGTTACAGGTTAGGTGGTATCTATTGCCAACCCAGATGTTTAAAATGTTCAATGAGGAATGATCACTCTGTTTACCATCCCAATTAAATCCAGAGTTTGTCCTACAGCTTATCCTTCTCTTGGGATGCCAAAGCACAATTAGATTCTAAGTGTTTATAGGAACTGTCAGCACCAGATAGGAAAAGTTCTTCTAAACAGCTCCTGTTTCATTTTCAGTGTAGATTGAATGCAGGCTCTATATTTTGCATAAACTGTGTTGACATCAGTGACTCCCAAACCTCCTGCCCTCTCCCAGCCCTCCATAGTATTAAATGACAGATATGTACATTTCTGATTTTGAAACATGTAAAATGAAGATAAGCTCCTTATTTTTCAAATAAGTTTGGGATTTTTAGTTTAAGTTACTATGGGTGTCTTTAAGACAAACTTCATGATTGATTATCAGAGGAAAGGTGTGATACAACCTATGCCCCCCCTTTTTGATTGCTTGGTCATTTACCCCTTGGAATCAGGCCACAATCCCTTTGGGATGAGGTCATGACCCCCACTTTAGCGACCAGTGGTCTAGGTAATCCATTTACCTTGAGAGTTTGTAGTCAATCACAAAGTCATTCTACCAGTCAAACCTAATCCTTGATTTTCAACTACTGTGGAATTTGAAGGAAGAAAAAGACCCTAGATTTACTTTGCTAATTGTTTTGTGAACCATAGACAAACACAAAACATCTCTACTTATAATACTTCATTTCGTTCTCTATTCTTCTCCTTACTATTCTTCTCTTCTCAGTCAAACTTATTGTATCAGTAAACCAAAAGGATTGACTTCTGACAAATTGGCTCGATAGAAGCAAATTGAAAATAACCTTCTAATGACTTTCATGAGGTCTCCTCAGTGATGGGGGAACTCAATAGCTTTGGTGGCCCAATTTTGGTTATGTTACATATTACATATTACAGCTACTACATATTACAGCCCTTCTGCAAGGGAACAAGTATCTATTAAGCATTTATTATGTGCCAAGGCACTGTGCTAATTGCTTCACAAATATTATCTGATTTGGTCTTTTAGAAATAATAAAAACAAGTCTAATCCTTTTTTTACCCTGGCAGACCTTCCAAAACTTGAAGTCAGCTACACCTGAATAAACTTAAGCACAAAGAAGTTAACTGAGTTGTCCAGGATCACCCAGCTAGTAAGTGATTGAGGCAGAATTTGAACCTAGGTCTTCTTGACTCTTAGTCTAATGCCATATCCACTACAACCACCCTGCATCTAAATGAAACCCTACATAAAATCCCATAAGAGAAATCTTGTGCACACTAACCATCCCACATTCATTCATCCAATCTTCTTATGGCATGTTCTCCTGTCACCTTGCCACCTTGGTTGCCCTTCATTTAGCTGGTTCAAGCTTGCCGATGTAATTTCTAAAATGTGGTTCCTATGATTTCATACAATATACCACATGTAGTCTGAACAAGGTCAGAGATGGTTTATAACATTACACATCTATTAATGTAGTCTAAAGTACCATAAGCTTTTCTTGGCTTCCATGTCATACTATTGACTTGTATTGAGTTTTCAATTCACAAAAATCTCTTAATTAGCCATGTTTGCCCCATATTTACCACTCTTTCTTTGAAGGAAAAAAATAGAAGACAGAAGCCGGATTGTTATATCTACCTTCTGAACATGGTCCATTAACTTCAAACCATTTATATTCTCAAGCAGCCCTTCTTTCCTTCCTTTGATCTTCTTTTGCTGTGACTCAATTGTTGTTTTTTCATTTGTTTCTAGCCTTAGCATTCCCAATATTATTCTAGGATTGTTCTACCTTTTGTAGTACCCTTAGATACTTATGTTGCCTTTAATCTTATATGTACCTACTTTTAAAATCCAAGCTGAAAAATATTTTTCTCTTGGCAACCTCATCAGTCTCTGGAGACATGTAACCAGACTTTCCCCCAAGCTCGGGTCATTTAGTATGTGGCTGTTATAGAAGGAGTTTAGTTTCAGATCAGCAGAGACAATGCTGAGTGGGACATGGGCCCATGCATTTGTGCAAGGGACCTGTATTGTTAATGCCAGAGTTTCTTAGGGGAGTGACACATGATTCCAGGGACTGATCAGGAACAACACTTTTGGGGAGAGACTAATGGAGAGAGAAACAGCAAAAATGTAGATGAATTTCATTGCACATCATGTCTCTCTGTTTTCTATCTTTAATCCTTGGAGATTTCAGTGACAAAATTTCCCCTAATGTGAGACTTGGGATTCTTTCTTCACTTGAGTTGTGATCTTTTCTCACTTTTATGATTCTTGAATATTTTATGACATATGCTAATCTATTGAACTTCTCCATTTTTTATGTGTTGTCTTGCTTGGACAAATCAGTTTATTTGCACAATCAGAATTTGTTGGGAAAGATCTAAGCTGATGAGTACAAGCTAAGGGCTCCTCTCCTGCTTATGAGAGACCAGGGAAGTGACTTTCTTTATGAATCCTTAATCGTTGTACCCCTAAACCAGAGATATTTGAGGAAGATAATAAATGCAATTCTATCTCAATACGAATCTTGAAGACTAGGGAAAAAAAAGCAGCATCCAGCCTCGTGGCATTCCTGGTTTCTGTCTGCCATCGTGCTAATTAGCATGTAGACACCAGCCACAGTCCTCCTCTCTCTATGGACACAGGCTAGGCTTCAAGTTGTCACTATTGATGCAGTCTGTGAGCCACATCTATCCAGTAAGCAACATGTGAGCAGATATGTATCTTACATGGGTTTGTGCCCTCCTATAGATAGTTCTGCCTTTCCTTCATTAGAAACATTTTTGTGTGTGCTAGAATTTTATTCTAGAGAGCTTGGTAGCCCCCTTGATCCAACTTCTCTTGCATAATATTATCATAAAATACTACCCATATTTTCTCTGAACTCTGAAATCTTCAAAGTCTCTTGCTCCAGGAAAACGGTGTGTGTATGTATCAGGCTATGCTTAACATGTCCCTCTTCATCTACTAAGACCTCTAGGATGGCTTGGTCACTTCCTCACAAGATTCCTGTTATTTCTACTTCTGAAACCAGTCCCTCATTATTGATCTGAATCAGGTCCAGAAAAGCATCATTTCAACCCATTCCAAATCCTATTCACTTCCTCTGTTTTCTGACGGATGTCATTATCAGCAAGGCAGGTTAATTAATATTATTCAGTTACTATGCTTTTAGTAGCAGAAGTCTGAATAATTGAAGCCCCTCGCCATTACTATTTCCTGCCTCCATACCGCTTTATGATTTGCTTCTCAAATCACTGGATTCTTATTTCTGCTTTAAAATATTGCATAATATTAGTTCGCTGACTGATATTCATCTAAATGCTGCCCACCATATCCTTGCCCTTCTCACCTTCTCCTCCTCTTAAACTCTCTCTCTCTCTGTCTCTGTCTCTCTCACACACACACACACACACACACACACACACACACACACACACACGTACACACACTCTTCTGGTTCAGGGATACTTGCTCAAAATTGTATCTTCTTGAGAGCTCAGGCCTGTCTTGCGCATGTCTGTGATAGATCCTGCTAATCCATATAAATCACCCACTCCTTTATCCAAGCTGTTTCTTTTGAATAAGATATATTCTTTGATTGCCACACTAGTCATGGGTCTTAATTGTATAGGTGTCACATAGCTTTTTGCATAAAGAGCTCTACTTCACTTTGGTTATTACTTAAATTTGATAAGCTACCTACACCTTTAACTGAGTCATTTATAAAAATGTCATATAATACAAATGTCGTATAATAGAATGCCGTAAAATGCAGATTCCTAAGGAACACAACTAGAGAATGCTTGCAATGTTTATATTGAGCCATTAACAGCTTTTCTGTGAGTCAGGCTGGCTGGGCAATTGGTTCTGAATCAATCTAATTGATCGCATTATCAATAATCCTTATTTCTTCATCTTCTCAACAAGATTAATATGAGACTAAAAAAAAATCTTTTCTAAAAGCTGGATAAATAACCATAGCATTCTCCTTAACTAACAGGTAGCTAGGTGCAGAAAGGAGAGAATACTAGTCCTGGAGTCAATAAGATATGAGTTGAACTCTGACCTCAGACACTTACAAGCTGTGTGACCCTGGGCAAGTCACTTCACTTCTCTTTGCCTCAGGTTCCTAAACTATAAAATGAGGACAACAATACCAATCACTTCGCAGGATTGTTGTGAGGGTCAGATGGTGAATATTTGCTAAGTGCTTAACATAGTGCCTGGCACATTAGTAGGTGATTAATAGATATTTCCATGTTCTTTCACTCTTCTTGTTCAATTCAGTAATACAGTCAAAAAAGGAAATATGGTTAGTGGCATGAACTGTTATTGATGAAGTTTAATCACTGCTCTATTTCTAAATGTTCACCAACCATGTCTTTCATGACTGATCCTTGAACTATCCCAATAAATTGAAATCAAGTTAACTATACTATCATTTCCAGATTGTTCTTTTTTTTTTTTGAAAGTCAATAAGACATTTACCTTTCTTTAAACTTGTGGCACCACTCTCATTTTCTATGATGTTTCAAATATCAGTATAGGGCTCAGTGACCACATAATCTAATCCTTTTCGGACCTGCTCATTTAGCACACGTAGGCCAGGAAATGTGAATGTGTCAAGTACAGCTAAGTGTACTCCAATCATCTCCTTATTTATCTTGGGTGCCAATTCCTTGTTAATCATTTTGGTTCAATTATTTCTAGTAGAACTATAATTCTCCTTTGCAGAAAAAATAGAAACAAAATTAGCATGGAGAACCCTACCTTCCCTTAGTTAGCCATTTTTATTATCCTATTCATCTCAAGCAAAAGTCCTATCCTATTTGCCTTTTCTCCCAATGTAGCTGAAATGAAATAAACACTTTTAATTGTCTCCAATCCACTTCCACTAGAAAAGGAAAAAAAGAAAACCTTTGTAACAAATGTATGCTAAAGAAAAACAAAGTCCTACATTAGCCATATCCAAAAAAAAGTTAGTCTCAAACTTCACCAAGTTTATTAACTCTCTATCAGTAAGTGGTCATATCCTTCATTATCTGACCTTTTCTTCAGAGGTCAGTGGCAAACTCTTTTATTCATCTCCACTTAACTAACCCTACTTCCGTCTTTTATATGTTTCTCTTTTTTTCCCATCTAAATTGGTTGATGAATCTCCTGTGCATCCGTAACAGTCTCTTCATACAAAGCCCATTTCCTTCCTCATTGAAACTTTTTCCTTTTCTGTCTTTAGAAATTCATTTTTGAGCATGTTCTGTTTCTACTCGATTTACCCTCTGAAACATTTTTGTTTAAGGGATCATATGTTTCCACTTGGAAATATGTTTTCTTTGAATCTTTGCTGGGGCATATTTCTGAACATGCCCAGATTTACTCACCTTCTTTTTAAAAGTCTGGACTGAAGAGGCCTCCCCACCCCATTAGCTTTTACATCATTTCTATCCCAGAAACAAGTTCTTATCATTGAAAATCAGATCCAGACTAGAATTTCCCCTTTTTGGTTCCTCTACCTTTAGAAGCTGGACATCTTACTATAATTAACCTGTTTTAAACCTATGGGATGATACATTGTCCCTGAGGTCCACATGGTTTTCTGTATTTAACCCATTGGCAAAAGTTTGGACTCTATGCCTAAGTGCACATTTACATCTATGTCTAGGCAAAATATACTGGATATGCTTGAGTGACAAAACAGCCAATTATATTATTGTGTTTGCAGATAAACAGGCACCAGGAGGGATAGCTGGGAAGAGTCAAAAACATTTCTCAGGACTGCTCTTAGCCTGAGTTTTCTGCTTTAAGATTCTTTATAGAACCAGTAATACTCCTTGATGTATTTCTTCTCTGCCACAGCTAGACCTATCTTTTTTCTCAGAGATTTGCTGTAATTTTTGCACTTCTAGACCCCCAGAATATCTATCTTTGGTTCCGAAATAGTTCCTTCCTCATGTACAAATTTCTTATAGTGTGACCAAATCTCCTGCACTGTGCCTGATTGATTCAAGAGAAGGTATAACCCCTGTTTTGATTTATTGATAAAGTCAAGAAATGATCTTACCTAACAAAGATAATAATTTTTTAAGTAGGTGAAATAATCAATAGATCCACATCCTTCCAGAAAGAAGAAATTACCACTGAGGCAAATAAAGAAATTACTAGATGTTCTTCTTTTGGCAGAGAAAGAACTCTAGTCAATTTCTGAATAATTGAAATTCCCCATCTATAGTAGACTATAGATCATGATATCTGATATCATGCATCCATGCCTGATTTGTGCTGTTTCCCAAATTGCTCATCTATGTCTTCTTTCAGCCCAGTTGGTCTATAGTCTACTCGGATGACAAAATGGTCCTCTTCTTTGATCTTTATAAAATATTCTCCAACATGTTTCCTCCTCTAATTCTTGGATTTCTTCATGTGAGCATATCTTAATATACAGTGCTACACCACCCCTTATCTATCCTGTCTCTCATGACTAAAGCATACCCATCCAGAGCATTATCCCAGTCATGAGTTTTATTGCACCAAATGTCAGTGTCATCTATGAGATCAAACCCCAATTCTACCTTACATTAGAACCTGCAGTTCTTCTTATTTGTTGCCTGCATTCTAGGAATGTATCCATAGGTTTACTACTGACTCTTTTGCTGATCTTTGTCTTCTATTTAGTACAGTATCTTGCACATAGTAAGACCTTAATAAGACTTGACTTGAATTTCTGAGAGTCTCTACTATTAATCTTCCCTCTTTGTGACTAATTATTATAGTATCTAATTATAGGGAATGTACACAGATAATCTTTTCCCTTTCCCATTCTTTTTTTTTTTGCAAAGACTTTTTGAATAGATTTATAGGATACTTAGCAAATAGATTCTTACTAGCCTTTGTTAGGTATACTTCATCTTTGGCCAGGAATCTGTCAGCCCTTTATGTAAGCCATCATCCAGAAATCCAAATCTCATTTTCAGGTCCTGCCTTCTTAATCAGATGTTCACTTCCCAGATGAGCCTTTCCCTTCTACACCCCTTGTCTTCAGTAACAAGAGTAGAAAAAATGCATAACTTGTGTCCTTCTGATCTTTAGTTTCTTTCCCAAAACCTCATAAAATTGGGCAATACTCAGATTCTTTCTGGAAATCTCTTTTGTGAACATTTGAATAAATCACCACAAGTGTGTAGTTGTCATTTGTTTTCATAAGTCTTAGAGAGTCTCTGTTATGTATTGGATACATGCCTTGAGAAGCTAGCAGATATGTCTTTGTTGTTATCAGGTCAACTCCCTTGAACAGAGAAGCTCCAACTACTAGGACTCTTTTCTTCTTCCTCTGATCCTTACTAAATAATCTCTTACTTACTAAGTCATTTCTTTTTTTTTTGGCTAGTGATGGGATTAAGTGACTTGCCCAGGTCCCACAGCTAGTAAGTGTTATATGTCTGAGGCTGGAATTGAACTCAGGTCATCCTGAATCCAGGGCCAGTGCTCTATCCACTGCACCACCTAGCTTCTGCAAACTAAGTCATTTCTAAGTCTAAGTCTTACTATTTGAAATGACAACCTCAGAAAATGTACTGAGCCTTTTCATTGTGACTTAGATCACCTCGAAAATTTGGGTGTGATGATGATGGAACAGAATAGACCCTATAAGAATTTATCTTTGTTATGTGCGTGTTAGTAAGTAAGTAAGGAGGATAAGCAGCTTCCTCCTCCTTACCAGGTCTACCGTTACCCTCTCCGGAAAGAAATTCAAATCTGTTTGTAAGCTGTAATTGTTCAGATGACCTTTTCCTTCTCTTTCTCATCTCTGTAGTATGCTTCCATTTTCCATCATCCTAGCAAATGTTATCCCCCCTTTTTCTTTTCTTTGTTTCTGAGGAGGCTGTGTTCCTACATCCTTTAGGAACCTTTCACCTGTCCAAACAACCTGCAGGTTGGAGAAGTTTTCTTTCAATTACCATCCCCTTCTTCTCCAAGAGAACATAAACATACTCTAAGAATATGGATTACAGTTATTCAATTTTGGAAAAATATAAACATTGGACTTTCAAGGCAAGTAACAGCATAATTTCTACTACTCTTCATAATAGTTGAGATTTTCTGCTTTATTTTTTGAAATGACTTATGAATATTTGCAACTGAACCTTAAGTACCTGGTTAAAATGGTTTATAACCAATTTGCCCTACCTACTACTTAATTCTTAATTAGTTAATTCTTTATTTTTCCAACTTAACCTTTTAATACCTACCTTGTTTTGCCTTGTATTGCCTTGACAACTACTTTCTCCTTGAGTCTACCTCATTTAGTTTTACTCTCTAATCCTTTTATCCACCTTAAAGCTCCCAAATTTTCAAATAGCCTCCTTAATTTTCCTTGATTTTACTTTTCTCAGAAGTAGAATTTCAAAGTATCTATAATGACCACCAAGCCTTAGTTTAAATAATAGTTTTATTCAACTATTATCTACAACAATGGTGTCAAACTCAAATAGAAACTAGGGCCATTAATCCATATGTAAATATCTCTTCAGTATTCATATTGAATTAGTTGTAAAATGTAATATTATGTATGTTTTCTTGTTTTTTATTTTCTTTTTTTTAATTTCCATTTTTAAATTTATTTTGTTAAATAGTTCCCAATTATATTTTAGCTTAGGTAGGATGGCATTTAGTTTTTTTTTGACAGTGGGTTTGTGTTTGACACCCCTGATCTATAGAGTGTCTTTCAAAAATATCCAACACTTAGCCAATTCTCACCTCACCTTTTCTCCTCCCACTGCTTGTCAGATGGTATATGCTTGTATTTTGCCTCTTTGCTATGCTAAACTCTTCTTTCAGTGAAATAAAGTTTGCCCAAATCATCTATCAGTTCTTTCAAATGCTTGATCAATCATTAAATTGAATACAATGGGGGCAAGGAATCTCTCATTGTTTAAATGGTTTTTAAATTTTGATTAAAATTGAAATCGCCAGTCAAATCTAGGCCCAGTCACTTTCCCCTATGAAGTTACAGGTGGGAAACATCTACTTCATTGTAGATCATGATGACAAATCTGGATAGTCCACTATTTGAAATGACAACTTCAGAAAATGTACTGAACCTTTTCATTGTGACTTATATCACCTCAAATATTTGGGTATGATGATGATGGAATGGAATAGAACCTGTAAGAATTTGTCTTTCTTATGTGCATGTTAGTAAACAAGCAATCTTCATTTTTTAGGAAGGGGAAGTGGAATGTAAACTGTTATCCAGAATTTTGCTTTTTGTTTTATTTGAACCTTAGAAAATCTAATAAATGAGCGGTTCCTTCCAATGCATGACAATCTCTCAGTGCATTTACTGAAACTCAAATAGATTTTCTAAACTATGCAGAGGAAACAAAACCAAGAACTACATTGTTAAGGGCATTACCACTGCTATTATTTTCATTCAATTTCCTAAATATACTGTGCATAACATGCTGGTATTTGAGACATTCCTCCAGGATTATTAAAGCAACTTTCCCATAAAACCTATTTAACTATGTACAGATTTCTGTAACATAACTGACCCATGGGCCAGTTTGTTGTGTCTTTTTGGCTTTCTTTGTATCTCCAGTGCCTGGCACATGGTAGCACTTAATAAACATTTGCTAACTGACTGATGTATCTTCTACTCTATTCCTTCTATTTCACTTTTTTTAAAAAAAATAAGTCAAATCTCTGTAATTAGCATATTTCTCTAGAGGAAGTTCCCTGCCCAATATCTTCAAAAGCATCTGTTTGAGTGATCTTTTGTAGAAAATAAAAAGAAAAAAAAAATTCAAAGCATCATTTAGATTTCTAATGTAGCAGCAAAATTAAATTTTAAAATCCAAAAAAACTACTCCTATAAAATGTAGTGTATATTTTCTAAACATGAATCCTGCATCTGTGCTGTGAAGAATGGATAATAAGTTAATGTCAAACAAGTAATAGCCAAGAATCATCAAGTCTTGGAGTGGGAGGCCATCTGGTCCAACCTGTGATTGAAAAATGAACTCCTTCCAATGCGTAACTAAGGAGAGGTCATCCAGCCTTTGCTTCAAGATATCCTGGAAATGAGGGACTCCTGACCTTTCTAGGCATCCCACTTCACACTGTGAGGTTTGTTTTAGAAAATGTTCCCTGACTAGAGCCCAAATCTTTCTCTCCATCTTCTATTAATTGATTCTAGTTCTCACCTCAGGGACAAAACAGGAAAAATTTAATCCTTGTTGTGATAATAGAGTGATTGTCTTTTAAATACCAGATGATAAGTATCATATTGTCTATGTTCCAGGCAAAATTTCCCCAGATCCTCATATGGAATGAATTCAAAGACCATCATCATCCTGGTTTCTCCTTCTCAATACTCTCCAGGTTATGAATGTTCTTAAAATATGGTGCGCAGAACTAAGCAAACAATCCAGAGGTGCTTTAGATCACATTCTCATTCCTGAAAGCTATTTTTGTCTTAATGCATCCTAAAAATCACATTGTATTTCTTGGTTAGCATATCACTTTTAGTAGGAAAGATGATTGATTAAATTGAGGCTTTCTGGTCAATGATTTTAATTGAATCTGACTGATGATTTAAATAATGATTTAATATTTTATTTGATTTAAATCATAGTACTTTTTTGCTATTTTATCTTTAAGTACTCAATACCCAATCAATAACAAAACAATATTAAATGCCTACAATATGTACTTCTAAGTGCTGGTGACAGAAGGGAAAAAATGAAAGACTTCTTGCCTTCAAGGATCTTGCATTCTTTTGAAAGGAGAGTGGATGACAACATACAAACATTAGCAAATAAAAATGCATAAACAGTAAATGCAAAGTCATTTTGGATGAGAAAATAGTAAAAGGGGCAGGGGTCAAGAAAGGACCCATGTAGGAGGTGGCACTCAAGGTAAGCTTTAGAGGGAACTAGAGATTCTGAAAAGTAGAGATGAAGAGGGACATATTTCTAGGAATGAAGACAACCTATGCCAAGGCATGGACATGAGAAATGGAGTGTTATGCATTCAGAACAGAAAATAGGCCCATTTGGCTGACATACAATGTGCACAGAAATAAGTAATAGGCAATAAATCTGGAGATGTAGGCTGGAGCCAAATTGTGAAGAGCTTTGAAGGCCAAACAGAAGAGTTTGTATTTTATCCTAAAGGCAATCCAGAGAGAGACACTAGATCTTTGTGATCAAGATAGTAATAAGATCAGACTTATGCTCTAAGAATATCATTCTTGTAGCTGGATCAGGATAGATCAGAGAGGGGCGAGATAGAAGACTAGGAGAGCAATTAAGAAGCTTTAGAAATAATCTAGATTTGTGATGAGAAGATGGCTGCTAGTAGAAAAAGGGGGATGGATGAGAAAGATGAGGTAAAGGTATAATCTACAAGTTGGTAATTGATTGGATGTGGAGGACAAAGATGAAAAAAGAGTTGAGCATGACCCAAGGTGGTGATCCTGAATGAACAGAAGGATGGCAATGGTCTTGAGCACAATAGTGATGTTTAGAAGAGAAATGATTGGGATGGGGATAGGTTGGAGATAATGAAATAAAATGGTCAGTTTTCTCAATTTTGCAAGCTCCATATGAATCATTGGTGTAGTATGGCAACCATTAAAAACAAAACAACTATTGTGATCTCAGACTGCACTGACACAGGCATAATGATGTTGAGATTTCTTGAGACAGATGTATAGGTTAATATGGACTCTAATGGCTATGAA
Organism: Phascolarctos cinereus; assembly: GCF_003287225.1. Lineage (NCBI taxonomy): Eukaryota > Metazoa > Chordata > Mammalia > Diprotodontia > Phascolarctidae > Phascolarctos > Phascolarctos cinereus. The sequence continues at coordinate 351,577,045 of NW_027555847.1, read as the reverse complement.
TTAGGTAGAATACCAAAATGAAGGCAAAGAAATATATTAGCATGCAAAGGAAAGCTGTTTTCATTGAATAATAACATTGGCATCCCTGGGTATAGATTGAGTTTTTATAACCTTTCAGTTCTACTTAGAATTCACAGTCAATCAGCAGCAGTTGTGACAACCTAGGCTGGATAAGTAAAGCCTTTCATAAGAGAGGGAAGGATAAAGAAAGAGTGGGATCTGACAAGGGAGAAAAGGGGTTAGAAAAGCTTTATTCTGAAATGCATTTGGAATGCAACTGGCAGGATTTGTTATAGTAAAATATTCCTTGTTCAGTGCCAGGAGATAATGGGTGAAGATGAAATACTTTTACAATTATGAAAGAAGTCCTTTTAGACAAAACTGCAGGGTCTCTTATTCAAGGACAACAAGTAGTTATCACAATGGTGGATGTGACCATCTACTGTGTCCTTGCACAATTTGTTATATTTTATTTCTCCCTCAATTTGGATTGAGAACATCCAAATATTAGGCCAACAGGTGACTGGAAGATAAGTCCATTAAGATGTTGCAAGATAATTGGGGTTTCCTTTTTTTTTTCCATGATATAAATAAAGAGAGAGGTTCCACTGTACTCTGCCCTGTTCATATTCTTTTCATAGTGGTATGTATACTTCTGGACATTACATTTTAGTAAGAATATTAACAACTGTGAATATGTCTAGAAAAGGGCAACTAGAATGATAATGATGCTAAAGACCATGCCACAAAAGAATTAATTGAACTAACTGGTGATATATATCTGAGAGAAAAGAAAGTTAGAAGCATGTCAAAAACTACCACACAAGAGAAGCATTAAAGTTATTCTCCTTTGCTTTTGGGTCACACTGAAAGCAAAGGGTAAAAATTATAGAGACACAGATTTGGTTTTGGTATAAGGAAATCTCAATGACAAAAACTGTCAAAAAGTAAAAGGTCCTCAGGATGCAGTGCATTCCTCATCACTTCAAATCACCATAAAGAAGTTGGATGACCATTTGATAGGGATTCCTTTTCAGGTATGCATGTGTTGGACTACATGACTTCCTTAGTTCTATGTTCTTTCTATTCTGTCACTGAAAACTCAAGACAGGATGTGTCTTTGGCATCTATCTCAGCCATGTCAGTGAAAGTGAGGAGTAGATAAGGATGGAAAGTATAAAGGGAAAAGGAGATGTATTAAAAAGTGAGTAGAAATTACAATAACTTTGGTTTCTCACAGTTTCCTTACTTTGGAAAGCATATTTCCCTCAACCAGGGGTATGCTAGAGTCAGCTTGAACTGGCTCCTGAGAGCCATTTTGTTTTCATTGTAAGCATTTACACTTCAGAAATCAACATACTCTACAAAATAAGGGCTTGATTCATTGTTTTGTGGATTGTCTAGACTTAAGAAACTGATAGAGAACTTTGAACATGGATGTGGAAGATTTCTAGTCATCACAAGTATATGACTGTATGACCAAAAGAAGGTTAATGCTGCAAAAACAGAGCAAGGTGGATAAACATGTTACATAAAATGTGTGTACTATTAATATAATGAATGTCAAAACAATTGCATCAAAGGGAATGACTGAAACTTTCTATTCTCTGCAAAACTAGACAGCCAGCTGATAACTAGGGAGCCAGCTAATACATGCAATTATCTATCCAAAGGTTTCACAGTATTGCATAAATTGCTAGCCAAGCACTTCACCAGCTTCTTTTCTGATACTAGCCTGATGCCAACTTTTGCAATTCTATAAATATTTTTGTATAAATAGGTCCTTTTCCCTTTTTAGAAAAATGTCTCTGGGATATAGACCTAGTAACACTATTGCTAGATCAAAGGGTATGCTGTTTTATAGCCATTTGGACATAAATGCAGATTGCTGTCCAGAATGTTTGGACCCATCAGCCCAGGACAGATATGGAAAAATGAAGATTTCCTCATTGAAAGGGAAGAAAATGATTAATACATGTTTTGAGAGGATACAAGAAACAGGCTATAAATGTACAAAAATGTTTTTGAAAGTAACATACCTCTCTACACAACAGCAAAAGCTAACAACTGGTATATATCACTGCATCTATCAAATGCAACCCAAAGTAGTTTGGGTTGAAATGGTTGAAATCTTACAGTAAAAATTTAAAATGTATTCCCTAACAATTACATTTTTTCCCCAGAATTTTAATTTTAGGGTTCTTTTTTGTTTCTTTGTTTTCTGAACTTGACAAGCATCAATAAATTTGAACATTTCCATATAAAAAGAGGAGCATAAAAAAGATATTGTATATGAAATCACAAGTCCCTTATGTACCTGTATCACTCATTTTTTTGTGTGTTCCCTTCAATGGATCTTAGAAAAATAAAGGCATTGTCATTCTTTACTTTTCTTTTTATTATTAGCATTACCAACATTATTCCCACTTCCCTTCCTAACAACTCTCCCTCACCAACACAAAAACATCCTTTTTTTTTGTAACAAATAAGCATAAACATAGCATCTGCACGAATTCAAGCAACTATATGTCAACAAAAAAAATTATTGAACACAGTGCTGAGTCATTCAGATTTGCTTATGGAAATGGTTTTCTGAAAGCAATTCAAGATCAAATTGTTTCCACCAGAAATTTCATGAAGCTTATTGAGGTATCCAGACTTTTTGCTGATTATGCAATGAAATAGTGGCACTGGGGCAACATACACATTATTATGTGTTGTGAAAATTTAGCCCCAAATGATACATAGAAAGAGTTAGTAACAAGGATACATAAGAAGTTCAACTTCCTTTTTATACTAACAGATGACAGCTCCCCACACTACAAATTCAACCACAAAAATATCTTTGTGAATTCATCCAATAAATTGCATGGGAATCAGAGAAACATTACAAACAGAATCACTGCCAAATACATGAATGTAATATTGATGCATGAAACATTTAAGAATAATGTTTTGTATTAGACGGAATCTCCCTATCTTACCCAGGCTGAAAGTGTGGAGGTCATCTAGAGATCTGATCTCACTACTGAACGGAAGGAGAATTTTAGCCTGCCCCAGTTCTGACCTGGGCTGGTTTGCCCCCATTTTAGGCATCTTGATGGCTCCTTACTCGGGGGGGGGGGGCTCATAGCTACAATTGGCTACGTCTTTAAATTTATCTGATTGGGCACAGTTTTCTTTTTCTGACATTTACATTTAGGAATGAAGGACTTGTTTGCTTATAGTATGTAACACAATGAAATAAAGGGAGAAGATCTAAAGGCCAGAGCAGCTCCACTGAGCCCATGTGGCCCCAGAAACAGGCTTTGGTTTTGTTCTTATTGCCTTAATCCATTTCAGTTCTGGGGGCAAGAAGGGGAATCTCTGACCCTCTCAAGTCACAGGGATCAGAGAGTTTAGGAATACAGATGAGGTGTTGTAGTCATCCCAGAAAGGAATATCTGAGATGTAAGGGTCCAGGATACTAGCTTAATGGGGCTTAGGTCTTGAATTTGGAAAGATTAATGCTATATAGGAACTGAACTGTGATCCTAATTCCCCCTTCTGTCCTCAGAGACTGAAGTGATGTAGATAATTATGCCTTGATATTGTAGGGGAATGAAGTGGAGTAACAGAATGTTTTTATGGTTGGTCTTGTGCTACCTTTGAAGTAAATATTCTTTTTTAAAAAAGCTGATCTGATGTTAAGTGGCTAAATGGAACTAGGGTGATCATTACTGTGACCCTAAGTTGATAGAACAAAATCACTGGAGGATACAGCCAATGGCAGAGGCAGGAAACCTCCCCACCCCCATATCTCACTTAAGATACTGGAGAAGTAGGCGGCAGAAGGATGCAACAGACCGGGCCTGAAAAGAAACTCTATTACAAATAGACATTGCCATACAGAATACTCACAAACTCTAAAAATTATGTAGAATACAATGTTTTCAAAATACGTAGACAGCAAAGAAATGAAAATCATGTGGTAACATGGGAATGGGTACATATCATCTCTCTCAGTCTGCTATTTGAGTTGTCCCAAAGATGCTTTCCATAAATCTCTAGAAAATAAGTTTATATACTAATACTCTTAAGTTTTATAAAAAGCATTTTAGCCACCTGTGAAATTGTCCAACAGAATAGTAGTCACATATTAGGACAGTAGGGACTTGCCTTTAGACCATATCTGCCTAAATTTCATCATAAAAGACAGTTAAGAATGAGTTAACAGTGATAATGATAACATCAATAATATTCAAATATGTAAATTCCTTTTTAATCTCATCAATATGGATGTTCCTTCTAACTATGCAAATCACAATCCAAGCCTGCCAGCCCATACTAGGTGACTCTTCTCCATATCTTCCTATAATTCCTTATAGGAGGTTCATTCATCATCCTAGTGGAGTTTCTTATTTTCTCCTAATATATCAATTACACTAGTGAGGCACTCAGGCTGTCTAATGATTGTCTCTTGTTCTGGCAATGTAATTGTTCAGCTTTCACAAGCAATATTCCCCCAGGAAACTGCATCTTTGCTATCAGACAATTAATTGGCTGGAAGATGTAAAGAACACAAGATCCTACTGTGCTTGTTATTTATTATTTATTAAAAATCATTTGATTCTGTAGAGTAGAATGCTGTCTTAAATGCTCTCTTTCAACAAGGTATAGTTGACCTTCCATGCATCAAAATCATTCAAGATTTCTTGAAAAATGTAACATTAGACAAGGCATAAAACAGGGAGGTGAGCGATAGTGTTTACTACTAAGATGGATAAGATCCAGTGCATATTCCAAGTTGAACAGGGACTCCCTCTGGCTAGTAAGGTCCTCCAGATGCTCTTCTTTGTAGATGACATTGTTCTGGTTGCATCAAGCCTTGGAAGTTTGCCTAGGAAGATCCATAACCACTCAAAAGAGTTTAGCTTAATCATCCATAAGGGTAAAAAATGAATAAAACTGTCTCTTGTCAAGATTGTGGCATGCAATTATAGAACCTGTCCCTTGGCTGCTGCTGATGATGAAGGAAGATGATTTCTCTCATTTACACTTAACTTTTTAGTTCATGAATTTCTCTATTACTATCTGGGGCACCATCATAGATCTAATTATCCAGGCTCTCAACCTCAGTATCCTCAACAACTACTCAATAACTCATTCTCCCCACCTATCAAATCCCATTACCAAATCTTATAGTTTCTACCCTAATATCTCTCACACAATCCCCTTCTCTCTGCTTATTGAACCACAACCACAGTTTTGGTTCTCCTTAGCTTTTGCCTTAATTGTTGAAGTAGCCTTCTATTTGGCTGCTCTGTTTCAAATTCCTCCCCACTCCAATATGTTCTCCACTCATCTGCCAAGACGATTTTTCTAAAGAATAAGTTTAACCATATCATCCCCCTGTTCAATGAGCTTCAGTTGCTTTCCTATTACCTCTAGGATTAATTACAAAGTTTTCTCTTTGACGTTTAAATTTTTTCATAATTGAATTCCTTCCTATAATTCCATTTTCCTTATACTTTACTCTACTCCATATACTCTATAATCCAGGTATACTGGCCAACTTGCATTTCTTTGAACATAACATTCCATTTACCATCTCTGTGTCTTTGTACTGGCTATTCTGTCTGCTTGAAATGCTATGAACCCTCACCTCCACCTCTTAATTTACCTGACTTCTTTCAGGACTCAGCTCAAATCTTCCCTTCTATAGGAGGTCTCTTTGTCTTCTCAGCTGCTATTGTCTTTCTTCTGAGACTACTTTTTACTTACTGCATATATATATCTTCTATGTACCTCATTATTCACATGTTGCCCTCCTCCATTAGAATGTTATCTACTTGATGTAGGAAGTATTTTGTTTGCATTTGTTCATGTTTTCAGTGATTTGCACAAAGATTAGCAAATAGTAAATATTTAATAAATGCTTGTTGATCAATTGATGAATTGACAGATTATGAAGCACTTGCCTCATAACATGCATGTGAGGTAAGTAGTGAAAGTGCTAGTTTCCTCATTACACAACCAAATCTATTTAGAATCCCTGAAGGTTTCATACCCTTAGATGTCTTCTAATAGATTTAAGACTAGGGAGAATTAGAATTTGAAGCACCCAGAAAAACAAATAGGAAATATAGCTTCAACAGTTATGAGAAGTAGAAGCTCTGCATGCTTTTATTTTTACCAAAACATCTCAGAGGATGAAGATTGCTCTTGCTTTAATTGTATTGCACTTTACTATATTGTAGCAAAAAGAAAGCCAAAGTCCTACCTAGGAATGTCTGTACTATCTCTCACCAGTATGGCTTGTACCTTTGAAAGAGTTCAGTACTTGCTCTGTGATTTCCCAGATCATTTGAAGGATGCTGACTTGGCTGGAGAAAAATAAACTCATCTGCAAAGTACAGACCAGTGAGCTTTGTCTTTTTTTTCTGGCAAAATACTAGAACACACAATGGTGTGTTCACTGAGAAATGGTATGATAACTTAAACAATGAAACAGTAATCCTTGGAAAGTGACATGACTTTGTCAAGACCATATCCTGCCAGGTTAACTTTCTGGACATGTTGAGTTGCCTGGGAAATCAAGGAAGTGCTGTTGACATAATTGACTTATATTTGAGCAAAGTATATCTCTCTTGCTATGTTTATTGCATAAGAGAGAGAGTTATGAGCTAGATAATAGTGTGGTAAAGTGAATTTGATACTGGTTAAATGGTCAATCAAAAGAAAGTCATTAACAAATTTGTGTCATCTTGGAGGGAGGTCCCAGGAATCTTTCTTTGTGGTTTAACATTTTTATCTGTGACTGGATAAAGGTGTAGTTGGCATGCTTGTAAAACTGGGATATATCACAAAGATTAACCAAACAATTTGGATATTAGAGTTAGGATACTAAAAGATCTATAGAGACTACAATGATTAGTGAAACTAAATAAGATGATGTATGACAATGATAAATATAACAATCTATTCTTAGGGTCAAAGAATCACTTTCACCAACACAAGCTGGGGGATGCATGGCTACACAACAGCTTATGTAGGGAAAGATTTGATAATTTTAGTAGGCAATAAACTCAAAATGAATCAGTAGTGTGACATATCAGCCAAAAAAAGCTAAAAAGTTTTGATTACCTCAAAAGAGCTACAGTACCCAAATTGAGATAAGTAATATTTACACTGAACTCTGACATGGTCAGACCACCATGTCTAATGTCCAAATGTTTTTAAAGGACCTAGACAAGGTGGAATGTGTCTAGAAAAGAGTGACCAAGTGGAGAAACAACCAGAGAACATGCTGCATTAGGAATTGTTGAATAAACTAGAGATGTTTAGCATGAGGAAGAAAAGACTTAGCTGAGATATGGTAGCTGTCTTTAAGTAGTTGGAGGGTCATCAAGCAGAAAAAGGGTTTGACTTATTCTTCTTGGCCTGGGGGGCAGAACATAAAACAACAAGTGGAAATTGCTAAAAGACGGATCTGAGCTTGATGGAAGTAATAACTCCTTAACAATTATAGCTGTCCGAAAATGGTATGGGCCACCTTAGGAATAGTTGGGTTTCCCTTATTTGAAGTTTTCATGCTAAAAATCAATGATCGTTAGTGTAGAAAGGATTCAAGAGCAGATATAGGTTGCATTAAATAGCACCTAGAGTTCTTTTATAACTGAAAAGGGAGACATTGATTTTTCTGTAACACTCTTTTCTCAAATGGCCCCCTAGCTCTTTTCAGATTTCATTCTCTGGATGAGACAAATAGGTAGAAATGTACCAAAATATAGGGGCTAAATCAATTATTTATTATTCTTGGTTACTGCTTACATGTTCAAATAAGCAAAAAGGAAAAAAAGTGGTTTTTAAAACATTATAACATTATTGGCTTGCCATAAATAATTACTGGCTGCTGCAAAATGACAATAATGAAATTTGTGTTTTTAATATGGTTTACTCCAACGGGTCTAGAGAAAAAAGACAACTCTAATGTATAGTCATTCATATTTATGGTTTCATAAAATGAATTCCTTTATATTAAGATGCGTAAAGGATGATAGACAAAAATCGATTTGCCAAGTATATGGCAGTATTATGTACCAGTCAGTCAGGAAGTGATGCCTCTGATATGTGTGGACAGCTATAAGGATTTGATCTAGAACTGTATGACACCAAAGAATATGACCTGAAACTGTACTTCATATTTCTGTAACTAGGGTTAGAGAAAGGGATATGCAGGATCCAAATATTGACCATTTATAAACATTTGAAAAAGGCAAAAGCTTTACAGCTGCAAAGTAGAAATTGTTACAAGCAAGCCTGGCACATCTATAAATCTAGGACTCTAACTGTGACCCAAATAAATGGACACCAATGGAAGTGTTTTAGCATATCTCCCCACTGGCAAGCTAGCCTAGTTCAATACAATCAGTACAGTCTTGGCTACTTTGATTGGGATACACTGGGAATGACTTTGCCATTCTTAATTTTTTCATTAACATTTACCTCATGACAATTACTCTTTATTTAGCAAAAAATGATGACCTAGTTACAGCTGAAATTTTGATTCAGTTCTAGGAGAAGTTACCCCTTTAAAACTGATTTTAGGCTCAGATTCTTGAACTGTAGCCACTACTCAGATTCTTATAATCTAGCCAATAGCTCACTAACATTCAGACTCCTTAAGAGTCTGCTTAATATGACTGAAGTTCTAATAAACCTTGTCTTTGGCTGAAAGGAGGCTTGGGTCAAATTCTTTCAGGCAGGACCTACTTCTTGTGATTTTTGGGTCCTGGCACCCCTAAACCCCTAAGCCTCAACACTTTGGTGACTTGTACAGGGAAACTGCTTAACCCAAGTTCTTCTCCAGCCAAGACCGGGAGGTATGTAAGCCCACTTGCTCTGCAGTTGGGGTTACTCTCCAAGCACCAATGTTTGGAGGTGCTTTTCAGGCAGACAATCATGAGGCTTTCTCACACTAAGCCTGATACTCTCAGGTTCTTGGTGCACTAGGTAGGTTTGAGGCCATGGACCTGGGCACACCTTCCACAGCATAGAGGACAAGGACAGACTCCCTATCAAGAAGTATATTCCCAATTCTATCAATTCTCTTAGTGCTAGGGAATTGGGGAAAAAAAAAACTGCAGTTGCTTTTCGGTTCCCTGAGGCTTACTCACTCCCTTCCCTCTACAACCCTGAATACTCCTTCATGGAGGTTGCAGGGAAAAGTTAGAACAGCTAAAAATATCTTGGCAGATTGTGGAGGTTTTATGATTGATCATTAAGGAATTTTGAAACTCCTCCTTATAACCCTGGTCACTCCTTTCTCCCACTCCTTTCCCTTGTGTTAAGAGGGTATGTTAACCCCTCTCATAGGAGAAGAGAGTTTTACCCTTTTCCCCTCACCTTTGATTTCACCCTCCCCAACCTGGGAAAGGAAGGAGGAGGGAGGGGAAGCAGTTACAGCATGGGCCCCTCTGGCAATGGCCTTGGGCCCTAGGGCAACCTTTGCCTAGAAGCATCACTCAGGTTCAGCACATCCTACTCAAGGTAAAGAAGCTATCCTCTGAACTTGGGTAAATACACTCTTTTTAAAGTTGTAGTTTTAACTGTTAATTATGAGATGTTGATTCTCTGTGTAAAGTAATTTGGAGATGAATTGAACAAAACTGAAGTCACTTGATTGGTAATGGGTTCATTTCAATTTTCAAATTGGTGAGCTTTTTGTATCAGTTGTGTCAAGCAACTTTTCGTAATTTGGTTACTGCTAAAATAATTTAGCTATTGTTGGTTATTGTTTTAATGTGTAAACTAGCCAAAAAGCTTGTTTAAGTTTTGTCTTGTTGAGAATTTGCAAGCATATAGAAATAATCTCTAATGATTGGCTTTTTACACCAGCACAAATTTAAGTTTGAGATGCAAATTCTGGAAAAGTTTTTCCTAAGCTATGATTAGTGAAACTTGATGTTTGAGGTAAAAGCTCATAGCATTCTATTTTGAGTTGTCTGATGGATCATAATCCATTGATAATTAATAATCCACCATCTGAGAGAAATGTCACAAGCTACTCAGAGAATGTAATACTGGTGGGAAGTCAGCATTGGGAAAAACTGAGAGGACAATTTTAGCCTCAGTCTAAGATAGGATCCTCCTGCCTCAGTTTCCCCATTATGTTCCTTTGAAAGGGAATGTTACCCACCCGGCTATTCCTGAGTGTGGCTTTGATTTGATTTGGATTTGATGCTGCAAGGTTGGAAAACTGAATTATCTGAATCCAAACAGAGCTAAGGATGTTTTATCCTGTCATATCTGGGCCCTACAGTCTTTTCTGTCAGATTTGTGTCTTCCAGACTACAGGTCATTCACCTGCAGTTGGTAGCAAACAGCAGTACCAGCCACTACCCCCCCATTGTTTCCTGGATGCAGCCTGTGCTGTGTTCCAGTCAGTCTCCTCTTTGGGAGCCCCTCAAGGCAGGGACAGCTCCACACCTCTTGCCAGCAAGAAGCAGTTTCAAAAGCAGAGACCTTTGCCCCTTACCCCAAAAGAATTTGGGTCCCATTTGTTTGAGGGGAGAATGATGGAAAAACCCTGGATCCCACATGGCCAAATTTCTGGCATTTGCCTGAGGTTATAATCCCATCAACTGGCCTTGCATTGTGGCTACACCCAATCTCTGTTACCCTTAACCTAGCCTGACCCTCCATTGTCTTATCTCCCTAAGACCCTCTGCCACTTCCTACCCTTAATGCTAGCTAGGCTCCATTTTTCCTTGGCCACATGGTCCAGGTCCCTGGAATTCTATTACATCATAGACTACTTGGCCACTCCTAGATTCTTCCCATAGTCTTTTTGTATATAAGGTCCATCTTGTCTCTTTTAAGATGCTCAGATTCTTAAAATCTAGCCACTGCTCAGATTTTTACAATCTAGCTAATAGCTTACGGATGCTCAGATTCCTTAAAGAGTCTGGCTAATATGGTGGATCTTTAATAAACTTGTTTTGGGCTGAAAGAAGGCTTGAGTTGAATTTTTTAAGGTAGGACCTGCATGTAGAGATTTGGGGATTCCAGCACCCCTAAAATCTCTAGAACTCATCAGACCCAGGGGTGAACCAGAGATGACTCCAACAGTTATACCTCAGAAATCGAGAAATGTTACAAATCAGTGCTTCATTTATTGTGTTGTTAATTGTCTAGACTTAATAAAGTGACAGACCAAATATGAATAATATAGATTAAACTGTTTTTAAAAAAAAACTCTGATTTTATCATTCAAGTAGTCTTTGCAATGAAAAAGGGCTATATGTGTTTCTGAAGTCCTCATATGTGTCATTGGAAGAGTAGTTTTGCATTACATTTATGTATTTTACTCCTAAATTTTGCCCTATTTTATTTTATTGCAATAAATAAAAAGGTGAAGGAATGCCTTTGTCAGTATCTGGGAACATAGAACTTCCTTGGAGAGAGTTTCACAAACATCTTTAAGGACACAATGGCTTTTTGAGAGACAGAGCCTAGAATATGTGTTTTCTTCCCTTTTTCCTTCACTCTAAATCTTCCTGATAGTTCTACTGAGCTATAAGAAATAATGAAAGGAGTAATTAAAAAAACAAAAACGTAAGAAGAGTTTTATGGATAGATGCAAAGTGATATAGAACCACAGGACCAATCTATACAACAACAATATTGTAAAAATGAATAATTTTGAAAGACAAGAATTATGATCAATGCAATGATTACCCATGGTTCTAGAGAACTGATGATAAAGAATGCTACCCACTTCCTGTCAAATATGATGGTCAATATTTTTTGTGTGTATACTGCCTGTCATTGGGATGCAAGAAAACTGTAACAGTAGCCCCCAGAAGATAAATTTTGGCAACTCCAAATGGTGTTTATAGTTGGGGCTCAAGAAAAGTTTGTTGAATTGAATAGAAATTAAAACTAAGTCAAATTTCTGTTAAGTTTAGTTTCCCTATCATGTGATTCTTTTTCTTGGTTACAAGTCATATCCTGGAGAGGCCATTAGAATAGGTAAACAATTTGTGTGACTATTTTGTTATCTTTTATTCTACCCATTTTTTATCTAACCTTTTTTACTGTTTGATATTTATAGCACTTCCTTATGACTGGTATTTTCACAGGATAACTAGCAATGAGGAAAGGTCATTTGTTTTTCCTTATTGCTACTTATACTCCTTTCTCAGGTCACTGTTTTTACTGAGGAGGATAAAAGAACCTAAATATGCTCGATTTGCATTTATCTTTGTTTTGCAGTGTTCACTCACTTATGAAAAAAGAGGGGCCCAGTGCCATAGGCCATAGGTACATGGTGAGCTATAGTGAAAACATCAAACACAAAGGAAAAAGAAATCTGGCAATAGAGTGTCTCACATGACTCTACATGAATTTACTGTCCCAGCAGGGTTACTCCTAATGCTAGTCAACACTCTTAGCTGAGCTTCACATAAATTGGCCCTTAGAGAACAATAAATGACATAATGATACTTGGGACAGAGCCCCATTCCCTGTTGCATGCAGATGACTCATTGGGCTATGAATTGGGAAAGCAGGAAGCCAAGCAGGAGGTTATTATATACTTATGCCAGGGGATACCAATACTAATGATATGGGCAAACATTGGACATCTTAAGCCTGAGGAATTCATTTACACCTTGTTTCTTCTGACTTCTTAGAGCTGTATGTATCAATGACTTAAAGGATAAGGTATTGCCTTTCTACAGTAGTATTGTCCCAATAAAAGGATTATTGAATTTCAGTTTGTTTGGCCCTTGTACACTTACTGATAGCTGGTGTAGCAGGAACTTACCCAACAGAGGTTAAAACATATCTGAGGCTCATACAACTACAGTCAATCCATAATGGCTCTTGACAAAGGCCAAGTGGGTAGAATATCTGTCCCTCATGGCCAGGTACGTTGTTCCTTGGTGACCTTTTCCTTCATCAATGTAATGCATGATCCTGATTTCAGCGTGCTTTCTCCTGCATAAAAATCATGGGAAGAGGCAGGATAGCAAACAGTGTGGCTTGGCCCAGGATCCTGCAGCCCCAACGCAAGAACTCTAAGTCTACTCCATCTCCCATTCAGGGAAAAAAATAATTTTGACAACTTAATTTTCACTTTTCCTGTTATTTTTAATCTCTCCCACCTATATGCACGTCATAGCACATGCAGGATTAAATAAACTCAAGTAAAATCACAATGACAAGCTATTAGGAGAAATCAGAATTTCTGTCAAGGTATTGTGGCCTCAAACACCCCAAGAAAATAGGAAAAGATTCCAAAGTGTTGTTAAAAACACAACTGTCACTAGGTCTTCTGACATTGTCATCATTGACAAATCCCTTGATGTTCTCTGTGGTCAAACTTAAGGCTATTTGAAGAATAACTTAGTTCAGTTGATCAATAATAAGCATTTTTTAAGCATCTACTATGTGCCAGTCACTGTGCTAAGTGCTGGAAATACAAAAAGATCCAAAAGGCAGTCTCTGTCCTCAAGGAGCCACAATCTAATAGGGAAGACAATGAGCAAACAGGTTATATACAGGATTAATAGAAAGGGAAAATAGGAGAATTAAGAGAGGGTGGGAAAGGTTTCCTGTAGAAGATGGGGTTTAAGTTTGGAATTGAAGGAAGCCAGAGAAGCCAAGAAGAAGAGAAAAGGAGGGAGAATATTCCAGGCATGGGGAAAGGTCAGAAAAAAAAATGCTGTGATAAAAGTATCTTCTTCATGAAACAGCAGGTAGTCTGGTGTCACTAGATTGAAGAGATCATGGAAGGAAGTACCATTTAAGAAGACTGGAAAGGTGGGGAAAAAGTTAAATCATGAAGGGTATTGAATGACAAATAGAGGATTTTGTATTTGATACTGAAAGGATCCAGTGGAGTGTATTGATTAGTGAGTAATGGGTCAGATCTGTGCTTTAGGAAAATCACTTTGCTGGCTGAGTGGAGAATGGATTGGAGCAGAGAGAGACTTTAGGGAGGTACACCTACCAGCAGGCTATTGCAAAAGTCCAAGCATGTAGTAATAGAAGCCTATATCAGGGTAGTGATAGTATCAGAGAGAAGGGAGCTTACTAGAGATGTTGCAAAAGTGAAATATGACCATCTTTGTATGTGGCCAAGGGAGGGCATAGGAGTAGATCACGGGAAGTGAGTGGATTGAAGAAATGAGTAGTAAAGGTGTTTAAGGGAGAATCAACATGTATGTTGAAGTTCCCTAATGTGAAGGCAAGAATTGAGGAGGACAGAAACATTGGAAGCCAGGTACTGAAGCAACTTCAGACACTTGCTAGTTATTTGACCCTTGGAATGTCACTTAACTTCTATTAGCCTCAATTTCCTAAACTGTGAATTGGGGTAATAATAGAATCTACCTTTCAGGGTAGTTTTAAAGATTAATTTAGATAATGTTTGTAAAGCGCTTAGAACAGTGCCTGGCACATAGAAGGTGTTCTTGAAATGCTTAGTCCTTTCCTATTCCCTGATTGAGGAAGGAAGGGGAGTAGTCTGGACATTTGTAGACAACAGCTACTAGGGATTGGCTTGGGTACTAGATATAGATTACATGAAATTCAAAGGAGAAGAAGTTACTGAGTATTGGAGATAAAGGAACCTGAAAATGGTGATAAGGAGCAAATAATGTTCCAACTTTAGTAAGCTGAATAAGTGAAAATGCAACTAATAATGTATGCCATAGTCAGGGAGGCTACTTCATCAGAGGGGATACAGGTCTTGGTGATCACTAAAAAGTGGAAGGAGTAGCAAAGGAGAAAATTGAAGATGAAGGGAAGTTTATCGCCTATGGAATATGCATTCCAGAAGAAATAGTGAAAGGTGTGGGTAGCTTTGGATGGGAATTTTGGGAGAGATAGTTGAAAGGGATGGGAATAAGAAATGAGGTGGTGGAGAATGAGGTTTGAATGATGACTTCTAGGGTTTCAGAGTCAGTGGGTTCTGTGCGATCAAGTACAGGTTTTTCATTGTTTAGTGGAAAGGGCCACTCCTTTTTCCAGAGGACATGGGAAACAAGCACAGAATAAAATGAAAGACAAATGATCAAAGACTTTCTTTCACTTTTTCTCTTCCCTGTGAGGGCTAGAGAATAGGCAGACGTCTCAGCAGATGAAAATCAGACATGCACAGTCTTTCTCTTCCCTCAGGAAATGAGTGTATTAGTATATTTAGAGTCTGAGGTCAAAAAGAAAGTCTCTATTCTTCCCATTAGAGGTTCTTCACACCATGAGAGGCTACAGATCAGGCTGTTGGGGACAGCAGAGAATAGAAGTTGCCTTGTCCTGGGGCAGGTGGAAGTCTCCCCTATTTCATCTCCAGAAGCCTGAGGCTAGAGATCAGTCCAGCTCAGTAGGAAATAGAAGTCTAGTTCATTTCTATATTTAAAAAAAAGCTTTATTGTGTTTAAAGATGTAATAACAAAACAAAACAAAAAAAAAACATTTTTAGGTTCCCAGGCAATATGAAAACAAACTGGATTGATAAGTTACCCAGAGCAAAATGAGCTTAATTGACTCATCCATGACTAGTGTCAGAGGCAGGATTTCAACTTGACTCCAAAGACAAAACTCTTTCCACTAGCCCATACTGTCTCTATAAGATAAGGAATTTAAATTTCAAATTCAATGTTCACACACTGTTTCTCTGCCAATGCCCTCCAGTTCCTTATCAGGAATCTGAATTCCCACTGGATTCTTGAAGTCTATGCCAGCAGAGTCAAGGGAATATAGGTTCTGGCAAATCTTTTAAATATGTCTGGTGATACTCATCATGCAAAGACAAGCCCATGTTTTAAAAAGGCTCATCACTAGAAAGTTGGCCAGCAAGAGTAATTATTCTTGGCCATGACAACCATTAAACCCATTTAAACTAAGATCCTCAGAGATTGTAATCAGCATCAGCAGAATGCTTAGACATATGAAATCACAGATCATTGAACTAAATAGAGTAACATATACTTATAATAATATCTATAACATCATCAACACTAGTTCCTTTAGAAAGGAAGATCTAGTTTTTTGTCACAGAGAGAACGTAGTTTTCTTTCTCTTAATAATAGTAAGAGCTAGTATTTACATAACACTCCATTATATTAGAGTGCCTAGCTGCTTTTTGTATGCAGAATGTTCCATGTATAGACCAAAATTTTAAAGTTTGCAAATTACTTTCTTATATTAACTCATTTGCTCCTCACAACCACCCTGAGAGGTGGGTGCTATCATTATCTTCATTTCACAAGTGAAGAAACTAAGACTGAGGGAGGTTAAGTGATTTTCCCAAGCTCATACACCTAGTAAATGTCTGAGTTAGGTTTTGAACTCTTGCCTTTCTGCCTCTAAATCCTACATTGTTCACCGTGCCACCTGACTGCCTGATATCACTATATCTCAAAACTATGGAAAAATAGATGACACTGCACTGGAATGAATAGACTAGGTTCAACCTTCATTCTCTCTCTCTCTCTCTCTCTCTCTCTCTCTCATACACACACACACACACACACACACACACACACACACACACACACACACATTTATGACATTGGAGCAGGTAATGCCATGGGTAGAACTCTTGTTCTGAAGTCAGGAAGACCTAAATTCAAATCCAGCTTCAGACACTTACTAGTAATGTGACCCTATGCAAGTCACCTATCTTCAACTTGTAACATGGGTATAATAATGGTACTTACCTTCCAGGTTAGTTATGAGAATAAAATGTGATATTTGTGAAGTTCTTTTTGAATTACAACTTTTGACATCACAACTACCACTACAACTACTACCATCACTACTGTTACTCTACTACTACTACTACTACTACTACTACTACTACTAATAATAATAATAATAATAACAATAATAATTCTTTTACTACTACTGTTGCTATTCCTGCCACCTAAATGACTTTGGATGAGTAACTTCACCTCCTTTGACTTCAGTTTCCTCATCTGAAAAAATGGCAAATTTGTACTAGATGCCCTCTGAGGTATCTTGCAACTCTAAGTCTATGATCCTATAACTTTCTATCATTTTCCATCACCCCAATATTTTTAAGTTCAATTCAAAATCTGCTCTTTCTGACAACTACACCTATCCCTAGATCCTGTGTATAGTCATTAACCTACAAGGAAGGCAACATTTTATAGTGGAAAGATCCCTGGCTTTTGCAGTCTGGAAACCTGTTCCTAACCCTACTTCTGACAAAGACCCAACCCTATGACAACTTATTAACTTCTCAATTTCCTATTTTGAAAAATGGTAATAAAAACTCTTCTATTACCTCTCTCAATTCACAATCCTCAATGGGCTGTTACATTATAATTGTAAAAGGATGATGGAAAAGTGAGTTCTTATTGCCAAAAATTTCACACGTATCCTGATTAACATATGCTTTTCAACAATAAAATGTTGGCTTTCTTAACCTCTTTCTTATTCCTGAGCCTATGCTAAATTTCAAGGAACAATTACATCCCCAAACGCTTTGTTGTAGCCACATTTCTTATCTTTCTACCTCCTCTATAAAACTAATAATACCTTATAAACTTCCTTGTGATTATTTATAACACCTTGGCCTCTCACCTGATGGTCAAAGATTCAGACTAAATAAATGTCTTCTGTATTCTGTGTTATCTAAGTGTGTTTTGAATTTATTTATTCAATCATGATCCATCTGCTTATATTATCTCAATAGAGATTTGTTGATAGTGAGTGGCCTCCTAGCTCTTTTCAGATTTCTTTATTTATTTCCCCTTCCCTTTACTCTTTACCTCAGCCCTGATTAATATGTTAAGCTTTTCTTGATGCAGTGTTATTTACTAAATAGTGATATTTTTCACTTCCAAATGTATTTAGATACTCAGATTATTAGTGATTTTGACTACTTGGAGTTCTAAATATCCCTAATAATCATATCAAGGGTACCGTATTAAAATCAAGGGTATGACCATCCTTGTGTGTGGCTGAGGTGGAGCAGATCATGGGAAATGAGTTGGCTAAAGAAATAAATGCTTAGGATGTTTGAGAGAGAGAGAGAGAGAGAGAGAGAGAGAGAGAGAGAGAGAGAGAGAGAGAGAGAGAGAGAGTTAAGTCCCATAGTATCAGGGCAAGAGTCAGGGAGAAGAGAAAAATTGTGAACAAGGTAGCTTGTTGAAGAATGAAGGAGTTACCTAGAGGCCTGTAAAAAAATATCCACCAGGATTTTAATCAGATGGTAGATAGGGCTTGCATGAATCTCAAAAAATAAATAGAATTTACTAAGTGTTGGAGATAAGGGGAGGTCTTATAAGCAGCAACGGGGAGCAAAGAGTATCCCAAATCTCCAATGCCAACCAGATAGCTGAGAAGAAAGGATAAATGTGCAACCAGTACTGCCATGGGCAGTCAAGAAGGCTTTATCATTAAAGATAAGCCAGGTTTCAGTAATTTCTAGGAGATGGAAAAATGATAGAGGAAACCTTATAAGATAAAATGAAGGAGAGAAAGAGAAAGGAAGGAAAGAAAGAAAGAAGGAAGGAAGGAAGGAAGGAAGGAAGGAAGGAAGGAAGGAAGGAAGGAAGGAAGGATGGAAGGAAGGAAAGAAAGAAGGAAGGAGGGAAGGAAGGAGGGAAGGAGGGAAGGAAGGGAGGGAGGGAGGGAGGAAGGAAGGAAGTGATGGGGTACAGACCCAAGCAGAGACCTTTACCCCTTACCCCAAAAAGAATTTGGGTCCCATTTGTCTATGGGATTCTCCTTGAATTCTGCCACTGGATCAAGGCAGTCACTGGCTGGCCTTTCATTATCATCTATGCCCAATCTCCTAGTTCTCCCCTTAACCTAGCGCAGCGCTCAATTGTCTATTACCTCTGGATGGCCCCTGGCTACTTTCCATCCTTGACTCTATCTAGACACCATTCTGGACCTCCCAGTCACTCCCATCAAGATCCTTCCTAGATCCTTCCCACCCTCTTTCTGTATATAAGGTCCTTCTTGTCTTCATTAAGGTGCTCAGATTCCTTAAGAACTCAGATTTTTACAATGCAGCCAATAGCTCACAAAAGCTCAGACTTCTTAAGAGTCTGGCCGATATGGTGGATCTTTAATGAACCTTGTCTTTGGCTGGAAGAAGGTTTGGGTCAAATTCATTTAGGCAGGACCCATGTGTTGTGATTTTGGGGTCCCAGCACCCCTAAACCTCTAGACATCAACAGAAGGAAGGAAGGAAGGAAGGAAGGAAGGAAGGAAGGAAGGAAGGAAGGAAGGAAGGAAGGAAGGAAGGAAGGAAGGAAGGAAAAAAATCTGAATTATCAACTAGATGGAATCTTGAAAGTTCAGCATTATTTTAGAGATAAGAGAATGTTGAAAAGCACTCTACAAAACACAGGACAGTCTTACTGTCATTTTTATTATTATAAAATAAAACAATCATATGTTTTAAGAGTGAGCCCCCTGGGGAGATAAGTAATTTTCTGAGTAGAAGGAATGTAATTATATTATTAGCATGATTTCTATTACAAAATATGACCTGCAAAGTATGTTATAGAAGCACCCATTCTGAGCAAAGAAGCAACATTGAGACTAGAAAAAATTACACATGTGGGTGGAGCCAAGATGGTGGAGTGAAAGCAGCAACTTGCTTGAGTTCTCCCCCAAACCCCTCCAAATACCTATAAAAATGGCTCTAAGCAAATTCTAAGACAGCAGAACCCACAAAAAGACAGAGTGAAACAAATTTCCAGCCCAAGACAAACTGGATGATTGATCAGAAAGGTATATCGCGCCAGGC
This sequence comes from Phascolarctos cinereus, assembly GCF_003287225.1. Lineage (NCBI taxonomy): Eukaryota > Metazoa > Chordata > Mammalia > Diprotodontia > Phascolarctidae > Phascolarctos > Phascolarctos cinereus. Next base: position 351,557,265 of record NW_027555847.1, on the reverse strand, counting down.
TGGGAGCTGAGGGCAGCGCTATGTGGGCGCACAGGCCACAGCGAACCTGGAGAAGGCCTCAGAGGACTGAATCACAGGCAGCTGTAGTGGTTTCCAGACTCCTAAATCTGCGAATGCCAAAGACAACTTAGAAGGTCAGTGGGAAAAGTCTGTTTCTGCAGTGCTGAGAGAGGAAGGTGGGGTCTCAGTTCCAGTTCCCCAAGAACGGGGCTCTGGGGTGGGCAGCTGCTTCCTGAGCTTCCAGCCCACAGCCTGAAGAGGAATCAAGTGGCTGATCAGAGAGGGACTGAAGGGATCTCTCTGCTGGTGCTGAGGCAGGAATCTCTTGCTTTGCCCGTGCTTGGATCTGTGTCACAGTTGCAGATGGCAATCTTGGGGTGAGAAGGAGCACTGACATGGTGGAGCTTGTAGTGGCTGTGGATGGGAAACCTTCCTCACAGTTCCAGGACAGAAAGGAGTGCTTCTGGTCACTGATAGACCACAGCACAGGCCAGGAAAAGGGTAAACACCTCGCCCCTTATCATACCACCTTGGAAGAACTGAAAATTTACATGTCCCTACAACTATCTCTGAAAACAGCTATACAAACCCCTGAAGCTTGGGACAGTACATTCTCCACATTGGGAGCAGACTCTTACCTTAACAAAGAGTTTAAAACTCAAGTAATTGGCTGGGATCATAAGCAAGCAGTGCAAAAAGAGTCAGACTATATTATCTTACTTTGATGACAAAGGAGATCAAAATATACAACCAGAAGAAGACAACAAAGTCAAAGCTCCTCCATCCAAAGCCTCCAAGAAAAATATGAATCAGTCCAAGGCCTTGGAAGAGCTCAAAAGGGATTTTGAGAAGCAAGTAAGAGAAGTAGAAGAAAAACTAGGAAGAGAAATGAGACTGACGCAAGAAAATCATGAAAAACAAGTCAACAGCTGGCTAAAGGAGACCCAAAAAAATACTGAAGAAAATAACACCTTAAAAAATAGCCTAACCCAAATGGCAAAAGAGGTCCAAAAAGCCAATGAGGAGAAGAATGCCCTAAAAAGAAAAATTGGCCAAATGGAAAAGGAAGTCCAAAAGACTGAAGAAAATACTTCCTTAAAAATTAGAATAGAGCAATTGGAAGCTAGTGACTTTATGAGAAATCAAGACACTGTAAAACAAATCCAAAAGAATGAAAAATTAGAAAACAATGTGAAATATCTCATTGGAAAAACAACTGACCTGGAAAATAGATCCAGGAGAGAGAATTTAAAAATTATTGGACTATCTGAAAGCCATGATCAAAAAAAGAGCCTAGACATCACTTTCAAGAAATTACCAGGAGAAAACTGCCCTGATATTAGAACCAGAGGGCAAAATAGAAATTGAAAGAATCCACAGATCTCCTCCTGAAAGAGATCCCCAAAGGAAAACTCCTAGGAATATTGTAGCCAAATTCCAGAGTTCCCAGGTCAAGGAGAAAATATTACAAGCTGCCAGGAGGAAACAATTCAAGTACTGTGGAAACACAATCAGGATAACACAAGATTTAGCAGCTTCTACATTAAAGGACCGCAGGGCATGGAATATAATATTCCAGAGGGCAAAGGAGATAGGATTACAACCAAGAATCACCTACCCAGCAAAACTGAGTATAATCCTTCAGGGGAAAAAATGGTCATTCAGTGAAATAGAGGACTTTCAAGCATTCTTGATGAAAAGACCAGAGCTGAATAGAAAATTTGACTTTCAAATACAAGACTCAAGTGGAACATGAAGAGGTAAACAGGAAAGAGAAATCATAAGAGACTTATTAAGATTGAACTGTTTACATTCCTGCATGGAAAGATGATATTTATAACTCATGAGACCTTTGTCAGTATTAGGGGAGTTGGAAGAAAAAAAATTATATATATATGTATAGAGAGAGAGAGAGAGAGAGAGAGAGAGGGCACAGGGTGAATTGAAGATTAAGGGGTCATATCTGGAGAATAAAATTAAGGGATGAGAGAGGATTATATTGGAGAAGAAGAAGGGAGAGGTAGAATGGGGTAAATTATCTCACAAAAAAAAACAGAAAAGAAAAGCTCTTACAGTGGAGGGGAAAGGGGAAGGTGAGAGGGAATGAGTGAATCTTATTCTCATAGGATTTGGCTTAAGGAGGGAATAACATACACATTCAATTGGGTATGGAAATCTGTCTTACCCTACAGGAAAATAGGGGGAGAAGGGGACAAGAGAGCAGGGGGATGATAGAGAGGAGGGCAGATTGGGAAAAGGGGTAATCAGAAGCAAATACTTCTGAAGAGGGACAGGGTCAAAAGAAAGAATAGAATAAATGGGAGGGCAAGATAGGATTAAGGGAAATAGAGTTAGTTTTTCACAACATGTCTAGTGTGGAAGTGTTTTGCATAACTGCACATGTATAACCTATATTGAGTTGCTTGCCTTTTCAATGAGAGTGGGTGGGGAGGGAGGAAGGGGAGAAGATTTGAAACCTAAAGTTTTAAAAACATATGTTCAAAAAAAAGTTTTCACATGCTACTGGGAAATAAAAAATACAGGAAATGGGGTACTGAAGTTTGTCCTACCCTACAGGAAAATAGAAGGGGAAGGGGATAAGAGAAGGGGGGAAGAGATAGAAGAGAGGACAGACTAGGGGAAGGAACATTCAGAATGCATGCCACCTTGGGGTAGGGGGAGGGGTGAGATGGGGTGAAAATTTGGAACTCAAAATCTTGTGGAAGTCAATATTGAAAACTGAAAATAAATAAATTTATACATAAAAAAATTAAAAATATTACACATGTTCTAGTGTATCCCCAGCAGCAATATTTAAAGTATGAAAATGTACAACTTCTGGGCATTAATCTGTTTCTTTGTATAAGATCTTCATCAAGTCACTTGAGATTTCTGAATCAATTTCCTCATTTTTCAAATGTGGCAATAATATCCATACTACTTATTGTCAACCTCTCACAGAGTCCGTTCTAAGAAAAACAAATGAAATTAGGCTGTGTTTCCACGTTTTTATTTCTCTCAAGCTGGCTTGACATGCATTGCATAGGAGTTACAGTCCAGAACTGAGCCCCTTCTAAGGGGGTCAAGTCCAGAACTGGCTCAATTTGGGGATTGGGGGTACAGAGTTATATGTCCTTTGAAGAGTAAGTGTTCCCAAGGGGTACCAATCAACTTTGATTGATCAACACACTGGGAGATGGGCTATATTAAAATGAATTGAGTACATGACTTAGGTCACTCAATCCTGGTACAATATCTTTTCAACAGGGGCTGTCATCTGACCATCAGTCTACCTCCAGACAGAGGAAATACTTCTTCTATCAGACCACCACCCCCACCATAGGAGACCACTCCCAGCCTTGGGCTATCTAGACAGAATAATGTCTCCATGCAAGCCTGAGTAGATTAAATCCTTTCAGGCGGGGTTGTTGTTTGACCAAGAGAAAACTCAGGATAAGAATCAATGCAATCTCCTTATCAGTAATGTCCTAGTGAAGAACTTAAATCAGGAGGCTGGCTGGGAGGCAGGGTGGGGGTGGAGAAGCTCTGAGATTCATTTTTCACACTACCTTATAGTGTTGTTATAGAAACAGCACTTTGTAAAACTTTAAAATATGACATAAACTTGGGTATGATTTATGTGTTATATATGAATGGACATCAAGATACAAATCAGTTCCAGGCTTATAGTCAGGAAGACTTTCTGATCCTGAGTAAGGCATTTATGCTTTATGTTGCTGTTTTGTTCAGTCATGTCTCACTCTTTGTGATGCCATTTGGGGTTCTCTTGGGAAAGACCTTGGAGTGGTTTACCATTTCATTCTCCAGCTCATTTTACACATGAGGAACTGAAGAAAACAGGATTAAGTGACTTCCCCAGAGTCATATAGCTGTTAAGCGCCTGAGGTTGAATTTGAACTCAGAATATCTTCCTGACTCCAGACCTGGAGTTCCATCCACTATGCCACCTGGCTGCCCCATCTTTAAGTGCTTCAGACAATTCCCTAGGGATTATGTGTTGTCACAGGTAAGTTTTGCTTCATTGAGAGTTCCCCAAATTGCAAAATCTATTGATCATTAAGATATTAATCAGTCAATAAACATTTATTAAGCACCTACTATGTGCCAAGTATCATACTAAGTTCTGGGGATACAAAAAGAGGCAAAAGACATTCCCTGCCCTCAAAGAGCTCAGGGAAAATGATGATATATTTTCTAGCTTCTCATCCCTGTTTTCACCTCAAATATAGGATCACAGACTAGTGTCATCTAATCCAACTTCCTTATTTTAAAGATGAGGAAACTGAGGCTAGAAAGTTCAAGAGACTTGCTGAAGGACCCAAAAGACTCATGATGGAAAATGCTATCCACATACAGAGAAAGAACTGTGGAGTCTGAAGGCAGATCAAAGCATATTATTTTCTCTCCCCCTTTTTTTTCTTCTTTCTTGTTGTTTTTCTCTTTGGTTCTAATTCTTCTTTACAACATGACTAATGTGGAAATATGTTTAAGGTGATAGTACTCATATATCTAATATCAGATTGCATGACATTTTGGGGAGAGAGAAGCAGAGGAAGGAGTAGAAAATTTAGAACTCAAAATATTATATAACTGTTGAAAACTAAAAACAAACAAATGAATAAAATATTTAAAATAAATAAAAATAAATAAACATACAAATATGAAAAGGACAGAGACTTGCTGAAGATTCCCTAGGTAATAAACAGAAGTAGTATTTGAACTCACAGTTATCCTGCTCCAAAATCAGTGTTTTTCCTACTGTAACACGTGATGTTACATCTTAAATGATCTCTTCAGATTGGTCTCCTCACCTCAGTTCTCTCCCCCTCCAGTCCATTCTCCACCCAGCTGTCAAACTGATCTGCCTAAAGTGTAGGTCTGACCATGGTACCCCTCCCTCTCCTTTCATTAAACATTCTGCAGCTTCCTCTCCAAGATCAAACGTAAAATCCTCTGGCATTCAAAGCTCTTCAAATCCAATCCTTTTTCTATCTTTCTGGGTTTTTTTACACCTTGCTCTCTTGCACTTACTCAGCAATCCAGTGACCCTGGCTCTTGCAATGACACTCCATTTCCAGACTCCAGGTATTTTCACTGGCTGTCTCCTATGCCTGAATTCTCTCCCCTTCATATCTGTCTCCAGCCCTCCCTGGCTTCCTTCACATCCCAGCTAAAATTGCAAGAAGAAAGCCTTTCCCAATTCCCAATACTACTACCTGCCCCCAACTGATTATCTCTGACTTATATTGTATGTCACTTGTTTGAATGTAATTGTTTTCATGCTGTCTCTCCCATTAGACTGTGAGCTCCTGGGACAGTTTTTCTTTTTCTTCTCTCCTTTGTATCACTAGCACTTAACACAGTGCCTGGCATATAATAGGTGCTTAACTAATGCTTGTTGACTGACTGACTAAATCAATGATTCTACAACTAGTTTCTCAGTTAGGGTGTGGTAAAGGAAGTGTTCCAGAGAAAGTGTTCTTTAAAAAAACTGAGCACTGTGAAGACAAGAAAAGTTGTATGTATTTCAGACGCATATCAAACTGACATCAGAGCATTCTTTTGCTTCCAAATGGTGGTCCCAAAATTTGCCACAACACTGACAAATTCAAGCAATCGATATGGCCAGGAAAAAGACTACTTTACTTTGTAGACCACACCAGACAGAGTGTCAAAAGGTAAGAATCTGGGAGGGAACAGACACTCTCCAACAACTAATTTAGAGGATGAGGGAGTGATTGAGTTATTCATTCTCCTTCCTGTTATAATTAAAGCAAATTCAAGCATATACCACAGAAAATTAAATCCCTCATATTCCCAGATGATTAGTTTGCTCTCACAGCTGCTGTTTTCTTTAACAGTTAATTAGTGAACCAGAGAGTTGTACCAGAGAGTTTAACTTTGGACAGCCAGCTGGGAAAACAAGGGATCCCAACAACATTCTTTATACCAATACATCAAGTGAGCAAAATGGGATGTTTTTGGACTAAATATAATGCAGAAGGTAGATGTCAACCTTGAGCCCACCATCTTGAAATCAGGTGTAGTAGACAACAGAAACTTTCTACTAATGGGTAATGAAATGTAAATCCATCTTAAAATCTCCTCTACCTATATTTAAAACCCACCAGCTCATTTACAGAAATGTGCTGGAATTATTCTACTTCCCTTCAAAGACCAACCTCTCTGAAATTAACCAGAACTGCAAAACTGATGTACTTCATGCAGTTCAAGTAAATGATGACTTCCTTTTTGTCTACCACTGTGCTGAATACTTTTATAGGATAAAAATACAGTTTTTAAGTATTTTTTTGTGTTTTTAGTCCAGATTTATGATTTTTTTTTCATTTTAAATGAATTTTATTAAGGCCTTCTATTTCTTACATCATTATAATTATACTCTGTATCCTTTCTCCTCCTAGAGAAAGATCCAATATAACAAATAGTACTTTTAAAAAGGCGGGGAAGAAATCAGCACAACTGATAGATACATTTTTTAAAAGTCTAAAAGCATGTGCAGTGTGTACCCATGGGCATTCCACCTCCATGAAAGGATGATTTGGGGATGTCCTCTCATATCTCTTCATTTGCCTTTGCATCCTACTTGATCTTTATAATTTTGTTACATTCGCTTTTGATTTTTTTTACCCCAGTGGGTAGTTCTTCCCATTTACATTATTTTAGTCATTGTGGACATTATATTCTTAGCTCTGCTCATTTTACTCTGCATCAGTTCTTTTAGATCTTGCCGTCAGATTTGTGACTGCATTGATATAGGGAGCTCTCAGTATGTAACCTCATTCAACTTACATAGATTTTCAACTTGTCTATGAAATACAGCCTTAGATGATGGCATGAGGCACTGAAAAGGTAAATGATTTGTCCATGTTCATATAGCCAAAGTGTGTCAAAAGTAGGACTTAAATTCAGGTTTTTCTGATTCAAAGGCCAGCCCATTAATCATCAACTTTTTATCTACCATATGTACAATTATCATCTCTATGTAGGCAGTTTCCAGATCTGTAGAATTATAAATCTGACCTTAGTCTCTCTCCTGAGCTGCAGTCCTATATCACCAATCTGTTGAATATTTTGGATGTCTTACAAGCATATCAAACTCAACATGTCCAAAATAAAACTCAGTAACTTAAACCTTAAAGCATCCCTTATTCCAAACTTCTCTACTTTTGTTGAGGAGATCAATAGTACTTCCAGATACCCACCTCATATCAGTTGCCAAAATCATGTAGATGCTACTTCTAAAGTACTTTTCCCAGCAACCTTAGTTCTAGTTCTCCTTACTTCCTGCCTGGACAATAGTTTCTGATTTGATCTCCCTTCCTCAAGTCTCTCCTTTTCTCCAGCCCCTTTTCCACACATTCACACACATAAGAATAAGAATCACAAAGCTGACTGTGTCAGTCTTTCTTACAAAACCTCAATAGCTCCCTGTTACCTATATGATCCAATGTGAATAAAAGCTCATATATTATATATATATATATATGTGTGTGTTGTGTGTGTGTGTGTGTGTGTGTGTGTGTGTGTGTATATATGTATATGTATATGTGTATATGTATATGTACATGTATATCACAGACTGGCTCTACTTTTCTACTAATCTGCTTTTCTCAGGCTTCATGACATTCATATTCTCTACAGTCCTGACAAACTGGCCTTGTTCTTCAGAGTCAATGTATCAATTCTTATCTCCACGCCTTTTGTAAAAAGTGACTTTTAATAATCATTATCTTGAAGATTCAGAGTTTCCTCCAGCCCCCTTCATCCAAAGTCATGACTTTAAGTTCAACTTTACTTCAGAAGGACGTTTCTGATGAGATTGCATTGACTCTTCTTATCCTGGTCAAACCCCAACCGAAGCTTGCAAGTAATTTAATCTCAGTCTATTGTTCTACTCAGACTTGAGTTGAGACAGATTGTTCTATCTAGATAGCCCATATTGGTGATGGGGGGGAGGGCTGATAAAAGAGGTATTTCCTCTGTCTGGAGATGAAATGATGATAAAATGATATCAGCCCCTGTTGGAAGGGTTTAGAAATTATGTACCCCAACTCCAAAGGGAGTTCGGTTGTAATGCTGCAGCTTCTATGCAATGCATGACTGCCTGCTTTGAGAGAAATAAAACTATGGATACATTCTAACTCTGTTTACCTTCCTTAGATCAAACTCTGAGGTTGACATTTTGGTGCCTTAAGACTTGGATTAAGACAGGGAACTAGAGATTAGACCCTTCCCCCAACAGCGCTGACACTAGGTGCCCAGAACCTATTCTGCTGAAACTTCTCACCCTGAAGGGGTAAGTTCCTTCTCTATCCCCTCCTCCTAACACTGGACTCTTGCCTGTTTGGTGAAGTACAAATTTTCTCTCTGAGCAGGCTCTGGGGATGACAACCACTAACATAGGACTTCTCTGAAAGTATATCCTTTGCAATTAGGTAAAGGCAATCGTTATATGATAAATCGCATTGTAATCTGAATTTGTTGCTTATGAATTGGGCTTTTAGAAGGATATGGGGGGAAAATAGAGTAACTAAAGATAACACTGAATTTTGACCTGTCTAAATCTAAATTGGTTTAAAAACAAACTAAGCCTAAAAAGCCAACAAGAAAATTAGATTTGTGCTCACTTTGCATTGCCATTTTGTCTGTGTTTGTATCTCTGTATTTGTAAAATTACTGTCATATTTGTGCTGAAAGATTTAAAATGTAGCCAGCCAGAATACTTCTAAAGGCTGTGCTTAGAGAGATCACTGGGAAAGAACTCCCACCATAGGCTTTCAGCAGGAGATAAAGACTTTTTGAGGGGATCTCCCAAGACTGGCCAAGTTGGGGCTACAAAAAAAAAAGTTCATTAATCAAAATTGTAGAACCACCAAAACCTCTTAGCAGATTCTAGAGATTGATAGAAGATTGTTAGAAATATGAACTCCTCTTAAATTATTTTGAGTTATGGATTAAATACTCAAAAGACTGGTGTAACAAAAAATAATAACCAGTAACAGATTAGTAACTGAATTAGAGTGTTAGTATTTTAAGATTTCAGGATCTGAAACCATCTATAGCCTAAGAGTTAGATAATCTAGTAAATAATGTCCACCCACATTTCAGGATAAATCTGTAGGAAGGTCTTATTAAATCTAATGCTATATAAATATTGGCTATAGTAAAGATATTGGTTATTGTGATTTGTGATAGTTACATAAAATCTTAAATGTTTCCTTGTACTGTTCCATTATTTAACTATTATTTAACTAATTCAAACTCTGGGTTTCTGCTTGGGAAACTGACCACACCCTGTCAGCATTAAATCAAATTCCTTAGCTCTCTTTGCCTGGGCCAAAAGCAGCAGTATGACTCAAGAGTTTTAGGATCTTAGCCTAGCACATTTTTAAGCTAACCTGATAATAACAGGTGTGATTTCAAACTATTTGTAAAACTTTATATGCATTTCATCATGTGTCTTTTTTTTAAAGGGGGTATTTTATGAATTTATGGATAATAACCATTTAAAGTGCTAAGAGTATTAGGCTTAGAAAATTGAAATGTTTACCATTGGTGATTATAAATCCATATTTGATTTGATTTAAGTAAAAATCTGTCCTGAAGGAAATAAGAACAGTGTTTGAGAGTGTTTTCTCTATTATGATTAAGCATGAAAAGACATTATTTTTTGGCATTAAGAAATTTATTAACTGTATGGCCCCAAGAAAGTTCTATTTACCTCAGTTTATTGTTCTATGAGGAGATAATAACAGAATCTACTTCCAAGGGTTGATGTGAGGATCACATGATTGTAAAAGTGCTTGGCATAGAGGACAAAAGCTATCTGTATGTTAGCCATTTTTATTATATTTTAATTAGATGTAATTGCTTCGTACTTGGTAACTTTATATGGGTTTTTAGATGTGATCAGTATACAATGCCAATGGTGAAGAGATGAATAATTTTCTGTAAGGTAATTTGGAAGCATATCCAACTAAATTAAGGTCACCTGATTGGTAATTGATTTTGTTTCAATTTTTAAAAAATGATATTGTTTATGGCATTGTTATAATTTTAAATTTTCTTATGTTGTATAAAATTATATCAACTATGTAGTTAGAAAATTAATTTATCTTACAATCTAGATGTTGTTAAATTAAGAACTGTACTGTCAGAAAAAAATGAATGAGTTAGGAAGTTGTTAGTTCATTCTATCTGATCATGTCTTATAATATTCTGAAATACAATAATTTAAGAAATCATAAACTTCCAGGTTTTGTCTATATTTAAAAGGGAGTTTCAGTTAAAATTATTTGTTTATCATTTACAAAAATTATGAGATTGTTAACTAAGCTATTTTGAATTTATTATTTTAATCAAGTGTTTACAAAGGTATTTTTACAAAAGGAAAATGGGTAATTATACTCAGAAAAGATCTTGTAAAATTTCTTTTGTAAACCAACAAGGATTTTTGGATCTAGTCATATATTCCTATCAACCTTGTGCAAAAGTTTTTCTGTTATGGAATTCCTCCTGAGTAAAGGGGAATCCTTGCACCACGTAGAGGTGTGATTTTCAAGTCTGCTTCATATAAGAATATATTTATATAAGTTAATTTGGAGGTTTGTAAGCTACATTTTTAAAGGCCTAGTACACTTTGTTATTCTAAAAAGGCTAATTTAATTGGGTATATTCTTGGCTTATAAACACTGAATCTATTCCCCATTACAAACACCTTTTTAATCAGAGAATTCAGGTAACTAGGTATTTCATGATGACTAAGAATTTAGTTTGCTATAATACTTTGGGGATTTATTTATGATTCTTAAAGACATTTTACACCAACTTAGTTTTGATAAATTCCAATTTTAGAGGCTTCCAAACTAATTTACTTCATGAATGCTTAGTGATCATTCCTTTTAACATCAGGATAAATTTTACACTGTTTTTAAGAAAGGGAAATACTTTTATGAAGACATGTTTTGTAAAAATCCTTTATGTGATTTTTAGAAGGCCCACTAAATTTTCATTTGCAATCTAATTATTGCAATAATAATTTGATATTGATAACAACTTATGTCCACACCTACTGTGAATTTCTAAGTTGCATTCCTAGGTTTGTTGTGTCCTTGGGCCAGCCTTAAATGGGTGCTTTCAGAGAACAGAGTCAGAGTTAGCAACTCAATGGAAGCAGTATCAGAGATTTAAGACTAATGATTGATACTAAAGCATCTGAATTATTATAATGAGCTGTAAGTGGAAAAGATCTTGCTGTATTGATCTGAATATATATTCATTCTATGGCCTAAGCAAGAGTTAAAATTAGTGTTTGAATTTATCATATGTATAAGATTTAATTACTGAAGTATATCATTCTTTCATATTGAGTATAATTAGAAAAGGAAGTTTGAGAAACAGAGATGTAAATCTATTTGTGAGGTTAAAGCCAGGAATCTCTTTGTTTGCATTTTAAAGAATAGGATTTTAGTACAGATAGTTAGGGAAGAGTAACAACTTATGAGCTACCCTGTGTTATCATAATGGGAAATTTGATTTTCTTTATATTTGTTATTTAATCTGGAATTAGAACATGTGTAGGAATGTATGCAAACCACTTAAAACTCACCTGAAAAATGTTCCCATTTTTTAAGGAATTTGGAGAAAAGAAATCTGAATATTTTTCTATGATGAATCTCTTACTGTTACCAATGTAGGATTATAGTCACATGTGTGATGCTTAAGAGCTGAACCCATCTGAACTCTGAGCATTGGAAATTGCTATTCAAGACATTACAGTACTGTTAACTGATGTTATTCTGAGTCTGCCTCCACATCTGATCATCAGTGTATGCTATTGAGCCAATGACCCATGATGCCAACAACCCTATGGGGTCTATGAACTGCATCTATGGACTATAGAAGGTGTTTTTGTGGCAAAAGCTGGGAGAATGACTATTTGCATGAGCTGAGATATGATTCTTCCTACTCAATTTCCCTAATATGAAACCTGGATGATTTTAAGCTTGGCTTAATGCAGTTAGCCATCTACATTACTTTTGCCTGGAGTTGTCATGAAGTTAGGGAAACATTGTTCCCTTACGATAGTTATGTACCTATTCTTTTATAGCAATTTTCTATAATCAAAAGTTTTATAAGCACAATATTAAATTTATTAAATAATAGATTGATGCTGGAACATCTTTGAGTTACTATAATAATACTAATTATATATTCCTGTATAAGTGAGGGTCCAGGGGGCAGAGCCAAGATGGCAGAGTGAAAGCAGTGACTTGCTTGAAGTCTCCCCCAAACCCCCTCCAAATAAGTGAGGGTCTGTTAATTCCTCATGATGGTATAGGAATAACTAGGTCAAAGACTTGTGAAGTCAGAATATGATTCTGTTATTTAGTTAATATTATAACTGTCTCAGTTCTGTTATAATTAGTTAATTTTAGAAGAATGGTTTGTGATCTATCTCGTAAATGCATTAAAAGAAGCATGCACTTTAATTAGGGCTTATTTATTTGAACATGGCTAAAAGCTGGAAATGTTTTATTATAAATAACTTACTTGATATGCACTGTTTTAAAATTTATTACTCAATGTATTAATATATGCCATCCCTGAACCCTTTGTTACAACTGCAGTTAGTCTTGCAACTTTTAAATGAACTCATTTATGTATTGGAGTTCATCTTCTTTAAAAAAATATTCCATTATTAATTCCTTAGTGGAATTTCATCCCCTTAATGGGGAAATGAGTGAATAATGCAAAGGATAAAAATTGGATTCTAATTTTTCTGTTTTTAATTTCAGCTTCTTAGATATATCAACATGACAATTGCCCAACCTAAAAATATAAATTCCCTGATCTAAAAAGTTCCAATTTTGGTTTTATAATGATAGAGATGTAAGGGTTGAGTTAACTTCATTATTTGACCTGGTTATTGGCAAAGTAATTTAAAATTGTGTTAAATCAATTTTGTAGGAAATTTTAACAATATTTTTTTTAAAAAATCTCTATGAGGAGTCCTAAGAAGCAGTCTGCTAGAAACTGTTTAATCCACACTCAGACCAGAAAACTTCATTAGATGGCATCCAGAGTGATGTATGATATGGAACTTTTGAGCTTTAAATGGACAACTTTCTTTATTGTTTACTCTTTCCCTTTGTGTCTTTTATCTGTACAGTGTACTTACCAAAAGTAGGCTGCCCCTTTTGATTTGTCAATGTGTTGATCAATTTCTTCTCCCCCCCTCCACATCATTACCTATCATAAGTCTCAAAACTCAGTTAGTGATACATTGAGGAGGCTATGTCTCTCATTAAAATCAGATGGGAGAATGTGAAAAATTATTTTTAATAATAGTTATCTTAAAGATTCAGAGCTTCCCCAAGCCCCCTTCTTCTATAATCCTGACTTAAATTCAGCTTTTCTTCAGAAGGACATTTCTGATAATAAGATTGCATTGACTCTCCTTATCCTGGTCAAACCCCAACCCAAGCTCATAAGTAATTTAATCTAAGATATGGAAGCCCATTGTTCTGCTCAAGCTTTAGTGGAGACAGATTCTTCTGTCTAGATACCCCAGATTTTTTTTTTGGAGGGTGGGGGGCTCTGATAGAAGAGGTATTTCCTCTGTCTGGAGATGAAATAATGATGACATGATATCAGCCCCTGTTGGAAGGGTTTAAAAATGATGTACCCCAATTCCAAAGGGAGCTCAGTTCTGTGAAAAATGATTCTCAGAACTTCCCCCCAACCTCGCCAGCCTCCTGCTCTAAAGTTCTTCACAAGAACATTACTGATAAAAAGATTGCATTGAGTTTTATCTTGGTCAAACATCAGCCCAGGACTGAATTGATTTAATCTGCTCAGGCTTAGGTGGGCACCGATTCTTCTGCCTGGATAGCCCAAGACTAGGAGTGGTCTCTTATGGTGGGGAGGTGGTCTGATAGAACAGGTATTTCCTGTGTCTGGAGGTTGACTGATGGCCAGATGATGTCAGCTTCTGTTGAAAAGATATTGTACCAGGATGAAGTGACCTTAGTCACATACCCAAGACCCTCATTTTAATATAGCTCACCTCCCAGTGCGTTGACCAATCAGAGCAGAATGGCGACCCTTGGGAATACCTACTCTTTGAAAGGCATACAACTCTATACCCCCAAATCCCAAATTGAGCCAGTTCTGGACTGGCCCCTTTAGTGGGGCCCGGTTCTGGACTGTAACTCCCATTTAATGCACGTCACCAGCTTGTGAGAGAAATAAAGTGTGAACACATGATCTAATCCATTTCTTTTTCTTAGAACAAACTCTGTTTTAGGGTCAACAGTTCCAACATTGCATCTCCCATGCAATTCATGACTGCCTGCTTTGAGAGAAATAAAACTGTGGATACAATCTAATTCTGTTTGTCTTTCTAAGACCAAACTCTAAGGTTGATATTTTGCATCCTCCCGTGCATTCTCCAGAACATAGACCCCTCTTATTTCCAGCTTTCAAACTCCCTAAGATACTTTAGAGCTCAGCTCAAATGATACATTTTACCCCAAACCTTTCCCTATAAGCCTCTACTAGTGTCTTTCCCACAGTTCTATATTTATTTTGCATGTACAAAAATAGCTTAATATATATGTACATATAAAGATATACACACACCATAGATACACATATGGACATAAATACATGCAACTATACAGACATATACATATTGTCTTTTCCTATAGAATGCAAGAAAGATCTGTAAGGGCAGGGATTGTTTCATTTTTGACTGTGTCCTCAGCATGATGCCTGGAACATAGTAGGTACTTAAATGCTTATTGATTGACCTGCAACACCATGCTGCCTGTAGTGGCCAAGACCCTTGATTCCATCTTCCAGTGTGGGACTTCCTTTGCCAATACAAATCAACACCTACTCTGCAAATGTGGTGTTAGAAAGTTGCCAGTTACAGTTAGTTGGTAGATGACACAGCCAGTATATAGCAGAATCAGGACTTGAAACAGTTCTTCAAGGCCATTATGTCATCTCTCTACCTCTCCCTCTCCCTCCCTCTCTCTCTCTCTCACATAAACACACACACATACACACACACACATACACACACACACACACACACATACACACACACACACACACACACACACACACACACACACACACACACACCAACCACTGCTGTATAGGAGCCTTATCCTCAGGGCTAAGACACTTAATGATGATTACTGACTTCTCTGATACTGATCTAGTGAGAACAGTAGGATCATATAGTCAGTATGGAGGCGGGGTGGAGGAGTGGAGAACTTGAATGAGGTCTTCCTGAGTCAAAGGTCAGTTCTCTGTCTTCTACCCCACACTGCCTCTCATACTACAGCTCCATATTACATATGAAAAACAACAACAACAAAAACTGAGCCTCAGAGAGATTAAAGGTCATGGCCATCATCACACAGATAGCAAGTACATCTCAAACCCTGGTCTTCTAACATCATGATTGGTACTTTTTGTTTGGGTCAGCAAAGTGGCACAGTAGATAGAGTGCTGGCCCTGGAGACAGGAAAACATGTTCCTGAGATCAAATCTGGCCTCAGACACTTACTATCTATGTGACTCTTGCCAAGTCACTTAACCCTGTGTGCCTCAGTTTCTTATCTGTAAAATGAGATGGAGAAGGAAATAGAGAACAATTCCAATACCTCTGTCAAGAAAACCCCAAATGGGGTCATGAAGAAGATCCCAAATGGGCATCTGAAATGACACAACAACAACAACAACATCTGTTTTCTGCTTATTGCATGCTGACTCTGACAGGATAAATGGAAGGTTTAGCAGAATCAAGCAAGCAAACATTTAGTTCAAACCAATAAAGAATGGCACCAATTTTCCGAGTTCAATAGAATATAGTTCATTCCTTAAAACTGTAACATCTAACAACATTCATTTTCCCAAATGTTATTAATATCACTGGCTTTCCAATTAATAACCATGATTTTAAATTCCAGTTGTCCCCACTAAATAAACAGTTGTTCACACTGTCATACAAAATTTCGTAGAACAATGAGGGTCACTTAAACACTTACTTACACTGACTTTTCTGCTGCCTTTAACTTAGGAACATGGGTTTCATAAACAGTCTCATTTTCTAAAGTATGATTTGACCACAGTCAAGATTCAAGGTTTGGACTATGTGCAAACTCCTGAATGCTGTGGTCAAGGGACTCTGGTAATTTCCAGGAATGAGATGTTCCAGAAACCCATTCCTTGATTTCTTCATTTCCTCACCCCCAGGAAAGAAGATTGCTGGTAAGTTACTGGAGAACTGTTATCATGCTTTTTCCAGGTCTGCAACCTCCTTCTGCACACAAAGAGCTCATTGATTAAGATAAGATGAGAAAGGAAAGGACATCTAGAGCCAACAATGAAACTCAGTCAGAGTCCAAAGAACTTGAGATTCTGTATCCCTCCCCACCCTTCTTTTAGGAACTTGACATTCAGATTTTCAAAATCATATGGAATTTTTAAAAATTAGGTATAGGAAGAAGATTTGAAATTTTCTCCTGTTGTATGGAGGTTGATGGGAAGAGGAGGCCAAACATTTTTTTTTTCTGCTAAGGCTAAAAATAGTCTCAAATCCTTATGTAGTCATAGCAGTGGAAGGTTAGGAACATGAATCAAAATGAATGTGCTTTGCTAAATATCAGCTATAATGGGTGTATGAAAAACGACTTTTAATAATCATTATCTTGGAGATTCAAAGCTTTCTCCAGGCCCTTCCTTCCAAAGTTCAGTTTCTTCTTCAGAAGGACATAATGTGATTGCATCATGATCAACCTGCAAACCAGACTGTGAAGTAACTTAATCTAAGGTAGGGAGGCCTATTGTGTTCTCCTCAGGCTTGAGTCAAGATAGATTCTTACCAAGGTTTTCTCCTTTTCTCCTTCCTTATCCAGACACCAATCAGCATGAGAAATCTTTCTTAAAACTTACCAAGGCCAAGATCTAATCAGACAGCAAAAGAAATTCTTAAGTTTGGGTCAATGAGTGTTTTCCTGCTCATTGTGTTGCTCAGACAGGTATGGGAGAATGTTGATTCTCTCTACTATCAAGACAGGTGATATGGAAATTGATGTCTCTTTGATCAAGATTTAGGTGACCTAAGTCATGTACCCCAAGACTTTCATTTTAATATAGCCCACTTCCCAGTGTGTTAACCAATTATATTTGATTGACCCCTCTTGGGAACATCTACTCTTTGAAGGGCACATAAACTGTGCACCCTAACCCCAAAATGAGCTCTCAGTTCAAAACTGTTAGCTCCCATGCAATGTATGACTGACAACTTTGAGAGAATAAAACATGGACTTGGACAACCTAATTAATTTTTCTTTCTTAAGCCAAACTCTCAGAGGTTAACAGATGGTAAGGGACAAAGGATTCATTAAATGATGTTAATGATGTGCTCTCTTCACAAATTTTCCATACGATACTAAAGTAAAATACAACCCATTTGGGAGAGAAGGGAATATGTATTTATGTAGCACCTATCATGTGTCAGGCACTTTGTCAAGCGTATTTTGCAAATAGTATCTCATTTGATAATATTTGCATCTTGTCTCACTTACTTGGGCAAAAAGTACAAAGCTCATCAAACATTTCAGTCCTGGAAAATTAAAGATAACTTCTCACCCAACAAAATATAAAGAGGATGCCTTGGCTATCAAGATGGAGGAAACTGCAATAATGTTCCTTAATCTAATTACAATATTTCCATTATTCTCCCCAGAGGCATCTAGGTGGTGCTAGATAGGCACTTACAAACTGTGTGACCCTGTGCAAGTCACTTAACTTCTGTATACCTGTTTCAACTATTGTTGTTGCTCAGCCATCTAGGGCGTGTCTTACTCTTTATGACCCCATGGATTATAGCACAGCAGGCCCTTCAGTCCTCTACCATCTCTCAAACTCTGTCCAAGTTCATTTTCATTGTTTCCACAATACTATCTATCCATCTGTTTGTCCCCTTTTCCTTTTGCTTTCAATCTTTCCCAACATCAGAGTCTTTTCCAATGAGTTTCAACTTCTCATTATGTGGCCAAAGTATTTAAGCTTCAGCTTCAGTATTTGACCTTCCAGGGAATAGCTGAATTAATTTCTTTAAGTAGTGACTGATTTCATCTTCTTCCTGCCCAAGGAACTGTCAAAAGTCTTCTCCAGCACCTCAGTTCAAAAGTGTTGATTCTGTGGTGCTCAGCTTTCCTTATAGGCCAACTCTCACATTCGTACATTGCTATGAAGGGGAAAAAAACTCATAGCTTTGACTATACAGACCTTTGTAGGCAAGGTGATATATCTGTGTTTTAGTATTCTGTCCAGCATTGTCATACCTTTCCTTCCAAGGACCAAGAGTCTTAATTCCATGGCTGCATCACCAACTGCAGTGATCTTTGCCCAAGAATGTAAAATCTGATACCACTTCAACTTCTTTTCCCTATATTTGCCATGAGGTGATGAGGCCAGTTTATGTTGAGCTTCAAGCCAGCTTTTACACTTTCTTTTTTTAACCTCATCAAAAGGCTTCTTAATTTCTCTTCACTTTCTGCCATTAGAGTGGTATCATGTGCATATCTGAGATTGTTGATATTTCTCCTGGAAACCTTAATTCCAGCTTTTGATTCATCCAGCCTGACATTTTGCATTATGTTCTCTGAGTGTAAGTTAAATAAATAAGATGACAATACAGTCTTGTAGTACTCCTTTTCTAATCTTAAAGCAATCAGTTGTTCCATGTTCAGTTCTCACTGTTACTTCTTGGATTGTATACAGGTTTCTCAGGAGACAAATATGATGATCTGATATTCCCATCTTTTTAAGGACTTGTCACATTTTGCTGGTATATACAAAAGTTTTAGTGTAGTCAACGAAGCAGAAGTAAATGGTTTTCTGGAACTCTATTGCTTTCTCCATTATCCAGCAAATGTTGACAATTTGGTCTCTAGTTCCTTTGCATCTTCAAAAACCAGCTTTCTCTTCTGGTAATTCTTGGTTCACTTATTGCTGAAATCTAGGTTGAGAATCTTAAGCATGACCTTGCTGGCATGTGAAATGAGCACAATTGTTCAGTAATTTGAACATTCTTGTCATTACCCTTCTTTAGGACTGGGACATAAACATTATTTTCCAAAATCAGTGGCCAATGTTATGTTTTCCAAATTTGTGGCATATTGATTGCAGCACTTTATTTTTTTATTTTTTTAATTTGTTTATTTTTAGTTTTCAACATTCACTTTCACAAGATTTTGAGTTTCAAAATTTCTCCCCAACCCTCACCTCGCCCCCATCCCATGATGCCCTGCATTTTGATTCCTCCTTCACCTAACCTATTTTCCCTTCTGTTGCCCTCCCCTTCTCTTCTCCCCTCCCCCTTCTATTTTCCTCTAGGGTAAGATAAATTTCTATACCCCTTTGTTTGTATATCTTATTTTCCAGTTGCATGTAATTTCTAACCAGTTTCTAAAACTGGTTTCTAACATTCTGAGTTCCAAATTGTCTCCCCTCCTCCCTCCCCACCCACCCCCATTGAGAAGGCAAGCAATTTGACATAGGTTATACATGTGTGGTCATGCAAAACACTGCTATAATAATCATGTTGTGAGAGACTAACTGTATTTTCCTCCATCCTATCCTGGCCCCCATTTATTCTAGTCTGTCCTTTGCCCCTGTCCCTCATCAAAAGTATTTGCTTCTGTTTATCCCCTCTATCAATCTGTCTTTCCTTCTATCACCCCTCCCTCTGTTATCCCCTTCCACCCTACTTTCCTGTAGGAAGATATATTTCCATATCCAATTGGGTATGTATGTTACTCCCTTCTTAAGCCAAATCCATTAAGAGTAAAGTTCATTTATTCCTTCTCATCTCCTCCCTCTTCCATTCCACAGTAAAAGCTTTTTCTTCCCCCTTTTATGTGAGATAATTTACCCCATTCTACCTCTCCCTTTTTCCTTCTCCCAGTATATTACTCTCTCACCCCTTAATTTTCTTTTTTTAGATATAATCCCTTCATATTCAACTCATCCTGTGGCCCTCTGTCTACATATATTCCTTCCAACTACCCTAATAATGAGAAAGGTCTCATGAGTTACAAATATCATTTTTCCATGTAAGAATGTAAACAGCTCAACTTTAATAAGTCCCTTATGATTTCTCTTTCCTGTTTACCTTTTCATGCTTCTCTTGAGTCTTGTATTTGAAAGTCAATTTTTCTATTTAGCTCTGGCTTCTCAAGAATGTATTAAATTCCTCTACATCATTAAATTTCAATTTTTTCCCCTCATTGATTACACTCAGTTTTTCTGGGTAGATGATTCTTGGTTTTAATCCTAGCTTCTTTGACCTCCAGAATATTATATTCTAAGCCCTCCCGATCCCTTAATGTAAAAGCTGTTATATCTTGTATTATCCTGATTGTTTCACAATACTTGAATTGTTTCTTTCTCACTGCTTGCAATATTTTCTCCTTGACCTGGGGACTCTGGAATTTGGCTATAATATTTCTGGGAGTTTTCCTTTTGGGATCTCTTTTAGAAGGTGATTGGTGGGTTCTTTCAATTTTTATTTTATCCTTTGGTTCTAGAATATCAAGGCAGTTTTCCTTGATAATTTCTTGAAAGATGATGTCTAGGCTCTTTTGTCGATAATGGCTTTCAGGTAGTCCAATAATTTTTAAATTATCTCTCCTGGATCTATTTTCCAGGTCAGTGGTTTTTCCAATGAGATAGTTCACATTGTCTTCTATTTTTTTCATTCTTTTGGTTTTGTTTTATAATTTCTTGATTTCTCATAGAGTCATTAATTCCCATTTGTTCCATTTTAATTTTTAAGGAATTTTTCCTCAGTGAGCTTTTGGATTTTCCATTTGGCCAATGCTGCTTTTTAAGGCATTCTTCTCCTCATTGGCTTTTCATAGTTCTTTTGCCATTTGGGCTAACCTATTTTTTAAGGCACTATTCTCTTCAGCATTTTTTGGGGTCTCCTTTAGCAAGCTGTTGACTTGTTTTTCATGATTTTCTTGCGTCACTCTCATTTCTTTTCCCAATTTTTCTTCTACTTCTCTTACTTGGTTTCCAAAATCCTTTTTGAGCTCTTCCATGGCTTAAGACCAATTTTTCTTGGGGACTTTGGATGTAGGAACCTCGACTTTGGCTGTCTTTTTCTGGTTGTATGCCTAGATCTTCCTTGTCACCAAAGTAAGATTCTACAATCTGAGGTTTTTTCCTTGGTTTGCTCATTTTCCCAGTCAACCACTTGACTTTTTAACTCTTTGTTAAGGTAGGCTCTGCTTCCAGTGTGGAGGGTGTACTGTCCCAAGCTTCAGGGGTTTTATGCAGCTGTTTTCAGAGCTACTTCTAGCTCTGAAAGTCTTCATTTCTTCCAAAGTGGCACAATCTAAGGAGAGGTATTTATTCCTCTTCTGGACTGTGCTCTGGTCTGTGAGTAACCACAAGCACTCTTTTCTGCCCTGGAAATGAAAGTAAGGTTCCCTCTCCACTGCTGCCACAAACTTTGCTATGCCAGTGCTCCTCCTTGCCCCAGGACTGGGATCCACATCCAAGCATGAGCAAAGCAAGAAAATCCTGCCTCAGTGCCAGCAAAGAGATCCCTGCAATCCTCTTCTAGTCATCTGCTTGATCCTCTACCATCTGTGGGCCAAAAGTTCCAGAAGCAGCCACTGTCACTGTGGCCACCACCCTGGGGCTGCCCTAGGACCAGGGCTGGACCACACTCCTCTCTCTCTGACCCAAGTCCAACAGACCTTTCCCATTGACCTTCTAAGTTGTCTTTAGTATTTAAGGACTGAGAAATCTGGAAACCACCACAGCTGCCCTTGATTCAGTCCTCTGAGGCCTGCTCCAGGTTTGTTGGGCCCAGGTCTTTGCCAGAGGTATAGTCCATGATGAAGTACACTCCTCTGCCAGTCTGGGGCAACACACCCTTCCCGTCCACCATCCAGGTTGTCCTGGGCTGTAAATTTGTTTCACTATGTCTTTTTGTGACTTCTGCTACTCTAGAATTTTAGAGTCATTTTTTACAAGTATTTGGAGGGATCTGGAGGACAGCTTAAGTGAGTCCCTACTTTTACTTGGCCATCTTGGCTCCACCCCCCAATTGCAGCACTTTAACAGCCTCATCTTTTAGGGTTTTAAAAAGCTCAGCTGGAATTCCCTCACCTCCACTAGTCTTATTGCTAGCAATGCTTCCTAAGGTCCACTTGACTTTATGCTCCAGGATGGCTCTACATCAGTAACCACATTATCATGGTTATTGGTTATCAGTGATGTTAAGATCTTTCTTAATTTTATTCTTTTTACTTTTTATTCTTATTAATGTTTATTCTTGCCACTTCTTCTTAATCTTGTCTGCTCCTGTTAAATCCCTACCATTTTTATCTTCTATCAAGCCCATTTTTGCAAGAAAAGTTACCTTGATAGCTCTAATTTTCTTGAAGAGATCTCTTGTCTTTCCTATTCTGTTGTTTTCTTCTATTTCTTTACATTGCTTATTTAAGCAAACCTTCTTATCAATGATAAAAACAACTACCTCCCTGGTCTGTTATGAATATCAAATAAGATAATATTTCTGAAGTGTGTAGCATTGTCCTTGGCTATTTAACAAATTCTTAATTCATCTCTTAATTAAGCACAATAACAGAAAAATAAGCCCCCTTCCTACTTGTCACTATGTCTAATCCAAGATATCTGAAGCACCTAGATGTTCTTTCAGGATAGATTTGTTATAAATGTAAAGAAAATAATGACAGTCAAGTTGGATGATGGATAGGACTTGGATTGAGGAAGACCAGAGTTCAAATACTGCCTCTAATATATACCAACTGATTGAACTTTTTAGTGCCCTTCATGCAACTCTGTAAGATTATACTGTGGATGAATGTCCTGTAGAGGGGAGTAAAGAAAAGGAGGGGGAAGAAAGAGAGTCACTACTCACCTCCAGTCACTAAATAAATAAATTAAAAATTTTTTAAAAAAGCATTTATTAAGTACATTTAGTGTACATAAAATTGCATAAGACTCTTGGCAGAATTTAGGAAAGGGTGTGTGAGGAAGGTAGGTAGAGAAAATGCATAGTAGAGGTACATGGCATGGTCTCTATTCTTAAGGTGGAAAGATAGGTCATCTAGACATGATACAGCTAGAGAAAAAAAGAGAGAGAACAAATACTGGAATTGGGGTTATGATTATATAAGAAACAAGAATTCAGAAAAGGAAATTTTCAGTATCCATAGGAATAATTAAGGAAGGCTTCAAATCAGTCAGAATTTCTCCTGGGCATTGAAGACTATTTAGGATTTTTTTCACAACAATCATAAGAGTATCAATTCATTTACCCATGAGATTGTTGACTGGATTTAATGGAAATTATTCATAATACCATAGATTTGAGAGGCATCTTCTTGATGTGGATAGAGTACAGCCTCAAAAACAGGAAAACCTAAGTTCAAATGTTGCCTCTGCCACATACTAGCTGTGTGACCCTGGCCAAGTCTACCTCACAGTAACCTAATGAATTTTCTAAGAATATGGATTTCAGAGACAGTACCCACTAGCACTGGTGGAGAGAGTTTCCTCACCTAGGACTTCCCTATACCAAGAGAATCACAAGTCCAATTACTATCACTATTATAGATTTAGAACTGAAAGAACCTTGAAAACCAACTAATCTAACTGCCTCATCTTACAGATAACTAAACAGTTGACTCTGCTCTGTCATGGACAATTAGACTTGCTTTGTATGCAGAAGGCTCTGCTCCACCAGGAATGATTGAGTTTCTCAGAGCCATATAACCCTTACAGGGAATCAGATGAAGCAAAATTTGTTGTCACATACAATTCTACTATTCATTTGGGAGTCCAGAAGGAGGGTATGAACATTATGATGGGAACATTTACATAAGATAAAACCTCAGGAGCATTTGAATATCACTGGCAAATCAAAGCACCAAAACAGATCATATTTATAGAATGAGTCACCCTTCAGAGTTTAGTTAATCTCTTTATCCATAGGCAGTGAATCATAAAATTGGGCTCTAACAATGATTTAGCCAAGAAAGGATTAAAACTCAAGGAGATATCATTAAAAATAGGCTCCCTCCAGGATTCTATGATAGGGCTGGCGGCTTTCTGGGCATTATTCAGAAAAAGTCTGTTTCTTCATGGAAAAAGAAAAATTACAGCTGCAGATGAGATTGTTACATCAACTGGTGCATAGTACTTCTTAATAATAGCTATTATTTAATAATAGCTAACGTTTATATAGCTCTTTAAGGTTTGCAAAGTCCTTTACAAGTATTACCTCATTTGATCCTCACAGTAACCCTAGGAGGTAGGTGCTATAATTATCCCTGTTTTACAGATGAGGAAACTGGGCCAAACAGAGGTGAAGTGATTTGCTGACTTGCCTAGGATCCCAAAGCTAATAAATATCTGAGGCAAGATTGAACTCTGGTCTTCCTAACTCTACATTGGGCTCTCTATGCATTATACCACCTAACTGTCTAAAACAAGGCTCCTTAACCATTTTTGTGCATCATGGATCTCTTAAGTATTCTGGGAAAGTTCTGGACCTCTTCTCAGAAGGATGCTTATTGCTTGCATTAATAATGAAAAGAAATGATCAATTTTGACTAGAATTTAAAGATATAAAAAGTTAAATTTATCTCAATGGACAATGAAATGTATTTTCTTTTTTTTTGTCGTTCTTTTTTCTGTTTTACATACAACCCAAATCATAAAGCCAAGAATTTCATCTTTGTTGTCTTTTTTTCTAGCTATTTCATGTCTCTATACCTTTTTTTGCTTATCCAAATTTATGCACCACCACTCCCAAATGTATCAGAAAACCTATTATAAAAGGAAAGATAGTTGCTGCTTCCCAAGAAGCTGCTCTCAGGCCTTCTTTTACATTACCACATGATTTGTTTTTTTAACATCTAAGAAGCTAAATTTGTACCAACATTAGGAAACACACAAGCGAATAGCATTGAAGACCACATTTAAATTACACCAAATTTCTACAGTA
This sequence comes from Phascolarctos cinereus, assembly GCF_003287225.1. Classification (NCBI taxonomy): domain Eukaryota; kingdom Metazoa; phylum Chordata; class Mammalia; order Diprotodontia; family Phascolarctidae; genus Phascolarctos; species Phascolarctos cinereus. The sequence continues at coordinate 351,532,148 of NW_027555847.1, read as the reverse complement.
AAATATCTACATTGATATACTTTCCCAAGTTTTAACATGTTATAATAATCACTGAATTTTTACCAACACACCCTCCTCCACTTCTAGAGGTACCTTCTTTCCACCTATTGCTTGGCAGTTTCCTTTTCCTTCCATTGAGCTAAACATAGAAAGGTTACATACCATAACTTTGAGCAAAAATGTTAGCTGAGCCAAAGCAACTGCCTGGCCTTATTTGCTCTGGACAAGATGTGTTTAAACCACAAACCTAAAAACTGAAATGAAAGGAAACCTTAAATATATTCAATTATTTATCTTCCCATGATACTCATAAATTCTCATCAGTGGATATGCTTGAAAGAGATGACACATAAGCAGAAATGCCAGATTTGGGGTTGGATTATTGGATTTGAATCTCAACTCCATTACTTAATACCTATGTGATCATGGACAAGTCAATTTACATCTCTGGGCTTCAATTTCTTCATATGTTAAGTGAGATGGTTGGACTAGATGCCTTTAAAGCTCCCTTATCCGGTGGTACTTTGCCTTAAGTACTGAGGAATTGTTAAAGGAAAAGGCAAGTGTAAAGAGATTTCATTTGCAATAAACTTTGCCACAGAATTCTGGTCCCCTCAGTTTTCAAAATTCTGTAAGACTCAGTGTAGGTGTCTCTGATCTTTCAGGAGGTTCTTTATTTAGTAAATGGGATTAGGAGTCTAAAAGGTTAATAGGACTAGTGAGGGTGGCAATGGACCAGAACTTAAATTAGTGAATAACCCCTTCTCTTCCCTACCCTATTTCTAATTTTAGATTGAAAAAATAAAGAATACTGGAGGGAATTTGGTAAGCTTATGCTTAGTAAATATTTATTGGATGAATTAGTAAATGAACCAAAAAAATCCACTAAATAACTCGGAAATGGAATTTATGTCTTTGACAAAGAGAATATATTTCCTTGAGTTTGTAGGTGAAATTCCATTTGCCATACTTTATTTTATATATATAAAAATCTTCTTATTTCAAACATCAAGACTAGCTATGTTTTCATAGAACCCCAGAAACCCCACCATTCCAGTTGTGTGTTTATAGTATGCTGATATATGCCAAAAGTTCTCTGAAAGAAATGACCAAGATAAGCCATTATTGACACATGCTGGAAGAATGGACCTACAATTTACAAACAGCAATAATAGTTTATTAAACAATTGGGTGATCTGTTCAAGCCCAAACATTTTGTCACACTGGGCATAAGCAAGATTTTGATACTACATACCAGATTGAAGATCATGAAGAAATAAAAATGAATGGGTATATGCCCAGTCCGCAAGAAAATAGGCTTGTGAAGGGGAGAATGTTCTCTTGACCCTTCCTTTAGGAGTGTATTGAGGATCAAGGGGACAACTGACATTCAAGTACAGAATAACAGTGCTGTGTGTGGTAGTGGCTAAATTATCACATGGCATGTGCTTACACGTCCCCTAAGAAAAATGGCAAAAGGAATGATAATTGCAACAATGATAATTTGAACAAATGACTAAATCATATAGATGTTTATTGAAATAGAAGGACTTGTAATAACAGTTCAGGATTAAGTTATTGCCACCAGAAATTACAAAAAGATTTTCTTTAAGGGGCCCTCTTTTATGGATCATTATAAATTATGCACAAAGTAGTAGGAAACTGAGACATATTATAGCAGTTTGCAAAATTTAATATCCAACGACATGATACAGTAGAAAAATTATATGCCAGAAGCTTACTCCCCTTTAAATTAAAAAGTTCTGTCCTCAGTGCTTAAGCAGCTAAGTGGTCTAGTGGATAGGGTACCAGGTTAACCCTGTTTACTTCAGTTTCCCCATCTGTAAAAATGACTCAGAGGAGGAAATGGCAAACTACTCCAAAATCTTTGCCAAGAGAACTCCAAATGGGGTCACAAAGAGTCAGACACAACTGAAAATGACTGACAAGAACAAAATCCCCAGAACTTAGCATGGTGCCCAGCTCATAGTAGGTGCTTAATAAATGCTTGTTGACTGAACAAATGAGAAATCATCCTTGAAAATTTCATATTTAAACTGAATAAGATTATTACAGATAGAACTGTTCCATATGACTTCCCAGATATAACATTAGTCCATAAATATTTAAGAATGAGGTTTTTAATAGATGCTACCATATTAAATACTCATAATCTCCAAAAAGCATGGCATCAATCAATCAATAAGAATTTATTAAGTGCTATGTGCAAGGTATTGTGCTGACTGTAGAGGTTGAAATGAAAGGCAATGGAATTTGGATTCTAATGGAGGAGACCATATATCGATAAATAGGCATATATGCAATACATAGAAGAGATAGACGTTAATCTCAAAGGAGAAAACATTAGTAGCTGGGGGAGCTACATAAGAGAACTCCTGCAGAAAGTGGCATTTTAGCTGAGTCTTGAAAGAATCCAGGGAAACCAGGAAGTAGAAGTGAGAAAACAGAGCATTGCAGACATGGAAAACCACCAATGCAAAGCCATAGAGACAAGAAATGGCATGTTGTATGCTAGGAAGAGCAAATAGGCCAGTGTAACCAGATCACAAAGTGAATGGAGGAGAGTAAATTCTAAGACTGGTAATGTAAGAAGAAACTAGGTTTTGAGGTAATGTCAAATAAAGAAACTTTTTTTTTATCCTGGGGATAATAGGGAGCCACCAAAGTTTATTGAGTGGGAGTAAGGGATGATGTGGTCAGGCAGTCTGTGGCGTTTAAAAAGGTTCAAGAGACATAATTTCTGGGTAATTTAATGACTTTATTAATAATGCCAACATTTTAATAAAAGGATGGCCATTTGGCTGTCTCTCTCTCAGACTGAAGACACCTCATTGTGGTGGGCTCACAATTTATGTGCCTTCGGAAGATAAGGTGTTCCTAAGGATGGACAATCAACTCTGATTGATTGACAATTAATGAGAGTATGAATATTACAATGAGAGGGTGGGCTATATTACAGCAAGGGTCTTGGGGTATGTGACTTCAAAGAGACTTATCAATTTCCATATCAGCTGTCTGACAAAAGGGAGAATCAGCACTTCTCAGGCCTGTCTATGCAAACACAAATGAACAGGAATGCACCCATTAGCCCAAACTTAGAATTTCTTTTACTGTCTTTGATTAGATCTCAGCCATCCTGAGTAAGTATTTAGAAAAATTTCCCACACTGGTTGATTTCTAGATGAGGAAGTAGAAAAGGAGAAAACCTTGGTTCTCATTAAATAATTTGTTATTAATACAAGAGAGAAATAATCATTTCTCACACCCAGCAATTTGGAGGATAGAAAATGTTTTTGAAATAGACATCTAAAAGTAGAAATTAAAATTGGGGTGGGGGCGCAGAGTCAAGATAGTGGAGTGAAAGCAGTGACTTGCTTGAGGTCTCCCCCAACCCCCTCCAAATACCTATAAAAAATGGCTCTAAACAAATTCTAAAGCAGAAGAACCCACAAAAAGACAGAGTGAAATAAATTTACAGCCCAACACAACCTGGATGGTTGATCAGAAAGGTATATAGCACTAGTCTGGGAGCTGAGGGCAGTGCGGTGTGGGTGCACAGGCCACAGTGAACCTGGTGCAGCCTCAGAGGACTGAATCACAGGCAGGTGTGGTGGTTTCCAGACTTCTCAACCCATGAATGCCAAACTTAGAAGGTCAGTGGGAAAAGTCTGTTTCTGTGGTGATAGAGAAGCTAGGTCTCAGCCCAAGTTCCCTAGCGTAGCCCCAGGGTGGCAGCTGCTTCCTGAGCTTCTGGCCCACACACTGAGGGGGAATCGAGTGGCTGATCAGAGGGGGATTGCAGGGATCTCTTTCCCAGTGATAAGGCAGGAATCTCTTCCTTTGCCCATGCTTGGATTTGGGTCAGAGTTCTGGGTGGTGGTCTTGTGGCATGGTGGAGCCCTGGGTGGTGGAGCTTGTAGTGGCAGTGGAACAGGGAATCCTCCTCACAGCTCCAAGACAGAAAAGAGTGCTTGTGGTCACTCATAGACCAGATCACAGGCCAGGAAAAGAGTAAATACCTCACCCCTTATCATCCCACCTTGGAAGAACTGAAAATTTACAGGTCCCTACAAGTATCTCTAAAAAACAGCTGTACAAACCCCCAAAGCTTGGAATAGTATGTTCTCCACATTGGAAACCAACTTCTATCTTAATAAAGAATTTATAACTCAAGTAATTGGCTGGGATAATGAGCAAACCTCGCAAGAAGTGTCAGACCATAGAGTCTTTTTTGGTAACAAATAAGATCAAAACATACAACCAGAAGAAGACAACAAAGTCAAAGTTCCTACATCCAAAGCCTCCAAGACAAAATATGAATCAGTCTCAGGTCTTGGAAGAGCTCAAAAAGGATTTTTAGAAGCAAGTAGGAGAAGTAGAGGAAAAACTGGGAAGAGAAATGAGAGTGATGCAAGAAAATCATGAAAAACAAGTCAACAGCTTGCTAAAGGAGACCCCCCCAAAAAAAAAAAACAGTGAAGAAAATAACACCTTAAAAAATAGCCTAACCCAAATGGCAAAAGAGGTTCAAAAAGCCAATGAGGGGAAGAATGCCCTAAAAAGCAAAATTGGCCAAGTGGAAAAGGAAGTCCAAAAGATTACTGAAGAAAATACTTCCTTAAAAAGTAGAATAGAGCAATTGGAAGACAGTGATTTTATGAGAAATCAAGACACTGTAAAACAAATCCAAAAGGATTAAAAATTAAAAAACAATATGAAATATGTCATTGGAAAAACAACTGATCTGTAAAATAAATCCAGGAGAGAGAATTTAAAATTTATTGGACTATCTGAAAGCCATGATCAAAAAAGAACCTAGACGTCATCTTTCAAGAAATTACCAAGGAAAACTGCCCTGATATTTTAGAACCAGGGGCAAAATAGAAACTGAAAGAATCCACCAATCAACTCCTGAAAGAGATCCCCAAAGGAAAACTCCTAGGAATATTATAGCCAAATTACAGAGTTCCCAGGTCAAGGAAAAAATACTACAAGCAGCCAGAAACAAACAATTCAAGTATTGTGGAAACACAATCAGGATAACAAAAGATTAAGCAGCTTCTATATTTAGGGATTGGAGGGCATGGAATATAGCATTCTGCAGGGCAAAAGAGATAGGATTACAACCAAGAATCACCTACCCAGCAAAACTGAGTATAATCCTTCAGGGGAAAAAATGGTCATTCAGTGAAATACAGGACTTTCAAGCATTCTTGATGAAAAGACCAGAGCTGAATAGAAAATTTGACTTTCAAATACATGACTCCAGTGGAACATGAAGAGGTAAACAAGAAAGAGAAATCATAAGTGCCTTATTAAGGTTGAACTTTTTACATTCCTGCATGGAAAGATGATATTTGTAACTCATGAGACCTTTGTCAGTATTAGGGGAGTTGGAGGGAAAAAATTATATGTGTGTATGTAGATAGATAGATAGATATAGATAGATAGATAGATAGATAGATAGATAGGTAGAGGGCACAGGGTGAGTTGCTGATGAAGGGATCATATCTGGAAAATTAAATTAAGAGGTGAGAGAGAATTATACTGGGAGAAGGAGAAAGAGAGAGGTAGAACAGGATAAATTATCTCACAAAAAAAAACAAAAGAAAAGGCTTTACAGCGGAGGGGAAACAGGGAAGATGATAGGGAATGAGTGAATCTTATTCTCATAGGATTTGGCTTAAGGAGGAAATAACTTACACATTCAATTGGGTATGGAAATCTGTCTTACCCTACAGGAAAATAAGGGGAGAAGGGGACAAAAGAGCAGGGAAATGATAGAGAGGAAGGCAGATTGGGAAAGTGGGTAATCAGAAGCAAATACTTCTGAGGAGCGACAGGGTCAAAAGAAAGAATAGAATAAATGGGAGGGCAGGATAGGATTAAGGGAAATAGAGTTAGTTTTTTACAACATGTCCACTATGAAAGTGTTTTGCATAACTGCACATGTATAACCTACATTGAATTGCTTGCCTTTTCAATGAGGGTGGGTGGGGAGGGAGGAAGGGAGAAAATTTGGAACACAAAGTTTTAAAAACTCATATTTAAAAAAAATGTTTTCACATGACTGGGAAATGAGAAATACAGGAAATAGGGTACAAAAATCTATCTTGCCCTACAGGAAAATAGAAGGGAAAAGGGATAAGAGAAGGAGGGAGAGATAGAATGGAGGGAAGACTAGGGGAAGGGATATTCAAAAGTGCCATCTTGGGGTGGGGGGGAGGGACGAGATGAGGTGAAAATTTGGAACTCAAAATCTTGTGGAAGTAAATGTTGAAAACTAAAAATAAATAAATTTTAAAAAACAAAAAAAATTAAAATTGTGTGTGAATAGTATGAGATACATGTCATCACTATTGCCCTTGTCCCTAAGATGCATTTAATGTGTTTACAAAAGATGAACTTACATCCCAATAATTGTATTCAATTATTAAAAAGCTATCATTGTTTCCACCTACTCATTACTGCCTACAATATTAAATATAAAAGAACAAAAGTAGGATAACAACCCATCCTTGCTCCTTCTTTCTGAATCCTATCAAAAAGAGAAGAACCTGATCATTATGTTTATAATCATCATCACCATCAAATAAATTATGTTATTAATGTTAATTTAAGATATAATAATCAGGAAAGTCTTTATGGGAAGTCATGGTTCTTGTGCTCAGTCTAAGGGTTAATGCAAAGTCATATATCCAAGTTTAAAAAAGTCACTCTCAAAAGGACAAGAAGTGGAAGTATGCTAAAAAATCAGTTAGGCTGAAAAAAAGATTTGGAAGTTTTAGTGGATAGAAGGCTCCAAACAAGTCTGAGAAGGAAGGGGAAGGGGGAAATGCTATTAAAGCCTTTAATCTCTTTGAGAAACATATAGCTTCTAAGTATGGGAAAGAAGCTAGTTACTCTTCCTGAGCCAGCCCATATCTGAAGCATACAGAGGCATCTGGCTAAGCTGTGGACAGAAGCTCCTGACCTAGAGTCAGGAAGACCAGAGTTCAAGTCCAGTCTTAGACATTTACGGGGCAGCTAGGTGGTAAAGTGGATAGAGTGCTGGTCCTGGGATCAGGAAGATTCATCTTCATGAGTTCAAATCTGGCCTCAGACACTTACTAGCTGTGTTACCCTGAGCAAGGCACTTAGTACTGTTTGCCTTAGTTTCTTCATTTGTAAAATGAGCTAGAGAAGGAAATGGCAAACCATGTCAGTGTCTTTGCCAGTAAAACACCAAATGAGGTCATGTAAGTGCCATATAAATGTTTAGCTCTAGAGACCACGTTACAGGCAGTACTCTGAGAAGCTGACTAGTATTTGGAGGGGACCACCATGATAAACTTCCTCAAGATGAAACCAAACAAGGCCTTGTTGAAGTAATGGGAGATAATTAGCCTGGAACAAAGAAGACTTAGGGGAGTTTAATACTTATCTCAGTTTTTTGAAAGGCTATCATGTTGGAAAGGGAATAGACTCATTGTTCTACTTGGTCCCTAGAAGTAATACTTGAAGCAGTGGGCAAATTTACAGAGAGGTTTTGAAGTGAAGAAAAACTTCCTGATGAATAAAGCCATAAACAGATGGAATAGGCAGCCTCCAAGAAATGGTGGCTTTCTCTTCCTTGAAGATTTTCAAGAAATAGCTGAATAACCTTCTGGTCAGTGATATTGTATTAAGGATTCTTAATTAGGCATAGTTGGGACTAGATTCTGTGATCTGAACTGGAAAAGTATTGGTAGCTGGCATTGATATTGCCCTGAAATGTGTGCAAAATGTTTTACCAATGTTGTCTTATTTCATCCTCACAATCATGAAGGGGATGTAATATCATGATCTCTCTTTTACAGTAAAGGAAACTTAATGAAATGCAGGGAATCACACAACTACTAAGTGGGGCTGAATTTGAACCTAGGTCTTCATGGCTACAGGTTCAGTGCTCTATCCACTGTCCCATCTAGCTGCCCCTAGGATTTTCCAGCTCACTCTAGTTACTAATGAATTAATCTTCTGTGAGTGTTCTCAATGATACTCCAATGTTCTGGTACCAGAAGAGAAGTTGTCTCTGCCACTCTGTGTAATTGATACTCTGAATAGGAGAGATTTTTGTATGAGAAAAAAGAAATGTTTATACAAGAAAAGGTATTTTTACTTTTAAATAACCTTGTAAAGTTTTTAATAATAATAGCTCAGAGTTACATAGAGCTTCAAGACTTCCAAAGTGCTTTGTATATGATGTCTAATTTGATTCTCCTAGCCATGTGAAGTAGATGCTAGCTTTATTCTCATTGTGCAGATGAGGAAACTGAGGTGTCAGAAAAGTTAAGAGGTCTGCCTAAGGTTACACAGACAGTATCTAGGGTGGATTTGAACCTAAATCTCTCTGAATAAATTCAGTGCTCCATGAGTTCTTCAGTTACTAAGATATTGTTGATTACAATGAAATAGTAATTTACAAAATTGTCTCCTGGAAATCTGAAAGAGTTAATTTGGTACTATTTTGGCCTGAAAATTAACGCAGTTTTCAAATGGTCTAATTTAATCTCAGGAAGAAGCAGATGGTGAATTATCATACAAAAATGCTTTGCCCAGGGGGTAGCTAGGTGGCACAGTGAATAGAGCTCTGGCCTTGGAGTCAGAAGTACATGAGTTCAAATCCAGCCTCAGACACTTAACATTTACTAGCTGTGTGGCCCTGGGCAAGTCATTTAACCCCAATTACCTCACCCAAAAGAAAAAAAAATGTTTTGCCCTACTTTCTAGGAGTCTAAGCCTTTGAAAACATAGACAAGTATTGTATATGTATAAATGACACTTTAAGCTCCTCTAGTCATTAGTCAACCAACAAGTAATGATGGAGTACTTTATGCCATCAGCGAGACACTAAAAGATGAACGAAGTTGAGAAAGGTGAGATGAAAAATAAACAAAAAAATTGGCCCCTGCTCTTAAAGAGTGTATATCTAACTGGGAAGGCTAAAGCCCATGAAACTATCTGAGAACAATATAATATGTAAATAATTGTTAAATTGCCTGACATAGGCTATACATGACAGGATTACAGAGGAAAGTGAGCTCAGTGATAGCTGGGCAGGGCTTTGGGGAGAAGGTCAGATTGAAATGGAATCTTCTTTCAAATTAGAAAAAGAAATTCAAATTAATAGCTGGGGACAGGGACTTTTTTCCTATATGTGGCCTGAAAACTACGTGCAAGAAGACAAAATAGAAGTTTGCTTAACAATACAGCTTCACATCGTGGTTTAACATTCTTACAAGGAGTAACTATATATAGTAGACACTTGGAAAAAAGTGTTATTCTTGGATCTTTTAGCCCTTTCCCAAATTGCATGCCATAAATTATTGGAGACATTCTGGTTGCTTTTCCCATGTGTTACCTTGTCAAGCCCCTTAACTTCATTTACTCTGAGTTTCATCATCTAATTTAAAAAAATAAAGAGAGTTGCATTACCACAGAATAGCCTCCATGATCCTTTCCAACTCGATCTCAGATTCTGGAATACTATGTAGCAATTAACTTTCAGTTAATTTCTTTCAGTATTTTTGTCTGTCAAACATAAAACTAGTTTGGAACAAATTGCCATTTGTAACTTTTCATCATAGGAAGTTAACAGAACATACTAACACCTGTAGAGACCGTACAGTATAGTGGAAACAGCATTTAGTCAGCTTATCTAGTTGTTTTTCAGTTGTGTCAGACCCTTTAAGGCCCCTTTTGGGGTTTTCTTGGCAAAGATCTTAAAATAGTTTGTTATTTCCTTCTCTAGTTCATTTTGCAGATGAGGAACCTGATGCAAACACAGTTAAGTGACTTGCCCAGGGTCACATGGCTAGGCAGTGTCTAAGGCCAGAATTGAATGCATGTCTTCCAGACTCCAGGCCCAGTACTTTATCCACTGTATCGCCTAGCTACCCCAATCAGTCAACTATCATTTATTAAGCCCCTATAATGTGACAACTACTGTGGTAAGCAATGTGAGAGTCAGAAAACCTGAATCCTGTTAAGTCTTGACTTTGATGCTTATTAGCTTTACAACCTTGGATAACTCATTTAACTTTTGTGAGCTTCAGTTTCTTCATCTATAAAACAGGAAAAACAACATGTATACTATCTACCACAGAGAATTGTTGTGATGAAAATACTTTTAAAAGGATAAGACAAGTAAATGAGTAAAAACCAAGACTCATTCATATTTGAGGCCAGCTTTAGAACTGGAAGAGACCTCTGAAGGCACCTTATCCCATGCTTTTGTTTTCCTAAGACTCTGAAACCCTGACTTGGTCAGCATCACTTAGGGAAAGACAGAAACAGGATTTAACCTGAGTCATATGATCCCCAAACCCTATCATCTCTGCCATGCTACATTCACTAAGGTAGCCATCAGACTGATTGAACTTATCAATGAATTGCATATTGCAGCAGAAGAAACAAGAATTTCACATCACATATTACCTCTTTAGAGAGAAAGTTCTTCTCTTCTTGTGTTTTTCAGTTCACTCAAGGAGGATTATGGGAATTTTGCTTAAAGAATGCACAGAGCTCCTCTTATCATTGACAACTAATATGGAAAAAATTGTGGGATTGGCTTGAGTGTTCCCAAATAAGTCTATGAAATGAAGGGTAAAGGTAGAAACAATCAGAGAAGAAAAGGAAATAAGCATGAAGAGGAATTTCTCTTGAAAGGGAAAAATTGCAGCAAAAACAAGATATATGCACTTAAAGAAAAAGAATGCCTGCCTTTGTACTTTTAACTTTGAAAAGCATTTTCATTCTTCTTTTTTACTATTTTTTTTTGCAAGGCAATTGGGATTAAGTGACGTGCCCAGAGTCACACAGCTAGTAAGTGTCTGAGACTAGATCTGAACTCAGGTCCTCTTGACTCCAGGGCTGGTGCTTATCCACTATGCCACCTAGCTGCCTCCATTTTTCTTTTCTTGATTTATCTTAATAATTATCTTAATAATAATTCTTAGCAGATGAGTTGATAAATATTATTGTTACCATTTTACAAATGATGAAATGATCCAGAGAGTTAAATAAATTGTTCTATATCTCATAACTAGTCAACAGAGGAGCAGAGACTAAACCACCAGATTGCCATGAACTTTAAATTTAGTGTCAGAAGAAGATAGAACATGTGAGAAATGATCAAACAAAATGCAGAATAAAATAAAGAATATATTCAAGATTCACATTAATTGGATGACCTTGTATAACTTTGCTTCACTTAAATCCAGTTCACATGCAAATCAATACATCACCCTTGTGATGTCATTGGCTCTCTTCAGGAACTAAGGACAGACAACAACAATTGGAAAAGTAATTTATTTATTCAACGAGTATTTATTTGGCATCTACTGTATGCCAGGCACTGTACTAGAAGCAGAAAATAACAAAGACAGAAATCATCTCTGACCTGAAGGAATTTATTCTCTAGGGAAGAAGGGGGAGGAGAGGCGATGTCTGGGAGAGGGAGAAGGGAAGCATTGACAGACAAACAAAAACCAAGTTTAACTCCAAGTGACATAGATAATATGACCTTGAGGAGTTTCATGCTCATGCATCCTGACATTTTGTTAATGTTCCATTGGGTAAAAGTGTTGATTCAGTTCCTAGGTGGCTATGAGTCTCGGCATGTCTAATGTCATTGAGCTTCTTTGTTTTGTACTGGATAGTGATTGTTCATCAAGAGAGTGTGCAGATTTGAGGATATCCCAGTTAGAACTTCATTCTCTGCCTCCATCAATCTGCATTATTCCATCACCATGTCATATTTTGACTGAACACTAATCCCATTGTCTTACCATCCTGGCACTGGAGCTCTCCACAAAAGTAGGTATACATGCTTGAATAGTACATACTGTTTGTTTTAACAATTAGCATAGACTTGATAAGAAATTGAATAGTACTTAATAAGAACATAATACACAACAAAACAATAAAATATCTACCAAGAATCTTACTTCAAGCCTTTCACCTTCCAAACTCTGGAAGTTCTCCCCACTTTCCCCAACACAGAATGGGATTTTGACCCAGAAATTCTATGACATGTACAATTTAAATTTAAGGCCTTCACTGCAGCTCATCTTCAGGGCAAAGGAGTGTCCATTTGAATTTCAATTTATTAGACAGAGAATCAAACTCTGAAGGAACTCTAATACTGTCACTTATATGAAGGAAATGGACACAACTGAAATGTAGGTAGACTAAACTTGGGATTAAGTACAAATTATAACTTAGGTGGATCAGTGCCTTTCCCCCTTCCATCAGACTGATTGCTGGCTGGGACCTCTGACCATTTCCCAATAGCTAGCTAGCCCATTATGGAGCAAGGTGGACCCAGAATCTAAACCTGATAAGAAACCACACCTTTTTTTCTATAGTCTCTTTCTCTCCTGATCTCTCTCCCTTACCTTGGCTATATCTTTCTCTTCACTCCTTCTCACTGTCCAAAGCCACATCCCGTCTCTTGGGAAAAGAGTAGAGTTTACTAAGCTCCTCCCAAGTGCCAGGCACTGTCCTAAGTACCTGGAATACAAAAACAAAAATCAAACAGCCCATGACCTGAAAAAACTTACTCTCCATTAGGGCTAGGGACAGGGTGGATATGTACAAAGGAAGTAAATACAGATTATATTAAGAATGAGGACTGACCAACAAGGGCCTAGTCTTGGGATCCAACACGTGTATCTGATGAGCTTGTCTGTGGAAGTTTGTGATGATAAGGAATAAGTGAGTAGTCTTAACTTAAATACAAAATATTGTAGGGGGTAGAGGTGGAAAATGCTAATAATTGGGAAGATCATCAGTGGCCTTATTTAAGTGGAAGCTCTTAAGCTAAACCTTGAAGGAAATTAAAAGGACAGGAAGTAGAACACAATCCTGGGATGAGAGATTTTATTAAGGCAAAGAGGGGAGAGGAAATGCATAACAATGCATGAGGATCTGTATGTAGGCTAATTTTCTTGGAAGATAGGGTGAATATATGCCAAGGAGTAATACAAAATCTATCTGAAAAGATAAGGTGGGCTATGATTGCGAAGGGCCTTCTAGAAGAGGTCACTGGAGCTTCTTGACCAGAGGAATAACATGGTTGGATTTTTGATTCAGGAATATCACTTTGGCAGCTGTGTGAAAGATGGATTATGAAAAAGAAAGACATGAGATCAGGATACCAATTAGGAAATTATTACAGTGACTCAGATGAGAAGTAATAAGGACCAAGATCACTAAGAATGCATGAAATGTTGTAGAGGTAGTATCCAACTGGATATGTGGGCTGAAGGAAAATGAAGAGTAAGGATGACTTTAGGATTTCAAACCTGAGTAACTATAAGGATGATGGTGTCATGTCAGAAATAAGGAAGTTAGGAAGAGAGAAAGCTTCGAAGTGGGGTGATGGGAAAGATAATGAGTGCTGTTTTGGACAGGTTAAGTTCAATTCCAGTAAAGGAATGAATGAGTGAATAAAATAATCACATTTCACCCTAGAAAACTTTTCTAATGCATTCTTAATGCATTCTTAATGTAATGAATTCTTAAAGGACAAATGGATTAAAACTCACAGTAATGTGATCATTCCCTTCCCTCCCCCACCCCGCCTTATTACTGTGGAAAAGGATGTGAAACACGATATAGAAAGAATGCCTTCCAGAAACCCAGGTGCAAATATTTCTTAATCTCACAGGACCTATCCTAGTTTGTTCATCATCCCAATCCAGAACACACAATGTTGTTAATGGGATTTGACAGGGTTCATGTTTGGAGACCCTCCTCTTTTTTGCTGTCCAATACATTAGATCAACCTAGCAAGTTAATCTAACTTGGTACTAAAGGAAACTAAACTTTGGAATGTTGAGAAACATTCAGGATGCCAATCTAACCTTTAAGAGAGGCTCAGTTGTAGGAAGTTCTTTGATTACAGTTAAACCACATACCATCCTAAGATCTACTTCCTGTTTCTGTGATATAAATTAAGAGGAAAACACCTATTTGCAAACCCAGAATCAGTCAGCTAATTCTTATGGGAAGCTGTACTTTGAACAGAGACCAATTTCCCACTCACATGCTCATGATGGCTATAGGTTGTTCATTGAGCAATCCATTCTGAAATGGTCTTTGGTCTTCTCTTGTAAAAGGTGGGGCTTGTCAATGGTTTTGATGAGACTTTCAGAACTTTTATTTTCACATACAATAATATTCCATATTGACGTAACACAGGATTGCAAGGTACTTTTCCCAGTTTCCTTAGACACTCCTCCCCTCCATGCACTATACTGTCCACTGAATTTACCTTCTTTTTGTTTCCAACATGCAATGCCCCATATTTTATCTCCATGCTTTTGCATTGTGTCCCCCCTCCATCTCTATGTTTTGGAACTACCTATTTCCTTCAAGACTCAATTCAAGTGCCTCCTTATGAATGAGACCTTCCTAGGTACCTCTAGATTCGAGTGCCTTCCCCTCCAAGTTACCTTATAAACTCTTTTATATGTATTTTGTATAAATCTTCATATATATTTTGCATATACCTTTATATTTGCATGTTGCCTCTCCATTACAATATGAGCTCCCTGTGAGCATAGATTAATTCATAACTTATATTTATATTCCTATTGCCTAGCACAGTTCCTGGAACATTGTTGATAATAGCCATTCCCACCAGTCAATAAGCATTTATTAAGTGTCTACTATGCTAAGCAATACATCTACTGTGTATAGCACTCTGCTGAGCACCGAAGATATAAAGAAAGGCAAACTATAGTCTCCGCTTTGATTGATTGATTTTCCTGGTTCAATCTTAGTCATTGGTAATATCCAGGATTCAGTTTCAGGCTTTGGTTCTTTAAATTTACATGACTGTAGTTACACATATTGTTTTCTTAGGTCTTCTTCCTTTACTCTGAATTATTTCATTTGTTCCTTCCTGTACATCTCTGCATTCATATTCATTATCTAATACTTTTCTTCAACTATAAAAGTCATTGTATCTACATATACAGTAGTCTGCTGAAGACTAGACATAAAATAATAATTGGATAATTATTTATCCCAAGACCCTTTCTCTCTGAATTCCATTGAATAAGATTATAATGATGAAATAATAATGATGATACTAAAAACAGAAAGATGAGCAGAGTGAAATCATATAATAGCTGATGGTTAAATAGATCTTTAAGGTTTGCAAAGAAATACATGCCTAATATACATACACATAGGTATATCTTTATGTACATGTATGTATGTATGTATGTGCATAATCTAATTTAAGTCATGCAATAGCTCTATAGATTAGGTGCTGTTATTATCTCCATTTTATAGAGGAAACTGTCAAAGTCACTTCCCTTCTCTAGGCTTCAGTTTCATTCACTATAAAATGAAGAGGTTGGGCTAGATGGTTTCTAAAAATCTCTTCCAGCTCTAAATTATGAGTCCCATCACCTGTTGTGTAGAAATAATTATAATTTCAGTGCTCCACTGAATAAAATTTGCTAGGGGATTTGTTCCTATTTCATAGGATAAAGCAAATAATTCAAAGTTAATCCATTTTGTCAGGAAAGAAGAGTCAGGAAAAGGAGAACATTCCCTAACTCTCTCCCAGACCCATCTCCACTCTGGTGTCAGGATGGTGCTAACACTACATAAAAAGAGAATTTACCTGACTACCCAACTCCAAAAATATGTGATACACACATGGTTTGGATAGAATACTTACCACCCACCGATTGGCTGATGATATAGACCTGACTTGGGAAACAATTGACTCATATTCTTGGCTCCTGAAGTTGCTTCCCTAACCATTTGATCTTTGTAAACACAGTGTGAGAAAAAATTCTGGGTAGTATTTGGCTTGTAAGAATTCATGTTTGCAACCGTAGGTGGTTGGGAGAGTTTGAACTTCCTTCCTAGTACATTGGATTAATATTAGTGTTATTTTCCCTAAAATTGACTCATCCCAGGAGTATGTTTTTAGGTTGACTCATCTTCTTTTGAAGGGCCAGAGGGTGTAGTGCAGGGCCAATGACCAAACACAGTCCTAGTGTACCCCCTATCACTGATCTCTCATTAATCATACTCTACCCTCTTTCCTCTGCCCTACAGTCTAACCATGCCAATAATCTTAATAATACAGAGACTCATTTAGGGACATACTAGGGACAATTGACATCCCTATAGCATTGAAATGTTAAATGACTTGCCTAGGGTCACACAGTCATTACACACCAGAGATGGTTTGAGAAACGAGAAAAAGAAGCACAAGAGAGACATAGAAAAGCATCGGAAACTTTACCACCTGCACAATCTTGCCCAGGGTCCTCCATGTTTGGTTCCCTACAGAAAAGTTCATGAAGAATATCTGGATATGCCTCAGAAACAGAATGCAAGAATAGTGTATTCTTTAAAAATTTAATAA
Source organism: Phascolarctos cinereus (assembly GCF_003287225.1). Taxonomy (NCBI): domain Eukaryota; kingdom Metazoa; phylum Chordata; class Mammalia; order Diprotodontia; family Phascolarctidae; genus Phascolarctos; species Phascolarctos cinereus. The sequence goes on along the minus strand of NW_027555847.1, from coordinate 351,515,707 downwards.
TTTGTCTCCACTACACTCCCCCCCAAGAATCTTCATTTATTAAAAAAAAAATCCCCAGTTCTTTGTTTTGAATTTGATTGAAGTGAAACAAATACTATCACCTAAAGATCTTATATAGGCTTTATTTGTAACTGTTCCTTAAATACGAATTGCAACAGATTATTTTATAGTATCCTATTAGATCTAGAGTTATAAAGGACCTTAAAAGCCATCTAGACCAGCTCCTTCATTGTTTTTAGTTTTGTAATCTCTTTCCTAAAAAACAGGGGCTGTTAACTTTTGGGGGGGTCTTGGTCCTCTTTGACAGATTCTTGGAAGAATTACATTTTTTTTTTGCTTGTTTGTTTGGCTAGGCAATGGGGTTAAGTGAAAGAATTACATTTTAAAAGCATAAAAGCATAAAATAAAATTCAAAGGATTACAAAGATTAGAAAAAAAATAAAATGCACAATTTCCCCATCCAATTCCATAACCCTCTGAAATATGTACAGAGACCTCTTAGGTGTCCTTGGCCACAAATACATGACCCACCCCACCCCCAGGAAAGCTAGGTAGCACCTAGATAGAGTACCAGGTCTGGAGTCAGGAAGACTCATCTTCCTGAGTTCAAATCTGGCTTCAGACACTTACTAGCTGTGTTACCCTAGGCAAGTCACTTAACCACATTTGCTTCAGTTTCCTCATCTGTCCATTTAGTTGGAGAAGGAAATGGCAAACTACTCCAGTATCTCTGCCAAGAAAATCCAAATGAGGTCATGAAGAGTCAGACATTACTGAAATAACTAAAAACACAACAAAATGATCCTTCTGTAAAATGAGAGAAGTGAACTCCCACATAAATGCATCTATGGGAAATGCAAATTAAGCCAACTCTGAAATACCACCTCACACCTATCAGATTGGCTAATATGACAAAAAAGGAAAATGATAAATGTTGGGGAGGATGTGGGAAAATTAGGACACTAATGCACTGTTGGTGGAGTTGTGAATTGATCCAACAATTCTGGAGAGCAATTTGGAACTAAGCCCAAAGGGCAACCAAACTGTGTATACCCTTTGATCCAGCAATACCACTACTAGGTATGCATCTCAAAGAGATCATAAAAAAGGGGAAAAGACCTACATATGCAAAAATATTTATAGCAGCCCTTTTCATGGTGGCAAAATAGTGGAGATTGAAGGGATGCCCATCAATTGGGGAAAGACTGAACAAGCTGTGATGAATGTGATGGTATACTATTGTACAATAAGAAATGATGAACAGACAGATTTCAGAAAAACCTGAAAAGGCTCATAGGAACTGAGGCAAAGTGAAATGAGCAGAACCAGGAAAAAAAAATTGTGCACATTATCAGCAACATTGTTTGATGATCAACTATGAATGACTCAGCTCTTCTCACCAGCACAATGATTCAAGACAAGTACAAAGAACTCATGAAGGAAAATACTACCCATATACAGATAAAGAACTGATGGATCCTAAATGTAGATCACAGCATACGTGTTCACTTACTTTTTTTTTGGTGTTTTTTTTCCCTTTTAATTTGTTTTTTCTTTCACAATTGTGACTAATATGGAAATGTGTTTCACATGATAGTACGTGTATAACTATATCAAATTGCCTACCATTTTAGGAAGAAGACAGAGGAGGGGAAGGAGAGAGAAAAATTTGGAACTCAAAATTTTATAAAAATGAATGCTAAAAATTGTCTTCATATGTAATTGGGTAAAAAATACTATTAAAAAATAATAGCACCTCCCATCCAGGGTATTTATGAAGATAATATGAGGTAATGTTTGTAAGTCACTTTACAAAACTTAAAGTGATCTTTCTATGTATGTATGTATGTATGTATGTATGTATGTATGTATGTACGTACGTATGTATGTAGATATGTATCTATCTATCTATCTATCTATCTATCTATCTATCTACCACCTCTTATTTGGGGGGGCCTTTATTTGTATTCCCTGTATTTAGCACAGTGCCTGGCAGATAAAAACACTCTAAGTTCTTGTTGATGGAGTGACTGAGTGAAAATTTGGTTATCTGTGTGGGCATTGAACCCCTCTGGGCTTCAGTGCCCTTATCTATAAAAATTAGGTAGTTGGACTACATGATCTCTAAGGTCTCCTCCAGGCTTGAAATCTATGATCCTTTCCCTACTTAACTCTCTGGACCTCAGTTGCCTTATTGGTAAAATGAGTATCTTGAATTAATTCTATTCAATTCAGCTGCAATGCAGTTATCTTGAGGGTTCTTTCCAGGTCTAAATTATCTGACTAGATACAAGGGGAAAGAATTTGACCATCAAGTCAAGCATTAATAATTACATTCTTCCTAGGGCGGCTTTTTTCCCAATGTGGAAAATTAAGCATTTGCCCTAGGGTCTCTGGAGAACAGGTGTGTGATAACACATGACTTTTAATGCCATACCTTAAAAAAGATAAAGATTTGATATGTTCTCTGTTTTGTTCTGTATGTGACAAACACGTTCAGGTGATCAAAGCCCTAGGACACTCAGCCAGATTAAAAATAAAGCCCATTTCTTAATTCAGAATCTTCAGGGGGCGCTTTCTTACTCACAGACCAATGACCCCAAACTACTCAGTGAATATCTTTTCTCATAAACAAAGCTGTTCAAAAATGAATTGTAGAAAAATCATACTCAAAGCCATCTTATGAGTGTTTTTTTTTTTTATCACAATGAGGGCTAGAGTAAAAAGACTGGCATCTTAACCTCACAGTCATTAATGAAATACTTGTAAGACAAAATACTTCCAAATACATTTTTGGTAACTGTAAATTTTCTGTTTCTCTTGCCAATGAGTTACGGAAGCGGATGGAAAAAAGGAGGAGGGAGAATGGTTGTTAAAAGAGAACAAGGTAATGTAGTGGATAGGGGGATGAGTTTGTTGTCAAGAAGATCTGAGTTCAAATTTCACCTCAGGTACTTACTAGCTGTGTGACCTTGGGCAAGTCCCTTAAACTTTCTGTGATTGTTTCTTCATTTTAAAAAAGGGGATTGGACTCAATGGCTTTCTAAACTCCTTTTGGCTCTGTGGTGCTATGAATGTGATGAGAAAAAAAATAAAGGTGATATGATTCTCAAGTTTTTCCTAAAACCATGTAAGTTATTAAAAGTACCATAGGTTTTTTTGGCGGACATGGATGAACATGGACATGACTTTATTGTCCTATCTCACCGAAGCAAAATAGGGGTAACAATAAAAAGACTTATATACAATAATATTTTTTTCCAAGCTGACCACTGGTCCTCAATCTCCCCATATGTAAAGTGGAGAGGTTAGAATAGAGGATCTCTATGCGTCTCCTCTAACCCCAGCTTTCTGTAATTTGTGTGTGTGAACAACAAGCTACATTAAAATCCTGAATGTTTCCAAAGACCTCATCTGACACCAGTCAACCCTAGGAGATGCAGATGGTCCAGTTCTCCCCCATAGCTCATTCCAAAAGGCATTTCTAATAACCACAGGGTCAGCCTCATTAGCTTTATTTTTCCTGGCAGTTGGATTTTCTTGAAAATCATGAGGCGGAACTGCCAGTTATCACAGCACGGCAAAATGCCACTGCCCCCTTGACTGACCAGCTCAGGGCAGCACCAGTCCATGTAAAATGTCATAAGAGAAGTTTGCTTATTTTCCACTTTGTCAGTGTATGATTTACGCTGGCCAGAAGCCAAATTGACCCAACACATTCATTTGAACTAAGCCTGCTGGCCAAACACCATCTCTGGATTACAGGTCTACCAACCATCTAGGAAGAAAAGGGCTGTTTATTCTTGCCTTTGGGGAAACTGTTTTCCTACTCTCAAATAATACTTACTTTTTCAGTAATGATACCAACTCTCATGTATCTGAACTGGGTGGCACGAATACCCTCCATCCAACAGACTAGAACCAAGTACCGTGCTCCAACTCAGGCTTATTTTCTTTTCTGGGTGGCTTTCAATGCATGAAAGAATGGGAAACTTTCACATCTTCCAGTGATTTACCTCTTACCACATGAATTAAACATAAACTGCTAGGCATAGGCTCAATGAACTTTATGGTAAAATCCAACTGATCAAGACTTCATTTTTTTAAGCTATTAAGCTTGTCTTGTGTGGTATCACTGGGCTGTAGCCTGGAACAAAATGTTATCTTGTCTCTAGCCTCTCCCTTGATATATCACTGCTGAGGAATAAGGAAGGTATGAAGCATTTGTCCTTATGGTAACATACACACCCTATTTTCCTTGTGCAATTTGACAGCCCTTCCAATTAACCATCCAGCTCTTCTCTGAATTTGAAAAAGAAGGTTGGGTAGTTTCATTACCTCTTACACACAACACTGCAGGTAATAAAGTCCTACCTCCTTTGGCAGCATCTAACTAGGCAGCCTTCATAAATGTCATAAGTATCCTGACCACAGTCAAGGGAGAAAACATAAGCCATAAAATTCCTAATATCTCACAAGAGCCAGATAAATTGTTTAAATTTTGCAAATTAACTAGAGCAATAGGAGGGGAACAGAGAGGGGAAGAGGAGAGAGGGAGGGAAAAAGGGAGGTGGAGAAGGAGAGAGAGGGATAGGGAAGGAAAGAGGGAAGAAGGGAGCAAGAGAAATATCCTAAGTTCTTTGCCATCATTACCTAAAGAAGCATCAAAATCTTTGTAATATCAGGAGAACTGGGTTGTTGTTGAGTTGTTTCAGTCACGTCAGATTCTTCATAACCCCTTTGGGATTTTGTTGGCAAAGGTACTAGAGCTGTTTGCCTTTTCCTTCTCCAATTCATTTGACAGATGAGGAACTGAGGCAAATAGGGTTAAGTGACTTGCCCAAGGTCACACAGCTAGTAAATTCTGAGGACAGATTTGAACTCAGGAAGATGAGTCTTCCTGATTTCAGGCCTGGCACACTATCCACTGCACCACCTAGCTTCCTGGAGAACTATTTAGCTGGTGTTTTATAAACGTAGGTTCTGAACAACTCATAGTAGACCAAAATGGAATTGTTTCCCAATAATTATGTCCCTTTCAGTATAAAAATCATAAACAAATAAGATGCTTTCTAGAAATTAGCAGAGAAGAAATGTGATAAGAAATCCTCTGTTGTACATGTATCCCCAGTGTTGAATTCAGTGCCTGACACACAATAGGCATATAATAAAACTTTCTTGAGTGATTGATTGAAATATTGACTCTGATTTATATTTAAGGTGTGAACAAGAAACCAGTGGTATTATGCTATCCTTTTAGAGCTTTAGGCAGTTCTTTTGTTCAAAAATAATATGATTGGGGGTGGAGCCAAGATGGCAGAGTGAAAGCAGTGACTTGCTTGAGCTCTCCCCCAAACCCCTCCAAATACCTGTAAAACATGGTTCTAAACAAATTCTAAAGCAGCAGAACCCACAAAAAGACAGTGAAGCAAATTTTCAGCTCAAGACAACCTAAATGGTTGATCAGAAAGGTATATTGCACAGGGCAGGTAGAGAAGCACAGTGTGACGTGGCTGCATAGGCCACAGTGAACCTGGAGCAGGCCTCAGAGGACTGAACTGTGGACAGCTGTGGTGGTTTCCAGACTTCTCAACCCACAAAGGCCAAAGACAACTTAGAAGGTCAGTGAGAAAAATCTCTTTCTGCAGTGAGAGAAAGAAGTGAGGTAGTCTCAGCTGCAAGTCCTGACCATGGCCCAGGGCGGTGGCTGCCTCCTCAGCTTCCAGCCCACAGAATGAGGGGGAATCAAGTGGCTGATCAGAGGGAGATTGCAGGGATCTCTTTGCTGGCAAAGCATTCTCTTGCTTTGTCCATGCTTGGATCTGGGTCACAGTTGTGGGTGGCAATCCTGGGGCAAGGAGGAGTGCTGGCATGGTGGAGATTGTAGTGGCTGGGGAGAGGAAATTCTCCTCACAGTTCCAAGACAGAAAAGACTGCTTGTAGTCACTCATAAACCAGAGCACAGGCCAGGAAAGGAGTAAACACCTCACCCCTTATCATACCACCTTGGAAGAACTGAAAATTTACAGGTCTCTACAAGTATCTCTGAAAACAGCTGTACAAACCCCGAAGCTTGGGGCAGTGCATTCTCCACATTAGAAGCAGACTCTTACCTTAACAAAGAGTTTAAAACTCAAGTAATTGGCTGGGATCATGAACCTCAAAAAAAGAGTCAGACTATGTTATCTTACTTTGGTGACAAAGAAGATCAAAACATACAAAAAGAAGAAGACAGCAAAGTCAAAACTCCTACATACAAACCCTCCAAGAAAAATATGAAATCAGTCCCAGGCCTTGGAAGAGCTCAAAAGGGATTTTTGGAAGCAAGTAAGAGAAGTAGAGGAAAAACTAGGAAGAGAAATGAGAGTGATGCAAGAAAATCATAAAAAAGTCAACAGCTTGCTAAAGGAGACCCAAAAAAATACTGAAGAAAATAACACCTTAAAAAATAGCCTAACCGAAATGGAAAAAGGGGTCCAAAAAGCCAATGAGGAGAAGAATGCCCTAAAAAGCAAAATTGGCCAAGTGGAAAAGGAAGTCCAAAAGATTACTGAAGAAAATACTTCCTTAAAAATTAGAATAGAGCAATTGGGAGCTAGTGACTTTATGAGAAATCAAGACACTGTAAAACAAATCACCAAAAATGAAAAATTAGAAAACAATGTGAAATATCTTATTGGAAAAACAACTGACCTGGAAAATAAATCCAGGAGAGAGAATTTAAAAATTATTGGACTATATGAAAGCCATAATCAAAAAAAGAGCCTGGACATCATCTTTCAAGAAATTATCAAGGAAAACTTCCCTGATATTTTAGAATCAGAGGGTAAATAGAAACTGAAAGAATCCACAGATCTCCTCCTGAAAGAGATCTCCAAAGGAAAACTCCTAGAAATATTGTAGCCAAATTCCAGAGTTCCCAGGTCAAGGAGAAAATATTACAAGCAGCCAGAAAGAAACGATTCAAGTATTGTGGAAACACAATCAGGATAACAGAAGATTTAGCAGCTTCTAAATTAAGGGTTTGGAGGGCATGATTCTTGGCATTCACTGTTAAAGTAAATATTCAAATTTAGTAACATACAGTAGATATTGAAAAACATACAATGGAAAATTATTAAAAGGGCTTTCCTGTACCACCACCAATCCTATGCCCTGCAAAGCTACTTGCTAAGTCTTCTCCCCAAGTTATCTTATTTTATATATGTGTTGTCTGTGCCCTGAGGACAAAAACTGTTTCCTATTATATTTGTATTTCCAGAATCTAATGTAGTTCATGGGACTTAACAAAAGCTGATTAGTTGTTTGGTTGGTTAGTTGGTTGAATGATGAAATGAATGATGGAATGAATGAATGAATGAATGAATGAACAAATTAATGAATGATTGGTTAGTTGTTGTCCTTCACTTTCGAAGAGGACCAGAATGACATCACCTTGAATGATACTTTCTCCCTAAAGAAGGTTTGAGTTTGAAGAAAGAATTTTGTAGAAATTATTTCCTGCAAAGTACTATGATAACTCTTTAGGTAGTTTCCCCAGATAGTGAGGCCTAATTAGTGTAATTTCACACCTGTGATTAGTCTTCTTTCAGATAAGAATAACTATGACAACCAGGGATATGCTATTCAATATACTTAATCACATTTAGTTTCATTTTTAATTGGGTTTTTTGACAATAGTGTACAAATTATTTAATTTGTACTTATAACCTGAAAAATAAAGCAATATTTGAAATAATGACTAAACTTCAAATAGTAGTTTAATGAGCATTTATTGAGCTATCCTACATAAAGCATTATTCCAGGTTTCAAAATAAATTGGCATAATCCATAAGCTCCAGTTCTCCAAATATTTGCTTGTCCTTTAATGCCCCTCATTAGATACCCTATGTGTACATGGCATTGTTTATCTTTTCCCCTTCATCTATGGGCATTGTAAGCCTTTTTCATCACTTCTGACATTGATTCTCAGCTTGCTAAGCTTCAGATTTTCAATCCATAAAATGAGTGAGTTATACTAGATACTTTCTAAGTTTCCTAGAACTGATTCTATTCAATTGGTATGGGAATCTAGGAACAACTGCTTTCTTATTCCTTTACTGGTGCTCAGCCTCTTGGTCCCAGTTATCTTTCCTGCAATCTGATGATCCAAGCTTCTATAATCTCTCTTCCTTTTTTCTGTATCTGCATTTCCTTTTTAAAAAGACAGAAGTAAGTCTGCCCCCCCAATTCCTATGAAATGACCTCCAGATGACCATTCTATAGATTTCTTAAAGAACTGATCTAAATTGTTTTGCATATTTTGAAATTACTGGCAAAATAAAGTTTTACACATAGGAAAAACTTCAAGGAGCAAAGTTGGTGGAATAAGCAGTAAATTGCTGCAACTCTTCCATACTCACCTCCAAACAACCATAAAATAGAGCCCCAAAACAAATCCTGGAACAGTGGAACAAGCAGAAAACAAGGTGGAATGGTATTTTAGCTCATGAAACTTGGAGGATCAGCAAGAAAGATCCAACTCACTCAGGTGAAAGGAGAGTGCAGCCCAGGATGGGAAGCATCCCAGCACGCCAGCAAACCAAAGGGACATCCTAAATGCCAGTGTGGTGGAGCAGCCAAACAATGCCCCTTGTGCCTTACTTAGCATTGCCAGGGTAACCAGCAGACACCAGCTCCAACAACCACAACATGCTTCAGCACAACCCCAGGAAAACAGGTACCCTCCAATGGTCAGAGCTCTAATGTTTCAGCATAGCTGCAAGCAAAAAGTCAGCATCCAGAGGTCTGACCACCATGTGCTTCAGTGTAGCCATGGAGAAATGCAGAAATATTCCCACTGGGCCTCAGCACATGCCAGATACCACCACTAGGACCCCACCTTAGCACCTGAAAGCTTCTAGACCCCTGCAGACTCCAGCAACACCAGCCAACCCCTACCCCATGGCCTCAGTGCAGCACCAAATAGGGGGTTCCCCCACGGGCCTGAGTGTAACATCAGCACAACACCAGGTAAATAGCCAGGGCCTGTAGCCACTAGAACAAGAAGCCAGAGACAATGTCCTGCCACCCTGAGAGCAGAGCTCAAATAAAAAATTAAAATTAAAAAAAGGAAAAAGGGGGGGAGGATGAGCAAACAACAACAGCAAAAAAAAAAAACTGACCATAGAAACTTATTATGATGACAGGGAAGACTAAGACATAAACTCAGAAGAGAACAACAATGTCAAAACACCTATAGGCAGACCCCCAAAGAAAAATGGGAAGTGGTCTCAAGCCCAGAAAGATCTCATGGAAGAGCACAAAAAGGAGCTTAAAAACATATAAGAGACAAAAGGAAAATTGGGAAAATAAATGAGAGTGCAGGGGGAGGTAGTATGAGGCAAATTATCTCACATGAATAGGTAAGAAAGACCTTTTACAGTGCAAGGGAAGATGGGAGGGTGGGCAATGGACATTAACTCAAAATGTGGTAAAAATGAATGCTAAAATTTTTCTTGATGTGGAATTGGGGGAAAATACTATTAAAACTCTAAAAATAAACAAAAAATTTACAAAAAAAATAAAGTTTTACCTCATTATTTCTGCCTTCTGTAGAGGCTGGGGAGGTGAACTTGAATTCTTAAGTTCTATTCCAATGCAAAGCAAGGTCTGACAATTCTACCATGCTAGAAAACCTCAGAGTAAGGACCTGGAGATTGCAACCAATAGACTGAGCACTTAGTGATGGGTTCTTTGGTCACTGAAGACCTATCAAAGAAAAGAAAATAAATAAATGACACTGTCTTGTGTGGCCCACTGCCCTGCTTCACCACTCAAGGTGGTTATATAGTAGAAAGTGGAAGAAAATACTAAGTATCATAGTTTTGAATTGTCTATAAACATGAACTCAGCTGTTGGTATTCTAAATGGGGCCCTTGTTTAATGACCAATGATGGAACATACTTCTAAAGGAACTGAATCTTGTCAATCTTGACCTTCTCACTATAATTTAAGCCAGGAGGCAAAAGGAAGTTTCTCACAGAGTCTCCTCAGAGAGAAAATAAAGAAGAGAGAGTTAGTTTTATCATGCATCCAAAGGCAACAAAAAAAATTTCATTCAGCACTCAGTTATTTCATAGGTACCATGCTTATAGTAAATAGTCACAGAAAGATCACCATGAAAGTAATTGCAACTTTAATTAACATTGGCATTATTATGCAAATATCAGTCACAGTAGGTAAAGAGAGAAAAATTATATGAAGAACTCAATATGTTGACCACAGAGGTTCTAAGATCAGTAATTGTAGGGGAAAATATGGCAACAAAAATCTAAATAAAAATAGCAAGAAGGATTTTATTCAAACAATAGAAGCTATAAATGAAGAGGAAATTATGTTTCTAAGAGCAAGGAGAGGGCCTGATGGTATTCTTGTGGAGTGGAATGGCTATATAAAGATCTCCCAGCATCTTTACTGAGATAAGTCAGAGCAGCACTTTTTTTTAATATTCAGTTGAGTATTTGCCCAATGATCAATACAGAAAGTGGATATTTCACAACAAGTTTCACCCAATGGTTTAGCAAACATATGTTTTATATCTACACACACACACATACATATGTGTGTGTATATATATATATGCATGTATGTGTGTGTATACATATAATAACAAATAAGGTTGTTTTAGTGACTGTGTTCAAGCAGACATCACTTCATGCCTGAAACTGAGAAACCCTTTTTTGAAATTTGTCTTTCTGTAAATGAAGTCTTTTCAAAATATCTTTTTGGTTGTCATAAGGACCTGCATATTAAATCAAAAAATAATGTGATACTCAGTATCAATGCAGAAGTGTGCTTAAGGGAGGACTATGAAAAGAACTGTTGGAAAATAAGATTCAACTGTAATAAAAGCTAGCAGTATATAGACTACAAAGAAACCTAACATATAAATCTTCACTAATTTCATTTAAAAAAAAAGTATCAGGAGTTCTAGATTTGGTGAGCCTCACTTAACAAAACACACAAATGAAATTGATTATATTTTAATAAACGTAAAATTACCTTCACTGTGTAGAAGTTGTTCACAAATTGGCTGACTCTCTAGAGTCAGACTAACAGCATACTAAAACAAAGATCAAAATTAAATTAAATTTAGAAGGAAATGGGGAAATAATATGTAGTATATCACCAAAATAATTCTAATCAGAAATATTTTTAAAAAGTTACTGTTGGTGACACTGGGCAAGTCACTGAATCCCAGTTGCCTAAAAAAAAAAGTTACTGTTTGGAAACAGATGAGACAAAAGACATCAAAAAAGATTATAATAATTTGCTAGAGAAAAGATCAATTGTCATAAAATCTACTTCCTTAAGGAAGAGGCCAAAAAAGCTTAGGAACAACCAAATATTTTTTTCCTACTTGGCCACTACCAAATTTTATCTACTTGGCAATAAAAGATATGGAAGCCACATATTATATCAATTTAGAATAAAAACTTTTTAGCAAATTCGTACAGAGAAAGATGGTAGGAGATTATGGGCAGTATTATTTCTTAGAGTCATTAGAAGCAGTGAAGAGGAAAAATATAAGTTTAAAGAAACTTGGCAAAGGAATTCATGAAATGGAGTCATCCAAAGGGTATACTTAAGAATTTAAGGATGAGGGGGTGGAGCCAAGATGGCAGAGTGAAAGCAGTGACTTGCTTGAGCTCTCCCCCAAACCCCTCCAAATACTCATTAAAAAAATGGCTCTAAACAAATTCTGAAGCAGCAGAACCCACAAAAAGACAGAGTGAAACAAATTTACAGCCCAAGAGAACCTGGATGATTGATCAGAAAGGTGTATCACACGCCTGGCTGGGAGCGCAGCACAGTGCAGCATGGGCACGCAGGCCGCAGAAAACTTGGAGTAGGCCTCAGAGGACAGAATCCCGGGCAGCTATGGAGGTTTCCAGACTCCTCAATCCACTAATGCCAAAGACAACTTAGAAGGTCAGTGGGAAAAGTCTGTTTCTGTCGGTGGACAGAGAGGAAGGCAGGGTCTCAGCTCCATTCCCCAAGAGCCTGTCCGGGGGAGGGGGGGGAGCTGCTTCCCGAGCTTCGGGCCCAGAGACTAAGGGGGAATCCAGTGGCTGATCAGAAAGGGATCTCTTTGCCAGTGCTGAAGCAGGAATCTCTTGCTTTGCCCGTGTGTGGATCTGGGTCACAGTTCTGGGTGGCAGGGATGGGGTGAGGAGGAGCGTATGGTGGAGCTTGTAGTGGCTGTGAAGAGGGACCCCTCCTCAGAGTTACAGGACAGAAAGGAATACTTGTGGTCGCAGGCCAGGAAAGTAATAAACACCTCTCCCCTTATCATACCACCTTGGAAGAACTGAAAATTTACAGGTCTCTACAAGTATCTCTGAAAACAGCTACACAAACCCCTGAAGCTTGGAACAGTACATTCTCCACATTGGAAGTAGACTCTTACCTTAACAAAGAGTTTAAAACTCAAGTAATTGGCTGGGATCATGAGCAAGCAGCACAAAAAGAGTCAGACTATACTATCTTACTTTGGTGAAAAAGAAGATCAAAATATACAACCAGAAGAAGACAACAAAATCAAAGATCCTACATTCAAAGCTTCCAAGGAAAATATGAATCAGTCCCAGGCCTTGGAACAGCTCAAAAGGGATTTTGAGAAGCAAGTAAGGAAAGTAGAGGAAAAACTGGGAAGAGAAATGAGAGTGATGCAAGAAAATCATGAAAAACAAGTCAACAGCTTGCTAAAGGAGACCCAAAAAAATACTGAAGAAAATAACACCTTAAAAAATGGCCTAACCCAAATGGCAAAAGAAGTCCAAAAAGCCAATGAGGACAAAAATGGCCTAAAAAGCAAAATTGGCCAAATGGAAAAGGAAGTCCAAAAGATTAGTGAAGAAAATACTTCCTTAAAAAGTAGAATAGAGCAATTGGAAGACAGTGACTTTATGAGAAATCAAGACACTGTAAAACAAATCCAAAAGAATGAAAAATTAGAAAACAATGTGAAATATCTCATTGGAAAAACAACTGACCTGGAAAATAGATCCAGGAGAGAGAATTTAAAAATTATTGGACTATGAAAGCCATGATCAAAAAAGAGCCTAGACATCATCTTTCAAGAAATTATCAAGGAAAACTGCCCTGATATATAGAACCAGAGGGCAAAATAGAAATTGAAAGAATCCACAGATCTCCTCCTGAAAGAGATGCCCAAAGGAAAACTCCTAGAAATATTGTAGCCAAATTCCAGAGTTCCCAGGTCAAGGAGAAAATATTACAAGCTGCCAGAAGGAAACAATTCAAGTACTGTGGAAACACAATCAGGATAACACAAGATTTAGCAGCTTCTACATTAAAGGACCACAGGGCATGGAATATAATATTCCAGAGGGCAAAGGAGATAGGATTACAACCAAGAATCACCTACCCAGCAAAACTGAGTATAATCCTTCAGGGGAAAAAATGGTCATTCAGTGAAATAGAGGACTTTCAAGCATTCTTGATGAAAAGACCAGAGCTAAAGAAAATTTGACTTTCAAATACAGGACTCCAGTGGAACATGAAGAGGTAAACAGGAAAGAGAAATCATGAGACTTATTAAGATTGAACTGTTTACATTCCTGCATGGAAAGATGATATTAGTAACTCATGAGAACTTTGTCAGTGTTAGGGTAGTTGAAGGAAAAAAAATTGCATGTATGTATATATAGATAGATAGAAAGAGGGCACAGGGTGAGTTGAAGATTAAGGGGTCATATCTGGAGAATAAAATTAAGGGATGAGAGAGGATGATACTCGGAGAAGAAAGGGAGAGATAGAATGGGGTAAATTATCTCACAAAACAAACAGAAAAGTCTCTCACAGTGGAGGGGAAACAGGGGAAGGTGAGAGGGAATGAGAATCTTATTCTCATAGGATTTGGCTTAAGGAGAGAATAACATACACATTCAATTAGGTATGGAAATCTGTCTTACCCTACAGGAAAATAGGGGGAGAAGGGGACAAGAGAGCAGGGGGATGATAGAGAGGAGGGCAGATTGGGAAATGGGGTAATCAGAAGCAAATGCATCTGAGGAGGGACAGGGTCAAAAGAAAGAATAGAATAAATGGGAGGTCAGGATAGGATTAAGGGAAATAGAGTTAGTTTTTCACAACATGTCTACTAAGGAAGTGTTTTGTATAACTGCACATGTACAACCTATATTGAGTTGCTTGCCTTTTTAATGAGGGTGGGTGGGGAGGGAGGAAGGGAAAAAATTTGGAACTCAAAGTTTTAAAAACAGATGTTTTAAAAAAATGTTTTCACATGCAACTGGGAAATAAGAAATACAGGAAATGGGGTACATAAGTCTATCCTGCTCTACAGAAAATAGAAGGGGAAGGGGATAAGAGAAGGGAGGGGGAGAGATAGAAAGAAGGCAGACCAGGGGAAGGGGTATTCAGAATGCATGCCATCCTGGAGTGGGGGCAGGGGTGAGAAATTTGGAACTCAAAAACTTGTGGAAGTGAATATTGAAAACTAAAAATGAATAAATTTATATTAAAAAAAGAATTTCAGAATGAAAGTATAAAAAGGACAATAAACAGTGAAAATTGGATACAAAAATAAAATTTGATGATACACTCTTTTCTCCATCAAGGACAGTAGAATCAGTCTAGTTGAACTCTACTATCATGTTTCCAGTTCTTCCTGAAGAAGTAGAAATGTTACTAAAGAAAGCAAAGAATAGAAGAGTACCAAATATAGATTGAGATCTGGAACCAGCATAATTTTGAGAATGTTTAGGGACTAATTCTCCAGGTATCTGAAAAAGGAGCAAAGAAAAAGTTCAGGCATTATTATCAAAAGTTAATGCTAACAAGTATTAACTCATATCCGTACTTTGTCATCCATACAATTCTTTATGAAAATAATTTACCCATACTTTGAGTCAAATCTTAAGGAAAATATGAAAAGAAAATGGTATTCACAGATACTCTATGGTAGAAGACATCATTTTAATTAGACTTCAATGAAATATATAGAAGATACCAATGGAAGATCTTACTGGGCTTAGTTTTTCGATTACCAATAAGCTTTTGTTTTAGTAGAGAAAAATGCTACCTTAAGTGATTTCCTTCAATAAAATATTAAAATCATAGAAAATTCTTTGAAACATGTCACAATGACAATAACTTTGATTGTCAAAACTTTGCTTGTTACTATAAAGCAGGGCATAGGAGAAGGAGCAATGTTCACTAAAGATGTTCACTGCTCTCATGAAAGAAGTCTAGCAGAGTGCAAATTGATAGATTACCTATCCTTGATAAGTTCTTTAAGATGCCCCTATTTTTAGGTGGTAGTGTGCAGATTACATCAAGTCTTGGGACACTCAAGACTTTCTCATGTCTACAATTGTTTAAAGAAATTAGTCTGAGGGGGCAGCACCGGGGGGGGGCAGAGTAAAAGCAGTGACTTGCTTGAGCTCTCCTCCAAATACCTGGAAAAAATGGCTCTAAACAAATTCTAGAGTAGCAGAATCCACAAAAAGACAGAGTGAAACAAATTTCCAGTGCAAGACAACCTGGTTGGTTGAAGGAAAAGTTGTGTTGTGACAGGCTGGGAGAGGAGCACAGTTCATCATGGGCCCCACAGGCAAAGACAAAGCCTCAGAGGGGACCGAATGAAGGGGAGCTGTGGTGGTTTCCAGATTTCTCATCCCACAAATACCAAAGACAACTTAGAAGGTCAGTAGGAAAGGTCTATCAGCCCCAATCTCAGCATAGACCCAGGTCAGTGCCTGCTTCTGGAGCTCTTGGCACACAGATGGTAGAAGGGGGAACTGCATGGATCTTTTTGTTGGTGCTGAGGCAGGATTCTCTTGCTTTGCTCATGCTTGGATCTGGGTCACAGTTTTGGGTGGCAGTCCTGGGGTGAGGAGAAGTGCTGGTGTGGTGGAGCTTGTAGTGGTGATGAAGAGAAAATCCTCCTCACAGTTCCAAGGCAGAAAAAGAGTGCTTGAGGTCACTCATAGACCAGAGGACAGGACAGGAAAGGAGCAAACACCTTGCCCGTGATCATGCCACCTTGGAAGAATTGAAAATTTACAGGTCCATACAAGTATCTCTGAAAACAGCTGCACAAAACCCCAAAGCTTGAGACAGTACATTCTCCACACTGGAAGAAGACCCCTACCTTAACAAAAAGTTTAATACTCAACAATTGCCTGGGAACATGAGCAAACTGTGCAAAAAAAAAATGTCAGACCATAGAATCTTTCTTTGGTGACAAAGAAGATCAAAACATACAACCAGAAGAAGACAACAAAATCAAAGCTCCTACATCCAAAGCCTCCAAGAACAATGTGAATCAGTCCCAGGCCATGGAAGACCTTGAAAAGGATTTTGAGAAGCAAGTAAGAGAAGGACAGGAAAAACTGGAAGAGAAATGAGAGTGATGCAAAATAATCACGAAAAACAAGTCAACAGCTTGCTAAAGGTGGCCCAAAAAAATACTGAAGAAAATGACACCTTAAAAAATAGCCTAACCCAAATGGAAAAAGAGGTCTAAAAAGCCAATGAGGAGAACAATGCCTTCAAAAGCAAAATTGGACAAATGAAAAAGGAAGTACAAAAGTTCACTGAAGAATATACTTCCTTAAAAATTAGAATGGAGCAAATCGAAGCTAATGATTTTATGAGAAATCAAGACATTGTAAAACAAGACCAAAAGAATGAAAAAGAGAAGACAATGTGAACTATCTCATTGGAAAAAAACAACTGACCTTGAAAATAGATTCAGGAAACATAATTTAAAAATTATTGGACTACCTGAAATCCATGATCAAAAAAATAGCTTAGACATCATCTTTCAAGAAATTATCAAGGAAAACTGCCCTGATATTCTAGAACCAGAGAGTAAAATAGAAATGGAAAGAATCCACCAATTACCTCCTGAAAGAGATCCCCAAGGGAAAATTCCTAGGAATATTATAACCAAATTCCAGAGTTCCCAGGTCAAGGAGAAAATATTTCAAGCAGCCAGAAAGAAACAATTCAAGTACTGTGGAAACACAATCAGCACAACACAAAATTTAGCAGCTTCTACATTAAGGGATTGGAAGGCTTGGAATATGATATTCTTCTTTTTTGGGGGGCAATTTGGGTTAAGTGACTTGCCCAGGGTCACACAGCTAGTAAGTGTTAAGTGTTTGGTCTGAAGCTGGATTTGAACTCAGGTCCTCCTGAATCCAGGGCCAGTGTTCTGTCCACTGTGCCACATAGCTGCCCCTTGGAATATGATATTCTAGAGTCAAAGGAGATAGGATTACAGCCAAGACTTGCCTATCCAGAAAAACTGAGTATAATCCTTCAGGGGAAAAAGTAAACATTCAGTGAAATAGAGCACTTTCAAGCATTCTTGATGAAAAGACCAGAGCTGTATAGAAAATTTGACTTTCAAATACAAAACTCATGAGAAGCATGAAGAGGTAAACAGGGAAGAGAAATCATAAGGAACTCATTAAAGTTGAACTGTTTATAATTTAAGGGAATATATATAGACAGAGGGCACAGGGTGAGTTGAATATGAAAGGATAATATCTAAAAAACAAAATTAAGAGTGAGAGAGGATTGTACTAGGAGAAGAAGAAAGGAAGAGGTAGGATGGGATAATTGATCTCACATAAAAGAGGGAAGAAAAAGGGGGAGGTGAGAGGGAATGAATGAATCTTAATATCATTAGGTTTGGATTAAGGAGGGAATAACATGCACACTTAATTGGGTATGGAAATCATCTTACCCTACAGGAAAATAGGAGGGAAGGGAATAAAAGAGGGGGATATGATAGAAGGGAGGGCAGATTGGGGGTGGTTGTAATCAGAAGCAAGCACTTTTGAGGAAGGAAAGGGTCAAAGGAGAGAATAGAATAAATGGAGGATGGGATAGGATGAAGGGAAATATAGTTAGTTTTTCACAACATGGCTATTTTGAAAGTGTTTTGCATGACTACACATGTATAACCTGTATTGAGTTGCTTGGCGGGTGGGTAGGGAGGAAGGGAGAGAATTTGGAACCCAAAGTTTTAAAAACAAATGTTAAAAATTGTTTTTACATGCAACTGGGAAATAAGATATACAGGCAACTGGGTATAGAAATCTATTTTACCCTAGAGTAAAATAGAAGGGGGAGGAGTTATAGAAAGGAGGGCAGATCAGGAGAAGGGGAATTCAGAATGCACGCTGTCTTGGAGTGGGAGCGGGGCAAGATGGGGACAAAATTTGGAATTTACAACCTTGTGAAAGTGAATGTTGAAAACTAAAAATAAATAAATAAGGAAATAAGAGGGGGAATGGAAATTAGCCTACTATCCAGGAAGGAAAAAACTTGTTCTTGTTGAAGTTGTTATTGTTTGTCTTTTGTTCTTGAAGAGCATCATGGTATCAGGAAGGTGATGACATGACTTTCAAGTGAATTGGATTTGTGAGACAGAGCTGTGCAAAGTCACCAGCCTTACTTTCTCCTCTGGAGCCATCTGGGCCCAGTGGAAAGATATAGATCAGGAGAACTGGAAATGGCCCTGGATGCATCAGGAAACCTTGGCTTTTTAAGCTAAAGTCTTTCCCAGGTCTCAGTTCAATTGAGGCAGCAGTAATTCAGTGATTAAGGCTAGCTAAGAAATGAAGCAAAAAATGGCCTCTTTTATCTAGTAAAAAAAAAAATCAATCAAACTAGGAGAGGAAGATCCTCATGCTTTCTGGCCAAAACAAAAAAGATGCTATTTACATTCACTCTGAACCATCACAGCCTAAAACATGACCAGGTGGGACTTGGACTGGGACCTATTATTTCCCAATCAATTTCCCCATGGCCACACTTAAGGCCTTGCTCTTAAGAAAGAAATCTAACCCATGAACCCCAAGATATCTTGGGAGGTTTCAGAGATGAAAATTTACATTCCTTTGGGCAGAGCACCTCAAAAAAAACTAAGTGCATGAATAATGTCAGTTTTCCATATTATAACTTTGAGTTGTATAGAAAACCCTTGGTGGCTAGGTGGCAGAGAGAGAGAGAGAGAGAGAGAGAGAGAGAGAGAGAGAGAGACAGAGACAGAGAGAGCACACTGGACCTAGAATCAGGAAAACCCAGTTCCAATCTGACTTTAGGCACTAGCTGTGTGATCCTGGACAAATCATTTAATGCTGTTTGCATCAGTTTACTCATCTGCAAAAATCGGCTAAAGAAGGAAATGGAAAACTACTTGAGTGTCTTTGCCAAGAAAATCCCATTTGGGGTCATGAAATATTGGACACAACTGAAATTATGAACAGTAACACCAGAAAACCCATAGAGTATGTCCATTAGTATAAATCTCGTGTAGACACTGTAAATAGTCTGTGAGTTGGCACTCATTGACTGGAGAAAACTGGAGAAAAAAGCTGGAGAAAAAAGGCAATTATGTTTTATTTGAGAAATTATGTGGTTCTTTCAGTGATTTCAAGTTTCTCCTTGAAAAGGGCCCATTTTTAATACCAATCTGTCAATGATATTACTGAAGTTAAATATTACCCAAAGGGCAATGGAGAAGGACATGGTAGACATTATTGGACTGTAATATGTAATAAATGAATGAATGGAAAAGAATTTATTAAGTGTTTACTATGTGCAATCATATCTCTAAATATGTGGAAGACAAATAGAAGAGTAGAAACAATCTCTGCTTTCAAGGACCTTAAATTCTAATGAGGGAGATAATACATATAAGAGACTTCAGCTACACATCAGGTAGAAAAGTTCCATGGTCCTTTGGGAGCAGCAACAAGATAGATGGGAATTCATCATCTGTAATATCATTTCCATTGTGTCAAGGGCTATCTTTTCTGGGCTATTAGTGCTTATGATGGCTACAAGTTGGTGGCTTCAGCATCTGCAGATGTAATGTCAGCTTGCATCTCTCCAGAGTTTGCTTCCCAGGATAATGGCTATGAGAGTTGGTCTGAAAGCAAGACCAGTGGTTTATTGGGGTATTACCATTCCCAGGGCCCTAGGGCTTACTTACTCATTGGTAGCAGTTTGTCAGTGGTTGGTTTTGGTAGTGATGAGGAAGGTGGGTCTCTTCTTCAAAGGGATTTTTCCCCTCAGTAGTGACTTCAGGGTAAAGCTAGTAGTAGGAATGGTGGGCTGTGAGCATTGCTTTTCCTAGGGCTCTTGGATTCAAAGTCCTCAGCTGTCTCAATCAGGATTTGACAGAAGGTAGTTCCCTATTATTTCCAGGATCGAATTTTGACTCCTCTGTTTGACTTTCAGGACCTTGATAACCTGGACCCATTCTACCTTTCCGGTGAGTACAACCTCCTCCCTTACATATACTTTGGGATACAGGGACACTGATCTCCTTGCTATTCCTCCACATCTTGACTCTGAGCATTTTCATTGGCTGTCCCCCATGCCTAAGGCACTCTCCCTCCTCATTTCTTCCTCCTAGCTTCTCTGGCTTCCTTCAAGTCTCAGCTAAAATCCATTTTCTACAGTAAGCTTTTTCCAGTCCTCCTGAATCTTGGTGCTTGTCCTCTAAGATTATCCTCAATTTATCCTGCATAAATTTTATTTGTATACCATTTTTTGCATATTATTTCCCCCATGAGACTGTGAACTCCTTGAAAGCAAGGACTGTGCTGTTGTCTTTCTTTATATTCCCACTGCTCAACACATAGTAAGTGCCTAATAAATGTAAGTTGACTGACTGGCTGGTTGAAGTGATGGCTATGGTTTAAATCATTAGGCATATATGGTCATAAATCTCTCCTTGAAGGTGTCTTGTAAAAATATTCCAAATTATGCTATTAAAGAGATATACACAAGGATATATAGGCAAGTCATGAGGTAAGTTTGAGAGAGAACTGTTTGATAGCCCAAGTATTCCACTGGTATCCAAATAATGTCAAGAGAAATTTAGAAATGCCCCTAAGATGTCAGGTATATTTCCTGTGTTCAATAAGTAGAAGGACATAGATAAGAGCCACAGTCTGAACAGACAAAAATGGGTTTTGATACGCAACACTGAAGAACTTTCCCACATTCATAAAATCACAGACTTGTTATAATATTAAAACAAAAGAACACATGGGTCAAATTTAAATAGTTTTCCCCCAAGGAATCAAAAGTAACTTTCAAATGAAATTAGAACCTTAAAAAACTCTTTCATGTAAGGGATTGAAAATATTATAAAACCATTATTCAATTTCCTTAGGCAGAGATAGCCAATAAGTTATACTTCAGTCTGGCCCTAAGTACCATGGTACAGTACAAAAAGACATGTGACTGAGAAAATGGAGATGAGATCTAATCCTGATTCTATTGCTAACTAGCTGTACAAGATTTCCAAATCACTTAACCTTTTTAGGGCTATTGCCTTATCTTTAAAAGGGGAAATTGGACCATGAATCTACCACTTTTCTCAACTCTGTGGAACAAGAAACGTGTTTTTGTTGTGAGCTGCTTCCACTTTTTGCACCTTTTATCCCTGTACTTTCTTCCAGTTTTGTGTTATGTGCACTCTTTTCTGTTTCATCCCCTGCCACTGAGCACCTACAACCCTTAAAATGTGCCTATTTTTCTCATCACCCAATCTGATTAATTTAGTCACACTCAGTTGTCAGGTTGGTTCTATATGGAGAAGGAAATAGATGTCTAAAAAGGGTAGGAAATTCAAGATATAATGCCTAAGTAATCTGTGAACTTGATAGGACATTCATCCAGGTCTTTCAAATCTAGCTTTGTCTTTTAGACAACTTAATCAATCACACTCTAATTTTAGCTCCAGTGTAGCATGAGTTTGGGTAGCTAGGTGGCCTAGTGGATAGAGCTCCTGACCTGGAGTCAAGAAGACTGAGTTCAAATCTGGCTGTAGACACTTACTAGCTGTATAACCTTAGGCAAGTCACTTAATCCTATTTGCCTCAGTTTCCTCATCTGTAAAATCAGCTGCAAAAGGAAATAGTGAACCACTCCTGTATATTTGCCATGAAAACCTCAAAGGAGCTCATAAAGAGTTGGACACAACTGAAATAACAGAGCAAGAAAAACAACAATATGAACTCCATGAGGGCAGGTACCATGTTATTGCCTGTCTCTGTAACCTCAGTATTTAGGAATCCTTTATTCCTCACAATCACTCCCACATTTCCAACATACTGCCAATTCCTATCATTTCTACCTTTCTAACATCCCCTGCATACTTCCCATTCTTTCCTCTGACACATTACCATAACCTCTGTCCTGCACTATTTCAATAACCTACTGGTTGGTTTCCTTACCACAAATTTCCTCCCATTTCAGTGCATTCTCCCTTTAGCTATCAAACCCATCTCCCTAAAGCACAGGTTTGACCATGTCGTCCCTCTTCCCATTCAGTAAACTCCAATGGCTCCTTATTGTGTCCAGGTTCAAATACATCAAAGCCTTTCTCCATCCCTCTTAATTTTACTGTAGTCTTTGTGTTGATTATCTTCTATTTATCCTGTATGAACCTTATTTTTACAGTTGATTGTGTGTAGTCTCTTCCATTAGACAATGAGAACCTTGAGGGCAAGGACTATTTTTTGTCTTTGTTTATATTTCCTGTGCTTAGCTCAGTGCTTCACATGTGGGAGGTGTTTAATAAATGCTTATCAACTGACTGACATATTTATTCACATAATAGACACTTAATTAACATTCCCCATCTGTTTCTCAATTATAAGAGTCTGAGAATATAAGAGTAAGAAATACAAAAAAGAGATAACACAGAGTCACAAAAGGCCAAGTCAGAAGTCCTTGTCTTTTTAAGCATCTGGGGAAAAAAATCTCAACTCTCTTTCAATGCACTGCTGGTCTCAATACTTAGCAAGTGATTCAGTATTTTCTTTAACTTTTAAGTAAACAAAAGTTATATTAAGAGAGATAGTTTGGCCCTTTGGAATCTCTGTGTCATTGAAAGAAAGGAACTCATAATCTTTTTTCTTTTTTAAGCTCCCCTGACATACTCTTTGACCTTAGGAAAATCTGTTTTGTTTTATTCTGTTTGAAATTACAACACACACCTTGTTTTCTGGAAGACAGAAGCAATTAGTCTCATGCGTATGAAACATGAAAGAAAATAAGGATGTTATGGTGTACATGTCAAGAATCAATACCACATTATGTCACCATTCTTAAATCAATCCACATTTTGACTTTTCATTATAATTTCTCTACTTTTCAAGTTGCTCTTTGAAAAATCTGGTCCTATAACTTGAGCCTGTTGAAAATTTCACACAAACTTCTCTTAAGGATTTTTAGTTCTATGCAATGTCATATGATATGTATGATTTTTCGTTGATGAGATCATTCTTTTCTTTGAAAAAAATAGTTCATCTTTATTTAGATATGTGGAAGACAGGTGATGACTTTACTATTCCCCTTAGGATTCCATCAATCAGGGCTTCTAACAATGTGGTCTGGTATTTCTTTCAAAACAAAATTTTTAAATTGCAAAACAATGCCAAAGCATTCCATCTCTAAATCTGATGTTTGATTTTAGAGAAGATATACTCACTTTATTCCTCTGAAGCACAAGCCATCAAGCAGATGCAGCAGCATCTGCCTCTTAGACATTGAGTTTCAGTGAACTTAGCTCCATTCTGGCACAGATACCCTGCCACTCCCTTTGTTTTTTGACTTGAAAAAGTCCCAGAGATTAATTTCTCCCAATCCCAATTAATTGATATGGAAATTTCTGATTTTCAGCATGGCCTATCTCTTTTCTCTACCTAATTATCAAAATATAATACTAATATTTATCATATATATTGTTGGTCAATTTATCTAATTAATGGATATACTATAAAAATGTATTTAAATTTTGGAAGACATCAATTTTGGTCTGCTGTCAAAGCATTTTGAGGAAAAAATGAACCATCTTGAATTCAAATATCTTAAATATACACCTGATTCATTGCTAGGTAGTTTCAGATGTCCCAGCCTCTGTTATTTGATTAGGTAACTATAAATTCAGTCAACATTTAGGTAAGTAAAAACCTGGGCCTATCTACCATATAGAAGCAAATTTTTTTTGTAGGTAGGTTGATAGGTATAGATATATGTGAATATGTGCGTGTGTGTTTATACACACATATGTATATATATATATATGTATATAGAAGGATCATAGGAAATGAGATTACTATATTTAAATAAAAAACTAAATAGTTGACCAAATATTCCTTGGGAGTCTTGTATTCCTAACTAACTTAAACTGAAAAACTAAGTGGACCTATTGCTGGAAGTTCTTGCTCCCCAGAAGCCATGACAAGAAGTGCTGTCACTTATAAAAAGCAGCTGGATGATACAAAAATACCTCCAGTTAGAGTTAGAAATAACTGAGTTTAATATCATTTCAAATTCTTACTAACTGTGTTACCCTGAGCAGCTTACTTAACATCTCTTAGCCTCAGTCTCCTTATTTGTGAAATGATGATGTTAATAGTGCCTGTTTCACAGGGTTGTTGTGAGAATTATATGAAATAATATATGTAAAGTATTTTATAAATCTTAACATTTTATATAAAATTAGCTATTATTATTTTGCATAAAGGTCTCAGTTCATATTCCCTCAGCCACTATAGAGTGGTCACTGCTTTAGTGGGTACTATACTAGGCAAGACAGAACCTCAACTAAAAGGCCAAGAGGTAGAATCAGAACATCTTCATTCCAGTGATTGGATATATGGGTTCCAATGAATAACTAAATCAACATTTATGTAAAGCTAGTTACTTATCATATTTCCAAGTCTCCTTTCCTGGGAGACATCTTCACATTCTGCTTAATAGACATTCACAAGCTCCTTGTACTTGGAATCCAAATTACCCTCTCCAGGTCTCACTAACCAAGATTAATTGATGCAAATCAGATTCAGGAGAGGACTTCCTGCCAGGTTTAGTTTTCAATAATTTCATTTGATTAGGTCTTTAATAAAGGCTGAAGCTAATAGCAATTACATTTCAGGTTGTTTGCATCCTTGGTACCAACTCACTGCAGATTTTACAGACCTATCCCTTCCAAGAAACTGCCATTCTAGATGAGAAGCCTTCCCTGAATAACCACAACACACGCTCAATGCTCCCTTGTTGTACTTTCTTTAGCACAGTGGTTATTTGGTGCTATATTGTCTTTAATTCAATTATATTTATTTATGTTGAGACCTATGACTATATCAGTGTATGGAACTCCCAAAATGGAAACTCTCTTCACTGATTCAAATTACCAACTCATCTGTAAGTCATAGTCTTAAAGGGCTGCCTAGGACAATGAAAAATTAAGTGATTTGTCCACAATAAGAACCAGTATATGTCAGAAGCGTCAGTTGAGCCCCAGTATTCCTGACTTCAAGGGTGGCCCTCTGTCCATTATGGCATGTTGCCTCTCCATTTGAGTTTTCTTTGTGTTGGAATCTTGTGATTTATAAGTTTACTAAGCATCACAAATATTTATTGATTTTTCTCCAGCTAGATTGTTAAATGCTCAGAGCCACCACTCTTTCCCGTACCCCACAATACCTCCTAACTAAAATAATGTTGGGCTTCAGGGAGACATGACCAACAAGATGGAGGATTAGATATTTTATCCCATGCTCATGACCACTCAAATCTTTCCAAAATAGTAATTGTGCAATTTTAGCTATCTGTGGGATCTACAACACCAAAATCCCTAATGATGTAACAATCTAATGAAGTAACAGCAGAAAAGATTGTTCCCTAATCCATAATACACTTACTCATCAACCCCATCCTCACCAGTCACCAATCTCAGGAAGGTCTGACTAATATAATCTATGAACCACGGGCTTGTAATAGAAGTCAACTTTACTTTCCCCTCCCTCAAGTTCCACAGAAAATCAAAAGTCAGAAGCTTGTCCCATCAAAGTCAGAAGTGTGGTAGCTCTGTGTGCCAACAGGTCTGAGTCACAGAACTAAAGAGCATAGGGTACTGGGGAAAGATATGTGAATCTGTGTATTACTTCACTCGGAATGAGGGAAAGAGTCCACTATCTAGGTAGGACTAGTTCTATCTCCCTGGAAGACACTTGGGACAAAGAATGAGGCTGTTGAAATGTGAATTGCTCAATGTGTTAGAAAATGAGTAAAGGCAGGGGGAGGGATAAAAAGAAAAAAAAACTGAAATTATGAAAAGTTCTCAAGAAAAAGAAAAAAAATCTTCAGTCAGAGATTTGAATATAAGCAGATAAACCAATATGGAAGACATTGATAGAAGAAGAGAATGTGAGCTCTAGATAAGCTTAAAGGGTCCAGACAGGTATGAATAAATATTTCGGCAAAGGAAAATAAATCAATACCTAATGAGAAGCATGATCCAATTTGTGGATTTCCAAGAGAACATGGAGTCACAGCAGAATGTTCCTGAATGGTTTAAAAGAGAAATAAGAATTATGAAAGTAGAAATTATGTCCTGCATAGCAGAAATAATTGGTAGAACAGGAAAAATTGAATCCATATTAGCAAGTCTGATCAAAGAAACAAAACTGAGAAAAATTGATTGGGAATGCAAATAACGCAAACATGAAAAATCGTGTGAAAGAATAGAAGTAAAAAATCATTAACTTTAAAAGACAACATGACCTCCATACAAGCAAAATATCTTGACAGAATGAGTAGAGATAACTTAAGAACTATTCACCTCCTAGAAGAAGATGCAAAGTTAAAAAAAAGAAAGAAAAAAATTTGAACACCACAATGCAAGAAACAATTGAGGAAAACATCCTAGAATTTCTGAAAGTAGAAAACAAAGGTTTAATTAATTCAGGAATTGCCCTAGAGGGGAGGGGAAGACCTTATGCTACAAACTTCAAGTCACATAGAGGTTAAATTTCACAGTTCTACTGACAAATAATAAATTCTGCAAGGGAACAGGAAAAAGGTCATTTAAAAGGAAAAGAAATTTAAATAACACAAGACTTTTCAGCAACCTCCACAAACTACAGAAGGAATGGAATAATGTGTTTCATAGAGCAAAGGAGCTGAAGGTGCAACCTGAGGAAGCCTACCCTGCAAAACTGACCCTAATGATTGACTTTAAAAAGTGAACATTCAATTAAAAGGAGATATTCAAAATGTTCCTGGAAAGAAAATCAGACTTAAAGAAATTATTTGCTTCTCAAACATCCCAGACAACAAAAATTCAAGAAGGGTAAGCAAATATAACAACTGAGGACAAAACAACAAAATAAAAACAGAGAAACTACTAAGAAAATTCTTTCTAAATTTATTCAAGAAGACTTTGGTCTTTGGTCTCCCAGCCTTAGTTTCCCCTTGATGTTAAACCTAGAGCTCCTGGTGAAGTCTAATTTTCTAGACTCTTTGACCCAGAACACATTGGTAGAGTTAACAGACAGAACCTGGCATTATTTTGTTAAAAATGAATTGGCCTAATAAACAGTGGATAGCTTCTTTTGCTTCTACCTCACTTCCCTTTATACAAGTTTCTCAGTCAACTACAGATGTCCTACTCCTATCCTGGGGGAAACTTTCTATTCTCTGACCATGCCAGAGAACAAAGACAATATTTCATATTCTTTTAGAAAGCTTGGTTCATAAGAAAACATTTTATTTTTTAAAAGTCAACTCAGAAAACGTGATCTTCAGTTGTATTCACACTCCTCAGACAAAATCTATCACAGAACTCCTGACTTAACCAGGACATACATGCCTCCCCCAACCTCCTGCCATGGAAATCATCTATGGTAGTATACTAGCTCATTTTTTTTATAAACTAAGACCACATTCCCAAACAAACCTCCCAAACCAGTCTCTCTCCTCCACAGTTGTTGTTGTTTTAATCACATTCTTCAACAATCTCTCAATTGTGGGGAGACTAAAGAAATTGCTACCCCCTCTCCTCTCAGCTATCAGCTAGACAGGGCTTCATCATTACTTTCCCTCTCCCCCTTGCCTCCTTTCTCTCTGCAGAAACCATTTTTCAATGTCATCTTTCCCATAGAAAGTATTGATTCACTCACAGGGGAGGACAGGTTTTAGTTCTCAGCTTTTACAGTTCAGAGTATTACTTCAGATTTACCTCCTGCCTCTCTTCCAATTCTTTAATATCACCTCTAACCTTTAGCTCTTCAGATACCTCTGCCTCTTAATGATCCTTTTTTTCTTCTTTCTTTTACCCCTCAGGACAATTTCTTATGATTTCTTTTTAAACGACAACCCAAGACCAGAAAGAAAGAGAGCTCTGATTTCTGATCTAATGTTTTTAAAGCTTGATTTCTCTTTTAAACAAATCTATAAATTATTGATATTGATATCTAAGGCATACCTTGTTACACTTCAGTTTTTTTATGAATTAGATACATTTCATTCTAATGTGTTCAGTATTAACATTGTTTCATTGTCTATGGAAAATTTATTAGTGGAAAAGAGAATTCAGCAGACTCCCCAGAGATAATGGAACAACATCAATAATTTATAGACTTGTTTAAAAGAGAAATCAAGCTTTAAAAAGAAGGCATTAGATCAGAAATCAGAAAGAAAGTAAAACAACTAAGCATAAAAATTATGATGTTCACCTCTCAGAGATGAATATCTAAAGGAAAAATAAGCAAAAAAGTCAGTATAAAACTGAACAGAGTATTGAAAAAGTTAGATTTGAAGTTTGTTTTTTTTTTCATTCTTCTGAATGGGAATATTAAAATGGCATAGATATTTTTCAAAATTATATGATATCTTTAAAAATATACCACACCACATGAAAAGCCATAGACAATTGTAGATGTAAGAGGCAGAAATATTAAACACATTTATGCATAATAACAACAAAATAGAAATTAATACATGGAATGTAAGCAAAAGATATATACTCAAATGGATATTTAATAGTGATATGCTGAATAAATAGGTTAAAGAAACAATTTAAAATTTTGTGAAAAGAATTATGACAAAGACACAATATACTCATATTTGAGGGAATATACCTAAGGCAGTCCTCAAAGAAAATTTGTCTGAAAAAAATATATATGTATAATATAAAATATATACTTACATTTTGTAGAACAAAGGGCTAACAAACTAAATATTCTATTCTCAAAAACAGGGAATTAAAATTTTTATTACATAAAATTGAAAAGGTCCACCAGAAATAACATTAATGTATCTGAGATCAAAAGAAAAGCAGTGGAATGGAAAGAAAAACATATCAAATATCTTATAAGGGCTGAACAAGATATATATACAACTAGTAACAATATAGAAAGACATATACATACACACAAATATATGGGTATGTCCAGACATACAAACACATGCAAACACATATATAGACATATAGGCATACACACACACACACACACACACACACACACACACACACATTATATATATATATATACACACACATATATACACACACATATATACACACACAGAGATAAGTGGTGAAATTATATGAATAGTTCTCACAGCAGCAAAATATTTACAATGATATGAAAGAATGTTCCAAATCTTAATGATAAGAGAAATGCAAATCAAAACACCCTGAAGCACAATAATACACTACTTGTGGGCCTATGTATTAAAACTATTTTTGAGGGTAATTTGGAATTATACTTTAAAATCTTTCTCAAATATCTATATTCTTTAAGCCAGAGATCTGAAAGACTGAATAAATGCCTCAAAGAAAAAGTAAAGACAGAAAAGTCCTATATTTCCCAAAATAGATATAAAAATCATGTTTTTGTGTTAGCGAATGAGTGGAAACAAAGTAAGTGCCTATTGATTGGGGAATAACTAAATAAATTATGGTATACAAATGTAATTGAACACTATTGGACTACAGAAAATGGTAAGTACAAAGAATTTCATGGGAAGACATAAGAACCAACATAAAGAGATGCAAACAGAACTAGGAAATAATGCCTACAACAATGCAAAAACTAAAAGAACAATAAAACAAAGCTGAGAATTGTATAATATTCACAAATCTTGGGTCCCAGAGAAGTAATTAAAAAATGTACCTCCCTATTTCACTGAAGGATTGAGTATTGGTGTATAATGTAACATTTAATATCATAATCTGTGGTCAATGTATTTTTTGGCATAGCATTAATTCACCAAGATCCATGAAGGTCCAAGAGGACTCACTACAATCACTAAGGTATTGGAAGACTTCCTTAGAATTAGGGTGATTTTGAGGACGTTCCCAAAATGAGATTCTATGATTATATGGTTAAAAAAACATATTTCATTTGTAAAATCAATAGCACTTGAGAACTGATTGCATTCTGACAGTAAGGAAGAAGGAAAAAATGAAATTTGACCTCAAGGTTATTAGCCTAGGTGACTAAGATGGTGTTACCATCTAGGAATTTAGAGGGGAGGCAAAGGAAGAGATAATGGATCTAGTTTTGGATGATTGAGGTGCCAGTGGGAATTACAGGCAAAATTAGCTAGCAGTCATTTGGAAAAAGACTCAAAACTCTTGAGAGACTTTGGAACAATAGATAGCTTTAGTGGATATTTGTATAAAGGTGATAACTGAAGTCATTGGAATGGATAATATCAATAACAGAAATAATTTAGAGAGAGCAGAACAGAGTTAAGCATAGAACCCTACATACTATCTATGTTTGGGGGTGGGAAGAGGATACTAATCCAGAAAAAGAAATAGAGGAGTAATCAGAGAGCTAGAACTTTGAGAGCTCATTGTCATGGAAATCAAAGTAGGAGAAAATACTATTTTAAGAGATGTTGGCACAGAAAAATCAGAGGAGAGTGCAGAAAACCCTTTAGATTTAATTATAAAAAGATAATTTTTGATTTGTGTGACTCTGGGGAAACTCACTTACCCCTGTTTGTCTCAGTTTCCTCATCTGTAAAAGGAGCTGGAGAAGGAAATGGCAAACAACTCCACTATCTTTGCCAAGAAAACTCCAAATGGGGTCATGAAGAGTTGGACACAACTGAAACAACTGAATAACAATTATTGATCTTGTTTGGAACTGTTTTGACAGAGGTGTTAGAAAGTAGGAATGAAGTATAGAAGAAATTGTAGATTCTTTCTAGAAGTTTCTCCTGAAAGAAGAGTGATGGGATAATATACTAAGGGAAGTTGGGAATTTTTTTAAAAAATGAGAAAAGTGATGGTGGCAGGGTTTTTTTTTTAATGTTGTGTAAATTTATTCTTTTTTAAAAATTTAACTAATTTATTTTGATTTACCAACAATCACTTCCATGTGTTTTTGAGTGGAAAATTTTTCTCCCCCTTCCTCCCCGTGACCCTCCCCAAGATGACGCAATCTGATATAAGCTTTACATTTACATGCCCATGAAACATATTTTTACATTAGTGAAGCTGTAAGTAAAAATAAAAACCAATAGGAGGAACCATCAGAAAGATGAAACAAATATCAACAGAAGGTAAAAATAAGTGATAGCGATTCGACTTCCATAGTTCTTTCTTTGGATGTGGACAGCATTTTCCATCCCGAGGCCTCTGCAAATGTCTTAGATCCTTGAAACACTGAGAAGGGTTCAGTTTAACAATATTAGTCATTGCATAACATGGCTGTTACTGTGTACAAAGTCCTCTTGGTTCTGCTCACTTCACTCAGCATCAGACCATATAAGTCTTTCCAGGTTTTTCTGAAGTCAGCCTGTTCATCATTTCTTATAGCAAAATAGTATTCCATTACATTCATATACCACAACTTGCTCAGCCATTCCCCAATTGATGGGCATCCTCTCAATTTCCAATTCTTTGCCACCACAAAAAGAGCTGCTATGAATATTTTTGTACATGTGGGTCCTTTTCCCATTTGTTTGATCTCTTTGGGATATAGCCCTAGAAGTGCTATTGCTGGATCAAAGGGTATGCACATTTTTGTAGCCCTTTGGGCATAGTTCCAAATTGTTCTCCAAAATGGTTGGATCATTTCACAACTCCACCAACAATGTATTAGTGTTCCAATTTTCCCACATCTTCTCCAACATTTATCATTTTCCTGTTTTGTCATGTTGGCCAATCTGATAGGTGTGATGTGGTACCTCAGAGTTGTTTTGATTTGCATTTCTCTAATCAATAATGATTTAGAGCATTTTTTCATATGACTATAGATGGCTTTAATTTCTTCATCTGAGAACTGTCTGTTCATATCCTTTGACCATTTATCAATTGGGGAATGGCTTGTGTTCTTATAAATTTGTCTTAATTCTCTATATATTTTAGAAATGAGGCCTTTATCAGAGAGACTGGTTGTAAAAATTCTTTCCCAATTTTCTACCTTCCTTCTAATCTTAGTTGCATTGGCTTTGTTTGTGCAAAAACTTTTCAATTTAATGTAATCAAAATTATCCATTTTGCTTTTCATAATGTTCTCTATCTCCTGTTTGGTCATGAATTCTTCTGTTCTCCATAGATCTGATAGCTAAGCTATTCCTTGTTCTCCCACTTTACTTATGGTATCAGCCTTTATATCTAAGTCATGAACCCATTTTGACTTTATTTTGGTATATTGTGTGAGATTTGGGTCTATGCTTAGTTTGTGCCATACTCTTTTCCAGTTTTCCCAGCAGTTTTTTTCAAAGAGTGGGTTCTTATCCAGAAGCTGGGGTCTTTGGGTTTATCAAATAATAGATTACTATAGTCATTGACTACTGTGTCTTGCATATTTAACCTATTCCACTGATCCACCTCCCTATTTCTTAGCCAGTACCAAGCAGTTTTGATGATTGCTGCTTTATAATACAATTTAAGATCTGGAATTGCTAGGCCACCTTCCCCTGCATTTCTTTTCATTAGTTCCTTTGATATTCTGGACCTTTTGTTTTTCCAAATGAATCTTGTTATTATTTTTTCTAACTCTATAAAATAATTTTTTGGTAGTTTGATTGGTATGGCACTGAATAAGTAAATTAGCTTAGGTAGGATTGTCATTTTTATTATATTAGCTCGGCCTACCCATGAGCAACTGATGTTTTTCCAATTATTTAGATCTGATTTTATTTGTGTGAAAAGTGTTTTGTAATTGTGTTCATAGAGTTCCTGGGTTTGTTTAGGTAGACTCCTAAATATTTTATAATGTCTACAGTAAGTTTAAATGGGATTTCTCTTTCTATCTCTTGCTGTTGGGCTTTGTTGGTAATATATAGAAATGCTGATGATTTATGTGGGTTTATTTTATAGCCTGCAACTTTGCTAAAGTTGTTTATTATTTCAAGTAGTTTTTTACTTGATTCTCTAGGATTCTCTAAGTATATCATCATGTCATCTGCAAAGAGTGATAGCTTTGTTTCTTCTTTGCCTATTCTAATGCCTTCAATTTCTTTTTCTTCTCTTATTGCTAAAGCTAAGTTTCCAGTACAATATTGAATAACAGTGGTGATAATGGACATCCTTGTTTCACCCCGATCTTATTGGAAATGCTTCTAGCCTGTCCCCATTACATATAATGCTTGCTGAAGGTTTTAGATATATGCTATTTATTATTTTAAGGAAGACTCCATTTACCTATGCTTTCTAGTGTTTTTAATAGGAATGGGTGTTGTATTTTATCAAAAGCTTTTTCTGCATCTATTGAGATGATCATGTGGTTTCTGTTGGTTTTGTGTTGATATGCTCAATGATGCTGATAGTTTTCCTAATATTGAACCAACCCTGCATTCCTGGTATAAATCCTACCTGGTCATAGTGTATTATTCTTGTGATAAGTTGCTGCAATCTATTTGCTAGTATTTTGTTTAAAATTTTTGCATCTATATTCATTAGAGAAATTGGTCTATAATTTTCTTTCTCTATTTTGACTCTTCCTGGTTTAGGTATCAACACCATATTTGTATCATAAAAAGAATTTGGTAAGACTCCTTCTTCACCTATTTTCCCAAATAGTCTATATAGTATTGGAATTAATTGTTCTTTAAATGTTTGATAGAATTCCATGTAAATCCATCTGGCCCTGGAGATTTTTTCCTAGGGAGTTCATCAATGGCTTGTTCAATTTCTTTTTCTGAGATGGGGTTATTTAAGTATTTTACTTCCTCTTCGTTAATCTGGGCAATTTATATTTTTGTAAATATGTATCCATTTCACTAAGATTGTCAAATTTGTTGGCATATAGTTGGGCAAAATAATTCCTAATTATTGTTTTAATTTCCTCTTCCTTGGTGGTAGCTTCGCCCTTTTCATTCTTGATACTAGTAATTTGGTTTTCTTCTTTCTTTTTTTTAATTAAATTAACCAAAGGTTTATCTATTTTATTTTTTTTTTCATAAAACCAGCTCTTAGTTTTATTTATTAGTTCAATAGTTTTCTTAATTTCAATTTTATTAATTTTTCCTTTGGTTTTCAATATTTCTAATTTGGTGTTTAGTTGAGGATTTTTAATTGTTCTTTTTCTAGTTTTTTTAGTTGTATGCCCAATTCATTAATCTCCTCTTTTTCTATTTTATTTATGTAAGCATTTAGAGATATAAAACTTCCCCTAAGAACTGCTTTCACTGCATCCCATAGGTTTTGGTATGTTGTCTCATTATTGTCATTCTCTTGAATGAAATTATTGATTGTTTCTATGATTTGTTGTTTGACCCAATCATTTTTTAGGATTAGATTATTTAGTTTCCAATTATTTTTTAGTCTATCTTTCCATGGCCCTTTATTACATATAATTTTTATTGCATCATGATCTGAAAAGGATGCATTTAATATTTCTGCCTTTCTGCATTGGATTGTGAGGTTTTTATGCCCTAGTACATGGTCAATTTTTGTGTATGTGCCATGTACTGCTGAGAAAAAAGTATATTCCTTTCTATCCCCATTCAGTTTTCTCCAGAGGTCTATCATACCTAACTTTTCTAATGTTCTATTCACCTCCTTAACTTCTTTCTTGTTTATTTTGTGGTTAGACTTATCTGGTGCCGAGAAGGGGAGGTTCAGGTCCCCCACTAGTATAGTTTTGCTGTCTATTTCTTCCTGTAACTCCCTGAACTTCTCCTGTAAGAATTTGGATGCTATACCATTTGGTGCATATATGTTTAGTAATGATATTACTTCATTGTCTATGGTGCCTTTTAGCAGGATGTAGTTTCCTTCCTTATCTCTTTTGATTAGATCTATTTTTGCTTTTGCTTTGTCTGAGATCAGGATTGCTACCCCTGCTTTTTTTACTTCAGCTGACATAATATATTCTGCTCCAGCCTTTTACCTTTACCTTGTAAGTGTCACTCTTTTTCAAATGTGTTTCCTGTAAACAACATATTGTAGGATTGTGGTTTTTAATCCATTCTGCAATCTATTTCCATTTTATGGGAGTACATCCCATTCACATTCACAGTTATGATTACTATCTATGTCTTTTTCTCCATCCTTTTCCCCCATTTATGCTTTTCTTTCTCCTTTTTCCTTTCCCCCTTTCACTAGTGTTTTGCTTTTGACCACTGCCTCCTTCAGTCCCTCCCCCTTTTATTATCCCCTTCCCTTTTCTTCCCCTTTACTCTTACTGCTTCTTCCCTCCCTTCTTTGCCCCCCTCCCTTTTCTTTCTCCCCTCCCTTTTCTTTCCCCTTTTCCCTCCTACTGCCTATAGGGCAAGTTAGATTTCTATACCTAACTGATTATGTTATGCCCTTCCTGAGCTAAATCTGATGAGAGTAAGGTTCAAACAATGCTTCCCCCCTCCCTTCTTTCCCTCTGCTGTAATAGGATTTTGTATCTTTTCCTGTAATGTAATTTACCCTTGTCTAGGTGTTACAGGGT
The DNA here is from genome assembly GCF_003287225.1 of Phascolarctos cinereus. Classification (NCBI taxonomy): domain Eukaryota; kingdom Metazoa; phylum Chordata; class Mammalia; order Diprotodontia; family Phascolarctidae; genus Phascolarctos; species Phascolarctos cinereus. Next base: position 351,479,945 of record NW_027555847.1, on the reverse strand, counting down.
TTTTTTTTTTCTGGAGTGATATTTTCTGGGTTTTAAGAGGTTGGTAGGGGAGAGTGAGAGCGACTACCTTTTCACTCCGCCGTCTTGGGTGCCAGAAGCAGAACTGCCCATCTGTAAATTTATTCTAAATAATACATAGAATACTCCTTAAAATGCAATGTAGAAATTATGTTGGAAGCCATATCAATGGACAGAATACTCAAGCGAAAGAGTGAAGAAAGAACAAAGAAAGAACCAGATTCAGAATCTCTGAGAACACATTTAAAGGATTAAAAATTATGAAGAGAAGCCAACAAAGGAGTCAGAGGAGTGGCTTCTAAACAAAACAGAACAAAAAGAAAACAGGAAGATGCATATCAACATTAATGACTATTGGCCTCAATATTGATAGACTGTTGTCCAGTTTTTCACATCAGTTTATGTCGAAAAGTGAGTCCTTCTGCTCAAAAAGTTCAAGCACATCCCAAAAGCTTCTGCTTATTAGAGAACCTATCCCTTTGTGATTTTTCCTTTCCTTGCTATGGTTCCTTTGAAAAATTATTTATTTAACCCACTTAACAGTGCTCAATAAAACATTGTGCTAAATAAAAACCACTATGGATAGACAGAAGATAAAGCCCACATAAATAACCAACATTTCTATATATAGCCTACAAAGCCTATCAAGGGCTACAAAAAGAAAATACATTTTTAAAACTACAGAAGCTTTAAAATATTTTGGACTGTATCTGTGAAGATTCATTCAAAGACTATAGAAATCATTATAAAATATTCTTTGAAGAAAAAGAAGACAAATAACTAAAATGTTAACTGCTCATGGATAGGTTGAATCAATATAATAAAAAAAGACAGTACTACCTAAATTAATTTCCTTATTCAGTGCTGAACCAAACTCACAAAAGAATATTTTATAGAGGTAGAAAAAGTTCATATAGAGGAGCAAAAGATCAAGAATCTCAAGGGCAATAATTTTAAAGTGGAAAGGAATGGGGTCTTCTAGTACCAGATCTCAAATTACAATAAAAATTAGTAATCACTGAAATAATTTGTACTAATCTTAAAAAATATTTTTCAGTGGAATATAATGTATTATATACAAAATATGCAGAAGCAAACAACAGTAGCATTGTGTCTGATAAATTCAAAGACTCATGATATTCACAGAAGGACTCATTGTTTGACATAAACTGCTGGTGGGGGCGGGGGGTGGACAGCAGTCTGGCAGATGTTAATTTAGACCAACATCTCATGCTGTACAACAAGATAAGCTATACATGGATACATGCCATGAATATAAATGGTCACAAATTAGAGGCGCAAGGAAGAAATGACCTTTCAGTTCTATGGATAAGGGAAGACTTTATGTTGACTAAACAAATAACAGGGAGGATCACACATGATAAAAAGGACAATTTTGATCATACAAAATTCACGATAAATACTCAAAAGATATGAACAGGCAGTTTTCAAAGGAAAAAAACTAAGCTATCAAAAATTGTATGAAAAACATGCTCCAAACTAATAATTACAGAAATGCAAATTAAAGCAATTTGAGGCCCCATCTCACATCTTCCAGACTAGCAAAGAGGACAAAAGAGGAAAATTATAAATGTTAGAGGGACTGTGGGAAAACAGTGTACCCTAACACTCTTGGTGGAGCTGAGAATTGATCCAGCCATTCTGGAAAGTGACTTGGAGCCTTCTCCAAACTGTGTATATTCTTTGTTTGAACAACAACACTACAAGGCCTGCACCCCTAAACAAATCCAAGAGGAAAAGAATCTCTATGTATAGAAAAAATATATAGCTTTTTTGTGGTAATCAAAAATTGGAACCTAAGAAGCTATCCTTTTATTGGGGAATTGGCTAATCAAATTATGGAATATTAGTGTGCCAGAAGAAATTATCAATTAGCCAAATTCAGAGGAAGCCCTGTGAAGTGACACATAGTGAAGAAAGCAGAACTAGGGATACCATCATGATAGAAAAAATTAACTACCTACCTGGTCAATGCCCTGATAAACATGAGTTCCAAAAAGAGAAAATGAAAAATACCACTCACCTGTGTCAGAGAAGTAATGAACATGGCAAAAACTGACATACCTTTTTATCCATGCCTAACACATGAATTTGTAGTTATAGATATTTATTGAGAGATTTTTTTTGAAAATTGATCAATACAGATGTTGTAATGGGAGATGAGGGTAAAAGGGATGCTTTCCCTTTTTCATCTCTGCCTCCTGAATTCCCTAGCTTTCTTCAAGTCTCAGCTAAAGTCACACTTTCTGGGGCAGCTAGGTGGCACAGTGGATAGAGCACCAGCTCTGGAGTCAGGAGGACCTGAGTTCAAATCCGGCCTCAGACACTTGATACTTACCAGCTGTGTGACCCTGGGCAAGTCACTTAATTCCATTGCCTAGCCAAAAAAATAAAATAAAGTCCCACTTCCTGTAAGAAGCCTTTACTGATCCTCCTTAATGCTACTGCTTTCTCTCTACTGCTTATCTCCAAATTATCCTGTATATATCTCTTTCATAAATCTTGTTCACACATGGTCTCCCCCATTAAACTGTGAGCTCCGTAAGAGCAGGTATTATCTTTTGGTTTTCTCTGTCTTCCTAGTGCTTAGCACATAGTGGTTGCTGCTCATTATAAATTGTTCTCCTGGTTCCACTTACCTCACTCTATCAATTCATACTACTCAGCATTCTCTATAGCTATCTTTTTCATAATTATTTGTGACATAATATAATGCCATTAGGTAAATATACCACAATTTGTTTAGTCATTCTTCAATTGTCTAAGGGCAATCTAAGGCATTCCCTTGTATTCTATTTCTTTTCTTTTTTCTAACTTCCTTTTAATCACTCTTTCAAGATTAAGATGTTTGTTTTGTAAGCAACTATTTTCTACTTAGTATTATCTTCTCCCTCAACCCACCCATGGTTATTAATAAGGGAATCATTTTCTAATCAGCCTTCTGAATAGCCACTGACCTATTAGAGCAAAGATCAAAATTAATGCTAAATTACAATAAAAAATAAAAATGAAAGGATCAGGTATCCTACTGAGACAACTCTAAATTGATGTATTTAAATAAGATATTGACACCCCAAAAAATGGAAATGGACACTGAAAAAAATCAAAAGAGACAATTATCATTTAAGTTGGAATGATACAGCTAGGTGGTGCAGTGCTGAGCCTAGGAGTCGGAAGTTTTATCTTCCTGAGTTCAAATCTGGCCTCAGACTCTTACTAGCTCTGTGACCCTGGTCAAGTCACTTAACCCCTTTGCCTATGTTTCCTCATCTGTAAAATGAGCTGGAGAAAGAAATGGCAAAAATCTCAGTATCTTTGCCAAGAAAACTGCAAATGGGCTCACAAAGTATTAGGCATGACTGAAAAATGACTAAACAGCAAAACAAAGTTTGTATCTGCATGCCTGAGCAGATAAAGAACTCTGTTTAACAAGCTTTCTAGAAAACACACCCAAGGGGCATCAGGACAAATTGTTTTCAGCCTGTTCTCAGCTTCTCCAGGTTTAAAGGTCTTTTTGTTCCTGAAAGCATGTTTGAGATTGGCTTCATGGTACCAGTAAAGTATGACTATTTTTCTTTCCTCCAAAGTGTTGCCAAAATACCTTCTTCACTTATGACTGAAATACAATCATTAGTGCTTCATTCCTTTTCCAAATATAGAAGTACTGATGGGAGGGGTAACATAGTAAGTCCTAATGAGTCAAAAGTATGAATGAATTATCAGATTATTTTCATCTCTACTGGGCAAGATCCACACACTCAGTCCATACAGGGTATCAGAGACCCTGTATATGAGGCCTCACAGTCTTTTGTGATCTTGACCCAACAGCCCAGCCATCAGGGCAACCCTACTGTAGTCATATTATGTACTGCTTTGTCCTTTCATCAAAATAAATGTTGAATTAAGCCAACAAGTACCTGGAAAGAAAAGCAAAGATATAGATAGTAGTGTCACAAATAGATGAGTGATACACATTTCAGACACACATGCCATTTGGAATCCCTGGACTGAATGAAATGATAAGAGCTCTTCAGCTCTTAGGAGTCTAAAAACGGAGATAACTTATTTGAGAATCTTAAAAACCTTGGCTTAACCTTACATGGCAATATAGCTGGGTGGTCTTAAAACTGTTTGGGGGCATCATCTTATTTGCATTTCTCCTTCTAAAGCTATGGGTACATTTGGTCAAAATTTGACTCATTAATTTGGGGCAATAGTTTATCAATTTATGCCGAGAATCAGTCAACTGGGGTCAGCTATCATCATGTTGAAGTAGAAAGAGCATAAATTCTCTCCTTGAAAATTGGGTCACTCTAACTTTATTTCTAATTGAGCTGCTGAGTGCATCCTGGGTCTTACATTTGTAATGAAAGCCAAGAGCTTTGCTCTTAGCCCATTAGAGGTAGTACTTTCAAGAGAAAAGTAATGTGACGGCAATTGTCCCAATTCTAGTTGAACAAAATTACATAATTTCATAAGAATTTAATAAAATTTGGTCAGCTCCATTACTTTGATCAGTGGCACTTTGTGGTTAGCCTCAAAATCACAAGAACAGATTTGAACTGATTGAACTCATGTGACTCCTATGTATAGCTGGATCTTTATTCACTCGATCAATAGTCTCCATAACTTCAACAAATTCTATTGCATGTATAATAAAGATAACAATAGTTTCTACATGACACTTTTTTATTTGAATTTTGTTGTTGTTGTTGTTTATTTGTTTGTTTGCTTAGATATGGTTTGGACCTGTGATTTCACTGGTGTGAGGAATTCCTTCTGTGTAGATAAGTCATATATAACATATACAACTTGAGAGAGCCACTGACAGAACAAGTGACTAGGCCATGGTCACACAGTTAGTGTTCATGAAAGATGGGGCTTGATTCCAGATTTCCTGACTCTAAGGGTGGCTGTCATATCCACTGTACCATGTTGCCTCTTTAAATATCAATCATTCAAGAAGCACTTATGAAATATGTACTATACATCAGGACTTGTGCTAGATCCTGGAGATGGAAAGACAAAAACGAATCAGCACCTTATCTTATTCTTTCGTGGTTACTTGGGGAAAAAGAATGAATACTTTGATGTTAATACATGCATTAATGAGCTACCCACTAATTCCTTGGGGAAGCACTTTACAATTCAATTCTATATTCAGTTTAGGTTCCATAAAAGCAAAGTTCCTCCTATTCATTATTCAGCTGCAAAAAAAAATTGGAAGTTCAAAATAACAAAAGAAACCAAATTTTATTCAATTGATTAAGAATTTGTTAGGACAAAGTTAAATGCTTATTTTTCTAAAAACAGCTGGATTCAAGTCCATGCTGGATATGTAATCCAGGGCAAGGAACAATCTCTCAAAATCTTTTTTTTAAATATAAATTTATTTATTTTTAGTTTTCAACATTCACTTCCACAAGTTTTTGAGTCCCAAATTTTCACCCCACCTCACTCCTCCACCCACCCCAAGATGGTGTGCATTCTGAATATCCCTTCCCCTAGTCTGTCCTCTCTTCTATCTCTCCCCCTTCTCTTATTCCCTTCCCCTTCTATTTTCCTATAGGGCAGGATACACTTCTGTATCCCATTTCCTGTATTTCTTATTTCCCAGTAGCATGTGAAAACTTTTTTAAACATGTTTTTAAAACTTTAGGTTTCAAATTTTCTCTCTTCCTCCCTCCCCACCCACCCTCATTGAAAAGGCAAGCAACTCAATATAGGTTGTACATGTGCAGTTATGCAAAACACTTCCATAGTAGACATGTTGTGAAAAACTAACTCTATTTCCCTTAATCCTATCCTGCCCTCCCATTTATTCTATTCTTTCTTTTGACCCTGTCCCTCCTCAGAAGTATTTACTTCTGATTACCCCATTTCCCAATCTGCCCTCCTCTCTATCCATCCCCCTGCTCTCTTGTCCCCTTCTCCCCCTATTTTCCTGTAGGGTAAGACAGATTTCCATACCCAATTGAATGTGTATGTTATTCCCTCCTTAAGCCAAATCCTATGAGAATAAGATTCACTCATTCCCTCTCACCCCCCATTTCCCCTCCACTGTAAGAGACTTTTCTTTTCTGTTTTTTTTGTGAGATAATTTACCCCATTCTACCTCCCTTTTTCTTCTCCAGTATAATCTCTCTCATCCCTTAATTTTATTCTCCAGATATGACCCCTTAATCTTCAACTCACCCTGTGCCTCTCTATCTATCTATCTATATACATACATACAATTTTTTTCCTCCAACTACCCTAATACTGACAAAAGTCTCATGAGTTATAAATATCATCTTTCCATGCAGGAATGTAAACAGTTCAATCTTAATAAGTCTCTTATGATTTCTCTTTCCTGTTTACCTCTTCATGTTCCACTGGAGTCCTGTATTTGAAAGTCAAATTTTCTATTCAGCTCTGGTCTTTTCATCAGAATGCTTGAAAGTCCTCTATTTCACTGAATGACCATTTTTTCCCCTGAAGGATTATACTCAGTTTTGCTGGGTAGGTGATTCTTGGTTGTAATCCTATCTCCTTTGCCCTCTGGAATATTATATTCCATGCCCTGCGGTCCTTTAATGTAGAAGCTGCTAAATCTTGTGTTATCCTGATTGTGTTTCCACAGTACTTGAATTGTTTCCTTCTGGCAGCTTGTAATATTTTCTCCTTGACCTGGGAACTCTGGAATTTGGCTACAATATTCCTAGGAGTTTTCCTTTGGGGATCTCTTTCAGGAGGAGATCTGTGGATTCTTTCAATTTCTATTTTGCCCTCTGGTTCTAATATATCAGGGCAGTTTTCCTTGATAATTTCTTGAAAGATGATGTCTAGGCTCTTTTTTTGATCATGGCTTTCAGATAGTCCAATAATTTTTAAATTCTCTCTCCTGGATCTATTTTCCAGGTCAGTTGTTTTTCCAATGAGATATTTCACATTGTTTTCTAATTTTTCATTCTTTTGGATTTGTTTTACAGTGTCTTGATTTCTCATAAAGTCACTGTCTTCCAATTGCTCTATTCTAATTTTTAAGGAAGTATTTTCTTCAGTAATCTTTTGGACTTCCTTTTCCATTTGGCCAATTTTCTTTTTAGGGCATTTTTCTCCTCATTGGCTTTTTGGACCTCTTTTGCCATTTGGGTTAGGCTATTTTTTAAGGTGTTATTTTCTTCAGTATTTTTTTGGGTCTCCTTTAGCAAGCTGTTGACTTGTTTTTCATGATTTTCTTGCATCACTCTCATTTCTCTTCCCAGTTTTTCCTCTACTTCCCTTACTTGCTTCTCAAAATCCCTTTTGAGCTCTTCCAAGGCCTGGGACTGATTCATATTTTTCTTGGAGGCTTTGGATGGAGGAGCTTTGACTTTGTTGTCTTCTTCTGGTTGTATATTTTGATCTTCCTTTTCACCAAAGTAAGATAGTATAGTCTGACTCTTTTTGCGCTGCTTGCTCATGATCCCAGCCAATTACTTGAGTTTTAAACTCTTTGTTAAGGTAAGAGTCTACTTCCAATGTGGAGAATGTACTGTTCCAAGCTTCAGGGGTTTGTGAAGCTGTTTTCAGAGATACTTGTATGGACCTGTAAATTTTCAGTTCTTCCAAGGTGGTATGATAAGGGGCCAGGTGTTTACTCCTTTCCTGGCCTGTGGCCCCAAGTACTCCGTTCTGTCCTGTAACTGTGAGGAGAGGTTCCTCTCCATAGCCACTACCAGCTCCACCATGCCAGTGCTCCTCCTCACCCCAGCACCGCCGTCCAGAACTGTGACCCACATCCAAACATGACCAAAGCAAGAGATTCTTGCCTCAACATTGGCACAGAGATCCCTGCAATGCCTCTCTGATCAGCCACTGGATTCCCCCTCAGTCTGTGGGCCAGAAGCTCGGGAAGCAGCTGTCCCCCCCAGGGCCACGGCTCTTGGGGAATGGAGCTGAGACCCCACCTTCCTGTCTCAGCACCACAGAAACAGACTGTTCCCCCTGATCTTCTAAATTGTCTTTGGCATTAGTGGATTGAGGAGTCTGGAAACCTCCACAGTTGCCTGAGATTCAGTCCTCTGAGGCCTGCTCCAGGTTCACTGCAGCCTGTGCATCCACATCACACTGAGCTGCACTCCCAGTCTGGCACAATATACCTTTCTGGTCAATCATCAGGTTATCTTGGCCTGGAAATTTGTTTCACTCTGTATTTTTGTGGGTTCTGCTGCTTCAGAATTTGTTTAGAGCCATTTTTAATGAGTATTTGGAGTGGTTTGGGGGAGAGCTCAAGCAAGTCACTGCTTTCACTCCCCCATCTTGGCTGCACAACCTCTCAACATCTTAGAAAGCTCTCTAAAAATTAATGTTGGAGTGATGGTGCCAAACTTCATCGGTAGAGATTTTCCTCACTTGGATGTTTCCTATTCTAGTGAAATCACATGTCCAGTTCCTCTCCCTGTTGCACTTCATAACACCTGTACTCCCAAAGAAAAATTAGTTTTAGATAAAATTCAAATAATTTACATTTATGTGTTTTTAAAGTACTTTATAAGTCATCATTTAAGTAACTGCTACATGTCAGCCAATGTGCTAAGTGGGGATAGGAACACAAAGAATGCAACAGACTCTCCCTACCCTAAATAGGGTTTACATTCTAATGGTGACAACAAGAAGTCTATATACAAGTACACATAAAATAAATATAAACAGGATAAATACAAATAAATCCAAGAGGGGCAGCTAGGTGGTTCAGTGGATAAAGCTCTGGCTCTGAAGTCAGGAGGACCTGAGTTCAAATCCAGCCTCAGACCAAACACTTGACACTTAGTAGCTGTGACTCTGGGCAAGTCACTTAACCCCAATTGCCAAATAAATAAATAAATAGATTAGATACATAGATAGATATAGATAGATAGATAGATAGATAGATAGATAGATAGATAGATAGATCCAAGAAAGGGAAGGAGGTCACTAACTGTTGAAGGTTTCAGGAAAGGCTTCATGTACAAGGTTGCATTTCAACTGTGTCTTGAAGGAAGAGAAGGCTTCTGTGAGGTGGAGGTAAGACGGAGTGCATTACAGGTATGGGGCACATCCAATGCAAAGGCACAGAGATGTCATGTAAGAAACAGAGAAAAGGCCAGTTTGGCTAAAGCACAGAGTAGGAAGGGGAGTATTTAGTATGCAATGACGACAGAAAGATAAGTAAGCAGGAGCTTGTGAAGGGTTTTAAAAGCTAAATAGTGACTATTTTGTTCATGTTTTATCCTCTCTCCTAGATCTATTGTCCAGGTCAGTTGTTCCTCCAATGAGATATTTCACATTGTCTCCTATTTTTTCATTCCTTTGGTTTTGTTTTATTGTTTCTTCTTTTCTTATAAAGTCATTAGCTTCTATTTGCTCTATTCTAATTTTTAAGGAATTATTTTCTTCAGTGAGCTTTTGGGCCTCCTTTTCCATTTGGTTAATTCCACTTTTTAAGGATTTTTTTTTTCAGTGAATTCTTGTGCCTCTTTTCTATGTGGCTAATTTGGCTTTTCAAGACATTCTAGATTGGCTTTTTTGTAGTTCCTTTATTATTTGGCTTAATCTGTTTTTTAAAGTATTATTTTCTTCAGTTATTTGTGTCACTCTTACAGATATGAGTTCAGAAAGAACTCCCTGTAAAATTCTCAAACACAATTCTCTGTCTCAAGGGAATTTGCCAGGCCCTAGGTGCTAGGGCTCAGATGATCCAGTCAAGTCTTCCTAGATGCTTGACAGACCTCCAAGATAAGACAAGGGGAAAAGATAGGCTTACCTATGGATTAGATAGGGTCTGAATTAAAGACCCTGCTCCACGTGGAGGTGGGGTCAGTCAGACACTATGCCCACCCAGGGACACCTTTACTAAACTCATTTTTCATGATTTTCTTCCATCACTCTCATTTCTCTTCCCAATTTTTCCTCTATCTCTCTTACTCTATTTTCAAAATCCTTTTTAAGCTCTTTCATGTGCTGAGACCAATTCATATTTTTCTTGGAGGCTTTGAATGAAACAGCTTTGATTTTGTTATCTTCTGTGTATATTTTGATCTTCCTTGTCACCATAGTAACTTTCTGGGGTCATCATTTTTTTCTGCTGTTTGCTCATTTTCCCAGTCTATTTCTTGAACTCTTTGTTGAAATAGGTCTCTGCTTCCAGAGCACACTGTCCCAAGCTTCAGGGGTTTTGTGTAGCTGTTTTCAGAGATACTTCTAGGTACCTGTAAGTTTTTACTTCTTCCCATGTGGTATAATCTAAGAAGTAGTGTGCCGTGGTCTATGAGGCACTGTAAAGACTCTTTTCTGCCCTGGAATGGTGACAAGGGCCCCTGCTCCACTGCAGCAGAAAGCTCTGGTATGCTAGTACTCCCCCTCACCCTTGGACTGCCACCCAGGGCTGTGACCAGATCTGAGTATGGGCCAAGCAACAAACAGAGTCCTGCCTGGGTGATAGCAAATTGACCCCTGTAATTTCCTTCTGACCAGTTACTGGATTCCTCTACCATCTGCAAGCTGACAACTCTGGAAGTAGCCACTGCTATTGCTGATTCAGTGCTTCCCAAGGCTTGCTCTTGCTTTGTTGGGGCTGAGTCTGTATGGTGCAGCCTGCATTGGACTGTGCTCCACCCTCACACAGGTGTGACAGACTTGTTAACCTTCTAAGTTGCCTTTGACTAGAAAATTATTTCACCCTGACATTTTTGAGTTCTGTGGCTCTAGAAATTGTTTTATGGAATTATTTGGAATTCAAAATTTAAAAAGAAAATAATGTTAAAAATAAATAATATTTTTAAATCCTCTCAAGATAAAGATAATAATTTTATAAAGAGGGAAGACTATTCCATCTTTTTTCTCTGTCTTCTCCAAATTTTCTCTTCATAACAGAAAAATGATTTTTTTTCAGCTTCTTTCAAGCCATCATTCTAAAATAATCTCTTTCTGGACTCACTCATCATAAAATTCTCTTTATGTTCCTTCATAAAATAATAGTTGATATGTCTCTTTCTTATTTCTCCAAAGTTTCTCTCAAACCATCTTTATTATATCTCTCCTATCACTGTCTTCAAATGTCAAATTCTAAAAATTTCATTTGGCTATTCAAGCTATAGTCACCATACTAGCAGCCTCTGTAGGAGATGTTTTTTGAAAGAGCTGTTTTGATATTAATACTTTTCATGAGTCTAGGATTCATCATTACTTAACCACATTTTTCATTCATTTTTCACAAGCCTAAATTCTCAGGAGCTCCTTCTTGACCTCTGAAGTCTTTTTTTTTTTCCGGCTAGGCAATAGGGTTAAGTGACTTGCCGAGGGTCACACAGCAGTTAAGTGCTATATGTCTGAGGCCAGATTTGAACTCAGGTCCTCCTGAATTCAGGGCCAGTGCTCTATCCACTGCACCACCTAGCTGCCCCAATTGACCTCTGAAGTCTTGAAGTATTTTTTGACTGGTTGCCTAATTCTTGACTCTCTTGCTTTGGCCTCTGGTTGCTTCTTAATCCCTAGATCCTGAATACTTGCATCATATCAGTTTGACTCCATCTGGATCCCTACCTTCTATATCTCTCTTGATCCAGACTATGACCTTTCAATTACCTTACTTATCTTTTCAAGTCTTTCATCTATCACCACCCTCATTCAGAAATAAATAAATCAGTGACTAAATTGAACTAATGACTGTAATAGACTGCAAACAAGTAGTGTTAAAGTTCTGTTTTCTGAAGTATAAATATGTGTTTCAATAATTACATTCTAATTATATACTTAATTAATATTTTCTGGGTAGTAAGGTGGAAAATATGACATTTTGAGTCAGAGGACCTACTTAGTTTCAAATTCTTGCTGTGCTGTATGTTAAATGTTCTTGGACAAGTGACTTTACTTATCTGGGATTCAGTTTCCTGATTTGTAAACTGAATTTCCCCACGTATAATGAGAAGATTAAACTAGAGTTCTAAATTTTCTTCCAGTTATAGATTCTGTGACTTATTGTGTAGTTGCTATGTACAATCATCCCACATCTTATAACAGTCACATAGCCTGTTTGTCTTTTTTTAATCTGAATGGACTAACCATAATAATGTCCAAATCAGTTGTGTAGCTGGGGGTGGGGGAGGGAATTTAGTCTCCTTAGTTTACTTACCTACAGGCGTATTATCATTCATTTGCACTACCAGGGACGTGTGTAAAGCTAGAGGAAGAGGAATATGTATGTATGTGTGTGTGTGTTGTGTGTGTGTGTGTGTGTGTATATATATATATATATATATATATATATATATATATATATTAGAAGTATGCTTCTAGTAATTCTGGAGAGGGAGTGTATTGTAGTAGATGGAGAGCTAGTCTAAGAGCCCAGAAGACCTGGGTTCAAATTCTACCTCTGAAACATGCTGGCCATGAGACTCTGGGCAAGTCACTTTACCTCACAATGTTCTAGGCACATCTGTAAGAATATAAGTTGCAGAAAAGATTCTATCCCGCATTTTAGAAGGATTTTCTTCATTCAGAGAATTCCCAATATTACAGAAATAACAGATCTGATATAGATAGATAGATAGATAGATAGATAGATAGATATCTCCTAGCTTCACTAGAAACTAATTTGATTGGATTATATGGTTCAAACCACCAGCCAAAATGAATTTTGGGGTCTATTAATGAAGTTCAGTTTATTGATAACTTTTTATTAGAATAATTATTTATTTACATGAATGAATATCTTTAGCTTGTACTGGTAAGAAACACAATCTATTACTGGATACTATAATATCAGACTTAGATTTATCTAAAGTCTTGCATCTTTGCATGTCTCATACATGTCACAAACAACAGTTTTTGAAATAGTTATCAATAGTCAAGATCAGAATTGGAGTTTGAGATGGGGGGTGGGGATAAGAGGATAATAGGAAGGTCACATATTAGAGTTAGAAGAGATCTCAGGGCTGTTCTAATCCAACTACTTACTTTTTACAGATGAAGAAACTGAGAGCCAGAGTGGTTAAGTGATTTACCTAAGGTAACCGAAATTTTAAGGGGCAGAACCAATTTTTGAAATTGGGCCTTTTGAGTTCAAATGTAGCAGTCCATACTACACTGCCACCAGGAAATACTTGTAAGCAGCCTGTTTTAAAAGCATGATACAGAGGAAAAGACACTAGACTTTATGAGTCAGGAGCAGATATGACTTTCCAATCTGGGTTTTACACTTGTTAGCTGTGTGACCCTGGACAGATCTCTTCATCTCTCTGGCCTTCAGTTTCCTCCTCTGTCAAATGAGAATGAAAATACAATAACAATTCTACTCCCTATCTCATAGAGATGCTGTGGGAAAAGATACTTTATAAACCATGAAGTGTTATATAAATGAGCTGGTAGGTGTCATTATTCTGAGGCAGCTTCCTTCCATTTGATGTAGCTCCAAGGCACTTCAATGGGAGGAGAAAAGAGAAGATTGGAGAATGAGTTTGGATTTTAAATTATTTTCCCAAATTGAAGCTTTCTGAGAAATGAAGCTCATCTTTATTCACCTCATATTAGAGAAACAAAGACATTATCACTGGAAAAAGTCTGAGCATTTCTTTGCTTTTTCTGAAGAGTTGAGCTAGAACTGTCCTAATGAAAGAAAGAAAAAGACGAATGCCTCAACCAATGTTAAGCATATCTTCAATCACTGTTGTCTAAACACTTGGATTTCTACAGCTGGCCACACTTATCCACAAGCTGTTCTATTCTATCTCAATAAAAGTTGCATGGCAGTGGCTAAAAGGAAAAGTATTGTTAGCTATGGATGTCATCCAAATGCTTGGAAGACAGAAAAAAAATCCCTCTCAGAATGGTGGGGAACTCATTCTGGGGAAAACAAATTCTATTCCCTGAGCCTGAGGACAAAATTCTTGCAGTGATTCATCAGGACAAAGTTAGAATTCTTTTGCCCATAATAAATAAAGTTCAGAATTTGAATGGCAATGTCACAAAATGAATTTAGCAGCATCACCCTCTTTTAAGCCAAAGCAATACAAGGTCAAGTATCCTAAAACATTATATTTTTCTTCCGGGTGTTCTTGGCAGGAAAACTTTTATTTAAGTAAATACTCATTGTTTGGGAGGGAGTTGAGGGTCAGCCTCCATTTTGTCATAATAAATAAGAAAGGATTGGACTAGACGGCTTTTAAGGTGTTTTTCATCTCTAAGTCTAGGATGCTTTGATCCTCTGTATGTCAATGGTAATTTACCAATGCAACAAGCATTTATTATGCTTTTACTATGAATGATAATAAAAGTAATAATAGCATTTATGTAGCACCTACTCTGTGCTACTGTGCTAAATGCTTTACAATTATTATCTCACTTGATCTTCACAACAACCCTAGGAGGTAGGTGCTTTTTACTATCTCCATTTTAAGTGAGGAAACTGAGGCAAATAAATTAAGTGACTTGCCCAAGGTCACACAGCTAGTAAGTGTCTGAGGCTAGATTTGAAGTCAGGTCTTTATTACTCCAGGATTAGTGCTCAACTGTGGAGCAAAACATTGATTTGTCAAGTTATTTTATGTTTTATTTTGTTTTCAGGAGATAAAGGACTCATTCTGATTTCACTAATTTCATCCACTTGAGGAACTCTAGGTATGGAAATCCTTACCAAGTTTTAACCAATGCCAACTTTTTGTAACTTACAGTCTTAGAGAGGGCTCTGGGACACTGAGGGGGTAAATGAAAGGCAATGTGTGTCAGAAGCAGGACTTGACCTCTGACTAGACCTCTATCAATGACACCATATTGCCTCTCTGGGGATAGAAAGACAAGCATTCACGGAGCTTACATTGTAAGATGTGAGGGAGGAGGAGGATAACTTGGTCACAGATAACTTCAATGTAAGACAGAAAGCAGCTAGGGGAAAAGAGATCAAAGTGCTCTAGAATTATCTGAAGAGGAAGCAAAAAGGGTGGGAGAGTCAGAAGGATTAGGGGCGAGGTTAAATAAAGGTGATGCAACCTAAACTGAGCCTTACAGGAAGATAAGGAATTGGACAGCCACAGATTGTGTGAATGTACAGGGGCTACATATGGAATATGAAAACTCAGCAGTAGGGCATAGTCTAGCTGGCCTAGAACAAAGAAGATGCCTTCTTGGAGTTCAGGAAATAATGCCCTACAGATGGTCTTCTCCATTTCTGACATTGACTCTAAGAGCTTTATGACCAAGCATAGTTCTACACATTCATGAACACACATATCTATCTACCTATCTATCTGTCTGTCTGTCTGTCTGTCTGTCTATCTATCTATCTATATCTGTGTGTGTGTGTATGTGTGTGTGTGTGTGTGTGTGTGTGTGTGTGTGTACAATAACAGAAATGAAACATTCAGTCCTTAGAACGTTTGGTGAGTACGGGGCTAAAGAACTTCATTGAGATAAATAAGCTAAAGATAAAAAAGATAAGATAAAAAGTTCCTTATCTATGTTAGTGTATAACTTTTTTTCAAACAATTGGCATTATATTGTCCCGACAGTGGCCTTCTCCCCACTTCACTATGGACTGGAAGTTAATTGACACCTTATACCAACACAGTGGTCATCTCTCCCTTGTAGATAGAGACAAAGCTTCCTGTTGTTACAATTTGCCCCTACATGTTGGGTGTTTCCATTACCAACTACTTTTCTGTAAGTTTTCTAAAGGCAAGTAAAATTAGGGAGCTAGCAGAGCTGGCTAGAACATATACCCTGAACTTGGAGTAATAAAACCTACATTCAGACCCCTTCTTAGACAGTTACTAGTTGTGTGGCATTGGACAAGTCATTGAACCTTTCCGAACATCAGTTTCCTTATCAGAAAAATAGGAACAATAATATCACCTACTTTACAGGCTTGTCATGAGGATCAAATGAGATAATATATACGGAGTGCCTGATAAACCTTAAAATTCTCTATAATGTTAGTTATTTTACACAACATTCTAAGTTACTGTGTTCTGGCAACCTTTAAAGTTTGGTGATCTGTTGCATTTGGGGGATGTATCCTATTACTGTTTATTAATTCTTTTCTCTAGAGGGAAAGGAGGGAGGAAATTTTATTTTTTTCATTAATTCATTCATAGATTTGTACAAGTATTTGTCATCTCTCCTTCTCACTGCACCCCCCAAACAAGCAAGAAAAACTTTAAGATAAAACTCTCATAATATTTGGCTAATTCTGCATTTTGTCTTTCATCTCTCTGGCAGGTGGCATAATCGACTCTTCAGTCCTTTGAACTCATGACATCACCATTGATCAGAGTTCTAAAATTTTTCAAAGTTTTTTTCCTCTATAATATTATTGTCATTGTATAAATTGTTCTCCTGTTTCTACTTGCTTCACTTTGCATCATTTTATAGTTTTCCCATTTCCCACTGAAATGTCCATTTCATCATTTCTAATAGTACAGTAATATTCCATTATATCCATATGCAGTAATTTGTTCAGCCACTCCCCAATTGATCAATATTCTTTTAGTTTCTAGTTCTTTGCTACCACAAAAAGAACTGCTAAAATACTTTTTTTCTTTGTATAGACCCCTTTCTTCTGTATTGATCCCTTCAGGGCATATAACAGGGTATGAGGTATGAGGGTACAAAAAAATTGTACAGGCAAAGCTGAGTGGATTAAAAAAGAGAGAAAGACTAAACTTTTGCTGCAGCTTTTTCTTTTTCTAGAACTTTCATTCTAATTAGTACCAAGACCATATTAATGTCCCTTTTAAAAATCTCAGTGCCTAACAATGGATCTCAAACCTGATTTGTCAGCTAGAGGAAAAAAGTAACATTGCTCCATCTTTCTTAGCTGAAAGAGCAGATATCAGGACATGGTTCTGAACTGTTTTCCAGATAAAACGATAGATACATCCATGTGCCCTACTTCATCTTGTAGCAATCATTCTTAATCTGACAAAAAGGACATAAACCCTGAGAGAAAACTTGGTGGAAATAATAGTGGGAAAGGAACAAATGCATTCTGTAGCAACCTCAACTCCGGAACCACACATTTTCACAGAAATAAGAGATTCATTTGGGCCTCTTAACATTTTATTCTAGGCTCAGCCCACTATCACACTTCTGCCTTCACTGACTAATTTTGTTTTTGTCTTGTATTAATTTAACTGAAGTGATCAAGGGAACTCTTGAATTGCTAGACTGGAGCCCTTCCCATGGATCTTGATTGGCACCTTGACCTCTTACTGAGAGATATGCACTATACATGACTTCCCATGGAAGGTAAGGGATTGTCCTTCTTTGCTGCATTCTGAGTCAATTAAATTAAATTCAGTAAACATTTATTAAATGCCAGATAGAATGCTAGGTTATGAGGTTACAAAGACAAATGAAATTATCTCTGCCCTGAAGTAGCTTACCATCTATTCGGGTAGGTATGTACATAGACAAATAAATTGAAAATAATTACATAATGTGTATAAAAATACTTAGATACAATAAAGAAGTGCAAAATATATACACTTCAAGGTCCAGGAGGCCCCAGTAAGGGAAAGAGTTCTGGCCTTACACCAAATCAAATTTATCCTGGGTTGGGGGGGGTGGGGAGTGGAGCCTGAAACCAAAGAAAACTTATTAAAAAGAAAAAAGAAAAAAAAACTCAATGCTAATGGAAGGGTCCACAATAAAATAGAAAATAAGAACAAGAAATTTTATCTCTATCCATATGGACAAGGTGAAACACTGTGTTGATATAATATATGAATCAACTTCCAGTCTATGGGAAAGTGGGCAGAAGGCAATTGCCTGGACAAAATAATGTGAATTGTAATAGCTTATTTGTCTCTATTAATGGTTACGTCTCGTCTTTAACAAGAGGCCTAGAGAATGTATGCTAGGTCATGAAACTCTGATAGCTCATGTACAGCAGTACAGCAGTGTTTGCCTCATTGTTGTGATTGGGAGGTTGTGTCGAAGATAAATGGACTTTGAAAGTTATGAAAATGCATCCTTGTGAATTAGGGGAACAAACACTTGGGGAGACCCCTCTGCTCAGAGCTATCTATAAGAATTCCACAGCTCTCCTCATTCTTTTGATGGCTTTTCTTTTGAGATTGTTTCCCAACATATTCTTCCCCTTGAATTTCCAGCAAGGGGAAGCTAGAGGTTTTTCTTCTCCCTGACTCCAGTGGCAATGGTGGCAATGATGACTCACTTGAGAAACATATGGCAATGGTGATCAATTTGTATTTTCCTGAACATGCCTTGGGAAACAAATATGTTTCCTGTTTCCCTTCCTGTGTTTAGGTCAATGGCCAACGTTCTTGAAAAGTGGATGTTTCCAATCTTGGCAGTTACTTGGTGAGTGTAAGAGGTCTTGAATTCAGTGCTAGTTGCCCAATAGAAAGTGATTTCCACAACTGTATGCTCCTAAGGGAGAAGATTCTGTAGCTGTGCCCTGAATAACCAGGGGATGTGAACCTTTGAATTACTCAGATGGTACAATACTAGGGTGAAGTGGCACCTATCAGTCATCCCCACAAGAAGTTTTAACTTTTCAGAGGAATGTGAATCTAATGGGCTATTTGAAATTTTTTAAAAAATTTTTTGGTATTTTTTTCATGTTCACCTTTTAATTTTTTGTATTTTGTATACATTTATGTGATGGAGAACATGCAATAGCTCCCCCATACCTGGTAGCTATATTGTTCATAAATATCTTTTTCAGATGAGACTTTATTATCCTCATTTTGGGAAAATCACATATATGAGCTAACCTAATCTTTGAATAAGAGATTTCCACTAAATTTTACTCTGTAATGAGAACAGAGCTAGCCAAGAGAAGTGTGACATCTTTCTTGGAGTTGGGCTTTTCCTAGAAGAAATTTGGGTCAATGTAAGCTTATAACTCTTTATTTAGAGTCCTCTGAGCTTCAGGGTATATAGATTTTGCACATGTTTCTTTATCTGGGTCCATGTGCAAATTACGTAATTATTTTCTATTTACTTATGAATGTACATAACTACCCCAATAGAATGTAACTCCTTAAGTGTACAAAATTTCCATTTTTTCCCCTGTATCTCTATGAACATGTAAACTGTCTGGCACAAAGAAGACACTTTAAAATGCTTGTTAAATTTAACTTAATTGACTCAAGTTCCCAGGAAGGAGCCCAATCAACCGCTTTCCATGCGTTGTTATGCAATATACATCTAAACACAGCATGGCAGAATCAGTCTAATAGGAAATTTGAAAGCTAGGCAGAGGAGTAGAGATTTGAAAGCAGCATGGGACAATGAAAAATGCACTGATTCTGGAGTCAGAGGATTTGGATTCAAATATTAAATCTGACAATTACTATCAGTGTCACCTTGGGTAGGTCTTGGGCTAAATCCCTCCTTGGGACTCAGTTTCTTCATTTGTAAAACAGGAGCAGTAATTTAGATAGCTTTTCAGGTCCCTTCCACCTCTAGTTAGAGGATCCTATGATTGGGAGTGATATAACAATGAGTAGAGGGTAAAATACAGATTTTTAAAAGCCAGTTGCCAGTATAAAGCACAATCTTTTCCAAGCCAAGATCAAGTTATAAATATGCTCCTGAAAGAAAATACCTTATCTTATTAAGGCATATTTCCTTTATAAATGTTATCATGCAGGAAATAGAAGGGTTAGACCTGTAAGAAAATATTATACAGAGCTCATTTCCCTAATTATTAATAAATACTGCCATTCCATCATCACGGATTCATTTGTGACTCATAATTAAGTGACTTACAAATACTGGGTTCTGTATTTAAGAAAGGAAATAACAAAATCATTTCCTATATTTGATGCCATTTAGATTTATAAAAAAGCACATCGCCTCATTCTTCCTAATTCCAGTGCCCTAGTCAGCCATAATGGGAAGAGAGTTTGTCATTCTTAAATATAGAATTTAGACTTGTAAAATCCAAGGTTTTGTTCTTTTGAAAATAGGCCTGAGAATTAAGTTCGTTCCCTTTCCCTTTTAGGCTATTTCTCATACTCTGGCTCATTGTCTACAGTCTAGAACTCTGGGGGAAATCTTTCAAAAAATCTTAGCTGTGTCTCATGTCTAAGGTGTGTACAAAATGTGTTCATAAAATTTCTTTGATTGCAAAATAAATGCTTAACACATAGGACTCCCAAGTGTGCATTGTCAAACACATACAACATAAAACTATAACCAAGTGCTCTGATGCGCTCCCAGAAAATAGGAAATATTCCTGGAAGACTTTTAGAGCTGCTTAACAGATTTCAATTTCATCTTAGCAACAACTTGAAAGCCAAGTCTTCTGTCTGGCCTTGGCATCACATATTCTCCTATAGATCATTTCTTCTTCCTTGAAAAAGAGGGTAGTTTCAGGAAACATATCACACTGAGCAACCAACACACAGTTCAAGGTTTCTGTATGTCTCAAACTTAGAAGGGAGCCACCAAGGCTGGAAATGTCCATTTCTCAGGATCACCAATTCAGTGATCTGTGCTCAGGGAAAGAAACACAAAATAAAAGAAGCAATCAAAGAATTGAGATTCAGGATCAGGTTCACTTAGTGAAACACATGTTCTCACTACTGTAGCTATAGGTAGGCAGGGAGAGAGTACAGAAATACCCTCCTCTCCTTTCTAAATTCCAGTGGAAAGCTGATGTCGACTATCCCAACAAAGAAACTAACCACCTCAAAAGATACCGGAAGGTCCTTCTCACAATGCTCTTTGACTTAGCTTTCCCATCACAGGGACCAGGGTACTAACCAGGTGCTGATGTTCACACATGTCCTTTAGCATATGTGACTCACCAGAATCAGCCAGGGCACAACCTTATCCCTACACATGATCCACGAAGAAGGACCCTCCTACATATCTCGCTAGATCTACATCTAAATCTATTTATATCACTATCAAAGTAGCTAGAGTACATAGAGTAGTTAAGTGCAGTTGGTAGAGAGATGGGC
Organism: Phascolarctos cinereus; assembly: GCF_003287225.1. Taxonomy (NCBI): domain Eukaryota; kingdom Metazoa; phylum Chordata; class Mammalia; order Diprotodontia; family Phascolarctidae; genus Phascolarctos; species Phascolarctos cinereus. Next base: position 351,458,970 of record NW_027555847.1, on the reverse strand, counting down.
ATAGGCTTAGGAAGACCCAAGTTCAAATACAGCCTCAGACACTTACTAGCTGTATAACCCTGGGCTAGTCTCTTTCAGTTTCCTCAACACAAAATGAAGATCATAAACCATATAAGTTGTTATGATGATTAAATATCATTTGATCTATTTGTAAATTATCTGGCACATAGTAAGCCTTTAATAAATGCTTATTTATTTCCTTCTAATATATATGTGTACATGTCTATATCATCTTTATCTGACATGTCTTTATATATCTATATCTAGCTAGCTATATCTAAGGGTGTGCTGGTAAATGTTTAACAACCAGCTCTCTGAAAAAACTGTATATATGACCTACTTTTAAGCTTAATCAACCTTATTATCATTTTCTCCATCACTCTCTTAAGTCTATACAATCAACAAAATATTAAAACAAGCCCTGAATTGTAACATTTGATAACTTCCAAGGTGTAAATGTTCACACTGGAAATTTAAAAACTGATTTTTATGAGCCAGTATGAGTTAGCTCCAGTACACCCCTGTGTATGACTATATGTATAATTGCATATGATATATATATATATATATATATATATATATATATGTAGCTATATATACAGATATGTAGAAGTATACATACACATATATATATATATATATGTAGCTATATATACAGATATGTAGAAGTATACATACACATATACATGTATTTTCTATGTTATAGGTTTAGGAACTTAGGAGCACAAAATATAGTATTGAGAGATTATTTAAAGATCATATGTATGTCTATATAACATTTTATTTCTGTAATGTGTTATATAAATATATATATATGTATATATAATTTATCATTATGAAAATTAGGGGAGAAGCTCTCTGAAAAAGCAATGCTTCTGATATTGTTCTGTAATTGAAGCTAAATGTCATGAATACTTTGGTACAGAGCAGCTGAATCTGAGTATTCCAAATCTAAAAAGGGAAAGTGGAGATACTGTGTCACCCAATGAGAGGAAAGCTTGCCATATCTTAACCAGAGTTATCAGTAGCTATTCTGCACCCCCCTACCCCAGATTCCCTGAAGATAAGGATAACAAAACATACAGCATGAAAAGAACCCTCAAATAAGCTTTAAAAATAAATTCAGTTGGGGAAAATGTAGGCTAAAGATCTTAAGGAAAGGTTTCTTGTAGGGAGAAACCCTGTGTTACCTCCCCCTTAACAAGGGGACATACAACTGTAACATCAGAAGACTACTCCTACAAAAATTTCTGGGTAGGCAGCCAGAAAGGAGCTCATCTTGGCAGTATCTGACTGTCCACTGGGATCAGAGATCTATATCTGTGAGGAACTTCTGAGGATGTTTATTTCAATTCTTTCATTGTACAGATGAGGACATTGAGATCCAGTGATTAAGCAACTAGTTCAAGCTCACTGCTGCCATAGCTTCCTATTTTAACATATTATTCTCGCTAACTTGGTGTTAAGCTCATTTGTTTCTATAGGTAGAAGGAGTATAAATGTTACCATTGTCCTCTAAATTTTGACACTCTAGGATAAAGCCACAGTTACCCTACTTTGTCTATGTTCTACTTAATCTCCTTATACATGCAGAATGCTCATATTTTTAGAACACTAAATTGATTATGTTTGTGAAGCAACTTAAACATTCAGTAACTCAGTCTGGGCATTTGGGCAGTCTTGGCTAGTGCCATGTCCCTCAAGCTGCATAAATTTTCTCCTTTGACTCTGCCAACTCTAATCTCACTTTCTTGGTGCCTTCCATTCCTTTATATGCTTGACATTGCTCCTACCATATTAGAGAGAAGCTAGGCAATTTGGTGTTAACTTCCAAAAGGAATGTCCCCTGCAGCTGTGAACTCTCTTTCCTGCAAGTCAGTTCCTAGGAAAGCAGTTGCTGCAGGGAGTAATTAGCTACATCAATAATATTATTTGGAAAGCCCCATCTACCCCGAAACATTTCCCAGTTCATTTACCAAATGCCTGATTGCCTAAAACAGGAGTGGGAAACCTACAGCCTTGAGGCCACATGTGGCCTTCTACTACCGCAAGTGTGGACCTTTGACTGAATCTAAACTTCCCATAACAAACCCCCTTAAAAAAGTATTTGTTCTGTAAAATTTGGACTCAATCAAAAAGCCTCACCCAAGGATTTATAAGGCTACATGTGGCCTCAAGGCCACAGGTCCCCACCCTTGTCCTAAAACTTCCCACTATTAGAGGCAAATATGTGATGAAAGGTAATGCAGAAGCCTCTCATCACCCACTATCATATTATTGTGACCTTATTTAAAAGTTCTCTCTGAAAAAAAAAAGAGAAAAAACATCTGGAAAGACAGGAAGTAGCAAAAAGCAAAGGTTTGGGTTGAGAAGTAGGGTTGAGAGATCTAAATCATAGAAGAACAAGCCTGTGTGAGGCATCTTAATATTAATATCTAAAATCATCATCATCATCAACATCATCATCTTAGCATTTATATAGCAATTTAAAAACTGCTAAGTGATTGAATGTGTTTTTGATCTTCACAACAACCCCAGAAAGTAGATACTATTTTTATCAATTTACAGATGAGGGAATTGAGAGTGAGAGAGGGTAAGTAACTTTTTCAGTGTCACACACCATGTAGGTGTTTGGCACAATATGTGATCTCAGGTCCTTGTCACTACTACTCTAGTACTCTCTTCACAGTATCATTTAACTTTTTCTAATGGAGAGCTATGAGTAGGCAGGAGTTAGTTTGAAGACAGTGACAGATCTGAGCTCAGTGGGAATATCAACATGGCTGAGGGAACCAGTGAAAAAAGAGATGGGAAATGTCAGAGGCAAGCATAGTCTATTCCACACAGTACTGTATGAGAATCACTCCAAAGCCTATAGAACTGGGGTTCTGACCCTGAAATGCCTGGATACCAAATGGGCCTGTGAATAGAATTCTCTCTCTCTCTCTCTCTCTCTCTCTCTCTCTCTCTCTCTCTCTCTCCCTCTCTCTCTCTCTCTTTCACACACACACTCACACACACACACACACACACACACACACACTCTTTTTCTTAATTTTCAGCTTCAAACTCTCTACCTCTCTCCTACCCTCTCCCCCATCCATTGAGAAGGCAAGCAATATGCATTTTTCATCATGTGTCTTTTAGAATTGCCCTGGATTATTGTATTGATTGGAGTAGTTAAGTCTTTCACAATTAATTACCATTACCATATTTCTATTACTGTGTACAGTATTCTCCTGGTTCTGCTCAGTTCACTTTGCATCAGTTCATAAAAAGTCTTCCCAGGATGTTCTGAATAACACAATAGTATTCTGTGACAATCATATGCTACAACTTTTTCAGTCATTTCTCAATTGATGGGCATCCTTTCAATCTCCAATTCTTTGTTATGACAAAAAAAAAGCTGCTATAAATATCTTTGTACATATAGATCTTTTTTCTTTTATATCTTTGGGATATAGACCTAGTAGTGGTATTACTGATAACCCATTGGGCATAGTTCCAAATTTTTCTACAGAATGGATAAACCAATTCATGACTCCACCAGTGGTGTATCTGTGTCCCTATAATTTCACAACCCTTCCAGAATTCTTTCTTTTCTTTTTCTGTCATGTTAGCTAAAATGATAGGTGTGATACATCAGAGTTCTTTTAATGTGCATTTCTCTAATCAGTAGTGATTTAGGGTATTTTTTAAATGTGACTGTTGATAGCTTTGATTTCGTGTAGTGAAAAATGCCTGTTTATATACTTTAACCATTTATCAGTTGAGGAATGGTTCATTTTTAATATAAATTTAGTTCAATTCTCTTTATATTTGAGAATTGAGGCTTATATCAGGGAAACTTACTATATACATTTTTTTTTTCATTTTCCTGCTCACCTTCTAATTTTGGCTGCATTGGTTTTGTTTATACAAAATCTTTCTTATTTCATAGAATCAAAATTATCCATTTTACTTTTCACGAGCTTCTCTAGATCTTGTTTGGTCATAAACTCTTCCCTTATTCATAGATCTGACATTTAGATTTCTCCACATTCCCCAAATTTACTTATGATAGCATCACCTTTTATATCTAAATCATTTACCCATTTTGACCTCAACTTGGTATACTGTAGGAGACACTGGTCTATGCCTGGTTTCTACCAATTACTTTCCAGTTTTCCCTGTAACTGCTGCCAAATTGTGAGTTACTGTCAAAAGCTTGGGTCTTTGGGTTTATCAAGAAATGGATTATTATGGTCATCAACTACTATGTATTGTATATCTAATCTATTCCACTAATCCACCATTCTATTTCTTAGCTAACACAAGAGTGTTTTCATGATTACTGCTTTGTAATATAGTTTAAAATCTGGTACTATTAAGATGTCTTCCTTCACATTTTTTTCATTTATTTTCGTGATACTACTTTTTGCTATTCCAGCTAAAGTTTACTATTTTTTCTAGAACCACAAAATAATTCTTAGGTCACTTGACTGGTATGGCACTGAATATGTAGAAACTCCTAAGTTTATATGAATATAAATTTATTTGTTTTTAATTTTCAACATTCACTTCCACAAGTTTTTGAGTTCCAAATTTTCACCCCATCTCACCCTTCCCCCACCCCAAGATGGCGTTCATTCTGAATATCCCTTCCCCTAGTCTGTCCTCTCTTCTATCTCTCCCCCCTTCTCTTATCCCTTCCCCTTCTATTTTCCTGTAGGGCAGGATAGACTTCTGTACCCCATTTCCTATATTTCTTATTTCCCAGTAGCATGGGAAAACATTTTTTTAAACATATGTTTTTAAAACTTTAGGTTTCAAATTTTCTCTCTTCCTCCCTCCCACCCTCATTGAAAAGGCAAGCAACTCAATATAGGTTGTACATGTGCAGTTATGCAAAACACTTCCATAGTAGACATGTTGTGAAAAACTAACTCTATTTCCCTTAATCCTATCCTGCCTCCCATTTATTCTATTCTTTCTTTTGACCCTGTCCCTCCTCAGAAGTATTTATTCTGATTACCCCTTTCCCAATCTGCCCTCCTCTCTATCACCCCCTGCTCTCTTGTCCCCTTCTCCCCCTATTTTCCTGTAGGGTAAGACAGATTTCCATACCCAATTGAATGTGTATGTTATTCCTCCTTAAGCCAAATCCTATGAGAATAAGATTCACTCATTCCCTCTCACCTTCCCCTTTCCCCTCCACTGTAAGAGACTTTTCTTTTCTGTTTTTGAGATAATTTACCCCATTCTACCTCTCCCTTTCTTCTCTCCAGTATAATCCTCTCTCATCCCTTAATTTTATTCTCCAGATATGACCCCTTAATCTTCAACTCACCCTGTGCCTCTATCTATCTATCTATATATACATACTATAATTTTTTTCCTCCAACTACCCTAATACTGACAAAGTCTCATGAGTTATAAATATCATCTTTCCATGCAGGAATGTAAACAGTTCAATCTTAATAAGTCTCTTATGATTTCTCTTTCCTGTTTACCTCTTCATGTTCCACTGGAGTCCTGTATTTGAAAGTCAAATTTTCTATTCAGCTCTGGTCTTTTCATCAGGAATGCTTGAAAGTCCTCTATTTCACTGAATGACCATTTTTTCCCCTGAAGGATTATACTCAGTTTTGCTGGGTAGGTGATTCTTGGTTGTAATCCTATCTCCTTTGCCCTCTGGAATATTATATTCCATGCCCTGCGGTCCTTTAATGTAGAAGCTGCTAAATCTTGTGTTATCCTGATTGTGTTTCCACAGTACTTGAATTGTTTCCTTCTGGCAGCTTGTAATATTTTCTCCTTGACCTGGGAACTCTGGAATTTGGCTATAATATTCCTAGGAGTTTTCCTTTGGGGATCTCTTTCAGGAGGAGATCTGTGGATTCTTTCAATTTCTATTTTGCCCTCTGGTTCTAAATATCAGGGCAGTTTTCCTTGATAATTTCTTGAAAGATGATGTCTAGGCTCTTTTTTTGATCATGGCTTTCAGATAGTCCAATAATTTTTAAATTCTCTCTCCTGGATCTATTTTCCAGGTCAGTTGTTTTTCCAATGAGATATTTCACATTGTTTTCTAATTTTTCATTCTTTTGGATTTGTTTTACAGTGTCTTGATTTCTCATAAAGTCACTAGTTTCCAATTGCTCTATTCTAATTTTTAAGGAAGTATTTTCTTCAGTAATCTTTTGGACTTCCTTTTCCATTTGGCCAATTTTTCTTTTTAGGGCATTTTTCTCCTCATTGGCTTTTTGGACCTCTTTTGCCATTTGGGTTAGGCTGTTTTTTAAGGTGTTATTTTCTTCAGTATTTTTTTGGGTCTCCTTTAGCAAGCTGTTGACTTGTTTTTCATGATTTTCTTGCATCACTCTCATTTCTCTTCCCAGTTTTTCCTCTACTTCCCTTACTTGCTTCTCAAAATCCCTTTTGAGCTCTTCCAAGGCCTGGGACTGATTCATATTTTTCTTGGAGGCTTTGGATGTAGGAGCTTTGACTTTGTTGTCTTCTTCTGGTTGTATATTTTGATCTTCTTTTTCACCAAAGTAAGATAATATAGTCTGACTCTTTTTGTGCTGCTTGCTCATGATCCCAGCCAATTACTTGAGTTTTAAACTCTTTGTTAAGGTAAGAGTCTGCTTCCAATGTGGAGAATGTACTGTCCCAAGCTTCAGGGGTTTGTGTAGCTGTTTTCAGAGATACTTGTATGGACCTGTAAATTTTCAGCTCTTCCAAGGTGGTATGATAAGGGGTAGAGTGTTTACTCCTCTTCTGGCCTGTGACCCAAGTACTCCTTTCTGTCCTGTAACTGTCAGGAGGGGTTCTCTTCACAGCCACTACAAGCTCCACCATGACAGTGCTCCTCCTCACCCCAGCACCACTGTCCAGAACTGTGACCCAGATCCACACACTGGCAAAGCAAGAGATTCTTGCCTCAGCACTGGCAAAGAGATCCCTGCAATGTCTCTCTGATCAGCCATTGGATTTCCCCTCAGTCTATGGGCCAGAAGCTCAGGAAGCAGGTCCCCCCTCAGGGACACCCTTTTGGGGAATGGAGCTGAGACCCCTCCTCCCTGTCTCAGCACTGCAGAAACAGACTTTTCCCACTGACCTTCTAAGTTGTCTTTGGCATTAGTGGATTGAGGAGTCTGGAAACCTCCACAGCTGCTGGATATTTAGTCTCTGAGGTCTGCTCCAGGTTCTCTGTGGCCTGCACACCAAGCCGTGCGCTCAGAACCTGGCGTGACATGCCTCTCTGATCAACCATCCAGTTTGTCTTGGGCTGGAAATTTGTTTCACTCTGTCTTTTTGTGGGTTCTGCTGCATTAGAATTTGTTCAGAGCCATTTTTATTAGTATTTGGAGGGGTTTGGGAGACAGCTCAAGCAAGTCACTGCTTTCACTTTGCCATCTTGGCTCCACCCCTGGAGCTCTAATTTTTTAAAAAAATGTTAAAAATTGTTCTTACAAGTAAAAAATAAAATATTCACCCAAAACAGTGATGGGTTTGCTTCTTCATAGCTTATTTTTATTTCTTCCATGTTTTTCTTTTCTAATTGCTATAACTAACATTTCTAGTACAATATTGAATAATAGGCACGGTAGCTGACATCTTTGATTCACTCCTGTTCTTAATTAGAAGGCTTCTTGTTCATTCCTTTTAGAGATAATGCTTGCTCTTGGTTTTAGATAGATACTACACATAATTTTGGGGGCAGCTAGGTGGCCCAGTGGATAGAGTGCCAGAACTGGATTTAAAAAAAACCTGAGTTCTAAATTAACCTCAGACACTTACTAGCAGGGTGATCCTGGGCATGTCTCTTAACCTTGTTTGCATCAGTTTCCTCATCTGTAAAACGACATGGAGAAGGAGATGGCAAACCATTCCAGGATTGTAGAGGGCCGGCTCTGGAAGTTGGAGGGCTTAGGCCAGCTCGTGTCTTACCTGTAGTTTGTGCTAGGCCTGACAGCTATGAAACCCAGGATGTCGGCTCACCACCCCCCTGTTCCACCTCTTGAGAACAGGATGCAGGAAGGGAGGAAATGAATAGGGTACAGGACAGGACGCAGGAAAGAATGTAACAGACAAGGTACAAGGAAGTAAGGAAATCACTTAATTAGGTTTGTACTTTTCATGAATAACAATGTTACTATTGCTTGATCCAGTACTATATAAGCCTGAGCCCTCAGATCAATAAACAGAGTTTGTTCTTCACTGCTCTCACCTGGCCCAGGGTTCTTTCTCTCTTCACACTCTGCCGGCATCAGACCACGGTCATGGACGCAGGTGCTCGCGGCACAGGATCTGTGCCAAAAAAATCACAAGTGAGATCACAAAGATTCAGACATGATTGTAACAACTGAATAACAACAAAGAAAGGTTCCATCAGTCCCTGTGCTTTCCAGTGGTTTGAAGAGGTGTTGTATTTTGCCAAAAGCCTTTTCTGCATCTATTGATATAATCATATTATTTTTGTTGCTTTTGTTATTGACATGGTCAATTATGTTTATATTTTTCCTAATATTGAACCAGTCCTGCATCTCTTTTATAACTCACACCTGGTCATAGTACATGACCTTTCTGATATACATCTGTTATCTCTTTGTTAATATTTTATTTAAAATTTTTATATCAATATTCATTAGGGAAATTTGTCTATATTTTCCTTCTTTCCTTTTGCTCTCCCCATTTAAGTATCAAAACCACATTTGTGTAATAAAAGGAATTTGGAAGGATTCTTTATTTTTTTCCAAATAGTTCATATAGTATTGAAATTCATTGTTCCTTAAATATTTGGTAGAATTTGCTTGTAAATCCAACAAGTCCTGGGAATATTTTTCTTAGGAAGCCAATTTATGGCTAGTTCATTTTCTTTTCTAAAATAGGTTTATTTAAATATTCTATTTCATTTTCTGTTAATCTGTGAAACGTTTTTCGTAAACATTCAGTCATTTCACTTAGATAGTCAGTTTTACTAGCATACAATTAAGCAAAATAGTTCCTAATAATTGCTTTAATTTCATCTTCCTTGGTTGTACATTTATCCTTTTCATTTTTGATACTCATAATCTGATTTTCTTTATTCTTTTTTTAAAAAATCAAATTAACTGAATGATCTATTTTATAGCCTTTTCCATAAAATCAGCATTAGTTCAATGTTTTGTTTTTACTTTCAATTTTATTAATCTCTCCAATGATTTTCAGGAATTCCATTTTGATGTTTAATTGATGATTTTAAAATTTATTCTTTTTCTAGTTTTATTTACTTGCATACCCAATTCCTTTATATCATCTTTCTCCTTTTTATTGGTATCCATTTAGAGATATAAATTGCCCCCTAAATATTACTTTGACTACACGCCACAAATCTTGCTATGTTGTCTCATTCTTGTCATTATCTTTAATGAAATTATTTATTTTTAATTATTTATTCTCTGATCCACTCATTCATTAAGATTATATTAGTTTCCAATTAATTTTCATCTCTGCTTCCCAGTCTTTTATTGAATGTATTTTTTTTTGCATTGCCATCTGAAAAGGATGCATTTAATATTTCTGCTTTTCTACATTTACTTGTGACTTTTTTATGCCTTAATACATGGTCAATTTTCATGAATGTGCCATGTACAGCTGACAAAAAGGTATATTCCTTGCTGTTCCCATTCAGGTTTCTCCAGAGGTCTATCATATCTAACTTTTTAAAAATATTCATTTCCTTAACTTCTTTATTTATTTTATGGTTGCATTTATCTAGCTCTGCTAGGGAAAAGTTAAGATTCCCTTCTAATATAATTTTATTTTCTATTTCCTCCTATAATTCATTTAACTTTCTTTTTGAGAATTTGGATGCTGTAACATTTAGTGTATATATGTTTAATATTGATATTACTTCACTGTGTATGGTACCTTTTAGTAAAATGTAATGTTTATCTATTTTAATAAGATACATTTTTGCTTTTACTTTGTCTGAGATCAAGATTGCTATTTATCCCTTTTTTACTTCAGCTGAAGCATAATAGATTCCTGTGTGTTTTTGTTTCAAGTATGTTTTTGGTAATATTGTTGGATTCTGTTTTGTAATCCATTATGCTATGTGTTCCTGTATTATGAGTGAGTTCATGCCATTTACATTCAGTTATGATTACTAATTGTGTATGTCCCTCCATTCTATTTTTTTGTTTATCCTTCTCTCTCTTACTTCCTCTAAAGTCTTTTTTGCTTCTGGATACTGCCTCTGTCAATCTTCTCTCCCTCTTTCCTCTTATTGCCACCACCCCCATTCTCTTATTCCATTACCCTTCTTATTTTCTTATTTGCTAATACAGATTTATATGCCAAACTGAGCATGTATCTATAATCTTCCATCTTTAAACCGATTCTGATATGAGTGAGGTCAAGCACTGCCTACCCACTCCCTCCCATTTCCCCCTCCATTATGTAAACTCTTCCTTGTGTATCTCTTTTATGTAGGGTAATTATCCCCATTCTTCTCCCTTCCCCCTTCTCTCAGTGCATCCCTCTTTCTCATCACTCCATTTTTAAAGATCAACCCAACATAATTGATTCACACAAGTGCCTTCTGTGTATCCCTACTCATTCTAATTCCCCTGATAATGATGAAGTTCTTAGGAGTTTCAAAACGTATCTTCTACATACGAATGTAAACAATTTAACTCTATTTTATCCCTTATGATTTCTCTTACATGTTTACCTTTTTATACTTCTGTTGAGTCTTATATTTGAAAGTCAACTTTTCTGTTCATCTCCAGTTTTTTTTTTTATCAGGAAAGCTTGAAAGGCCCCTATGTCATTAATTATCCATTCCCTGCCCTGCTCTCCCCACATCCCACCTAAAGGATTATGCTCACTTTTGCTGGCCATATTATTCTTTGTTGTAATCCTAACTCTTTTGCCTTCCAGAATATCATGTCCTAAGCCACTTCTTCATCTTGGTAGCTGCTAAATCTTGTGTGATGCTGACTATGGCTCCATGGTATTTGAATGGATTTTTTCTGGCAGCTTACAATATTTTCTCTCTTACCCAGGAGTTCTGAAATTTGCATATGATATTCCTGGGAAGTTTTATTTTGCAATCTCTTTCAGGATGAGATCAGTGGATTCTTTAAATTTATATCTTACCCTCTAGATCTAAGATAAGATTTCTTGAAATATGGCTTTTTTTAATCATGGATTTCAGGTAGTCCAATAATTATAAAATTATCTCCCTTCAATCTATTTTTCAGGTCATTTTTTCCAATGAGATACTTCACATTTCCTTTGATTTTTTAAATTTTTTTACTTTTTTAAATTGTTTCTTGATATCTCATAGAGTTATTGATATGCACTTGATTAATTCTAATTTTTAAGGAATTATTTTCTTCAATGAACTTTTGCATTTCTTTTTTCCATTTGGCCAATTCTGCATTTTAAGAAGTTGTTTTCTTCAGTGAAATTTAGTACCTCTTTTACTATTCGGCCAATTCACATGCTGGAAGATGCTGTATACAGAGATATGTTCTAGGTCTTTGCTTTCAGAGGGGGTCAACATTAAATCACTCTAGACATATAGAAAATTTATATCATTTTTGAAGGCTTCAGAATCTTCAGAAGATTTAGCAATCATACTCTAAAATCCTGGTTTTATCCAGCCCTCATTGTTTGAAAATTCATCCTTGCATACTATAAAATTAACCTCAATTCTCCTTGAGATAATTTATAAGTCTATAGTCTTTTTGTCCATCCTCAATAGAAATGGGAAGCAGCTAGTAAATTTTCTTATTATTGTCATATTGGAGATATAATTTCATGCCAATATTTTCTCTCACTCATTTTTTTTCCTTCGAGACTCTATAAGGAGGGGGCAGCTAGGTGGCTCTGGTGGATAGAGCACTGGCCCTGGATTCAGGAGAACCTGAGTTCAAATCCAGCCTCTGACACATAACATTTACTAGCTGTGTGACCCTGGGCAAAGTCATTTAACCCCATTGCCTAGCCAAAAAAAAAAAAGACTCTATAAGGAGGCCAGCAGAGACATGTAGAGATACAGAGGTAGATATAGATAGAGAGATAGATAAATAAATAGATATACACATATATATCAGTGTATATATAGATATACAGATATAGTATATACCTGTGTGTATATGTGTACACACACACATGCATATCAATCTATACATTTCTACAATGCCTATCTGCTATCAGGCACTATCACACTTATCATCTCATTAGATCCTACCAATAATCTTGGAAAGTAGTTATTACTATTATCTCCATTTTACAGATGAGGGCTTTGAGGCACACAGAGGTTTAATGACTTGACCAGGATCACACAGGTAGTAAGCATCTGAGGCCATATTTCAACTTAGGTCTTCCTGATGCCAGGCCCAATGCTCTAACCACTGTGACACCTAACTGCTCATAATAACTAAGGAAAACTTCATAAAGGTCCCACAAAGGGGAAAGGAAGGACTTTCGGGGCAGGGGGAAGACTTCCAGGAGCTGGAGTTACTGTCTTTGCCAAATGTACTCTAATTTTGAGCTCACTTTCCCCTGGACTCTGTATGCACCTATAAAATGATGTGTACCAGACCTCAAAGGAATGGGAGAGGGAGGAATGCTTTATACCAATTATTACCAGTTGTTCTTACTATGCTATCTTAATAAATTCCTGTTCCTAAAGGCTAAGTAAGTCTAGCTAGCTAACTAATATCAACTGATAATCGATATGGATAGCTCACTGGTGGGTTTGTAAACATTAGTCTTAGAAAAATTCTCCAACCTTTTTACCTCCAGAACCATGAGTGGAGAAGAAGACAGCTGTCCTCCAGGGACTAAGACTATCAGTGCAAAAGTGAAGGTTGGAAAAACCAGCTCAGAGCTTGCACTACATCATGACAAATGAGTGCAACAAAAATGCTATAGTTATGGTTCCTTTGTTGTCCATCATGGCAAGAGTGTGTTGTGCATGCTACTATTTGTACAGAATGAAATATTTTAGGAAGAAAACTGTTTGACTTTTTTTTAACCATAGATTTTCATGACCACAAGGAGACTGTACTCAGTAGGAAAGAAAAAGAACAATTCAAACAAATAGAATAACACAGGTTTCCAAAAGCCAGTGTGCCGCAAGCATGATTTGGAAGGCATTTTGTATATTGTTTTCTTTATATGTATTTGCTTGCATGTTGTCTCCCACACTAGACTGTAAGCTCCTAGAGGATAGGGACTATCTTCTGCCTCTTTTTGTATCCCTGGTGTTTAACATAGTGCCTGACACATAGTAGGTGCTTAATAAATGTTTATTGATTCATTGATCTCAAAAGGAATGGTTACCATTAGAATTATTTTTTTTCCAAACTGATTAAGACAACAACAGGTAGGAGGATAATAATCTCTCCTTCAGGATCCAATATTTCTGTCATACCTACAAGAAGCAATGTCATCCAAAGATCAGCCATAGTTATGTGTATATGCTTGGGAATCTCTGCTTTAAAGTGATTTTGTACATTTTCTATTCTCCCCTCAGAGACAGCTCCCAATTTTTCATAGCAAAGAGGCTAAAAATAGCCTGGATGATTGAAATACAATGATAGCTCTTACATAGACAAATGTGTGTATGAATATTTAAAAAATATACTAATATACTGTTTTTAAAACCCTCAAACCTTAACTAAGAGTTTCAACATTCTCTTCAATCTCTCCAACCAAACTTTTGGCCACAGTTATAAAAAAAAAGACAATGATACTTGCTAACTTGAGATTCAATCATTAAATTAACAAGTATTCACCCAGCACCCATTCTTCCCAGCATTGTGATAGCATCTAAGGTCTATACTGTCCTCTTCTCTGCTTCAGTGAGCTCATGGTCTAGTTGAGCAGAAAAGAGAACATCTAACATATTATCAGAGAACAATGTGAGACAATAACTAGTCAAGACCTAAGTGGACATAAGCTCTACATTCTATCATCAGCCAGCTTTAATCACTCAGCCATAATTGGTCACTCTCTCACCAACCTCTCATTCTCCTGGTTGACTTCAATCAAGCACTTAACATATTACACTCTGTATTATAGGCATTGTACAACTATTTTATCTTGTACGAAATTACAAGTTCCTTGAAGATAGGCCTTCCTTTTCTTAAAGGGCCACTTCAAATGCCACTTCCTTCATGCATTCTTTCCTGATCTTCCTCTTCCTTCACTACCACTCCCAGGTTATATTTCTTCTCTTAATATTTCTCATACCACTTTAGCTGGACATCTCATTTATGTTTTAAACATTCTCACTTGTGTCAGAAATATTTGGGGTTCCACCACACACTCCCAGTGAATTGTAAAGTCTATAAAAGTGAGTTCTGTCATTTGAGTCCCCAGTGTTTAACTTCCAAAAAGGCAATTAAATATTTGTTGACTTGATTATTGTACTTGCATTTGACTTTTATGATCTTTGTACTTGTTTGTTTTGATGCTTGAATTTGTTACAAAATGAATTAATAAATGTCTGTTGAATTGAATTTCTGGATTTGTGAAAGGAGAGATGATAGTTCCATTCGTAGAAGACATCAACATAGTATTTAGAGTTGTAAGGGTCATCAGAGGTCATCAAGTTCAATGCCCTCTTCTGACAGAAGAGTAAACTAAGACCCAGAAAGGCTAAGTGATTGAAGATCATAGGATCATAGATCTAGAGTTGGAAGGGACCTCAGAAGGCATCAAATCCAAATCCCTCATTTTTCAGATGAAGAAACTGAGACCCAAAAAGATGAAGTGACATAGGATGACAGATTAAGAATCGGGAAGGACTTAAGAGACCACTGGGCCCTAAAACCCTCTTTCAAAAGAGGAGGGAACTGAGGCTACAAGTGGTTAGGTGAATTTTCCAGCATCACACAGGATTCAAAGACCATGTTGCCTCTCATAATGGACTTACAAGTTACCAAAAAGTAAGCCCAAAAAAATGGAAAAAAAAAAGAGAAGCCAGGGGAATAGATAGTATTCCCCAAAATGGGAATGGCCTGTGTATCTTCTCTCTATTGATGATGACCACAACATTCTATAACTTGGTAAATAGTCTCTGATATATATACAGCCCCCAAATTCATCACTCTGTAGCCAAATTCCTACCCAATGCTACCCTGACCTTTTATTATATCCAGTTGAACAATTATTCTATTTTTCTACAAAGTTCCCAATGGAACATAACCACCTTAAGGACAGGGACTATTTTTCTTTTGTCTTCATAGCTTCAGCCCATATTACAGTGGCACTAATAGGCTTTTTAAATTAATTAACATAACTCTTTCCCTTATACTCTTTCCATCTTGTTACATTTCCAAAATCTGGCTCTCCCTGAAGATAAAGCATCCTGGCCATCCTCTTTTATACTGAATATGTTTTCTCCCATATCCCTACAGAACAGACCAAGAGGAGAAATAGGCACTTTTTTATTTCTCACTGCTATTTTCAGACACTCTCTCCTTCCATTCCATTTAGGGACCTGTACACTTTGACTTTCACCCTATTCAGATATATCACCTTACCTAAGTCCTGGTGGCTATTATATGCCATTCCTCAGATCACTCTTCCTCTTTTGTTAGGAATTTTATTATCTGGCCTAAGGTCTTTTTCAACACCACTAACTTTGTTTTCATATTTAGGGATTTTAAAGTACATGTTTATGTCCCATCAAATACCATCATTTCCTAATTAATTAACTTACTATCTGGACCTCTACTCTACCTATGCTACATACAGGAATCACCCACCTCTATGATCCATAATTATGGAATTTCTCTATCTTTTAGACCCATTCTCTGTCCTCCTTACAATCTTCAATTACTCCACCTTTTCTGCTTTCCCAAGTCATCACTCTTGTTCTGGTCTTACCTTTCTCTTTTTAGAAAACTTGATCTTTTAGATAACCAGTTAAATGGGTTTAAATTTATCATGTCATGCTTATTTCAGTTTTTGTAGATATTTGATATCACTGGGAAAATATTGTTACTGAAAATAAGGGCTTTTGAAACATCCTTAAAGAAGAGATGAGAAAATACACCTCTCTTTTCATTAGAGAGGTAGATGACTACATCCTAGTCAAAAAAAAAAAGTCAATCTGAGAAGGGAAGACCCTCCTGCCTCATTTCTTGCCTATCCTAGCTTAAAAAAGGCCCACGTCTCCAACTGCATTCAGGACCATCTCCAGTCACCCTGATCTATGTCTTGCCACTGGACCAGATGGCTCCAGAGGAGAAAGTGAAGCTGCTGACTTTTCACAGCCCTTCCTCACTCAAATCCAACTCACTTGCATGTCATAGCATCACCTCCCTGATGTCCTGGTCCTCTTCAGGAACAAAGGACAGTCAACAACAACAGATGACTACACATATTTGTTGTATGGAAAGTGGCACCCATTTCTTCTTTGGCCATTTTTTTGTGGAAAAAAAACAGAAAAGGGGATATTCATCTGAGAAACATTGAGAAAAGTGAGCTCTCAGAAAAAAAATACTTGGAAGGAACTCAGACAATTCTGAGCATACTTGAGAGAAAGCAGATGCTCAGAGGAAAGTATTGAGAGGACCTAAGAAAAAGCAGTAGCTCAGACAAAAAGAACTCAGAGAATACATACACACATGCACATATTATACACACATACACATACATGTTTATATATACATACACACACAAAACATAAAAACATATATGGATATATGTGTGTGTATATATATATTACAAATTTTGAGGGTGATGATGTCTGGAAATTTTGATAATTAGGCTTTACGGTAACAATAAAGATATTGCTTATCTATGGTGGATCTGACAGAAATGTGATTTTTGATTTCTCATTCTCAGATAGAAAGAGATCACTTCACACAAGGAGACCTTCCTTTGAGAAAGGAATCAGTCATCCACTAGGAGAAGATGAATAGAGGAGTAGAAGCACATAAAGAAATCAGTGAAAAGCATTAATGGAGCAGTTTGAAAGACAGCTGAGAAATAAGAAGATAAGAACAATGGCTTAAAATTTGTCACTGGTGGAACAGAGGAAAACAAGCATTGTAGTTGCTTTTGGGAGCTGATTTCATTGGAGGAAAGCACTGTTGTTCAAAAGAACTGATTGGAGGAAACAAAAGCTAGGCCAAATGTTATTAAAATTATTTTGTATAATGAACACTTTTGGAAGTCTGATTGAAATTATGGAGCTCCATAAAAATGTCTTGCATATACAGCACAAGTATAATATACTGAAAAATTCTGTATTTTGTACCCATCCAAGAAGGTGGTTATAACTAATATATCTGAGCTGCTGGGAGGCAAGACACTTCTCCCATCTTTGCTTTCAATAAATTCTTTTTCTCTGATTATCACAGAATAATGGAAAACCATTATTCATGAAAAATCTCAACATAACAATTCTGGGAAGCCAAGATGGAGAAGTAAAGGGAACATTCTGGCTGAACTCTACCAATATTTTCCTTTGAACAACTTTAAAAAAATGCATAAAATCAAATTCTAAAGCAGCATAACCAATAAAAAAAAAAAAAAGGTCAGGATGAGACTTTTTCCAGCACAAGACAAATTAGGAGGACTGAAGGAAAGATCTTTAGTACTGAGGTGGGGGTTGACTAGGATTTCAGGATGGCAGTGACACCACTTTTGGACCTTGGAGGCAGTGGTGACAGCATTAGCGCTAACAGAAACTCTCACTGCTCAGAAATGGTAGGTGGCTTGAACATCTAGACAGAAAGATATTCCAGGGAACCCCTCTGCTAACAATGCATGCAATACCAACACCATTTGGCAGTTCCACTGTCCATTACCCAATTATGGAGTCGTAGTGACAGGGCTCAAAGAAGTGCTTGTGGTCATGTGTAAGGGCACTAGTTTCCAATTGCAGTTCCAGGGAGTAGAGGAGTTGTGTTCACAAGAGAACAGGTGATCTACATGAGTAAGCACCAGCATTCAGACTGGGAAAATACCTCTCCCTGCATCACAGCACCTTGGATGTACCAAAAACTTATAGGCCTCCAAAATTAGCTGTGTAAACAGTAGAGTAAAAAAGCCTGAAGCTCAAGACAGTAAACAACCCTCCTCAACCCAGAAATAAGCAGAACTCACCTCTAAATCCAAAAATAGTCTGAAGAAAGCAAATAACAAAAAGAACCTGAAAATAAAAAAGTCTCAATGGTGAGAAAGGTTAAGACACAAACTCAGAAGAAAATTATGAAAAAATATTTATAAGCAAAGTGCTAAAGAAAAAAATGCGGATTGGACATAAGCCCAACAAGAATTTTTAGAACAACTTTCAAAAACAGACAAAAATTAACTAAAAGCATTTTTAAAATCAAATAAAAGTGGTAGAGGAAAAGGCAGGAGGAAATGGGAGTAATGCTAGAACATTAAGCAAAGAAAATTAATAGCTTGGTAAAAGAGTCACAAAAAATACTGAAGAAAATATCTCTTTAAAAGTCAGAATTAGACAAATGGTAAAAAAAAAAGGTACAAAACCTCACTAAAGAAAATAATTCCTTAAAAATTAGAATTAGTCAAGTGAAAGTTAACAATTCCATGAGATACAAAAAAAGTAAAGTCGAAAGAATGAAAAAATAGAAGAGAATACAAAATATCTCATTGGAAAAATAACTGTCCTAAAAAATAGATTGAGGAGAGATAAATTAATAATTGTTGGACTACCTGAAAGTCATGATTAAAAAAAAAGAGAGAGACTAGACATCATGAAGAAATCATAAAGGAAAATGCCCAGATATCTTAGAACCAGAGGGCAAAATAGAAATTAAAAGAACCACCAACCACCTCCTGAAGGGGATCCCCAAAGAAAACTCTCAGGAATATTATATCCATATTTAAGAGCTCCCAGGTCAAAGAGAAAATATTCCAAACAGCCAGAATGATCTATTCAACTACAATGGAGCACAGTCAGAATCACATAAGATTTAGCAGACTAAAGGAATGGAGGGTTTGGAATACTACCTAAAAAAATTGAGTATAATCCTACAGGGGATATGGACATTTAATGAAATAGAGGACTTCTAGGCATTCCTGATAAGCAGACCAGAGTTGAATAGAAAATCTGACATTGAAACACAAAACTCAAAATAGGCATAAAAAGGTACATAGGAGTGAGAGAGAAATCATGAAGTGCTTAACAAGGTTAAACTATTTACACTCCCAAATGGGAAGGCAATACATGTAGCCCCTAAGAATTTTATCATTAGGGAATCTACTTAGACAGAGGCCACTGGTGTGAGTTGATTATATTAAGATTGTCTCAAAATAAAAATGGAAAGCTGAGAAAGAAGGATGTACTGGAAATAGGTGAAAGGAAGAATAGGGAAAATTACCTCATATAAAAGAGGCATACAAGGAAGAGTTTTTACAGTGGAGGGGGAAAGAAAACAGAGTGGCCAATACTTGAGGTGCACTCTCATCTGAAATAGTTTAAAGAGGGAAGAATATATACACACATTCAGTTGGATATGGACGTCCATCTTATCCAATAGGAAAGCAGGAGGAGAATTAACCAAGAGAAAGGAGAGGGTGGTGTTAGAAGGGCAGATTAAGGAGCACAGTGGTTTGAAGGGGAAAAAAATACTTTTGAGGAGGGATAGGGTAAAATGCTTAAATAATTCTGTCTTAGAAAAAGAAATTGAAGTAGCCATAAATAAGCTCCCTAAGGAAAAAAATCTCTATGGATTTACAAGCAAATTCTATCAAACATCTAAAGAATAATTAATTTTAATACAAAAAAATCTATTTGAAGAAGTAAGTAAAGACTAAGTCTTATCAAATTCTTTTTATGATACAAATATGGTTTTGACACCTAAACAAAGGACAGCAAAAACAGAGAAAGAAAACAATAAGCCAATTTCCCTAAGGAATATTAATACAAAATTGTTTAAATAAAATACTAGCAAGGAAACTGCAACAATATATTACAGAGATAACATAGCAGGTTGGTTTTTACCAGAAATGCAGAGGTGGTTTAGTATTAGAAAAACTATAAGCATAATTGACCATGTAAATAACAAAAATAGTAAAAATTATATGAATATATCAATGGAAAAACAACACCTCTTTCTATTATAAAACACTAGAAAGCATAGAAATAAATGAAGCTTTTCTCAGAATGATAAGTAGGATGTATCTAAAGCCCAAGAGTAAATATTATCTGTAATGGGGATAAAGCAGAAATCTTCCCAGTAAGACTGGGGTGAATCAAGAATATCCTCACATTTATTCTTCAATGTTGTACTAGAAATTCTAGCTATATCAATGAGATGAGAAAAAGAAATTGAAAGAATAAGAATATGCAAAAGAAAAACCAAAATATGATTGTACTCTTAGAGAACCTGAGAAAATAAACATTTAAAAAATTAGTCAAAACAATTAACAATTTTAGCAAAGTTGCTGGATATAAAATAAACCTACATGAATCATCAGCATTTCCATATATTGTAAATGAAAACTGGCAAGAAGAGATGGAAAGAGAAATTCATTTAAAATAACTGTACATAGTATAAAATACTTGGAGTCTACCTGCCTAGCCAGACAGAGGAACTTTATGAACATAATTAAAACACATTTTTAACACAAATAGAGGCAGATCAAATAATTGAAGTATTAATTATTCATGGGTAGTCCAAGACAATGTATTAAAATTAATATCCTACCTGACTTGTTTATCAATGCCATAACAAACTACTGGAGAATTATTTTATAGAGCTAGAAAAAATAATAAAATTCATATGGAATAATAAAAGGTCAAGAATATCAAAGGAATCAGTGTAAAAAAAAAGTGATGTAAGATGGCCTAGCAGTACCAGATCTCAAACTATACTACAGAGTGTTATTCATCAAAACAATCTGGTACTGAATAAGAAATAGAATGGCTGACCAATAGAATATATCAGGCACAAAATATGCAGAAATAAATGATATAGTAACCTAGTGTTTGATAAACACAAAGATGCAAACTATGGGAGCGAGAACCCAACAACAAAAAAAGTTACAAAAACTGGGACGTGATCTGGCAGAAATCTCACACTGTATAAAAAGATAAAGTCAATATGAATACATGATTTTAGACACAAAGGGTGACAGCATAAACAAATTAAGGGAGCATGGAACAAATTTCCTTTCAGATCTATGGGTAAGAGAAGAGTTTATGACTTAATGAGAGATAGAGAGGATCATGGGAGATAAAATGTATTGTTTTGAATACAAATCACACAATAAAATGTAAAGGTTTTGCAAAAACAAAACCAATGCAGCCAAAATTAGAAGGAAGGCAGTAAGCTGGAGGGGAGGGGATTTTCCAGTAGATTTCTTCGATAGAAATTTCATTTTTCAAATATATAGGAACTGAGTCAAATTTGTATAAAAAAGAGTCATTCTCTAATAATAAGTGGTCAATTGATGCAAAAAGAATGTTTTCAGAAGAAATCAAAGCTATTAATAATCATATTAAAAGTGCTTCAAATCACTATTGATTAGAGAAACAATTTTAAAATGGTAAAATGTCACACACATCAGATTGGCTAATATGAAATAAAAGAAAAATGACAAATGCTGAAGTGGATGTGGAGGGGGGAAAGTACATAACGCACTACTGGTCCAGTTGTGAGCTGTTAGTCAAGACATTCTGGAGAATAATTTGGAGCTATGTCCAAAGGGTTAGAAAACCATGATACACTTTGAGCCAAAAAATCACTATTAATCTGTATCCCAAAGACACCAAGAAAAAGGAAAGAGGAACATACATGCAATAATATTTATAGCAGCACTTTTTGTGGTGGCAAAATTTGGAAATTGAGGATATGTCCAATAGGGAATGAACAAGTTGTCGTATTATTTTGATGGAATACTATTGTACTAAAAGAAATCATGAAGGAGATTGTTTCAGAAAAACCTGAGAAGACTTAAATGACTGATTCAAAGTGAAATTAAAAGATCTAGGAAGAATATTGTACACAATAACAGCAATTTTGTAATAATCAACTGTGAGAAATTTAGGTACTCTGATCAGTTCAAGAATCCACAACAATTCCAAATGATTCATGATGAAAAATTATATCCACCTCTAGAGAGAGAACTAATGAACTGTAAGTGTAGATTGAAGCATTTTTTTCATTTTTTAATTTTTTCTTACTTTTTTTTGCAACATTGTTAATATGGAAATGTTTTCCATAACTTCACATATACAATAAGTATTGTATTGCTTGCCTTCTTAATGGATGGGAGAGAAGATGAGGAGAGGTATTTGGAACTGAAAATTTCCAAAAATAATAAATTTCAAAATGTGTAACAATACATTGTTACATGTATAATATATGATTATGCAATAAAAAATTAATGTATGAAAAATACACAGTATTACAAAGGAAATCAAAAGTTGGTCAAGTCAATGAGTCTTCCAAGTTCATAGACCCCCCCCAAGGTTTATTATAAAAATGTATTTATTTATTTATTCAATCATTTATTTATTTACCTGAAATATTTGCAAGGAAATTACAGTATTATAAACCTCATACACGACAATCAGGCTGAATTTATATCAGCACTGTAGGGCTAGCCCAATATTAGGAAAACTATAAGGCAAAAAATCCCTGCTTTCCAGGACGGTTTAACGGTTTATGGTTTAACATGCAAATAACTGTGCACAAACAAGAATATCCAGGATAAATTAGAGATAATCAGATGGATTGCATTAGCATTAACAGTGATAAGGAAAGATTTTTTGTAGATGGTTTAATTTCAAGCTGAGACCTGAAGAAATGCAGGGAAACCAGAAGGCAGAGATGAGGAGGGAGAGAATTCCAAGCATGGGGAACAGCCAGTGACAAAAGCTGTAGTTGGGAGATGTTAGGAATAACAAGGAAGTTATTGTGTAATTGGATTGCAGAGAATATGGAAGGGCATGAGATGTAGGAAGTCTGGAAACTATGGAGAGTTCTAGCTTATACAGACCTTTTAAAGCCAGTCACAGGATTTATATTTGAGCCTAGAGGTAATAGGGAACTACTGGAGCCTGTTAAATGAGGGGTGGGGTATGACACAATCTGATCTGTACCTTAGGAATATCAACAGGATGGTGGCAAAGTCAAAGCAGAGAAGGGGGTATGTGTGGAAGGTATAGTGAAAATAGAATTGATAGGCCTTGGTAACAGATATGAATCTGGTGAGAGAGAGAGGAGTCACTAGGTTGGAAGCCTGGTTGGTACTGTCAAGAGTAATGGCAAAGTTAGGAAGAAGAGAATCTTTGAGGTGAAAGATGAATTCAGTTTTACTTATTTTAAATTGAAGATCCATCTCACTGTCCATCTGCAGAGCCAGTCCAAGATACATGTATTGATGCTTCATAGTTACATATAGCATGTCCACATCCATAGTCTCATTTAGTCCTCATACAACTCTGTGAAGTAAGCAAGACAAAGACTTCTGTATTGTTAGCTATCTAGCTCAGGATCTCCTATGTAATTGGCTCTCAACAAATGTTTAACATATTGATACAGTACCATTGAAATATTGCTTTCATGATAATTTTCCTTTCATCCCATTTTTCCTTTCTCCTATTTCTCAATGTCATCCAATCTCTGCACATTTCCAGATTCATCCAATAGAACTTCAAAATCCTACCTGCCTGCTATGGCTAGAATGCTCCTCATCCTTAACTCTTCTTATCCCTTTTTCATATCCATAACTTTATCTGAGGCTCAGCACATGATCCACCTCTGATGGGAAACTATACTT
This sequence comes from Phascolarctos cinereus, assembly GCF_003287225.1. Classification (NCBI taxonomy): domain Eukaryota; kingdom Metazoa; phylum Chordata; class Mammalia; order Diprotodontia; family Phascolarctidae; genus Phascolarctos; species Phascolarctos cinereus. The sequence goes on along the minus strand of NW_027555847.1, from coordinate 351,435,210 downwards.
TCTGTAATTTGTAATTTCCCCATCTCCCTACTCCCAAATTAACTTTCAGTTTACTTTTCATATTTTGCACTAACTTAACTGGCCAGAGCTTATCTCCCACCATGGAAAGTAAGCTCCTTAAGGACAGAGATTGTTTCATTCCCAGCATCTAATAGATAGTACATGTTCAACAAATGTTTACTACATTGAATTTCATTGTACTTTCCTCCAAATTTTGTCCTTAATTGCATATTTCTCCACATTTAAGTGGCTTTCTTGCCACTTTTCATCTTTAGAACAATCCCTCAGGCACAGGGAGCAGAGCCTCTCTCTTTTTGCATTGTTTTTTTGACTGGCCTTTTTGTCCTGACTTTCTCTCCTGGTTCAGGCTTTGGGGCTTGGATCAATTGCCTCAGACATGTATTTTGCAGTGACCTTACCTTCATCAAAATACCGTACGAAGTAGAAATGGAAGGCTAAATGTAATTTTCAAAGGACATCTTGTCCATACCATTGAAAGAAGAAACCTTCATTAAAGAAGTGGGGTAATTGTCACTTTCAGTATTAAGGAAATGCTGCAAAGATGACTCCACAAGCTCCCAACAGAGTGTCAGACTTACTATTATGCTTAACTCCTCTCTCCAGGATGTCCTTCTTCCACACATATTCAACTGTGTAGCTGATTACACAGGGCCTCCTGTGCTTTCTTTCTCAGGTATGAAAAAACGTCCATTATGAATCTTAACAACCTTGTTGCCTTGTGGAGAATCATTATTGCTCTGATTGTGGTCCATACAGATGGCATAAGATGGCCACAATTCAGACCTGGAAAATATCCAAAAGGCCTTTTTGTACATCCTTGAACTTTCTATGACAACCATATATTCATCTTTTCTCTTCGTGGAAGCCTTCCTGAGGACACACTAGGGAGTACAAGATGACTTTTGAAATACTAAAGTTCTTTGCCTTAAGCCCCATGTTGCTGCTATCCACAAACATCACATTGACAGTGAGTGACAAAGCAAAAGAGATCTAGAGGTTTCAAAATGAGCAATCAAAAAATCAGACGATAATTTGTTCCTGCAGAATTCATATATATATAATTTTGTTTTCAGTTTATAATAATGTTGTTCAGTTGTATCCAACTCTTTGCAACCCCATTTGGAGTTTTCTCAGCAAAGATATTGTACTTGTTTACCATTTCATTCTCCAGCTCATTTTACATGTGGGGAAACTGAAGTAAACAAGGGTAAACAATTTGCCCAGGGTCACACAGCTAGTATGTATCTGAGGTCAAATTTGAACTCATAAAGGTGAATCTTCTGACTCTAGGCCCAGCACAGCATCCACTGTACCATCTAGCGGCCTTAACAACAACAAGAATAATAATAATGGAGATCTTTTTTTCTTTTTATTCAATTCTGGTCTTCTCTTTATGAAAGCTTGAAATCCTTCTATTTCATTGAATGACCATTTTTCCCTTGAAGTATTGTGCTTAATTTTGCCAGGTAGGTGATGCTTGGTTGTAATCCTAGCTCATTTGCCTTCCAGAATATCACATTCCATGACCCCTGATCCATCGAGGTTACAGCTGATAAATCCTGGATAATCCTGATTGTGGCTCCCCAATATTTGAAGTGTTTCTTTGTGGCCACTTGCAGTATTTTTAACTTGACCTGACAGTTCTATAACTTGTCTATAATGTTCCTTGGAATGTTTATTTTTGGATCTCTTTCCTGAGGTGATTGGTGGATTCTTTCAATGCCTATTTTGCCCTCTGGTTCCAGGACACAAGGGCAGTTTTCCTTGATAATTTCTTGAAAGATGCTGTCTAGGCTCCTTTTTTAAATCATGGTTTTCAGTAGATGAATGATTTTGGTCTCTCCTGGATTTGTTTTCCAGGTCAGTTGTTTTTCCCATGAGGCATTTTACATACTCTTCTACTTTTTCATTCTTTTGAATTTCTTTGATCAAGTTTTGATGTCTCATAAAACCATTAGCTTCCACTTGCCCAAGCAGTTGTTTTCTTCCATTAGGTTTTGTACTGCCTTTTCCATTTGGCCAATTGTTCTTTTTAGAGAGTTGTTTTCTTCAGTGGATTTTTGTATCTCCTTTTCCATTTGGCCAATTCCACTTTTAAGCAGTTGTTTTATTTTTTCCAAACTGTTGACTTTTTTTTTCATAATTCTCTTGCATCACTCTCATTTCTTTTCTCAATTTTTCTTCTGCCTCTCTTATATGATTTAAGATCCTTTTTGAGTTCTTCCATGAGTTCTTTCTGGGCTTAAGACCACTTCCCATTTTTCTCTGAGGTTTTGCTCATAAGTGTTTTGACATTGATGTCCTGAGTTTGTGTCTTGATGGAACTGTCACCATAATAACTTTCTATGATCAGATTCTTTTTTGTTGTTTTTTGCTCATCTTTTTTTTTTTTTTTTTTGGCCTTTTTCCTTTCTTTTAAAGTTGAGCTCTGCTCTGGGGTGGAAAGGGCACTGTCTCAGGCTTCTTGTGCCAGGTGCTGCAGGCCCTGGCTGTTTACCTGGAGCTGCACTGATGTTGCTTTGAGCAATATGCCCTGCCCCACTAGCAACAAGTCTAAATTCACCTCTGTGAAATTCGCTCCTTCTTCTGGCTTCTGGGGCTAAACAAATCAAGTCTGATCCTTCCCCCACATGACCTGAACATATCTATTGTACGCTTGGGTCTTCTCTTCTCCAAGATAAGCATCTCTATTTCCTTACTTCACAGAAGACAGCTGTGTAAAAGGTAATGCAGCTATAAAGGAACTCATATGTATGGTAAGAGAATCTACTGTGGGCTCAGACATAGAAGGGAGCAGAAGTGGCTAGAGAGATGAATGCAACATGATAGGGAAGTGTGTAGAAGCAGATGGTATGGATGCATAAGCTGGACTACTTAGGATTTTCATACAACAGGAAGGCACCTGGTATATAGGAAGACTGGCCTATACTTGTCTATAAGAATGTGAGAGTCAGTGGATGTGGTGGTAAGAAAGTCTTGCAATGAGACTAAAGGAGTGTGGTTGGGAATGGACCAGTTAAATCAGGGAGATACTGTAGTGTTGGGGAAGCTAAGTGGCACCATAGTGGATAGAGCACCAGACCTGGAGCAAAGAAGACTCATCATCAAGAGTTCAAATTTGGCCCCAAGCACTAGCTGTGCCCTTGGGCAAGTCACTGAACAATATTTGCCTTCATTTCCTCAACTGTAAAATGAGCTGGAGAAGGAAATGGCAAACCCCTCCTATATGTTTGCCAAGAAAATCCCATATGGGGTTATGAAGGCTCAGACACAGCTGAACAACAACTGCAGTTTTGGCATCTGTGTGTAGGTGTTTCCATGTATCTACATCAATTGGGCCAGCAGCTCCCAAGGCTCCAGAGCCCCCAAAGAATGCAGCAGAACTGGGAGAAATGATGTGGGCTGTGGTCAGATTCAGCTGAGTGCTATCTAACCACTGAATTTCCTCCCAAGCCTTAGAGAAGGGTGCTTGCTAGCAGTGATATTAGGCATACAGAATAGCATCTATAGACTTATTTCTGAGATATCTCAAAGAAGATAGGATTTCCAAATAATGTAAAAGATCACTGATGATGCTTTAACCAAAAAGGACATCAGCAACTGCCAAGCTATATATCTGTTTTCTCATCTCGGTAGAATCATTGTGGGAATGGTAGAATGAAAGCATAATAGTCAGCCTTTATGTAACCCTTTAGGGTTTACAAAGTGTTTTGTACATGTTATCCCATTTGATCTCACAACTCTGAGAAGTAAGTGCTGTTCATTATCTCCAAATGAAGATGTTGAGACTAAGATAGTTTGAATGATTTGCCCAGGGTCACTGAGCTAGTAAGTGTCTAAGGCATGAGTCACACTCAAATCTTCTTGCCTCCAAGTCCAGATGTGATTCAATGTGGAAGCTGGGAGACTCTTTAAATAGGCCAAGAGTCTATTCAGGATGTCAAGATAAGGGAAGCGTTTTTTTTAATAAGTTGGACTTGATCATCTCTTATATGCCTTTCAGTTTTGAGAGTCTATGATGTTAGTAACCAAAATGATAGCAATTTAGTGAGACAGAAGTCAATTAGAGGGGTTAGGGAAGAGAAGGGTGATCAAATTATCATTAGATTTATTTGAATTACTGTTATATATGACATCTTTGACTGACTTTTATTTTTAACTTTTCAACTAGCTGTTTTGAGGATGAGTAAACCCTACTGTGTTTTATTTATAGTAATCCCTACATTTTTGTTATAACCACATTTTAAAAGCAGTACATGCACAATGTAAAAACAAGGCCAATTTTTCAACAAGTTAAAATGAAAAAATATTTGTTTCTATTCTTGATTATAGCATGTGGAGAATTCATTCATATTTTATTCAAAAACATTCATTCATTGAACAATTAGTTTTAAGAATCATTTAATAAACATGTATGTTTGCAAAGTACTATGCAAAGTATGCAAAATATGAAGATACCATACTAAGAGAAAGTAAGATCCCTGAGGACCAGGACATACGACTTTTGTGCTCATGCCTAGCATAATAATGATGATGATATATAATATATAATGTTTTTAGATAGATAGATAGATAGATAGAGAGAGAGAGAGAGAGAGAGAGAGAGAGAGAGAGAGAGAGAGAGAGAGAGAGAGAGAACACATAACATTTCAAAAATATTTTATTCTCACAACAACTCTGGGAAGTAGAAAGTAAGTTCCTTAAGGACACGGACAATATCATTTTTGTATTTGTGCCTCACATAGGTGGAGGAGTTGTTGTTGTTGTTATAAAAATAAAATATATGTGGAGCAGCTAGGTGGGGAAATGGATAGAGTACCAGACCTGAAGTCAGGAGGACCTGAGTTCAAATCCAGCCTCAGATCAAATACTTGACATTTAGTAGCTGTGTGACCCTGGGCAAGTCACCTAACCCCAATTGCTTTAAAAAATATATATAGTGTTTCAAAGAAATTTTATTTTATCCTTACAACAAACCTAGGAGGTATATATTATTAGTATATTCATTTTACAGATGAAGAAACTGAGTCAAATAGAGATTAAGTGACTTTTCCAGGGTCACACAGGTAATAAGTATACAAAGTCATATTTGAACTCAGGTCTATCCAAATTCCAGGTCCAGTGCCCTACCCATTATACCATCTAAGTACCTGTTGTGACAAGCACATGCTACATGCTTGATAAATGCTTGTTTGACCCAAAGATAAAAATGATGCAGTTTCTTCCCTCAAACAGCTTATATTTAGAAAAGTTGGGGGATGACATGGAATTGTTAAAAGCAATATGTATGGCCATGAGTGGGTCCAGGGAAGCCAGAATATAACATGCTTTCTAACTCTAAATTGCTGTTTAAATAGCCAGTTTATTATCAGCAGAGAATTTCTTGCAGCTAATCTTGTGGCGGTTTAGATTTCTCTTCTGAATGTTATCAGACATACAGAATAGCAAACAGAATTTGGGGTTAGGGAAACATAGAAGAAAAATGAAAAAACTAAGACTTAAAACCTAAAATATATGAGAAAATAATAAGACAGCTTCTCTCTTTTATGAATTTGAGTCTCTATGTTTATACAAACGACATCACAAGGAACTGAAAAAAAATCAGCAGGTGTGATTGCTGAGCCACTGAGAATAGGAGAAATTTTGTAGGACTGAAAAGAAGTTTCAGGGGGAAAATGTAGCTGTTCAAATATTTGGAAAGCTTCACTCTAGTGCAGGCCCTCATCTCTTCATACCTGGATTATTGCAAAAGCCTGCTGGTAGATCAGCCTGCCTCAAATCTCTTTCCATTCTAGTTTATTCTCCATGCAGCCGCTAAAGTGATTTTCCTAAAGAATAGCTCTGATAATGTCTCTGACTGTCTGTCTGTCTGTCTCTCTCTCTGTCTCACACACACACACACACACACACACACACACACACACACACACACACACACACCTTATCTAGGTGGAACTCTTACTAACTCCACAATGGATCTACTCAGGTAAGACTGGGTGGAGAATAGATCCTTTTATCTATATTACCCTAGGCAGGAATAATCTGGGTAGAAATGAGCCTCTCTGCTGAACTGACATGATCAAAGTCCTCTAGACCCTCATTAGAAGAAGCCCACCTCTCATCATAATATTCATTCTTTCATTAATTTTTAACCAGTCAGAGTTGATTTTTGCCTGTCAGTAAGACCCACTCTTCCCAGAGTATTTAAACTGGGGAGGGGGGAGGTTTGGCAAAATTAGTCTTTAGTTTGCAAGAGAAAGCAATGACCATCCATCTATTAATTATTTGCTAATCATAATTGAGAAATTGATTATTAATTAATTCAAAATTGTGTCTCTCAGACTTTTCATTTGTCACACTTCCCTGCGTATCTTCATTCTGGTGATACTGGCCTTCAGGCTATTCCATGAACTAGACAATCAATCTCTTAGCTCTAGGCATTTTTATGGCTGTATCATGCCTGGAATATTCTCCCTCCTCCTCTTCTTGGATGACTGATATCCCTGGCTTTCTTTAAGTCCCAGATAAAATGCATACTTTTACTGGAAGATTTTCCAGTACATTTTACGTCTTACATCCTCTTTCTAGTGTCTGCCTTCTGTTAGTTATTTCCTACTTATCATACATGTGGGGGGGATAGTTATTATATTACATATAGTTACATAGTTTATTTTTACTGTTATATGTATGTATATGCATGTATACATGTATGTATATGTGTATGTATATATGCATATATATCTATGTGTATATAAATGAGAGGGAGAGAGAGAAAGCGAAAGCTTGCTTTCTATACCTTCGTTTGCATGTTGTCTCTCCTATTAGATTGTAAGTTCCTTTAGGGAAGGAATTGTCTTTTACCTCTTTTTATATCCCCAGTGCTCAGCACAGTGCCTGACACATAGTAGGTATTTAATAAGTTGATTGATTATCTTGTAGAGGAGAGATTACAGTTGTTCTATTTGGGCCCAGAAACTAGAATTGGGGCAAAGGATATGACTTATAGAGACACAAGTTTAGGTTTGAGATCAGGCAAAACTTCTAAACAATTTCAGTTGTTCAAAAGTAAGATGGGTTACCTAGAGAGTGGTGAGTTTCTTACTCATTGGATGTCTTCAAGCAGAGGCTGGAAGACTATTTGTTGAGTATGTTATTATACAGATTCCTTTCAAAGATGAATTGAACTAAATAGCCATTGAAGTTGCTTCCTCTTCTCAAATTCTGTGATTCTGCTACATATCTCCTATAAGATACAATACAAACATTTCAGTCTGTTATATAAAGGCCCTATACAGTTTAGGTCCAATGAATCTTCACAGTCTTAATGGGAAGGTACTGTCCTTCACAAACTCTTTGTATTCAACCAACTGGACTTCAGGCTATTCCCTCACTTTGTCCTATACCTCCAAGCATTCATGTAAGCTCACCACTCCCCCCCCACACACTGGTTTTCCACATCTCTACCTACTGGAATTTTTTCTTTTACTGTAACTCTTGGTTCAGATGTCATTCTTCTTTAGAGCTTTCCTTGCTCCTTCCAGGTGAAAGCAACCTTTTCCTTCTCAAAAATTTGTGAACACATTTCTTTGGATCATTCCCTTGCACTGATCTCATTCTGTCTTGAAAACACTCATTTGTGTATATGCCCATCCTTCACTATTAGAATGTGAAAACCTTGAGGGCAAGGCTAGGGTTATTATTCATATTTGGACCCTCAGCTCCTAACACAATCCTTTAAAATAACTTGTAAAGAATTCTACTTATAATATTGTGAAAACTGTGCATATACAATAAAAGCTACCACCTTGACCAGGTAAAACCCAACTACTTTGAAGCTCCAAGTAATGTGAAATAGAAGTGAAACACAAGAAAGCAAGCACAAATAAAACAGAAATTTGTTTTTAAAATTTTCAGGTTATAATCTGGAGATTAGAAGATATTCAATAGTATCTTCTATACCCTTAGTACTTATATAATAAATAGAGTGGTGGGCTAGGAATCAGAAAACATGACTTCTAGCCAGGAGTGCACTGATAAATGTTTAATAACTGACTTTGGGTGGGAGAGGGGATATATATATATACATATATATATATATATAGATAGATAGATAGATATAGATATAGATATAGATATAGATATAGATATAGATATAGATATAGATATAGATATAGATATAGATATAGATATAGATATAGATATAGATATGGATATGGATATGGATATGGATATGGATATGGATATGGATAGAGATAGAGATAGAGATAGAGATAGATATAGATATAGATATAGATATAGATACAGATACAGATACAGATACAGATACAGATACAGATACAGATATAGATATAGATATAGATATAGATATAGATATAGATATAGATATATATGCAGAGAGAGAGAGAGAGTTGTGCAGACTTAAATTTAATCTGTATTATTAAATTTCTCTTGATCACTTCCTTGAGTCTAGACAATCTAGTAAATCAAACCTGATTATATATTGCATTGGCATTTGCCAATTTCCTAGGTGTAAATGTTCACTGCAAATTTAATAACCTGTTCTTGGGAGCCTGTATGAACTGCCTCCAGCAAACCCCTTCTACTTGCACTTGTGCAACCCACTTACCTTCTCTGGGCTTCATTTTCCTTCTTTAGACAATAAAAGGGTTGGATAAGATCTCTAAAGTCTAATGAACTTCTCAACAAATTACAATTAATATTCACAAATATGAGCTCAAGATACAGAAGGTTCTTAAGTCATTATAGAAATAATTATATTCACTCTACTATTTGTACTAACATAAGACTAAACTGCTTTAAAAAGAAAAAAAAACCTACAACAAAAATGTTTGAAACCAAAAGGGTTTCTACCTAACCCTAAGTAAACCACCAAATCCAAATACTTAAGAAGCTCCTCATTTCGTGACCATCACAATAAATTGAGGTTTTACTCTATTCCAATGTATACCAGTGTTTCATATTCAGTACAAAAGTACTGAATTTGTATGCTGTCTCCCATTTTAAATACATGGTCATTTTGTAAATGTCTAGCTGTTTCCTATCCCAATTACAAACCACATAATGGCTTAACAACAGCCCCAATTTGACATCTCTTGCTTGACATGAATCATTCTGGTTATTATCTGAAGATTGGAAATAAAATCACGCACATATCATTAACTCAGTGCAGTATAAACAATTGAGAGAGCATGAGGATAAAATGTACCAGTTAAGTCCATCATTTCCCTTAAGTCTTCACAGCAGATTGCCAAGCAGTCACACATAAACATACATCCCCATTGTATACAAACAGTATTCACAAAGAAAGGGAATTTGGAATCTCAGAAAGGAAAGAACATAAAATTCTCTACCTTTGCTTTATAGACTCTGGGATTTTTATCATTTTGCTGTGTTTTTAATGCTCCTTAAAATTATACCATGTATTTAATAATTTGGAGAAAATCCTCTTTTCCTATTTGTTTGATCTTGGTTGAAACTGTCTGTTCCCTTCCCCTAGAGTCCCTTTGGCATGACTACAGTTCTTCCAGTTAAAACATGAACACACTTTCCACATCTGTCATGAGTCATTCAAGTAGGATGACTTCTGGGTTTCTCTTTTGCCAACCCCTTGGAGGCTATCTCCTCTCAGATTTCAATTCTGAGAATTTTCTCTTTCTAAGGACAGTAATGTCTGTTGAAGGGATGAATGGACTTTGGAGGGGGCAGGGGTAGGTTAACATTTTTTGACATTTCCAGGCATTTTAATTTTTTGAAAAATTTACTTTAATGAACAACTGAGTTGTCTTTTGTCAGTGATATTTTGATTTGGGTCACCTCAATTATATGTGGATAGATAGATATGTGTGTATATACATACATGTGTATGTGCACATACATGTACATATACATTTATTTACATACATATACATACATACTTCTAATCCATTCACCATTTACTAAACACCTACTGTGTACCAGATACTATGATAAGTGTAAGGAATTTATTAGTGAAAAAAATAGTCTCTACTCTCAAGGAGATTACAGACTAAAGAGGAAGATTACATGCAAAAGGAGGCAGGAAAGTCAGGGGTATAGGGTGTGGAGGGAAAGAGACACTGGAACATAGCCAGCACAAGGGCATCCTGTTCTGCTGAGTTGAAACCAGAGCTCCAGATACAAAGTAGAAGGAGTTAAGAGCCCAGTTTTTGCCCTCTATAAAGGCATCAGGAGGAATTTGGTACACTACCCTCCAGCCCTTTTATCAGAGGGGAGAGGAGGCTAAGGGAGGTGGCATCAGTTAAGGCTTGAGTTAGCAGCATAGTGGTGAGTTTAGAAGTGATGATCTTATCCTGAGAGGGTCATCTTGTTCCATTAAGTTGAAGCCAGACAGAATGGCATATGCAAAGCAGATTGTGTGTGTGTGTGTGTGTGTGTGTGTGTGTACACATATAGACATATATATGTGTGTGTATGTATGCATGTATGTGTATATGTATATGTATGTGCATGTGTATATACACATATATGTAAGCCTATCTATTGTTAGGTCCAAAGAATGGAAAACATTTCTGAAGTTTATGCATCCTCCAGACACAACACAGGATAGAAAAAAGTTCATTGAACTTGAAAAGAATTAGAAAAGACCAGACTATGAATACTGGCTAGGTCATACAATGATGTTACTTTGGGTGAGTCATCTCTGATCTGTTTTCTCATCTACAAAATGAGGATCTAAGGATCGTAGAACTAGAGTCCATCTTATCCAACCTTTTTTTTTCATTTTACAAGTGAGGAAATTTATACCCAGAAGGATAAAAATAGTGTGTCCAAATTTACACAATTAGCAACTAGTATCAGAGACACTATTTAAACCCAGGTCCTCTGATTTCAGAGTTTGTGGCATAAGAATTCTTGCGCAGGATTGCTGCAAAATCAGAGGAGATCTTCATAACCTCTTCGTGACTACAAAAGACTCTATTAATGCTATTAAAGCTATTATTCTGTAACATTCAACTCTATTTCTTCTCTTGGTTCCATTATGCTGTGGTATATTGTAAAGGGCACTGGGTTCAAAATCAGACTTGGTCTTGTTTTCTTCACTGAATTGTTGTATTACCTAGGGGATATCTTGGGGTTTTCTTGGCAAAGATACTAGAGTGGTTTTGCCATTTTCTTCTTCAGTTTATTTTACAGATTAGGAAATTGAGACAAATGGAGGTCGACTTGCTCAAGGTCACACAGTTAGTAAGTGTCTGAAGCTGAATTTGAACTCAGGTCTTCCTGACTTTGATAATATCAAATCAATTAGCTTCTTTGCAGCTGTCTCCTTATTTGTTAAAACAACAATACTAATTCTTTCCAGAAGAGTTGTTGTGAGAATCAAAGGAGCTTTACCTTTGAGTGTGAAGAGCAGTGAGAGTGAAAGCAGTGCATGTTGGGAAGAAGGCAGCTTGACCGAAGGGAAAATAGAATGAGAAGGTTAAAAGAGGGGTAAAGAAGAGGTATTTCAAAAGAAGTCTTGAAGGACTAAAGAAAATTAGACAGATACTCAATTTAAGTAATACTAATTAAGCACATATAACGTAAAGGTACAAAGATTTTAAAAGATAGATACTTTACCCTCAGGGAAATTACAGCATAATGAGGAGCAATATGTATGATAGAAGATGATATGTGATATGGCCTAAGGAGAGATTATAAGAAAATTTGAAGCCAGGGAGATCTCTTTAATCAAGGGGGAACACAGAAGGTTTCATAGAGGAGGTAGTATGTGAATTAGGCCAGGAAGTAAGAGACCACTTTTAACAGATGACAGTGTGGAGGCAGGGTATACTAGTCATGAGAGGAATGTCTTTGCATATTCACCAAGGCAGAAAAGGGAGGCAGAATGGGATCAGACAACAACATGATATATAATCTGGCAAGAACATAAAATTATTTACAGTTGGGGCATAAAATAAAGGTGTGGAAAAAAAATTAAAATGTAAATTTAAATTATATTGTGTCTGGCCTTAAATGCCAAGTTAAAGAGATTATACTTTATCTTATGAAAAACAGGAAACTATAAGAGGTTTCAGGGTAGCTAGGTAGGATGATGGACAGACAGGCCTGGAGTCAGGAAGACTTGAGTTCAAATGCAGCTTCTGACACTTATTAGCTGTGTGACTTTGAGCAAGTCACTTAATCTCTGTTTGCCTCAATTTCCTCATCTGTAAAATAAGCCAAAGAAGGAAATGACAAAACCACTCCAGTAACTTGGCCAAGAAAACCCCAAATAAGGTCACAAAGAGTCAGACATGAATGAAGTGACTGAACAATGTAACAGGTTTTAGAGCAGGAGAAAGACATGCTGAAAGAAATAGAGAAGGTGTAAAACAAGCACAGAAACAACAATATTACATGCCAGTGGTGGATACTGTGGTGCTTAGGAAAATGTCATATATATGTATATGTTTATATGTATATATGTACATAGACATATGTAAAACTATAACAAAATATACATAAATATATGTAGTGTATATACATAAGATAGAAGGGATGGACAGTACAACATGAACTTTCCTGGGTATCTCACTACTGGATACCTTTCTAAATACCAGTAAAAGGTATCACTTTCCTTTCTTCGTTTCTTGGGTTATAATATGTAATTTCACTTTTGAATATATTGTTGTTGCTTGTGGTCCATCCTTCATTCTCGAAGAAGAACAATGGCATCAGGAGGGGAATGTCTTGACTTGCAAGTGAATTGGATTGGAGTGAGACAGAACTATGCAAAGTCATCAGCCTCACTTTCTCCTTCAGAGTCATTGGAGTCCAATGGCAAGACAAGAGTCAAGATGATTGGTGATGGTCCCTATGTATATGTAGGCTGGCTTTGTGAAGTTTACCATTCCTAGAATGCACAGCAACAGATATTTTAGAATAGCTTAGAGACTCTTAGAAGGCTTCCTGTATGTAAATTTTCTTGAAAGTTCTAGGAAAGAAGGAAGAGGGAGAAACAGCCCGGAGTGGAAACATGAATAACCTCCATGTTGAGGTCACATGATGTCTTTGCAGAGTTAAGAACTTAACATGAGATTTTTGCTTCTGGGCTCTGCTCCTCAAAATTGTACCACCTCATGTCCTATGTTATATTATATCTGAACCATCACTCCTTAAACAACATATACAGTTTATCATAGTATACTCTTTTATATATTATAGCTCATCATATATTATATCATATGATATATCATAACATGCTATAGCATGTCATCATATATTATTTTGTATTACATTGTATAACATTGTGTCATACATTACATTGTATTATAATATTGTGGTGTACGGTATTATATCCTATTACATTATAGTGTATCATATTGTATCAAATTGTGTCATATTGTATTATAACGAGCTCCAAAGTCAAATACATAGAATAGATTTAAGCGAGGAATAGTATAACATGGAACTTTACTGGGTACCTCCCCAGTAGATACTTCACACAGGACTTTACTGGTTACCTCACCTAGGTACTTCACACAATCCTAAAGGTGACCTAAAGGTCACCTCCTTGGTGTACTACATGGGAGTTCACTGTGCTTCATCTATTAACATCTATGTCTTTAAATGAAGATATTTACTACAGTACTTCCATGATTGTCATTTTATTGATGTGGTTAGTCCAACAAAATTACACATCCCTAAAGTATTTCTAACATTTTTTTTTTCTCATCATACTACTAAAACAGCTGAAAACTTGTTACTCAAAAACTGGGGGATTTGGCAGCAGCATGTGGAGAATGAGCCAATTCTTATCAGAACAGGAAGAACTTTGAAAGATTTTAAGAGTAATAATCAAAAGGAAGGAAACCCGGCTCCCCTTTCAAGAGGTTGTGGTAATGAGACATGTTAAAATGTTAGATAAAGGAAGTACTCAAGAAGAGGAAAGCCAAAAATTGTAATAAGCAAAATAGATAGTACCAATTGTGAAAGTTCTTAATACAGCTTTTCATCGAAAAAAAATGAAGAGGATGAAACTGCAGCAAAAATGGCAAAAAATCAAAGGTCAAATGTGAAATTTGAATAGACAGAGCCAAGTTTATGAGAAAATGCAGGTCAAATAAAAATGAGGACATAAAAGAAGAGGACAGAAAGGATTGTTGGGCTAAAGAAAGCCTCATTAAGAAAACAAAGAAAAAGAAACTTCAGATAGTAACAGATATGTTTCAAGAACAACAATGAGGGTTAGTGACAAGATAGCTATCAAGGAGCAAAGGAACAAATGGTAATTAGGATTAAGGCCATCAGACCTATCTTTAACAGTCTCCTCACCAAACCTACTTCTCAAACTCCTAAATCTACTAAGTACTATCTGATTTTTGAACACTGTTTTTACATGTAAAGACTTTAATAGTCTAGCTCCAACTTGGATTTCTACATTTATTATACATTACTCCCCTTCACTCATCCTTTGATCCAGCTAAATATTAAACTCACTCTGCTTGGCCCCAGAAGTCAGGACCAATAGCAATAAATAGGAGCTGCAAAGTAAGATTTGGGCTCCAGGTAAGGAAAATCTTCCCAAGAATTATAGCTCTCCAAGAATAACATAGGCTGCCACCGAAGGTAGAATGTTCCCCTTCCCACGAGATCTTTAAATTTCCTTTCTCACAGTTCCTTACATACAGCATTCCATCTCATTTCACCACACCTTTGCACAACATGTCTTCCATCCCTGGAACATACTGCCTCTCACTTCAGCCTCTTAAGATGCCTAGTTTTCTTCAAAGCTCAGCTCAAACGTCCCATATGAGTCATCTCCTGGTCTCCCCTCTGCCCAATTACTTGTGCCTTTCCCCATTCTCCACTGCCTCACCTTCCAAAAAATGCATTGTGTAGTGGATATGGTGTTGTATGGAATGATGTATTGTGGAATAGACACGCACCAATGTCAACCAATATATTGTCCCTTACTCAGATTCCCAGAGATAAACCACTTCCACATGGTTACATTCAAACTCCTGCAGTGTCCTATGGGTAATCCTAGTGAAGAGAAATACACTGAGAGCCTCCTGACTCTCAGTGATTTATTGGTCTTTTGTGAAAAATGTCACAAGTTTCTAAATTTCTCCTCATTAAATCAGTATTTCTTTTTAATCACAGCTCAGTGTCCAAATATTTATATGATTTGGAATATTTATGGTGTTCCCTCTCTAGTCATAAAATGGTTATATGCAAAGAGTTGGGGTACCAACATGTTCCTCACATTTCTTGTCTGTCCTAGAAAATGTTTATTTAGATTCATTATTCAGATTTTAATAAATAAAGTTTCTTTCTTTGCCTCTTTTAAATGCAAACTATTCTCACACATGAAGCATCACTCAACATCTTTTACAGGGTGAGTTAAGACTTTATATTTGCATAAAAGTTAATTTTCTGTCTCAAATTGCTTATATACCTTAAGAAAGTTGTGCGTATGTAGCTTTTATTAACACGTTTCTTTTCCTAGTCCTTTAAATATCAAAAATTTTAGTTATAACAATAGCAATATCTCACATTCTTTGGCAGTTAATAGAAATGTTTTCCTTTACACCAAATAATTTTTCTGCCCCTTTCACCATGAAACTATTCCATCTATCTTAAAAAGGCATTGTACCTAACACCTGCATTTATTTTGTATGTGCTTATGTGAGCACATGACTTCTTCCTTCACTATGCATAAGCTCCCTGAAGACAGGCACTATTTCATTGTTTTTGTTTGTTTTATACCCCCAATGCCTAGCACACTTATCTAACACAGCTTAATAAATGCTTGTTGATTGATTGTCTGGTTTCTGTTTTCAATAATATTTTAGGGGGAAGTGAAATGAGTAGCAAGACAAAATAAGCAGGGCTCTAACAATGTCGTTTTTGACAGGAGAGAAGGAAGTTCATAGAAACTAGAGAAAACTCATTCAGCAAACCTTTGTTGGGAGGCTTTAATATACAAATAGCTCTTTCCAGTGCTTTCTGGAAAACATGTGTTCCTTTACTTCATAGAGTTCCCAGTTTAATAAGTGAAAAAAAAACACTCAAACAAATAGCTACAACCAACACTATAACCAAAGTGAAAATGCAGTAAGAGAGGGACAAAAAATCCAAAAGAAATTCAGAGAAGAAAAAGATTATTTCCTGCAATGGGGCAGGAAGCAATGTTTTAAAACTACTGATATTAATCACTGATCACAATATTTTGACAGGAATCTTACTACAAAAGCTGGTAAGAATTGCAGAAGGTACAATATACAAAACTATGTAACCTAAAGGTGCATGTAAAATGGTTGAAATCACAAAATATGATTGATAAGCATAGTAGAAAGGATGTATCTTACATTTCTCCATAGAAAAAAAGTTTTTATTTGAAAGGCTATGATTTTCTCTTTAATGACTTTCAAAGTTATTGCATATTAGGTAACTTATTGAAATTCAGGGAAATAGTCTGTTTCGGTGGGATCTGAGTTTTCATCCTTAGTATGTACATAGAGGAAAATTAAAATGATAATGAGACTGAGTCACAAGTATGCTGGTAAATGTTAGCAATCAGCTTTCTGAAAAAAAAAGGTATAAATGACACATTTTTAAGTTTAATCTACATTATTAATATTTTCTTAAGTCTCTAGATCACAGATGAGCAAACTTCAGCTTGAGGGTGAAATCTAGCCATTTTCTTGTTTTTGTACGGCCCGCAAGGAATAGTTTGCAGATCTCTTGTCTAGACAATAAACAAAACAACAAATCAATCCCTGATTTATAGCATTTGTCAGTTTCCTGGCTGGCTGCTGTCCTTCATTCTCAAAGAAAATGAAGATGACATCACTATGTTGGAGTCAAAGCACACTCTGTCCCACTGTGGCTGATCAGACCAATATGAGCTTCGAATGCTCTACCACAGTTCAGGCACAAATAGTCCATATGAATATTTGGGGTGGAGATGTTTCTAAATGTGTGCATCTCACCTTTCTTTTGAGCTACTGCAATTCTGCTTCACACATAGAGCACAGTGCCTTCTTTGATGCAGGCATCTCCCAGGCCATGCAATCAATTCCCAAGTTCTTCAGACAGACCTTGAGAGTGTCCCTTTCTTGCTTCTTCTAACTGCCAAGTGACTTCCTTGCATGATAATAAAATAATTTTTAGGCAAATGTATGTTTAGCATTCAAACAACATGGCCAGCCCATTGGAGTTGCTCTCTCTGCAGTAGAATTGAATGCTTAGCAGTTAAGCTCGAATATGGATTGATTCTCTGTTGTTTGTGCTAATTTTGGCCTAACAACATGAAGAAAACACCAGTTCTCCATCAGCCAATACCACACCTTCCATATGTGGAATTGCTGGCTTCATCAAATGGAGAAGTTTTGGATGCTGTGAATAAGTTCACTTTCTTGGCAGTATACTTTTCAGGGATGTACACACTGATAATGAAGTTGGCACATGCATTGCCAGAGCTACCTCAGTGTTTGGGAGGCTCTGAAGGAAAGTGTAGGAGAGAAGAGGTATTAGACTAACTGCTAAACTGAGTCTACAGAGCCATTGCACTGAACTCATTGTATGCCGGTGAAACCAGCAACATTCCAGGAAACTGAATTACTTCCTTTTGAATTGTCTTAGGAATATTCTGAAGATTACCTGTCAGGATAAGGCACTAGACACTGAGGTCATTTCTTGTGCCAATTTCCTAAATATTAATACTCACACTAAAAACTATTAATTGTCCTGAGCAAGTCTAAGTCAGCTCCAGCATACCATGTGACTGAAGCAGGATTGCCCACATACTTCCTTATTTGTATGCTTTCTGCAGACCTCTTTAAAAAATACATATCAAATATGACAGAAAGAGAATATGAAAGGGGGAAAGGGAGTATGTATTGGGAGTGTTCATTCTGTGTCTAGTGATTGCTCATATTATCCTAACAATTAGAGGAAAGGACACACATATTTGAAGTATATCAGAAAAATTAAAGCAAGAGTCAATGAAACAAATTACAAAACCATAAAAATGGAAGGTGGGAAATAAAAGATTAATGAAGATGTAAAAGTGGATGGGGGTCATTAAGATTTCTTTCTGGGTAATCTGGATACTTTGGAGACCATGGAGATCATGGAGGCAAAGAGAGGGGCCCTATATTTTTCCTCTCTTGGCATGAGTGACTCCCCTTTAGAACTTATCTCCATTTTGGTATAGATTAAGCAAGTCTTTGTGTCTGAGTTTGTCCCCCTTCCAGTGTGCTCTGTAAACCTAACCATTGAAAAAGTAGGTTATCCCAGACAGCCATAAAAGAAACAAATGTCTTTGCCCCCATACAAGGCTAACCTCAGAGAAAACTTTGTCCTAGCATCAAGGACAAATATACTTAAGTCTATAAAAATTCTTCTGTCTTTCTTATTCAAGAATTATCCAGGATACCTGGAAAATATCATTAGAAAATAGTTTAAGTAGTCAGTTTCTTCATGTTCTTAAGTAGTCAGTTTTCTAGTGTTCTATTAGTGCTTACGACTTCTCTCGTCTGGGTATGGTCTCAATAGGAAACATTTTTGTGGCCTCGTGGGCCAACAGAGTAAACTTGAACAAACTTATAATCTGCCACTGGAGAAAAGAGTTGATGGCAGAGTTGATGAAATAATTCTTCATCGACCTTTTCAGTTTTCTGTGTACTTGAATATAAAGAAAGCAGAAAACCACAACAATCTCCAACTAACCATGGTGAAAGACTGAAGGGAAAGGAATACTCTCCCAAACATGAGACTTTGAAAAAAAATTATTTTGAACCTAAAAAATAAAATAAGCGGTTCCTTAACATATTAGAATTTTAAAAAAAGATGATTGCCTACAACACAGCTAATCTATAGTATACAACTTGCTATTCCTTTTAAACACATAACTTTTTTTTTCTCTTCACTGGTGCTGCAAATAATATATCTACTCTATTCTACTGCTCTATCTTTCTATTTCTTAGCAAGCACAAAGAAGGTATTTTTAAAATTTACTTTATTTTTAATTTATAGAAGAAAATAAGCTTTTCATAATATAGCTTAATAAAAAGATGATTGCACATAAAATAAAAATTTATTATGTACAACTTGTATGTTGTGAATATATGATAAAGTTATCTTTTTTTTAGTATTTTCCCAATTACATGTCAAAACAACTTTAGCATTCATTTTTACAAGATTTTTAGCTCCAAATTTTTCTCCCTCCCTTCTTTCCCATTCCCTTTGCCAAAAATGGTGGGCAATTTGATATAGGTTATGCATGTGCTATCTTGTTAAACATTTCCATATTCGTAACAGGTATGTTTCTTATAAACAATCCATTGCAGGATTCTGGTTTTGGATCCCCTCTGCAATCTGCTTATATTTTACGGGAGAGTTCATCCCATTCACATTCAGTTATGATTATTAACTGTATTTCCCTCTATCCTATTTCTCTTCATGTTTATCTCTCTCTCTCCTTTTACCTTTTCCCTCCTTGACAGTGTTTTGCTTGTGTCTACCACCTGCCCTGGTCTGCCCTCTCTTCTGTCAGACCCCACACACACTTTACTTAATCTCCTCCTGTCCTACTTTCCCATCAGGTAAGATAGATTTCTATATTCAACTGGTTGCATATATTATTCCCTCTTTGAGCCAATACTGATGAGAGCAAGATTCAAGCAATATACATTGCTCTCCCCTCCCATCTTTTCTTCTACTGTAATAGATTTTTCAAGCCTCTTCATGTGAAACAGTTTACCCCATTCTGCCTTGCTTCTGTACCCAGTGTACTCCTTCATCATCCCTTAGTTATTTCTTTAGTCATTCCCTCAAGTTCACTTTATTTCCTTCTAGCTGTGCTATACAAATTTTAAGAATTATATTATCTTCCCATTCAGGGATGTAAACAGTTCAGCTCCATTGAATTCCTTATGCTTTCTTTTCTCTTAGATTGATATTGGAGATTAAATTTTTTGTTCAATTCTGCTCTTTTCTTTGTGAAAGCTTTAAATCCTTCTATTTCATTGAATGACCATTTTCTCCTTGATGTATTATGCTTAATTTCACTGGGAAGGTGATTCTTGGTTGTAGTCCTAGCTCATTTGCCTTCCAGAATATGTTCCATGATCCACAATCCTTTAAGGTTCCAGCTGGTAAGTCCTGTGTGATCCTGATTTTGGCTTACCAGTGTTTGAATTGTTTCTTTCCAGAGTATTTTTTCCATGACCTAATAGTTCTGTAATTTGACTATAATGTTCCTTGGAGTATTTATTTTTGGATCTCTTTCCTGAGGTGATCAATGAATTCTTTCTATGCCTATTTTGCCCTCTGGTTCCAGGGCAATTTTCCTTGATAATTTCTTGAAAGATACTGTCTAGATCCTACTTTTGATTATAGCTTTCAGGCAGTCTAATGATTCTGACTTTGCCTCTCCTGGATTTGTTTTCAAGATCAATTGTTTCTGCCATGAGGTATTTTACATTTTCTTCATTTTTTTTCATTCTTTTGAATTTGGTTGATTTATTCTTGATGCCTAACAGAGTCCTTGGCTTTCACTTGCCCAATTTCAACTTTTTGGAATTGTTTTCCTCAATTAGCTTTTGTACTTCCTTTTCCATTTGACGAATTGTACTTTTCAGGGAGTTGCTTTCTTCAGTGGATTTTTGTATCTCTTTTTCCATTTGGTCAATTCTACTTTTTAAGCAGTTGTTTTATTTTTCCAAGCTGTGGAATCTTTCTTCATAATTCTCTTGCATCACTCTCATTTCTTTTCCCAATTTTTCTTC
Source organism: Phascolarctos cinereus (assembly GCF_003287225.1). Lineage (NCBI taxonomy): Eukaryota > Metazoa > Chordata > Mammalia > Diprotodontia > Phascolarctidae > Phascolarctos > Phascolarctos cinereus. The sequence goes on along the minus strand of NW_027555847.1, from coordinate 351,414,409 downwards.
TACCTCTTTTATATGATTTTTAAGCTCCTTTTTGAGCTCTTCTGTGAGTTCTCTCTGGGCCTGAGATCACTTCCCATGTTTCTGTGGACTTTTGTCCATAGTTGTTTTGACATTGTTGTCCTTTTCTAAATTTGTGTTGTGATCCTCCCTGTCATCATAATAACTTTCCGTGGTCAGGTTTTTTTTGTTCATTTTTTGCTCATCTTTTTTTTTGACCTTTTCCCTTTTCCTTTAAATTTTAGCTCTGCTCCTAGGGTGGGGTTTTGCCCATAGGTTTTTTGACATCGTTGTCCTCTTCTGAGTCTCCCTGCTCACCTCCCCTCACTCCCAATCTAAATTCACACACTCCCCTAAAAGTCTCTCCCTCACCCTGTCCTCCAGATTTTTTCACCTCTCTACATGTTCAGAAGACTTCTACACCCTTCCAAATGTACAAGTTGTTTCCTCTTCAACCCAAATGAGAGTAAGGTTCCAATACTATCAGTCCTCTACCCCCACCTGCATATTCTGTACTACTTCTTCCTTTCACATCCCATTTTATAATATAATTGTTCTTTTTTACCTTTTCCTATCCAATATTTTTTAGAATCACCCCATCATACACAACTGAAACTTTCCTTTCAAACTAGCTAAGTAATGATGACAGTTTTAAGAATACTTATTATATATATATATATATATGTGTGTGTGTGTGTGTGTGTGTGTGTGTGTGTATGTATATATATAAAATACATACATATACATACGATAAGTAAACAATTTGACTATAATGAGTGCCTTATAATTAGTCCTGATGTTCTTTATATTTCTTTTGGATCTCTTATATCAAAATATCCATTGAATTTTGGTCTTTTTGTTACAAATAATGAAAATCTTTCAGTTAAGCGTTCTTTTTTTTCATTCTTAATTACACTAAATTTTGCTGGGTACGTTATTCTTGGTGGCAACCGCAGCTCTTTTGTTATTTGAAATATAATGATCCAAGTTCTTTTAAAGTAGAAGCTGCTAGGTCTTGTGAAATTCTAACTGTGCTTTTGTGGTATTTAAATTGGGTTTTTTTCCCTTGTTGTTTGTAATATTTTCTCCTTAACTTAGGAGTTCTAAAACTTGGCTATGATATTCCTGTGAGTTTTCCTCCTGGAATTCCTTTCAGATGGTGAATGGTAGATTTTTTTTATATATTTCTACTTTACCTTCTTATTCTAGAACTTCAGGACAATTTTCATTAATAATTTCTTGTAATATTGTATCCAGATTCTTTTTTTTGTTGTTATAACTTTCAGGTAGTCTGACAATTCTTATTCTGTCTCTCCTTGATCTGTCCTCTGGATCAATTGTTTTTCTAATGAGATGTTTCAGATTCTCTTCTTTTTTCTAGTCTTATTATTTCTTGTTGTCATAACGTCATTCAATTCCTCTTGCCCATTCTAGTTTTCAAGTAATTATTTTCTTCCTTAAGATTCTGCACCCCTTTTTCTAATTTGTTAACTTCATTTTCATAATTTTCTTGGATTGCTCTTCTTTTTTTCCTTTTTTTCCTTATTTCCTTTCTCCTATTTGACTTTTGAATTCCTTTTTAAGTTCTTACAAGAACTCTTTGAGGGTTTGTGACCATTTGACGTTACTTTTTGGGGTAGGAGTGGCTATTTTTTTTAGCTCACTATCTTTTTCTGAATATGAATTCAGATCTTCCTTTACACCAACATAGCAAAGGGTTGGATTTGTTTTCTTTTGTTCATTTTTCTTTTGCTTTATTTTGCTTTTAGCAGCTTATTGTCATAATCAAGTTTTATGTTGTAGTTTTAAGTAATATTGCTCTAGGCCTCGGATTCTCTTTACTATTATTTTCTGAATTCATCTGGGGACTTGACCTCAGGTACCCCTCTCCTAAGTCATAGATAAGGCCCCCTTCTACTCTGTCCCCAAAATATTCTTGCTTCCTGAGGTACTGCACTCACTTAGTGAGTGCTCACTCCTCCTTGCCCACATCCACTGCCAGGGATCATGTCTAGTCTGTGCCATTAGGCCTAACCTCCAGAAACAGTGGGTGTCCTTCATTCTTCCCCCACTTAGCTGTCTGCTATTCTTCAGACAAAAGTCTATGAGGTAAAAGTTTGTGAGGTGAAAGTTCCGGAGGCTTCCCTTGCTTCCTAACTGAGCTACCCAAGGACCTGCTGTTTGTTGATTCAGTGGAGTAGGCCTGAAGATGTCTTCACTTCACTCAGGCCAAACTTCAGCCCCTAGAGGCCCTATCTTTCCTGAAATCCTCTCAGTTTATTTTGAGAGAAAATTTCTTTACTTCCTTATTTTTTGCTGCTCTGTGTTCATTTTTCGGAGATTTTCTGTCTGCTTGTGGAGGAAATGTGGAGAGCCTGGAAACTTCTGACCTACTCCACCATCTTCCCAGAATCCCCAGAGTATGTCTACTCTGTTCTACTGATCTACCTTTCTGCTTCTAAGCTAGAACCAGATAGTTTTGATAATTACTCCTTTGTTTTACAGCTTAAGATCTGGTACTGCTAAACTTCCTTCCTTTGTATTTTTTATTAATTCTTTTGATATTCTTTTGAAATCAAAAAAAGTCAAGCTTCAAAAAGAAATGGTTAAAAAGATAACAGAGTAAAGGTAAAAAGTCAAACATTAAAAGAGAAAGCATGAAAATATCAGTCAGGGAAATATCAAAGTTTACTCCTAGAATCATACAATTTTAGGACTGAAAGAGACTTTAGACGTGTGTTAATCCCACTTACTCCTTTTTAAGAAACTATAGGTTAGAGAGGTCAAGTGCCCAAGGTACCACAAGTGATTTGGTGGCAGTTCAAGCTCTGATTTTGGTCTCTGAACTCCTAGGACAATCTCCTGAGCCTCATTCTAGCCTGATTTATAGGACAAAATAATGTTGTTCTTGAGGATGAAGATATTAAAAAGTGTTAAGAGGCCAGCACAGTAAATAGAAAAACTGGGGGAAAGCAAAGATGTGACATAGAATGCTTCGCAAAATTTCTGATTAGCTGATATAAAGTTCTAGGATACCAAAGCAACGTCAGTCCAATAGAAGGGTAAAGGAGACCATTGTAGCATGGGTTTTTAAATATATCAGAGTAAAAATCTTTTAGAGTTGGAGGACAGATGGGAGAAGTAGATACAAAGACAAGTTTACAGGAACTTCCACGATAACAGACTTTTCTTTTCCATTTTTTTTGTGAGATAATTTACTTCATTCTACCTCTCCCTTTCTTCTTCTCCAATATAATCCTCTCTCATCCCTTAATTTTATTCTCCAGATATGACCCCTTAATCTTCAACTCACCCTGTGCCCTCTATCTATCTATCTATATATACATACATATAATTTTTTTCCTCCAACTACCCTAATACTGACAAAGGTCTCATGAGTTATAAATATCATCTTTCCATGCAGGAATGTAAACAATTCAATCTTAATAAGTCTCTTATGGTTTCTCTTTCCCATTTATCTCTTCACGTTCCACTTGAGTCCTGTATTTGAAAGTCAAATTTTCTATTCAGCTCTGGTCTTTTCATCAGGAATGCTTGAAAGTCCTCTATTTCACTGAATGACATTTGTTCCCCTGAAGAATTATACTCAGTTTTGCTGGGTAGGTGATTCTTGGTTGTATTCCTATCTCCTTTGCCCTCAGGAATATTATATTCCATGCCCTATGGTCCTTTAATGTAGAAGCTGCTAAATCCTGTGTTATCCTGATTGGTTTCCACAGTACTTGAATTGTTTCCTTCTGGCAGCTTGTAATATTTTCTCCTTGACCTGGGAACTCTGGAATTTGGCTACAATATTTCTAGGAGTTTTCCTTTGGGGATCTCTTTCAGGAGGAGATCTGTGGATTCTTTCAATTTCTATTTTGCCCTCTGGTTCTACTATATCAGGGCAGTTTTCTTTTGATAATTTCTTGAAAGATGATGTCTAGGCTTTTTTTTTTTTTGATCATGGCTTTCAGATAGTCCAATAGTTTTTAAATTCTCTCTCCTGGATCTATTTTCCAGGTCAGTTGTTTTTCCAATGAGATATTTCACATTGTTTTCTAATTTTTCATTCTTTTGGATTTGTTTTACAGTGTCTTGATTTCTCATAAAGTCACTGTCTTCCAATTGCTCTATTCTAATTTTTAAGGAAGTATTTTCTTCAGTAATCTTTTGGACTTCCTTTTCCATTTGGCCAATTTTTCTTTTTAGGGCATTCTTCTCCTCATTAGCTTTTTGGACCTCTTTTTCCATTTGGGTTAGGCTATTTTTTAAGGTGTTATTTTCATCAGTATTTTTTTGAGTCTGCTTTAGCCAGCTGTTGACTTGTTTTTCATGATTTTCTTGCATCATTCTCATTTCTCTTCCCAGTTTTTCCTCTACTTCCCTTACTTGCTTCTCAAAATCCCTTTTGAGCTCTTCCAAGGCCTGGGACTGATTCATATTTTTCTTGGAGGCTTTGGATGGAGGAGCTTTGACTTTATTGTCTTCTTCTGGTTGTACATTTGATCTTCTTTTTCACCAAAGTATGATAATATAGTCTGACTCTTTTTTTGAGGTTTGTTCATGATCCCAGCCAATTACTTGAGTTTTAAACTCTTTGTTAAGGTAAGAGTCTGCTTCCAATGTGGAGAATGTACTGTCCCAAGCTTCAGGGGTTTGTACAGCTGTTTTCAGAGATACTTGTAGGGACCTGTAAATTTTCAGTTCTTCCAAGGTGGTATGATAAGGGGCGAGGTGTTTACTCTTTTCCTGGCCTGTGACCACAAGTACTCCTTTCTGTCCTGTAACCATGAGGTCTGCACATTCACAGAACCTTACCAGCCTCTTGTTTTGATGCTTTGCTGAGTCTGTGATCTCACCAGTGAGAAGGGTCTTCCCTCCAGCAATGCAGGTCCAAAGACTTCACTTCCTCTGGGATTCTCATCCAAGTCTTCTGGTAAATCACCTTACCACAGCTGAAGAAGCAGAGATATAGGTCAGCTGAGACCATATCTAGCTAGCAACACAGTGCCCAAATGGACCAAATGGAATGTTTATTTTCAGTACTTTCAAATTTACATTGTCTAGCTTTTGCCTTTTTCATTCTTTTCTTCCTTCATATAATTGATACTACACCATATCCTGATAACCTCCCATGCTTTCCTAACTTTACTAGTTCCCTATTTCTGGAATGCCCCCACTGAGCCTCCTACCCCTCACCCGTCTTCTATTATCAACACTCTATCCAGCCTTCAAGATTCAAATCAGTGTAATTGAAAGTTATCACAACTTTATTTGACTTTATGAACCTTTGAACCTCTCATGTGTGCTTACTATATTTTGATTTATATTATGATGTTCTCTACACATGCCTATCATGCCGAATAGATTATGAGTTCTTTGAGGACAAGGACTATCTAATTTACTTTTTTTTTAACCTGCTTTTTAAGGCAAACAAATGACACAATGAAAATCTGACCAATGAATAAATGAAATTTTGGTCATACTAGTTTTCCCACATTAGTGGGACCAGTGCAAGCAATATTCTAGTTTCCCTTTCCACATAGACCAATGACACAAAATTTGGATATATGCACAGTTTACCTCAAGTCTGTCCACACATTAATCCACCATTAATCCACTATCAAGGTAATTTTTCCAAAGTATAGGTCTGGACATGCCACCTCCATGTTCAATAAGGTAAATATAAAGTTTTCTGTTTGATCTTTAAAGTTCTTCATAACCTGACCCTTCTTACCTCCCTAGTTTTCTCACACATTACTCCTCTCCAAGGGGTAACTAAATGGCAAAATGGATAGAGCATTGGGCCTAGAGTCAGGAAAATTCTTCTTCCTGAGTTCAAATCAGACTTCTGAGACTTACTAGCTGTGTGACTCTGGGCATATCCATTAACCCTGTTTGCCTCAGTTTCCTCATTTGTAAAATGAGCTAGAGAAGGAAATGCAAACCATTCCAATATCTTTGCCAAGAAAACCCCAAATGGGGTCCCAAAGAGTTGGACACAACTGAAAAATTACTAAACAACAACAAAAACTCCTTTCTATACATTCAACAATCAAGCTATACTACTTTTAGTTCCTGAAACACACTACTTCAAGCCCCAACTTTGTAGCTTTAAACTGGCTGTCCTCAATGCCTAGAATGACCTCACCATCAGGAGTATGTTGGGAAATAGTTAACAACTGACTCTAAAAAAACGCACATAGGATATACTTGTAAGTTTAATCTGCATTATCAACATTTCCTCCATCACTTTAAGTCTAGAAAATGGACAAAACAACAAATCAATTCCTGGTTTGTAGCCTTTGCTGCAGACTTCTGAAGTGTAAATGCTCACCCTAAAAATTTAACAATCAGCTCTCCCAAGCTAGTACAAGCTGGTTTTAGCATACACCTGCCTCACCTCCACCTCTTAGTTCCTCTTCAGGACTCAGCTCAGAAGTTCACCTTCTCAGAAGGCCTTTCCCCATCCCATGAGCTCCTAAAACCTAATCTTTTCAGATGACCTTCTGTCTACTTTGTATGCAGTTTTAATAGCTTAAAACTACACTAAGACTTTGATGACAACATATATATCTTGATATACCTAATCATTTACATGTTTCCCCAACTAGATTACATGCTCCTTGAGGGCAGGAACCGTTTTTTTTTTTCATTTCTTTGTATTCACAGAACTTAGCCCAGCTCCTGGAGCATAATAAGTCTTTAATGGGGCAGCTAGGTGGGGCAGTGGATAGAGCACTGGCCATGAAGTGAGGAGGACCTGAGTTAAAATCTGACCTCAAACCAAACACTTGACACTTACTAGCTGTGTGATCCTGGGCAGGTCACTTAACCCCAATTGCCTAAAAAATAATCTTTAATAATTGCTTGTTGACTGGCTATCCATCAGAACAGGTTTTGCTGTTACATTTCTGGATGTAGCCCCATTCCATCACAGGTCTGGTCACAGAGAAAATCACTAACAAATCACAATGAATTCATTTAGTATTAAGAAATAAGTTAATTCAACTGTTTTAAGGCATCCTTCCTCTTGATGACCTGTGTCTCCATTTTACATGTTTGTTCCCAAGCCCTTTACTTATTCTAGAATATTATATCCCAGAGGTGGAGAACCTGCAACCTCAAGGCCACGTGTGGCCCTCTAGGTCCGCAAGTGTGGCCCTTTGACTGAATCCAGTTTTTTGCCTCAAGGCTGCAGGTTCCCTACCCCTGCTATATCCTTTTTGCTTATGTTTTCCTACCCCTTTGATACTAACACATCCTGAATTTCTTGTGTCTCTGCCCTTTCCTGGTGGTGCGGTGTGGTGTACAGGAGGTATTGATTGATGAAATGTATTTTGGTTAATTCTCTTTCCTCTGATCCTTTCAAAAATCCCAAACTTCCATTTCTATCCATGCTTTCTGAGGCAATCCTTTCATAAGATCATATGGAATCAAAGGATCTCAGCTGAAGTTACCACAAAGGCCTTCCAGTCTCATTCCCTCATGTTACAGGTAGGGAGACTGAGACCCAGGGCAATGAAATACCTTGTTCAAGTTCACACAAGAAGCAAATAGCAAAGTCAGTATGGGAACTCAGGTTCTCTGAATTCCAAAGCCAGTGTGCTTCCTGCTGTTGTATGCTGCCACATTTTACAACTTAAAAAATCAAGGACCAAAGACTTTCAAGGCTGGTTTAATGTTATAGGGTTAGAGACCAGGATAGGACTAGAACCCACATTACATCACTCTTTGGAGCCGAAACATGGAACGTAAGTGAAACTGTTGTCTAAGCAACCTTGGCAGTATCTCTGGAGCTATGCAGAAAGGGTTTCTTGTGGGTAAGACAGAATTTCAGCATACTACTAAATTATTCTCAGTGATCCAGGAGGGAAAATCACACATTGATTTGTTTTATAGCAGATTTTTTTCTGTGAAAAATTATACCTAGAATGTTTTTTTCTCCTATTAAAATTGTGGTGACTTGGGAAGAGTTTCAACATTGAGTATTGAGAGATCTTCAAATAAATGTTGGATCAGAGGGTTATATTAAGTTATCTTTGAGTGCACTTAATGGAATTCATACTAATTTATTTGCTTCATTACTAAATCTGTCCCTGTCTTTCACTTTATAATCTATCACCCAATAAGAAATCATGAGGCAAAATGACAACTAGCATGAAATTGCACACACAAAAAAAAATATGTGTTTTCCAAATTGCCTCAGGAAGATTACAGAAAGGCAACATGGCTTGCTGGATGTGGAGCAGACCTTGAAAGCACTGGGTTCAAGCTCTGCCTTTGACTTATATTGAGCAAATCATTTGAGCTCTCAGGGCCCCAAGCAACACTCCAAGACTGACATTCTTAGTGTTTTGGGGTCAGGGACTCCTTTGGTCATTTGTTAAAGCCTATATAAATCCTCCATCTTTTTTTTTTAACTGGGTCTCCTTATCTCACCTAGTCTAGAAGTACCACGGCACTCACAGATCTGATCTCACTGTTGATTGTCACTGAAACTTTGACCTATCCTATTTCTGATCTGATTTGCCCAGGTTTTAAAATGACAAAGGTTGGTATGAACCTATACCAATTAAAGAAATCTCATCCTTTTCATATAATGGCTCTAGTAACAGCATAATAAAACTCTTGTTTGTTTATGAAGGCACAAGAGGAAACAAGAGGAAGGAAGAGGAAACATCTGAGCAAACATAGCAAAGTCTCTGGCTGGTTTGCCTCTGGTTAGGCACCCTGGTTACCCCTCACAAGCTCATCATATTGGTGCCAGACAATGCAGACCCTTACTGGGCTTTACCCCTATTGTAGCTCAGAAGTTCCAAGCTCAAGCCATCCAACAGCCTCAGCCTCCCTAGGAGCAGGAATTATAGACATGTACCACTGTGCTCAGTGATCCCTTCTTAGAATAACGTTTTCAAATACATAAAATAAAACTCAAGACTACAAAGGAAGCCAATGAAACGGAAATACAGTTATCAAAATATATTTTTTTTATTTTATGAACTTCAAGTTAAGATATGAAAGACTAAAGACCTTGCTCAAAGACTGGAAGTTACAAACAGTTCTTGATCAGGATTTGTAAACTGATTTTAATCTTTGGGATTTCACTATATGAATAAAAGCATAAACCTAGACCAAAAGATAATAAAAAGCATTTTTTCAAAAAGATAAAATATACCAAAATGGTTAAAGAAGATAACTTATAATATGAATCCTAAAATGAAGAAGGTGAATTGAACTATAATTTCACTCATCTCTCCCAGCAAAGGAAGAAAGATATCTCCTCAAATCTGCTGTGTCATCAAATTGTCATTTGCCCTTGCTCAGTGACAGGAGAAATATAGTAGCATCTCAAGAAGAAATGGAAGAATCCCAATCAAGCTACCAAAAAAAATGACATTGCTTTTCTGTATATGTGCACTCTCTGTGTATCTCTGTCTATTTCTGTCTGTCTTTTCCTCTCTCTCTCTCTCTCTCTCTCTCTCTCTCTCTCTCTCTCTCTCTCACACACACACACACACACACACACGCACGTGTGCACGCATGCACATGCACACACATCTACACACACACACACTAAAAGTTAAAATATGTACCACAGTTCATATAGAAAAATAAATTTAAAGCCGGAAGGGAACTTAGATACAATCTAGTCCAAGCCCTTCATTTTACAGATGAAGAAACTGAAACTCAGGAACTTTAAGTGACCTGCCCAAAAATATGTCAGGTTTTAAAATGACATAGGTTGGTATATTCCTTTTAAATAAATCTTATCCTTTTCATATAATGGTTTCAGTAGCAGCATATCAAACTCCTTAGAAAAAGGCCTAAATCTATTAACTTGTAGAAGGGGAAGAACACATACCAAAGTTTCTTAGGAGATTAGAGTTTTCAAAGGTGCAGTGTTTTACATTTGCAGAGGCTACAAGTCTAGTTGGCCTTTTTTAGTGATCTTTGCAGTTTGGCACTATCAACAAAATGTTAAACATCAATGAATCACCAGCGTTGACACCACAAGGACCATACCAATGAAGTGTGGGAGAAAGAGGTAGGATAGGATTTAATTCTATTAGAAAGGTCATGTGGTTAAAAACAATTTTGTTTCTGAAAGATCCCTGAGAGGAGAAGGAGTTTAGTGTTGTGGAAAGAGTTCAAAACAGTGCCAGAATGTTTCAGTCTGACTTCTGGCTGACTCTTACTTGCTATATAACATCAGGCAGGTTATAACTTCTCTCAGCCTCAGGTTCCTCGTCTTTAAAATGGGGATGATAATAACACCTACCTCATAGAGTTGTTGTGAAACTCAAATGAATAATGTTTGTAAAAACTTTTGCAACCTTTAAAGCACCTTCGAAATGTAAGCAATTGTTCTTATTAATTTCTTTGGGCCTCTACTTCCTTAACTCCAAAATACTAACAACACTGCCCATACTGCCTACTGCACAGAGAGAGCTATGCTGATGAAAGCACTTTGTAAACTCAAAGCACTATATTCACATGATCTTTTACTTTTTTCATTATTAATAACCTCTCTAAGTTTCATGTTCTTTCCTACAAATTGGGAATAATAATGCTTGTACTGCTTACCCGACCAGATTGTTGTGAGAAAAATGTTCTGTGGACCTTAAAATGTTATACACAAGTGATTTATTAGCTAGACCCAGAACTTCATTTTAGAGCTGAGGAAACTAACATCCAGAAGATTCATATGATTTGTCCAAGGCCACATAGTTACATAGTAGCAGAGTTAGGACCAGAACCCAGTCCTCAAAGGCTTCCAATTTAATATTCATTCCACTTAAGCCATAAAACTGCAAGAGTTGATGGGAAATCTCCAAGGCTGGAAGGATTGGCAGAATGGGTGGGGGGGAGGGGGTGTTCTTCTTGTCCCCTACTACCTCTAGGGCACCTTAGGGTTTTCAAAGGCAAGAATTTGACTACTTATTGAGAATCTGTCCTTTTTGTTGACTTTCCATATAGTTTTATAGTTCTTTGAAAATAAAGCTTTAAAATCAATCCAGTGGTGATGGCAGAGCCCACAGTCTACCATTTTTCAGATCCTTGTCTCATCTGTAGGTTCTTACTGTGTGCCACACCCTTCTTAGAGTATTCATAAAACTGATGAGAAGTAAATGATTTTCTCTCTTACTCGCTTACAAGATTATTTTTAGGAGAATTCTGTTTTCTTTCCCCCATGTATGAATACACTCTTTCTTTACTGCCACATCACAGTAGAGAATTCTCAGACTATACCAGCAGACAAACAGAGGGCAAACCCTTGTAAGCTCTATAAAGTTAGAAAGGCTTCTATTACTAATCACAATAATGGATGAAGTGCCTGCTATCCAAGAAAGAACTGAACTAAATTGATAGAGGCTCATCAGCAGAAGATTGGCCACCAAGAAAGGAATCGATCATTTTGGCCACAGCAAGTCATTAAGTTTATAGCCAGGCCTGAAGGATCACAATCTGCATTTGTGGGAAGATTATTCTCAGTGAGGAAATCATAAATCCTTGTAATATTGAAGCATGAATCAAGAGAAAACAGCATGTAATAAATAGGGAGACTGAATTATGTGGGAAATGAATCTTCACTTGGAGGAAAGGAGGGAAGGACACCAAGAAAGAAATGGCCAAGCATGGAATGGCTTCAAAGTATTGTGGATAAATTGCTTGCCTCTGAAGAGCAATAACACCATGTGAGCAGTTTGTCTGACAAAATGTGAATTAGATTCATATATTAATGGATAGTTGGTGTAAATCTGAACCAGAAGTACCTCTGGCTCCCACCTAAGTTTTGTTCAAGTGTCAACTGTTGACCTTGCCCAAGAGAAAAAGAGTATTTAAGATGCAAAAAATCCAATCCCCCCAATTATGTACCAAACCACTGAGAGACAATAAGCAATGATATAATAGGAATCATTGACTCTATGACTAATCACTAACCTAGAATCTTTTCATTTATTTTGATTAATCCAATACATTCAGAAGCAGGTGACATATGGCTAAACAGATGAAGGAGAACGCAGAGTTCTGTGGTAGAGACACATAATATGTTGTCAGTAAGGAGAAGAACAGTCATCCATCAGTCTGGGACTCCCTTTAAAAAAAATATAGGTGGGAAGAGATGGTGGAGAGGTGGGGAACAGGCCAGGGAACAAGATGACTGCCTTGAAAAGAAGCAACTATATAATTCATCATGATTAAGTACCTTCATTCTAAGTGACAACATAGAAGTGTTTTATGGACAATGGGGAGAATAAGAAAGCAACAAAAAAAAGTGGTGGGTTTTGAGGTCATAATGAACTCACATTTCTCCCACCTTTTTCTTTGACATTCAAAAGCAAATGTCAGACAAAAAGTAAATGGTATCATAACAGCTGAAGGGCCAGGAATCTAATGTGATTTCTGCTTTTGGAAAGTGAAAGTAACTTGAGGAGGGGGAGGGGAAATGAGCATTCATAGAACCCTAGGGAAGGGATTATTTGGACTGGATGATATCTGAGATCCCTTCTTACTTTGAGATTCTAGGATTTTATGACTTCATAGAGCTGATCTCTTCGTCTAACCCTCCACAATAGAATAGGTCCACCTTACATCATACTTTCTTTCCTATTTCTCCCCTGCTCCTCTCAAACAAGCTGCCACTAGCAACTTATTCTCATCTCTGTACACCTACTCATGCCTCTCCCACTTATCTTCTTCCCCAGAAGTAATAACTGAGCTTAGATCTAACGTGGAAAATAATCACTAATCAATCATCATACAAGCATTTATTAAGTGCCTGCTATTTGCAAGACACTATGTTAGGCATTGGGATTGCAAAGACAAGAGTGAGACAATCCCTGCCCTCAAAGAGCTACCATTCTAAGTAATGTAAGCCCTTTTAATTACTGTGTAGCAAGCACTTTAGAAATGGAGTAAATACTTAGCATGTTATTTTCCAAAGAATATCTTTTGAAGCATCTATTATATTAGATATTGGCCCCAAAGAAGTTAATACTGACACTAGTTTTAGTTGGATGGTGTGGAAATGGCAATAGCTAATTTTTATATAGATTTACGGTTGTAAAGCACTTCCACTTGCATTATCACAGTTGCCTTATAAGGTGAATAATACAAGGATTATTATTCCCTTTGTATTGATGAAAGAACCGTGTATTCAGAGGTCCAATGACTTTTACCACATAATTAACCAGTTGGATTATAGAGGTAGATAGTGCCTTAAAAATCATTGAGCCTCAAACCCTCATTTTATAGGTAGGAAAAGTGAGGCTTAAAGACTTGACCAGCATCTCATAGTATTAGTAGTGGTAACAGAGACACACAGCATGTTGTTAGTTGTCAGGAGCACAGTCATCTACCAGTTAGAGGCAGGTTTTGAACTTATGCCTTCTTGACTCTAGGTCCATCACTTTGTCCACTAGGCTGAGACTACTCACAACTAATATTTCTTATTCCAAGTCTACTGTAATTTTTTACTACTTAATACATTGTGTTAAAGATAAAAATCAGACCTTTTTTGGAACCAAAAGTAGAGGCAATGATTTATAATACATTCTTTGATACAGCTTTCACCCCTTCTTCCAGCACTAAATGCCCTGGGAAACTTTTAAGGTCCTTCTTAGTTTATGACATATATTTGAAAATCCATTTAATATACTATCCCTTTCAAATATACCTTTCTTTTTGGATAGATCCTCAAATCATTTTTCAAGCTCTGATATCTTTTTGTCCACTTCTGAGAAGAGAATAAAAATGATTCCGATGACATGTCATCTAAGGTTGGGTCAGGTCACATAAGAGCCATACTAAGGTGGGAAAGGAGAAAATCCCAATTCTGAAAAGAATTGCCTTGAACTTTGAGGTTGGCTTAAGCAAAATTCTTACCCATCCCCTAAGGCATCTCAGATTTGCCCTTCCTGGAACATCTTCTGTGTCCAATTTTTCTTCCCAGCCACTCAGTCAAAGTGACTTAGCTTTGCCTGGCCTTCTCTAAGGCTTGACTCAGAAAGCAGAGGGAGACTGGCAATAAAACTAACACTGCAAATAACTGGAAGTGGTAGTAATAAAAGTAGAGCTCTGTGCCTCCATCACCCCCTCCCATACCTTCTGCCTGAAATGTGCTTCCTCTCAGACCCCTTTCCTTATTTGAGGTGTCAATTCTGGCATAAGAGGACGAATCTTATCTTTTTAGTGTTGGTATGAACTAAAACAAATCACTTAGCACCACCCCTTCTGCCTCTATAGCTATGTTCTTAATTTATTAAATGCCAGACTTTGCCACTTACTATCTGTGAGACCTTAGGCAAATTACCTAACCTCTCTGAGCCTCAGTTTCCTTATCTGTAGACTGAGAGACGGTTGGACTAGAATATTTGTAAGGTTTCTTCTAGCTCTAAGTCTATGACTCTTTGAAAGGGAATATACAATCAGAAAAGTGACAATATAGTTGTTCTAGCAAGCCTTCTTGTTTAGACTGAGTGTGATACAGAGGCAGTACACTGGGGAGAAGAGAAATATTCCTTACAAATAACTTACGAGCAAAGTTTTCAAATTCTAGAACACCCCTACATCTAACACATTTTTCCTTAGTTTTTTTTTCTTAAGGCAGGATAAAATATAGCTGCCTTTAGATCTTAAAGGAAGGACTATATGATTTGTCTCTAGAGTTTCCTCTGGGATGGATATACTGACTTTTAAGATGAGTTTTGTGTTAAGATATTTAAACACAAATGACCTTGTGTTAACCTTCAGTTTCCATCAAGTCTGCTTGATGACAGGAAATACCAAGCAAAGTGGACCATTTCCCTCTTGCTACTGCTAATTTTGTAAAACCATATTAAAAAAATTTACCAAAGAACAAGAAATGTTTTCTTCAGGTAGGTGCCCAAGGGATAAGGATCAAGGAAGTGTTACTTCCCAGGTGAGAAGTGAAGATGGTATCTTTTGTTAGAAATAAAGAGGCACCTTTGTTTCAACAGCCTTTCCCCATTCTAAACCTCCAAACATCAGCATTCCAAGACCAGATGACTTCTGGTAAGATTCCATACATCACTTTTAATGAGCGAAGTCCCACATGTAAATACAAATGGATTGTCTTGTAGTTTATACTTGAATTATTACAAAGAGTTACTTACTTAACTGATATATTTAGACTCCATTTCCCAGAGAGTTTAAATATAGTAGTTAATTACCACAAAAAATATTTTTTTCCAGGTGATACTTAGTTGCCTTACATTGCTGGAGATCCCCTTCTGTTCATTTTTGTTTCATTATCCGGGTTGTCACTCCCTTCTATATTCATCTCAAGAATTTCATGGCCCTCTAATTCTTTGGAACATTCTTCAAAATTCATCACTTCTAGGGAGCTATCATAAGTTATTAGACAACCTCTCAAATACCCAGCCCTTCTAGATTAGGCAAAATCTCAATAAATGTAAAGCCTCAGGAACTAACCTATAGCTTCATCAATGACCATCTGTGCTAGGGGACCATGTTAATGAGATATTACTAAATTAAAGGCTGGCTTACCTACTTTTAAGTATAAATAAATGAGCTTACCTTTGGAGTCCACAAGGACATTGTGATCCTCCACAATGCGGGACACACACACAAGCCCAGGTAAAGAACATAGACTTACACACAGAGGTGAGGTAGAATGGAGAACCATAAAACTGCAAGAGAAACCAATCAGAAAGCCACTAAGATTGATCCAAGATGTACAAAGGAGAAAGACAAAGGGTCTTCATAAATGTTATAAAGAGGCAACATATATAAGCTACACAAATAAGAAAAACAGTTCAAAAATTATGTGAAAGCATGAGAAACATCTAAAATTAAAAATGAGCCAGAGCGAAAGTGTTAATACAATTGAAAATGCTATAGAGTAAGTCAGCTAAAGTACCAGCAGCAACAGAGACAAAGAAACAGCAGGCAATTACAAGAAGATAACAAGATAAAAAAATAATTTAGAGAAATTTTTTTAAATCATGTAAGAATTGTGATGCTAAAAAATTTGAACAGGGAATGATGAAAATAACCAACAAAGAGAACAAGACAGTCAACAGCAAACTTACTGTATTGAAAAATGGAATTGCACAAAACACAGAGTAGCTAGATGTATAGGCTTTTTAAAAAAAGTGAATTATCTAATCTTTGGGAAACATGCTGAAGCAAATAACAGATCTGAGTGACAAATCACAATTTAGCAATCTCAGGATAACTGACATTCCAGGGAACTTAGAGAAACAAAGTAACCCAGACACTATACTTCAAGAAAACAGCAAAGAAAATTGTCCCAAATTGGCTAAAATAATCAGTGTGGTGCAAAGAGAAAGAATCCAGGAAATACTAACAAGGTAGGTATCAAAATTCAACATGCTTAGACATAAAAATTCAATACTACAATATATAATATATATGTATTATACATATATATATTACAGAAAAATACAAGTTTTTAGAAGTGAAGACAATTTAGCAAGAAAGAATAATCAGAATCATAACAGACTTTTTAAAAGAAGGCAAGGAACACATGAAGAAATCAAAACATAACATTTATAAAATGTTTAGCAGACATGAGCTAAGTAATTGTCTTCCCAACAAAACTAAGAATGCTCTGTGAAGTCAGGAGACGGACTTTCAAAAAGCAAACAGATGGAAAAGTTTACAGAGAGACATCCACTTCATAAAGTGTTCCAAAAAGAAATAATTCTTCTAAGCAAAAATAACTAGGTAAAATAATGAAGATAAAAATGATAATAAAATATGAAAACTTTCCTAGTACTGTATTGGTTAAATCACTAAAGTATTCAGAAGGATGTTTCTGAGAAACAGAGGGGGTGGGGTGGGGAAGGGAAAAAAGAGGAGATGAGCCAGCAATATCACTATTAGGTTTGTTTCCCAAAGAGATCTGGGAAAAGGAAAAGAATCTATATATTCTAAAATATGTATAGCAGCTCTCTTTAATACTGGAAATTGAGGAGCTGGAGTGTCTCATCCATTGAACAGAAGAAGGCCAGTATCACTAGATCTAATTGCATGTGGTAGGAAGTAAGGTGTAAAAGTCAGGTAGGGAACGGCAGCTAGTTTATGAAGGACTTTGAACACAAAACAGATAATTTTGTGTTTGATTCTGGAGGTGATAGGAAGCTACTGCAATTTATTGAGTATGGGAGTGATATGGTCAGATGTGTAATCAATGGACATCTGCTTTGTTCTCAATTCCTTACTACCACAAAAAAGTGGTGTTATGAATATTTTGGTGTATATGGGACTTTTCTTTCTGCTCTGATCTCTTTGGGGTATATTCCAAACAATGGATGTGGGTCAAAGGGCATGTTCATTTTAAGCATTTGTTTTTAGCACAATTCCAAATAGAGGATTTTGTATTTTATGCTGGAGGTGATAGAGAGCCACTGGAGTTTATTGAGTAAGGGGTAACTTGATCAGATCTGCACTTTAGGAAAATCAAATTGGTGGTTGAATGGAGGATGCAGATCTGACCAGGTTACCCCCCACTCAGTAAATTCCAGTGGCTCCCTATCACCTCCAGGATCAAATACAAAATCTTCTGTTTGGTATTCAACATTCTTCATAAACTAGCCCCTCTCTCCTACTTTTACAATCTTCTTATGCCTTATTCTCCTCTGTTCTATCTTCTCAAGATCCATTTGGATCCTGACTATCACTTACTGTATTAGCTACCCCTCCCAGGTTTTTGTCATCTGCAAATCCAGTTAGAATACAATCTGCAACTTTATCCAAGTTATTGGAAAAAAATGTTAAGCAGCACGAGATCAAGTACAGATCTCTGGAGAATTTCAGTGGACTCTGGCTACACTGATGCTAAACCTTTAACAGCTATTCTTTGGGATTTTGTAGAGAAGAGAAATGGATACATAGCTCAGCAGTTATCTCCTCTGTTGTTGCTTTTGGGGGGGAGGAACATTCTCTGACTTTTGCATATTAGGGGTGGGATATTTTCAAGATATCTTGAGAATCGATTCCAAAATGCATTTTAAATTGTATCGCCATGACCATCGATTTCTTCTGCATAGTCTGGTCTCTTGACAACTTCATCTTCTGAAGTGCCATTGCCATTTTTCAGAATCACATGATCTCAAGTGCAGAAGGAATCTGAGCTTACCTAGTGTGACCTTGATGTGAATTGGAATTCCCTCTACAACATTCCAAACAGTCAACTTGCCTCCACTCGAATACCTCAAGTGATTGGAAAGCTTCACTACCTTATAAGGCAGCTCGTTCTATTTCTGGACCTTCTTATTGTTAAGAAGCCTTTCCTTATATTGAGCTGAAATCTAGCTCACTGATACTTCTGTGGCTGCTTCTCATTCTGCTACCTTGCTTGAGCTGAGCAGAACAATCTAAACCTTCTTATACATGAAAGTCTCTCAAATACTTGGAAAAAAAAAATATCATGCTCCTGTAAGTCTTCTCTTAACCAGACTAAATGTTTCCAGTTTGTTCAACTGCTCCTTATGACATGGTCAACAATCCTGTTACCAGGATGTAATGCAAGTAGAAGAAGGAGGAATCATTCAAGTGACGGGAAAATAGTTGCATTGAATATCAATGCAAAAGTTTGATATGCAAGATATATCAAGAAGTGGTGCGAATATATGAGACCAAGAGCTATCTACTAGTAGATAAGTGGACATAACACATAAATAGTTATCAAGAAGAACTGCAAATTGTAAATAACTACATGAAAATATCCTCCAAAACACTAATACAAGAAATTCAAATTAAATAACTCCAAGGTTTCACCTTACAACCTGAAAAATTGACAAAAACCAAAAACAAGATATAAAATCACCCAACAGATTTGTTCAATATAGTACATATTGGTCTTCTTTCTGAGGTCATATTGAAATGGTCTCATGATCATCTGGTTAACAAGAACACACCAATTGATTTAAAGATCATTTTCAACATTTGTGCATTTTGGTTTGGTTTGGTTTAGGGGGTAGAAGTAGGTTGAGAATTTCTGTTGTTCCTTCAGCATTAGTTTTGTTTATTTTGTTTGTTTTTTTGAGAAGCATGCTGCTTGTGGTCTTTCACTGCTGTCTTCTATAAAATTTGGTAATTAGGTTTGTGTTTGGTAACTAGTATGGTACTTAGCTACTATGTCTCTTTCCTTTGGCAAGAAAATTAAATGTTTGCCAAGTGAGGTAGTTTCTGAGCTGTTTTAGGAATGTGAAGGGCAGATTAAAAGGGTAGGAAGAAAGTAAAAACTTTGCATCAGTGATGCTATATGGTTAAGCAGGGGTCAGGAGAGTCAGGGCTTATCAAAGTCTTAGTAGCAATTTTTTTAGTACCTCTCCTTATATCCATGTTAGCATATAAACCGAAGTGATCTTCATAGTGATCTGTTGGCTTATATTTAGCATGACCACTACAAGGTGAGATGTCTCATTGTTCCATTAATGGATCAATTCCTTGATCAATAAGCACTTATTAAGTGATTACTGTATGCCAGGCATGTGCTAAGAGCTGGGGTCTATTTCCATTTTGACCATTAACAGGACAGGCTGGGGGGTGGGGAGGTTGATTTTTAACACCCCTAATAGGAAAATCACTTAAACTGTAAGTTCAAGCTTCTGGAACAAAACCACCAAATAAGACCTAAACCCCCGGTATAGCACCTACTCCTTTTCCAGATGGTATAGTGAATAGAGTACGGTACCTTGAGTCAGGGAGATCTGACTTCAAACCCCGCCTCAGTTACATATTGGTTGTGTGACCCTGGGAAAGTCACTTAATATCTGTCTCAGTTTCTGTATCTGCCCCAGAATTGTTGTGAAGACAAAATGAGATTTTTGTAAATGACTTCTTAAACTTTGAAGAGCTATATAATTGCTCACTCTTATCATCTTAGGTGATTTGCTGCCACATGCACTCTGCCTGAGACAATCTGGACCACTCAATGTCCACTTTAAACAACTAGGCCTTTCCTATTGCTGTATTTTTGCTCGTGGGGTTTCCTGTACCTGAAAAACCTTTCACCTCCATCTGTACCTTTTGATGTTATTACCACAGCCAAGTGTCACAGTAAAGAGAAGGCCGGGCCTGGAGTCAGGAAGACCCTTTTTCCTGAGTTCAAATCTGGCCTCAGACATTTACTAGCCATGTGACCCTGGGCGAGTCATTTAAGCCTGTTTGCCTCAGTTCCTCATCTGTAAAATGAGCTGAAGAAGGAAATGGCAAACCACTCCAGTATCTTTGCCAACAAAACCTCAAATAGGCTTACAAAGAGTCAGACACAACTGAAAAATAACTGAACAACAATAACAACTATTCTTTGAGATCCAACTTCAATTCCACTTCCTCCATGAAGCCATCTCAGATCTCTCCATTGAAAATCGCCTTTTATTGCTCTGACTTTGGCAGAGTTTGTGTGTGTGTGTTGTGTGTGTGTGTGTGTGTGTGTGTGTGTGTTTTATATTGTTTTCCATGATAGTTCCCATAATGTTATTTATTTGTGAATGTAGCATACTCCCAATCACCCTACTAGGTTGTAGCTTTCAAAAGCAATGACCGGACTTGATTATCTTTTCATCATACATAGCTCATGCCTTATAAGGAACTTGATAAATGTTTATTGAATGGATGAATGAATATTACACACTTGGAGAACAATACAGTACAGGCTAATCAAGTGCTGAATTGTGTGGCAGAGACAATACAAGAATAGGATTTCAGAGACTGTGGGCTCCAGGTCAGGAAGACAATGGAGGAGTGGGATGGAAGCTGGGCCTTGAAATATGGCTTAGTATTTGGTGAGAATAGGGTAGGTTGGAGGGAGTAGAGCACATTCCAGATACCTGAGCAAAGGCTCCAAGGTGCACACATGAGAAATGTGTTCAGGGGACCATAAGCCTTGGTTTTGAGTCCTTATTGATTTGATGAAACCATAGGTAAGTCATTTAAACTCTTTGAACCTTACTTTTCTCATATTTAAATTGGATATACCATATATTCTTTGAGTTTCAGTTCCCTTATTCTGTAAAATGGCAATCATGATACTCCTACAAAGTATTCTGTCAACCTGCATCACAAAAGAGGAAACTAAGATCCATGAAAGAAAGTGACTTCAGAAATTGAAATCCCTAAAGGAAAAATGACTTGACCAAGGTCACACCGTGACAAAGCAGAGCACGTAGAAGAGAGCATGAGCTAGAACCTAATATTACTGAGTCCTAGTTTAACATTGTTTCCTTTGTACCCCAGCAATGTTATTTCTTCACAGTTTCTGGCTTACTCTGGCTTTCTTAACCATTCTTGGCTTTTCCTGACACTGTACACTCATACCAGTCTCCCTGTTCCTCCTTCCTGTTCCCATACACTGAACCCAGCTGGCACCTCCCCAGTTCCAGCATTTGCTCTCTTATTTGGCCTGAAGACTCCACCCTTTCTGATTCCTTTCTTTCATCTACAGGCCAGATCCCAAAATCTGGGAATGGGATCTCAGAAACAAGTTGAAAGTTGCTTTTCTGTTTCTGGTTCTTCTATCCAATAGTTACCCCAAAGCCACTCACAGCCCCAGCTATTTTTTTGGACCTGGATTCTCAACCCTTTCCTGGCCAATGTCAGTCACAACCATAGATAAAAGTCCATTGGGTAGGGCTGGGGAACATTAACAGGGTGCCTAGAGCTGGAGAATTGCTGGGCCTATGGTTTCAAACATCTTCATAGCCCCGTCATGCTAAATAAAATAGGCACTTGATAAATATTTGTTTAACTAAAGCATGGAAGAAGGCATAAAGGAGAAAAAGAGCTTTAGAACCTAGATTCAGAATGCCTCTGCACAGTCTGTCTTGCATAGTATACAGGAATTTGGTAACTTTTTTTTCATAATAACAGGGGTAGGGAGGGAAGAAAAAAAGGGAAAAAAAGAAAATTATGCAATTATTATATGTTTAAAAGGAATAGATATAAGAATAAAAGGAATATATAATAGATTGGTAGTTTCATATACAATCAACTTTTTATTATACTATGTTATAGACATTCTTGTTTTATTTCATGAATTAAAAATAAAATAAATAAAATTTTAAAAAATTAATAGATAAAAACACACATCTCTAAGGCAAGGTCTCTTAACCTGGGGTCTGGGAAATTTTTAAAACAACATTTTGATATCTTTCTCAAGAAAATTGGTTTCCTTTGTAATCCTATATATTTTATTTTATGCATTTAAAGACATTAATCTGAAGAGTTCATAGGCCTCAACAGACTGCCAAAGGGGTCTAAGACAAAAAAAGGTTCAAAACCCTTTCTCTGTTGTGATGATACTTAGCCTTTCCCCTGAAAGTCACCATATATTTAAAGATAATTCATCAAGATAATTTTTTTTGTCTCATTAATAGGAATACCAAGATGCCAGTACTGTACAGCTAATCCAAAGAAGGTAATAAAAATAAGTCAGCATTTGAGACAACCCAAGTCTCCCTGGGCAATACAGCAAACCACACATTCCCATTTCCTCCTCAAATATCACACCTGCTATGAAGAATTTACATAATGGCCTTCCTCTGAAGAGCCTACAATGCTCCCTAAGGTTATTAAGTCCTTAGCCTGAGGCAACTTACAGGAGTTGATACAAAGTGAAGTCAGTAAATACAATGGGGAAAACAATACACACAATGACCATAACAATGGAAATGGAAAGAATAACAACAACTAAACAATAGAACCTGAGTCCTTTGAAATGAAAATGACCAAACTTGACCCCAAAAAAAGATATAGGAGAAGGCTTTCCTTCCTTCCAGTGGATGGGGTACTATGAGCATGGAATATTGCATAGAATTAAATTTTGGGGGGTGTAATTTTGCTGAGCTATTTCCCTCTCACCTCTTACTTGTTCTGTATTGTAATTTTTTGGGAAGACAAGGAATGGGATACATTTGGGAAATGTGAGTGATATAAAAACATGATATCTTTAGGGGGTGGGTGTGTTGCCACATGAGTTTGTCTAACTGGCCTGGAGGCCATATGTGGCCCTTTAGGTTGTCAAATTTGGCCCTTTGACTGAATCCAAACTTCACAGAACAAATCCCTTTAGTAAAAAAATTTGTTCTGTAAAACTTGGACTTAGTCAAAAGGCCACACCCAAGGACCTAGAGGGACACATGTGGCCTCCAGGCAACAGGTTCCCCACTCCTGACCTTGACCATTCCTCTCCAAGAGAGACTGATTCCTGTCTAAAGGAATGGATGATGATGATGGCTTCTCTGCTTTCCTCAGAGAGGAAGAGAGTAGACTAAAACCACATCTATCTCTGCCACTATTCCCTAAATAATGCTAGTCTAGGGGAAATGATGTTTTTCTTAGTTTCAGATTGCCTTCTTGGTTGCTATCTCTTAAAGAGAGTGGAAAACCTTATGCTTATGTCTACAGGTTTGGTTCTTTCCCACCAAATGATAGTCGCACAAAAAGACAATCAGAAATCACAAATAACAAGTAAACTCATTTTTTTAATGAACAGATAACAAACAAAAATCAGAGAAAGTATACACATTAAGATATACCAGAAAATACACAAGTAAATGAGGAAGACAGAGTGATAAAGAGAGAGACAAAGAGAAAGACTTTGTTCTGCCCTAGGTGGAAGCTCCTCAGAGTCTCTAGCGAAGAGCTGGAAATCATGAACAAATTGAGGCATCAGATCCTCTATATGCCTTCCTTTCAAAGTCTTTTCCATCTATGTTTCTATTTCTCTTCAAAGAAGGTCTCTGGGATCACATGTGTCTTCTCCAAAAGCAAGCAGGAAAAAACAGGTGTCTCCTCCCAAGCTCTCATGCCAATTCTGACCTGGATACAGTCATGTAGCATTACAGCAGCATTCTCTCCAGCAATGAGGAATGTATTATTCAAATACTCCAGCTCTGAACTAGGATTATATATATCACTAAAATTTAAAGAAGAAATAATAGGAAGTTCCTTTCTTAGTAGCAATACTTACTACTAAATAGAAGTTGTAGGAAATAGGACATTTTATCTAATTTTTTTTCAAGAAATACTAATTGAGGAAACAAGAAAAAAAAATACGAGGGCAAAGGGTTTTTGATATTGTTCTGCCAACTACTCAGCTATTGGTTGTTATCCTATTTATTAGACAGTTTCTGAAGCTCTACCAAGAGCCCATAAGGGCTTGAGTTAAGCCTTCCACTTAAATAGAATTATTGTGACTAAAGGAGATAATTATCTCCTTTAATGTGAATGGCTATGTAGCTCATACAATTATCACAGCTGCATGACAATGCTATTTGCTTTACTTCCTTCCCTTACTCTCTGGTACAGAACACTCACCCCAACCTGTACCTACTCTGTCAGGTGGGGTTAGGGGAAGAAGGGTTCTGTCAGAGGAGAAGGCCAGTTACTGAGACCATGCAACCACAACTCACTGTCAAAATCCCAGGGGTTACCCTGGTGTAAAGAAATAAACAATTACACTCACCTGTAAATTTGAAGTCCACACCAGAATGCCTTACATTTATATAAATCAGTTACAATGATTAACTGTTTTTTTAATTCCAAACAAAGTTTATTGTGAACAAACTTCAGGGTTAGAGTCTTAGCCTCAGGTTCCCCCAAATTCTTCCCTGATCCTCCTTTGGGTCTTCCATCTCCCTGCTTCAATCCCTAGAGCGGTGTGGGGTAGAGGTACACCTAGAGGTAAGGAAGGGGTGACTACAGTAAACAAGCCTTCACCTTGTCCAAAGGGCAAAGGAAGAGCAAGACAGGGGCAGACACATGAAGGAGAAGGGAGAATAAGCAGCAAATAAAAAGGGTGTAGTGGGAGATAATGGAGCAGATTGGCAAGTCAGCAAAAGGAAAAAGTCCTCACAGGAAAATTAGATGCAAAGACAAATCCAGGAAGGGATTATTTTGCTCTCTTGCAGACATCACAGAAGAGTCAAGTGGCCCCCTTAGTTGTTGGGGTTGATAGGGTGGCCACAGGAGACACAGAAGAACTGTAGGTCCACATCCTTGCTTTCTCTCCTTATCTTCCCAAACCACCCACTGCTTTAGCCCTCAGGATGAATACCTTCAGTTCCTGAATGCCTCATTCCATGTCCTACAGCTGCATCTGAGCCCCCTACTGCTCCCTTCGGATCTGCTTGAGAAACTTCTTCCCGTGTTCTTCTGCAATACATGGGCTTTGCTGCCACTGCTGGATTCACTCATGTAGAATCTCATAGATGCGATTGGCAGCTACTTTCATGCCACAGTCATCAGATCAGTAGTTGAAGCCTAACTTCAAGTGCGGGCTGTACCAGTTGGGCTCTAGGGACTGGAGCAAGGAGGCCAGTCCTTGGCTTCTCCACATTAGGTATGTGGCCACTTACCCTTGCACCTCTTTTTCAGCTGGTGGTACTTCTACTTCTCCTTCCTCTTCTCTGTCTTCTTCTACTGTTGCTTGATATAATTTACTTTTACCACATGTTTCAGAAGTATGGAGTCTGAGAAAGAGGCCTCCTCATGGTCACTCAACCATGGTAATGGTAATAGTAATTAAGGGCAGCAGCACAGAAGTCCTGATAGACCTCAGAGTCCAAAGGCAGGTCCTCATCAGAGAGTGCCTCAACTGTGGCCATGGCCTCTGGTGGCTCCTTTAATATTTGGAAATTGTCTTCCTGTGCCCAAAGAAGTTTCTATATAGCTGATGCCAGACACACTGAGGAAGGTTATTATTTATAGGATTCCTGGGCTCAGAGATGACACTGGCACAGATAGCACTTTTTTCAAATTTTGTTGGGGCCCCCAAATTTCTTCATGTCATGGCAGAAGTCACAGTAGCCATAATCCTCAGGGCAGGCTTCACCCTCACTGCATAGCCAAGCTGACAGTTGGATCTGCTGGCTGGGCATCTTTCATACAGGGCCAAAACCTTAAGGAGATGTGCCTTGTGGGAAGAGGTGAAGCCCTTGGAGATGGTCATGGGTCTACTTCCCACAGGATCTAAAAGGAGATTTGAGGCAACCTTCCTAGGTAGATGGGCGGTATCATCCTCAGGCTCAGCCTTATGTTCCCCTTCATGCTCACAGCACATATGATATATGTGTGTAGGGAGGAATATGTGTTGATATCAGATCTCCAGTTTGGGGTACCATGAACCACTTGTTGCAATTGTTGCAGCGAATCATCAAGCAGTTGATATTAGGCTTGAAGCAAACTCAATAAATATGTAAATTCTCCTTGTTCTCAGACTTAGATTCTCTCCTTCCAACAATCTCAGACTCTGGGTCTGAAAACTCACTCTCCTTCTCCTGTAGGAAAGCCTTCAGGCTCATGCCAGACCTCAGCCTCCTCCCCCCACCCCTGACCTTACCCACCATTTCCCCAGGCCAGCTCCACTCCCTTGCTCTCACTGTGGCAGCAGTGCAAAGATTTAAACATGAAACATTTACTAACCAAGAAGGTAAAAGCAAATTAATTATAACACAATCTTTACTCAATAGAAGGCAAAAGTAGTAATAAACAAAAAGTAGCACTCCAGTCATAACCTGGGCCACACTTTCCCAACAATGTATATAATATTCATGTTGAGAGGATGAGGTGAGGGGGGAGAGTAGGTAAAAACTTACAGAGATCTAGAAGTTAGGCACATGAGCAGAGAAACTCATGAGCTCAAGGTACCTTATGACTCTGAACTTCAGGCATGGATGTCAATGATCTCTTTTAAAGAATATTCTGAACCATATGTCACCCATTCTTATTTCTAAAGCTCTCTGCTCTCCTACTAAATGAAGCAATATCTGTGCTACTCTTGGACTACTGAGTAGAACAAGTGTTAACTCATTTAGTTAACAGCATCCCTAAGCCTGGGGTCAGTAAGTGATGGGTGCTGATATAGTATGACACTCTTTTAGTCAAAAGCATGTTGCTTTCATCTTGGAAATCCAGGTATTGCTCCCTTTTGGCTTTCACATATTTTCCTTTCTGAGTCATGCAGGATGGTAAAGGATAAGAAAAAAAAAAACACTGAGGGATTTCCCCCTTCTCAAGCTGTAGATGGCACTAGAAAGCAAAGCAGCCCTTTCTAGCACCAGTTCTTCACCTGCACAAGATATTCCTTTCCTCCAATCAGCTCTCTCAAACAGCAGAGCTGCCTTTTTTTTTTTTGCAAGTTCCACCCAGTGGTCCTAATTATGTCCACTGAGGTCGAGCATAAAAAACCTAATCCCTTTTTCATATCTAACTCTTTCAAATATTTGAAGATAGCCATCGTGTCACAATTAAATCTTTTCTTCTCCAAGTTCCCCAATTCTTTCAACTTGTCATCACATGACATGAACATGACCCCTTTTCCATCCTGGTTACCTTCCTCTGGATTCTCTCCAGCTTATCAGCATCCACTCTAAAAAGTGGTATCTAATGCTGAAAACAATAATATAAATATGAGTTGATCAGGAAAGAGTATAAAGGACTTTTACTAACCAGTTCTAGACACTATTCTTCTCTTAATGAAGTCAAAGATTGCACTAGCTTTTTTGGCTTCTGTAACATCCAGCAGATGCCTGTCGAGCATGCAGTTTTCAGATGAGGTACTGTCTAGCCATGCCTCCCCCATCTTGTACTGTTTTTAGCCAAAGTTTAAGATTTTGTGTTAGTTAGAAACAGATTAGTAAATTCCATGTTTTTTATCCAGTTTCAACAAATTTTCCTGCAAGATCTGGTGTCATTCCAAGTCTAGGGTTTGAATATAAAAAATTATGAGGATGTGGTAGAATTTATGTTTGTGCACTTTGCAGTAATTATATATAAAGATTTGGGGAATATGAGATGAAAATAGTTATTTTGTGCTCTAGAGATAAGGTTAATGGTAGAAGGATGAAGTTGGTTCAAAATCTTGGTGAGCCTATCATTAGGATATGACTTCTTTTGGAGACAAGATAAGAGCACTTGGCTGTGAGAAATGATTATTAATAACCAATAATTTGGAGGGGAGAGTTTGCACCTCTTCTTCTAAATTCCTCATTTTGAAAAGTTCAGTTTTTCTCGAAGGATGTTACTGATAATGAGATTGTATTCTCCTCTATCTTGGTCAGACTCCATCCAACTTTACAAAAAATTTAATCTAAGGCAGGGAAGACCATCATTTTCTATTCAAGGTTGGGTGGAGACAAATCATTTTGTCCTGATAGCCCAAGGCTTGGAGTGGTCTGGTATAGAGATATAGGTAGAGTATAAATAGCAATTGTTTTTACTCCGGCTAGAAAACCTGAGGGTCTTCCCTTCCCAGATTGATTATTTTCTTTTCAGAGTAGGTAAAAGAGGCCATTTTTTTTTTGGCCTCGCTTCTTACCTATCCTTAATCACTGAACAGATGTTGTCTCAGTCAGAGTGAGAGGTCAGAAAGACCTCAGCTTAAAAAGGCCAAGGTCTCCCACTGCATCCTGGGCCATCTCTAGTCATCAAGATCTATACCTTGCCATTGGATGTGCATGGCTCCAGAGGAGAAAGTGAGGCTGGTGACCCTGCACAGCCCTGCCTCACTTAAATCCTATTCACTTGCAAAGCATCACCTTCCTGATGTCATGGTCCTCTTAGAGAACAAGGACAAACAATAATTTTTGACATGATGTCACTCTTAGCCCCTCATTGACCACCTACTGTTTCAAAGCATATATAAACTGTGAGTCTGCCACCATAGTTGTCTTTGTTCTAAGAGAGACAGCCAAATGACCATCGTTTTATTAATAACCTGCTGGCCTTATTAATAAAAATGATTAAATTACCCTGAATGGTGTGTCTCTCGAACCTCTTTCATCATCACATAGCAGTCAAAATTATATGTTATTACTGGAATGGATTTCAACCCCCCTCATTTTATAGAAAGTGCATTTTATGGTCCAATGCATTTGACATGATACCAACCAGTCTCACCACTACCCCGTATTACTTAAAATTTTTCTCTAAATTATCTCCAGCAAGTGCATAGGAAAAGAAGTAGAGTTCAGAACAGAAGATATTCCAAAGCATAAGTTTTATATTTGTTTTTAAGCACTGAAATTTACTCAGACATAAGCAACCTCTTAGTTATCTATACCTCTACTCCATTCTTTCTCTTATGGGAAGCTGGAGACCTTTCTGTGGTATAGTAGAAAGCCAGCCTTGGCCATTTCAGGTCATTGTAGATCATGGATTAAAAGATGGAAGAAATTTCTGAAGCTCTCTAGCCCAACCCTTTTTTTTGATGGATGAAAAACACAAAATCCATATTAGTGAAATGGCAGAGCTGGAATTTGAACTTGGGTCTTCTGATTTCAAATAAGCACTGACTGACTTCTTCCCAAAATTACTGTATATTCTCATATTCAGGCAAAAAGTTTTCACCTAAGCCTTATAGTGTGTCAAAGTAATAATATAGGGATTTAGTCATGCTATTGCATAATAATACTAGCTAAAATAAAAATTATTATATATATGTTAACATTTGCAACATATATATAAATGAATATATATATATATATATGGATAATGATAATATCTGCCCTTGAAAGGGCTATTGTGATAATCAGATGAGATTATAGTTGTATTGATCTATCATTCCAATAGCCCTTTGAAGTGGGTGCCATTATTATTGAAATCAAATAGAGAGATAGATCTCACTTGATCATCTCAAGAATGCTTTGAAATAGGTGTTCTTATTATTCTCATTTTACTAGTAAGGAAACTGAAGTTGAGAGAAGTAAGATGACTTGCCTAGGCTCACACATTTCCAGACTCCTACAAAATCTTGTGCCCCAAAGCCCCATACTCTTCCACAGCCACCAGCTTTCCCTCTTTTGCTGCCCTGAAGCTTAACTCATAGATGTCTACCTGCCTGAGGAATGGGGTCCAATTTGGAATACCACAGAAAGCTTAACTCCATACTGGGTACCTAGGACTGTAGCAGTCACTGGGATGCAGCTGGCACTCCCCACCCTCCCCTGCCCCCACCAGCACCTATGAGCTTTGGGCTAATAATGTCAGGAGCCAAAGGCAGCAGTATTGGCCTTCAATCGTTTTCAGCTGTAAGAAGTACCTTGTGGCAGATCCCTTTGCATTTTCTCCTCTTGTCCTTGCTGAGTTTGCTGCTTGAGGGGCTCTTTACTTCAGGAGAGCAGCATGATCATTAGCATCAAAAGAAATCTGTGCCAATCTTTTGCTGTCTGGGGGAGAGGGGAAGAGGCAATAATAATTGTAGACAGCTGTGCCGGTATTGTGTCTTCCCAGTACGACTGTCTGCCTCACTCCAGAGCTCTCAGTTCTTAACTGTTGCTTACAGGCTTGGCAGACCTGTTCATGCTCCCTGTTTCTATCAAGTAATCCTGGAAGAACAGTGAACCAATACATTTAATACATATTTGTTGAATGATAAATAAGAGCCACCACCTCTAAGCCACCATTTAGTCACATTCATATTTCCTAAACTTTGTTCTATAGATCCTCTTTTTCCACATTATATAATTGTCTGTTCCATTGTGAAATTTCAATACAATTGATATTTTTCTTGCAAAATATTAAATACGACATGACATATGTGACACAAATATTTAGTACACATGACATTTGAGGGGAGGGTATGGAAAGGGGCTGAATCTCCTTCATTTTGCTCCCAAATGTCCATGACTCCCCTTTATCCCAGTAATAATTCCATACTCTATCCTCTGGTTCAGGAAGCATGTGTTCCATCAATATATTTCAAACCTGGTTCATTTCACTTCAACAACAAAATAAAATAAAACAAAAATGTCCTGTGGCCAGCTCTGAGTTGAGAAACAATGATCAGCATATTCAATCATTTATTCACTTGAAGGGTCAGGAAGTCTCAATTTTCCTTCCAAAGTACCTGTTATCTAACTAAATCTATGAGAGCTACTGGAAAAAATTATACAGTAGGTTGTTTGTCTCAGACCCTTGGAAACTCCTTCTGCATTATTCCTCAAACTTTTTATCAGGGGCTCTGGGATTCTACCACAGTTGTTTACCTATAAGTGGGAACATGTCCTGGGGAGTGAGGAGGTGAGGAATTTCACATATGGTGGGCTCGTGATTGAGGAATATTTGCATCATGAATGGGTTAGCAGTCAAAGAGCTTTTTAAAAACATTTACTAGGTCCCCACCATGGTGCTAAGTGTTGAGAAAAGAAAGACCAATACAAAGTCCCTGCCCTCAAAGGGCTCACATTCTAATTAGGGAGACAACAGGTTTGTGGTTTGTTTGTTTTTTAATGTAGACAAGATATACAATATAAAAAAAAAGCAGAGGAAGAAGACTTAATTTGAACTGAGTTTCAAAGGAATCCAGGGAGACCAGGAGGCACAGAGGAAGAGGAAATGCATTCCAGTCGTGGTAGGACAGCCAGCCCAAAGTCAGGAGGTGGAAGGTTGTGTGAAAAGAACACCTAATAAACCAGTATCACTGAATCGCAT
Source organism: Phascolarctos cinereus (assembly GCF_003287225.1). Taxonomy (NCBI): domain Eukaryota; kingdom Metazoa; phylum Chordata; class Mammalia; order Diprotodontia; family Phascolarctidae; genus Phascolarctos; species Phascolarctos cinereus. The sequence goes on along the minus strand of NW_027555847.1, from coordinate 351,382,960 downwards.
ATGTGGACTGGAGTAAAATATAAGAAGACTAGAAAAGGCAGAAGGGGATGGGCTGTGAAGGGCTTTAAAAGCTAAACAGAAAATTTTATATTTGATCCTATAATTAATTAAACCACTGTAGCTACCTGAGCAGGACAGTGTCATGATCAGCCCTGCAATCGGAAAATCACTTTGGCAGTTGAGTGGAGGATGACTTGAGTGCAGAGATATGAGACAGGAAATTTGATCAGAACTCTAGGTCAATACCCTAATTCATGATACCAACTGCTTTCTTGGACCTAGACAAACAAGGTCAGTAACATATTCCCAAGACACCATTATCTATAAAGACATCCAGTTCTCTCCTGGAAGTTCCATCAGAAGACCAGGTCTTCCAGGGACACACACTCATGATATAAAAGAAATGGGTTCCTACATCCCTGCTTCATGGCAGTGATGTTCTCCATGCCCTTCTACCCTTTCTATCTCAAGCTCCAAAATTCTCCAAAATCAGCCTCTCAAAGGCTAAATCCCAGGAGGTAGTTGTCACTAGCAAGCCTCTGGAGAGCTGGCCTTAGTCATCTAACTATGCTCCAGTTAATTTAACAAAGCTCCATTTTTGGTACAGCCAGAAGGTATAGTCTAGGCTAACAAACACTGTTCAAGTTTCCCATTTACTAGGCTATACAGTTCCACACTTCTTCTCTCCCTCATCCCTACTCTTCTTAGATGATACCTATCAATCATTCCTGTATTGTTGAGTCTGTCTAAGAAACTAATTCACATTATAATGTTAAAAACTTAATGGGACACCTCCAGATGTCCTCTGGCTCCCCTTGCTCAGGTGTATTTCCTTTTTTAAAGAAGACATATGGAGCAGGTGGTCACCAACTCCAAGGAATAAATCTCTAAAGGTGAAACTTAAATTACTATGTCCCCTGTATGAGGGAGACATTTTTGATGAGATTAAGCTACTTGAATCCCCTACACACACACCCCATACAGGCAATCACCTACTCTGCCTACTTATAAGACCAATCCTGGATATCGCCATTTTATTGTTGTTTTTGCTCAATTATTTCAGTTGTGTCCAATTCTTTGTGATCTTTTCCATTTCCTTCTCCAGCTCATTTTCTAGATGAGGAACTGAGGCAAACAGGGTGAAGTGACTTGCCCAGAGTCACACAGCTAGTAAGTGTCTGACATCAGATTTGAACTCAGGAAGAAAGGTCTTCCTGACTCCAGGCCAGACACTCTCTCCATTTCACCACACAGATGAATTTAATTCATTTCATTTATTAAGTACCTATGTGTGTCAGGCACTGAGAATATAGAGATTAAAAATAGTAAACGCAATAAGAAGCCTCATCAAACTGCCTCATCTGGCAAATTTCATGAGAAAGATGATTTAACTTTGTAATAGGTTTCTTCCTTTTATGTAGATGGGGGCAATCAATTAAAATTCAGATATTCTGAGGTTTCACCTATCCACAAAGAAGTATGGTAATTTAATTGTAACTTCTACTTTGCGTGTTTGTTTAGCTTGCAATGTAGGTCAAAATTTTCTAAATAAACTGCTTAATGTACATCCAAGTTCAGGGACATTATTTTCACTGAATTGTCTGATAAATTCATTTGAATAGCAAGTTTAAATTGAGTCCAAAGTCTGCTACCTGCAATAACTGGTTGTTTGACTCCCGTGACTTCCCCTACAACCAGTCAAGCAATACAGTGGAAAGAGCATTGGTTATGAAATAATGGGCCCTGAATTCAAATCCCTGTCTCCTGCCCTTATTACCATGTGCCTTTGAATGAACAATTTCACTTCTCTGGGTCTCAAATTTCTCACCTGTAAAATTGGAAAGTTTGACTAGATGACCTCTGAGAGCCTAGCCAAAACTCAATCTATGATCCAGATGGAGAATCAAAGCTTTCAGGGGGCTTTTGATTAGACACTAGAGTGTCTTATTAAAATTAGTGATCTGAGTCTGGCCTTTTTGTTCATGTAAATGGCACTTAAAGAGAAGTACTGCCATCTTATGAAGTAGGCCACAGCTGGGAAGGTTCTACTTAGGGACTCCGTTTGCTTATATCACCAGACATTGATTTTGATTTGATTTCTAATTAACTTTATATTATTTCTCAACCAATAGAGATATTTCTTTCTTTCTACTTACTGCTTAGCAGACCCAATAGGGATTCATTTTAGAGTTATCTAATTTTATAGTGTCTACCACTTTAATCAACCAATCAAAAAGCATTAATTAGGCCTATACCATGGGCCAGGCACTGTGCTAAGAAAAGGGGTACAATAGAAGCAGAAAAAAAACAATTCGTTTCCTCAAGGAGCAACACATACATAACTAGATTTACACAGAGCAGACAGAAGGTAATTTCTGAAGAGAAGACATTGGTAGCTGGAGAGAAGAGGGAAGAAATGTGGAAGTCCTCCTGAAGAAGGTGGAATTTGAACTGAAGCTTGAAGAAAGCCAGGGAAACTAAAAGGCAGAGATGAGGAGTAAGAGCATTCCAGGTATGAGCAGCAGCTAGTGTAGAGACAACTTCAGTGTGGTATACAATGAACACAGGGTGCAGGGAATAATGAGCAAGAAGACTAGAAAGGTACAAATCGCTTCTTGTCTCTGGACCTCAAGAGGGCTAGTGGACTATATTCTCTCTAAGGTCCCTTACAGATCTAAATTCATGAACCAAGTTATGCTGTGCCTGGCAAGGAGAGTGTTCTGTTGTTATTGTTGTTGATGTTGCTGTTGATGATGATGGTGCTGCTTATGTGTTAAATGATAATCATATTTGTGATTCATTTAGACCTATCCAGAATATATTTTTACAAGTTCATCTGCAGAAGGTCTAATTCTTAAGGGCATTGAAAAAACTGCAGGCCAAATTGAAGCATCCTGAAATCTTTTCCAAGAACCTCTTTGTGCCCCCTAGATTACAGATTGGAAACTATAATAGCCTTGCCCTCAAGCCAGGCTCCTCTTTACCTGCTTCTGGGATGGTGAGAAAGATAAAATACTCGTTGTAATGATAAGCAATAGGGGCTTCTGAATCAGACCTTCAGAACAGGAAACACATGCATTTGGCCCTTTCCAGGCCAACCTGTTCTCCTGTGGCTTCCTGCTAGTGAGTAAGATCGCTGTTGTTACAAAAATAAAATCATGAATTCACTTACCTCACCTGCCATTGAGCTTCATTGGATACATTTTACATGTGTAGAAGTACATTTTAAAATTTTTTTCCTACCTAGAACCAAGGCTTCATTCTTATCTAACTGATTAATGTTTCTGTTTTTGAAAAACACACACTTCATTGGTAATTAAATGCCTTGTTTCCACTCCCTAACCAGAGACAACTCAGTCATGTGGCCTTCATTCAGAACAATTCCCTTAAAGGTAATGATGACATTTGTTTCAGGCTCTTGGGTTGGCAGTAAACATGTTTTTGGAAGCCTACATATTTTTTTTTCTCTTTGATATGTTTAAACCCAGGCTTTGGGTTCCTTGAAGTTGTAAATACTTCTATTATGAAGAAGCATCATTACAGCTGTATGTCAGGCCATAATAGGTAAGATTGCTTCTGACCAAGAAAAACATATTTTTCCCAAGTTCTGTATTAGAAATCTAAGGTCTGGATGTCTATCATAGACTTTCCACTGTTATTTCTTCCTATTCCAGTGATTCTTTTATAGCTAAGGTGAGAAGGTGAATACCAAATGAGAGAACTTTTTGCTTGAGTTTCAATACATTACTGGTCACCTTTGACTTTGTGCTTATTGCATCAAACCCAGAATTCAGCAGGGTCTCCTCAGTCCTCAGATCTGATAGGAGAGCTTCTCTTATTTTGCCAGGATCCAGGCCAGAGTTCCACACCACTTCCTGGCTGTCTCCATACCATGACATACAAACATGAGCTCCTGTACTCTTCCCAGTTCCCTTTTATATATTGTCTTCCCCTATTAGAAGGTCAGTTCTTTACGTGCAGGCACTGCCTTATTTGCTTGTATTTGTATCCCCTGGCCTTACCACAGTACCACAATAAGCAATTAAGTCAACAACAAGCATTTATTAAGTCTCTGCTGTGTCCAGTCACTTTGATAAGCTTTGAGAAAACAGAAATAAGCAGTAAGAAAGATAATTCTTGCTGAGTTGATATCTTATCACTGAGTTGATGTTCTAATGGTGTAAGACAATACGTAAAAGGAAGCTTAACAGGAGGGGGACAGACCCTTTTGGGGGAACAGTAGAGAAATTCTGGAGAGTCACCTGGGCATACTTAAAATTGACATTCTGGGAGGAACCAGCACTCAGAGGCAGAGGCTGCAGGGGTAGAGGATACTTCCAATGTGAGAAGTCCAGGAGTGGAGGAAAACTTCCAGGATGAAGCGATTTCTGTGGAATAGTAGAAAAAGTCTGAGGAAGTGAGGACTATAACATGGAGAAGAATGAAGGCTCAGTCTAGCTATCTGTCTATCTATCTAATCTGTCCATCTTTTTTATCTACCCCCAATGAAATCTATAGCTAGTCAAAAGAGATTGGTATAAAAAACCTTATAAGAAAAACTAAGTTAATGAAGAATGTATATAGCCCGATTGACATGCATAGCTTTCCAAATTGCTACATCAGTACATGTCTCTTTGACAGGGGCTTCGTATAAATAATCTGGTCTCAGAATATGAGGAAGGGGAATAAGGTGAAGTGCTTGTGAAAAAATTTCTCATTGCCTTCAACAGCCACTAGCTTCTCGCTGACTTGGAAAAAAAAATCAATATCAATATTCTCCTAGTAATGTGATATATCCGCAAATCATAGGACACCACAATCTCAGAAGAATCAAGACTGCTGGAGTGGGGTGGGGAGAGGGACCCAAAGAATATTAGAAAGATTCATAGTAGTGTTAAATAATGATTTGCCCACCACATGAGGGCAATAAAGACACCAGAAAAGGATGTGGGCCAGTCATAGAGCAATGGATAGTAGACGAATGTGATAAATGTTATACTCCCAAAATATTAAAGGAACTAGAGGAGAGTCTCAAATTCACTGTCTAAATCTTCTGTTGAAATTTATGGAAGCTCATGCACATATGAATCATACAGATTAAAGAGATAGAGGAGGAGTAGCCATATTGATGAGATTCTACATTTACTTCAATATTAAAATATTTCAGTGAGACAAACCTTTCTGGGAGACAGTCTCATTGCTTACTCTTTATCATCTTCTTCATACTCTTTCAACTGTCCAGGGTCTTCAACTGAAAAAGACATTATTGTAACAAAGAGACTATTGACTCCTGTTAACCTCCTTTCTCTGTAGCACCACCCCCTCTTGCTTGTCTGCTTGAAGTTTACAATTCAATGTCTTTTATGACCTGGGTGACTTTGGACAAGTTGTTTAAACTCGGTTTGACTAAATGGCCTCTTAGGTCTCTTCTGGCTCTAAATCCATGATCCTAGAAGATTATGAAATGAATAATTTTGATTACATTAAATTTAAAGGTTTTAGAAGAACAAAGCTAATACAACTAAGATTAGAAGGAAAAGCAAAAATCTGGGAAACAATCTTGATGCAAGTGTCTCTAATAAAGGCCTCATTCTCAAATATAGAGAACTAAGTCAAATTTTTAAGAATATGTCATTCCCCAATTGATAAATGTTCAAAGGATGTTAATGGGCAGTTTTCAAATGAAGAAATTAAAGCTATCTATAGTCATATGAAAATGCTCTGAATCATTGTTGATTACAGAAATGAAAATTAAATCAAGTCTAGGATACTACCTCAAATCTATCAGACTGGCTAATACGATAGTATAAGAAAATGATAAATGTTGGGGAAGACAAGAGAAAATTGGAACACTGACACATTGTTGATGGAGTTGTGAACCGATCCAACCATTCTGGAGAGCATTCTGGAGAGCTGTGCATACCCTTTGATCCAGCAATACCACTCTTAGATCCATATCTCAAAGAGATCATAAAAAATGGAAAAGGACCTACAAGTGCAAAAATATTTATAGAAGCTCTTTTTGTGGTGGCAAATAATTGGAAATTGTGAGCATGCCCATCATTTGGGGAATGGCTGAACAAATTGTGGTATATAAATGTAATGGAATACTATTGTTCTTTAAGAAATGATGAGCAGGCATATTTCTGAAAAACCTGGGAGCAGAACCAGGAGAACATTGTACAGAAATGTTGTGTGATGATCAGCTATGATAGACTTAAGTCTTCTCAACAATACAATGATCCAAGACATTTCCAAAAAACTCATGATGCAAAATGCTATCCACATCCAGAGAAAGAGCTATGGTATCTGAATGCAGATTTTGGGTTTTTTGTTTTTTTGGTGAGGCAATTGGGGTTAAGTGACTTGCCCAGAGTCACACAGCTAGTGAGTGTTATGTGTCTAAGGCGAGATTTGAAATCAGGTCCTCCTGACTCCAGGGCCAGTGCTCTATCCACTGTACCACCTAGCTGCCCCTGAATGCAGATTGAAGCATACTATTTTCACTTTTGTTGTTGGGTGTTTTTTTTCTCATGGTTTTTCCCTTTCGTTCTGATTCTTCTTTTACATGACTAATGGGGAAATATGTTTAACATGATTGCAGATGAATGTATCAGATTGTTTGCTGTCTTGGGGAGGAGGAGAAATTGTAATTCCTGAATAGTAATTGGAAAAAATAAAATACAACTTAAGTGCAAAACAAAACCTAAACAAAATTAAGTCTATGATCCTATAAGCATAATGTAATAGTTAATTCACAAGAAGTGACTTACAATGCAATCTTCCCATCATGGGAAAAGATGAATTGAAATCATGGAGGGAAACCAGATTGAAACATTACTTAAAATCCATATCACAGAATCACATGGGCCACTAGGTAGCACAGTGGATAGAGCACTGGGCCTGGAGTCAGAAAGACTCATCTTCCTAAGTTCAAATCTGGCCTCAAACACTTACTAGTTGTGTGACCCTAGACAAGTCAATTGACATTGTTTGCTTCAGTTCCCGATCTGTAAAATGAGTTAGAGAAGGAAATAGCAAACCACTCTAGCATCTTTGACAAGAAAACCCCAAATGGGATAACAAAGAGCTGGACATGACTCAAACTACTGAACAACAACAATAATCATAGAATCAAGGAGTTGAGAGTAATTTCTGAAGTGATCCGTTTCAAATGGATAACATCTACAACATTCCTCCTTCTCCCCCCAAGTCTCCATTTCTGTACCTCTGCTCATCTTTCCTGGCTTGGAATGTTATTCTCTACCCCCCCCCATTTCTGATTATAGAGTACTAATTCACCCAGAGATATTCTGAAGCATTGAACCTACTGCTTTGTTGATGGTCTAGATTCAAGAAAGTGATGGGGGAAATGTTAATAATGCAGATTAAGCTTAAAAGTTGTTATGTGACTTTTGTTCAAAGATAGTTGTTACATATTTACCAGCATATCAATGGTGCCCTACAAGGCTTGACTCTAATGCCCCCTTATCCATGAAACTTGTACTGATAACTCCCCAACCAGAAATGATCTATCCCTTCTAAAGTGATTTCTTATGATACCTTCTTTTTCTCATGCACTTGTATTCTATTTTGTATTAAAGATAGGTTCATTTATTTCTTATCTTAGATTGCAAAGTCCACGCTAGTCAAGAATTAGGCTAATTTAACTTGATAACTTCTTTGCAGCATAGCAGAGTGCTTTGCCCATAGTAGGCATTCAATTATATTTGTTGCTGTTGTTGTTGAATGAGTGAATGAATCTCATGTCTTAAAAAAAATCACCCAACTGGATAATGGCTAAACAATTTGTGGTATATGATTGTGATGGGATGCTATTGTGCTATAAGAAATGGCAAGTGAGAAAATTTTAGAAAAACCTAGAAAGACTTACATGTACTGCAAAGTGAAGTGAGCTGAACCAGAAGAATGTTGTTCGCAGTAACAGCAATATTATATGATGAAGAACTGTGAATGACTTAGCTATTCTCAGCAATATAATGATCCAAGACAATCCCAAAGGACTCATGATAAAAAATGCTGTCTGCCTCCAGAGAAAGAACTAATGTTTCCACTTTCTTTTTTTTTCTTCAAGTCTTCTTGTACAAAGTGATTAATATGGAAACGTATCACATGATTGCACTTGTATAAGCAATATTGGGTTGCTTACCCTCTTGGGAAGGGGGAAGGGAAGAAGGGAGGGAAGGATAGAATTTGGAACTCAAAACTTAAAAAAAAAAACCCAAATGTTAAACATTGTTTTAACATGTAACTAGGGAAAAATAAAATATTATTTAAAATGAAAGGAAAACCAATGAATATTTTTCGGCTAGTTGTTAAATTTATGTAGGTGTTCAAATTTCATATTATATTCTGAAACTCATAATTGAAAGGGGCACTATCTCTGGGCCTCTGCTAAGAGCTACTACAAGAATGAATGAGAGAGCTAAGGAGTGAGTGAGCAACAACTTGAGCTATAGGAAAATTGGGTTCAAAAAGACCTAAAGGTCTGATAGCTCCCTAGAAATTTTCCAGGATAAAATCACACATTTGATTAAAAATTAATTGCAGATCTTGGACAACAAAACATGTACTACAGTGATAAAAGGATGAATGATCTGGGAGTTATTTTAACCCCTTCAAGGTGAAAAGCCATAGGCAAGAATTCAGGCTAGCCAGGTGAGCAGTATCTCTGCTCAGTAGCCTTTGTTTTTTCCCCCAAGACAGGCCCTTCTTTTTGATCAAATGTTTCATTTTCTCAACAGAGCCTGTGTTTGCTTTCACACCTTCATACTTACCTCCAGTCTACAAAGTTAATGCATGCTATCAAGCCAACTCTTCAGTCAAGTTCAGAGACTTCTTCCCCCTTCCCCTTCCAGTAACCTAAACATGCCAGCCATCTTCCACACTTTTATTTGTATTCCTGTCCCCACCTGAATGAGACCTAAAGTTCAGAATGGAGAGAGAGGAAGGGAGTTTATGTTTAAATGGCCCAGTATATGTACTCCAGGCCATCACGCTAAGGTTTACTAAAATGGGGCATGGGCAGTGGCAGGGGATGGAAGAGATTATTTTCCATAGTTAGATCTGCTGAACATATTGAGGCATTGTGATGGGGAGATAAACAGAGGAGTAAGCTGACAAGCCCAGGGGAAAACCTTCCCTGAGTTTGGAGAAGCCTCTTGCACTTAGTATCTATAATTAGTCAAACATTCATAGCATTTTAGAGCTGGAAGGTGCCTTAGGGCTCACTAACCCTGTCATTTTACTTTTAAGGAGAGTAAGGCCTGAGGAGAAGTTGAAGGCACTGAGATAGAGTGGAAGAGATTTGGGTTTGAATCCTGACTTCAACATTTACTAAGTTTGTGACTGTAGGTAAATTATTCAATCTTCCTGAATTCCAGTTTTTTCAAAAATAAAATGGCTCTATCCTATCTTCCTCAACAGGGTTTGTGGAGAAAGTTGTTTTGTAACCCTAAAAGCACCATAGAAGTAGATGGTTTTTATTGGTTCTGAATAAATAAAAAACTGTCCTCTACCTAAATTGTCTAGATATTTGAGAGAAAAGAGGCGACTTCCTGAGTTATTGAGATTGGCTATGCTGACTAAACTCTCTGGATAACTTGTAGCCTCCTGGTTTAGATTCTGCAGAACTGGAATAAAATAGGGGGTCGATAGAAATTTAAAGAAAAAAAGAATGAATGCCTAGGATTAAGTGTAAGTGATATAAAGAAGAGAATTTTTAAAAATATGAATAGAATATCTTTGAAATGATGCCTTTGCAATAGTAGCTGCAGCTAGCTTTCAGATTAAGATCTCCCATACCTTATAAACCCAGCATTGAAGTTTCTTCTTAGCACTGCTGTAATTAATGAGAATCTCCTGTAATGAGTCATCAGTGGAAAGATTAAAAATGATGATTTTCTGAGATATTTCTGTATCTCTGGAAATCTAAATGGGTCAAGTTTCAAAAAACAAACATTCTTGTAAGAATGAAAAGCCCTGAATCAGATAATCTAGGGATTTACCTGGAACCTTGAGATCCCTGTATGAATGATCTTATGGAAAACAAAAGTGACTCATGTACAGTGTTTTGGTCTGAAATGAAATTCTGTTCTTCTAACCACACTGGCACTTGAGTTCTGATCAGTGCTGTGTTGCCTAGTTAATCAGGGCCCAGTAACACAGCATATGATTCATGAAAAAGCAAGCTCGAATGTGTTTTACTACAATTTGGAGCTAGTGTAGTGAAAAGCAATGAGAGCTAGCTCTGAGCCAAGAGGCACTGGGGAAGAGGAAGAGAAAAAGCATTTATATAGCACCAATTATGTACCAGACACTGTGCCAAGAGCTTTATCAATATTATCTCATTTGATTCTCACAATAACCCTGCAAGATAGGGTGCTGTTATTAATCCCATTTTACAGTTGAGGAAACTGACACAAAAAGGTTAAGTGACCTGTCCAGAGTCACACAGATAATAAGTTTCTGAGGCTGTATTTGAACCAAGGTCTTTCTGACTCTGGGCCCAGTGCTCTATTCATTGGGCCAACAGTTCTGGGCCTAAATCTTACCTATGTGACTTTTGACAAGTCATTTAACTTCCTGGGCCTCAGTTTCTTCATCTTTAAAATACACTGGTTGAATTACATTGTCTTGGAGGTACCTTCCAGTTTTAGATTTCTTATGCCTATAAGCCTATGATTTGAATTGAAATTCCAGCTTTACCATTTAGCACCTACATGGTTTTAGGCAAGTAATTTCCTCTCTTTTGGGTTGTTTCCTTGTCTAGGAAAAAAAGATTCCATTCAACTCTATGTCAAAGATCCTATGAACTTAAAACCACTCCAAAGTAAATATGTATGCATGTATACATTTTTTATAATGCTTCTACCCATTGAACCAATATATTTACTCAGTATTTATGTTTAATGGCTGATAACTTTTGTTTTGGTAGAAATCTGAAGGATGTAGAAATCCAGAAGAACCCATGGTAAATTCCCAGCATAGACTCTTGGTCCAGTGCACTGACTTTTTTCAAGTAGATACATGCTAGGGGAAATAATAGGTCGATTAAGGAGAGAGACATAGGGGAAGCATGACCACTAGCAGACAATATCCACAGGTGATGGAATGAAGAATCCATGAGCATGATGGACTGAAAAAGAAATCCATTAAGTGCAAATTCAAAGAAAGTAGATTAGCCATGGAATACTGGGAAACAAGTGCAGAGGTGGGGGGGTGTCAATTTTTAAAGATGCTTGAGTGATTACTGCCCTTATGCCCCAGGTTGGCTGTCCCCTGACCACAACTGGTGGCCAGTATACAGACACACCCTTAGTCTATCTCTACCTGGAAAATTTAAGAGTTAATTCAGGGTCAACACTAACTTCTCTCTCTCCTTCCCTACTCCCACACCTACACCCCAATCAGGCTCAAAAATTTAACACATTATAATTTATGAAAGGTTGCCAATCCCTGCACTAGAACAACCTCATGCTGCCTAGGAGGTAAAAAAGTAGTGCTTCCAATTAATCCCATCACCTCCAAACAACAGGTAAAGTTTCAAAATAACAGTCAATCTTCATGGAGAATTGGCTGCTGGAGAGAGAGTCATCTATTGACCTAGACACAGTTTCTGGTAAATAATATTTACTATCCAGTACACCTTGGATTATACAGCATAAAGGTATATAGAAATTATTTTAAAACACTGTTCATCAATGCCAGTTCAAAACTGCTCTCACAGCCAAAGCTGTTGCTATTATTTTGCTGAATGAGACAAAAGTAAAAGTTTCAGGAGGCATCATGGTACAAGGAAAATAGCCCTGGTTCTGGATTTAGTATACCTGGGTTCAAATTGTTCCCAAGATAATTTAACATTTGTTCATGACTTGGGCAAGGTACTTAACTTCTCTGGTCCTCAGTTTCCTCATCTATAAAATGAGCAAGTTAGACTACATGACTTCCAAGATCATTCTAACACTAAATCTATAATATTGTATTCTTTTTGGTGATAACAACAATTCACATATAAATAACATTTGTAAAGTTTGAAAAGTGTTTTCCTCACAACCTTGTGAGGTAGATAAGACTAGCATTGTTTTCATCCCCTCTAGATAATGAAGTTGAGGCTCTACAGAATAAAGTGGCATGCCTATAGTCACAAAGATTTAGATCCAAGACTCATGACTCCAAATCCAATACTCTACCTACCACATCACAAGCAACTATTTCATCACTGGTGTCTTTTTTTCCCTGTGATTATTCTTGTACCTTGATTCAACCTCAAAGAAATACAAGAGAGTTGAGGAAATATATTCTCTAAAATGGGCTATGAAGCTTCAAATTTGAAAACACTGTTTTAGTTAAGAGAATAGTAAAAGAGTAACAGCACATAGTCTCTGTAAACCAGTTGTGTGATATGTATGTATTCATTTAAATATGTAGATAGGGGTGTGTGTGTGGTGTGTGTGTGTGTGTGTGTGTGTGTGTGTAATGGAAAGCATACTATAGTGGCCAGGGCGCTGGATCTGAAACCAAGAAGACTTGGATTTGAATCCTTTCTCTGACATATATTATCCATATGACTCTAGGTAAATCTCAATGTCCTAGACCTGAGATATTAAATCAATTGAGAAATGTTTAACAAAATAAATAAAAATACAGTATGTCATAGATCATTTTATCTGTGTTACCTTGTGGTTTTCTAAGTCAATAAACAGGATCTATTTGTATTTGAGTTTGACACCACTGTCATAAAACTATCAGATGCTGAGAAGTTGCTGGCCTTCATTAGTAAGAGGGAGTTTCCTCCCTGGGGAGTTTTCTATATCAATGAAATCACAGGTCCAGTCTCTACCCTTATGCTTAACCCCATCCCTATCCCTCTTTAATGAGCCTACTACCACAAAAGAAGCCAACTCAAACACTAGACCCCAATACATCATTTTGATTCAATAAGTACGAGAATTAGTTCCCTCCATTATCTGGGTGATCCAATAAGTAAGCCAAAAATAGTTATTTGGTTATAATACTATCAATTAAATGGGTCGCATTTTCTTTGTCTATCCTAGTTGTTGAGGTATCCAGTGCTGGAAAAAGGAACTGTCCAGCAAACCATCAGAGCCAGGGAGTGCTGAATATAAGCATGATAATTACTAATAACACTAGTGGAAAAGAGATTTGCATTCCCATTTGAATCTACTTCCTAGCTAGTAACTCCCAGAATCTTTTCCATTCACCTAACATAACATTGGGCCTCGGCTCAAATTATGCTATGGACTATTGTGAAGCTTCTTGCTCAATAACATGGAAATCCATTGAGAATAACAACTATAAATGATTTTTAATGCTAGCCCATAACATATATGCATATACATTCATAAAAAGAAGATGCAACTAGATTATATACCATTGCCTTTTCTAGTCAGACTTCTTTGGCATAATTTTGATTGGGTTTGTGTGGAAAAAATGGAAAGAGCACTTGCCTTAGAGTCAAAAAGCTCAGAAGACCTGGTTTTGTCCTGTTCCTGCTTCTGACTGTCTGTGTGACCTTGGACAACTGACTTCATGTCTCTGCCTTCCCAGTTTCCTTTTCCGAAAAGAGAGAAGATCAAATTAAACTATACGAGAGCCAACTAATATTTTAAGAGAGAGACAGAGAGACAGAGAGACAAAGAGACAGAGAGAGAGATCATATGAGGCTTCCTTCTAGCCTTCCTACTCCTTGTAATCTAGTCAGCTCAGCTATGAGCCTCACAAAAGTTACCTCTCCTCTTTGTTGCTCCTTTGTTACCTGGGTATTTAAGACAAAATTGCACTATCTATATGACCCTTTCTAGTCCATATTTGTAGTCATTGGAGACAATGGCTCCCCTTTTTAAAGGAACAAGGCAGCTTTTAACCGAGAGAATCATTACCTGTTAACTATAGAAAATCTTCCCTTCTGCCCAGTCACACAACACATTCCCAGCCCTTGTTCAGAGACCTAATGTTCTATCTCTAAGGCAGAAAATTGTATTTATTTCTGCATTTCAAATACCTAGAAGATATCTAGGTGTCAATCATCATGATGTGCAGAACCTTTTAATGTACATTATCTAATTTATCTTATTGCTAGGAAACCAGTTTCCTTCTGAAAGCAACAATATTAGTTGGGGGTAGGGAGGAAGAGATGTAAACATCATAATAAGCAAATCTACTCATTGCTCCTTAGCAGAGGCAGCAAATTTCAAACAAAAGGATTCTGGCTTGGACAAAGTAGATCAATGGCAGGTTCTGCCACTGATTAACTGTGGGACTTAGAGTAATACATCAGATTTCAGGTGGGGGGGGGTGCTTAGCTTCTTCATTGATCAAAGAATAAGTCAAATTAGATGATCACTCAAATCCCACTCAGTGCTAACATTCTATAATCTTCCTTTGCCCTGTCTGAGGACTCCCCAGCCTACAAATGTCAGGAGTTGGGCAAAGAGGGACAGCTCTAGTGGCCAAGATGAACACTAAAGAGGTAAGATCCCAGATGAGGACATCAGCTTATTTCCAAGACTGTCATACCATGCAAGTATGCAAGAAGCTGTCTTCATGACTGCAAGCAAGTTTCCAGCACCAACTCAGACTTCATGTTCTTTATAAAACTGGGCTGAGCACACTTTGAATGTAAATCCCCAAAGCCCTGGTACCTTTGTTCTCAAACAATCAAGCAAATATAGGAGTAAAAACAGCAAGGTAACAGAGTCAAGAACAGAGAGATTAATATCACTAAAGAGGTATTCTATAGCTGTTTTATTGAATTTTTATGGGTAAAAAAGGATATAGAATATATTTATCTATTTGATTTATAGATGTTTCATGTCTTGTCTATATACAAAAAAAAAGAAGAAGAAAAAAAGACAGTGAATAGGACACATAAATAAGGTATAGAACCAACCCTGGGAAAAAACATGACATTTACTCATTTCTACAAGAGGGATAATAAGATAGTCCCTACCCCATTGTTAGGCTCACCCAAAATAATATATGTGAAAGTGCTTCTAAATAGTAAAGTACTATCCAAGTGTGAATTGTTATCATCACTCCTGTGACTATCATTTGTATTTAGGAGAAGATTTTTCACCCCAACGCTTCCCATTTCCATTTCCAGTGCCCTTCTTGGTACCTGCTACCCCTCCTTCTCCAGCACCTTCATTCTATTCATTTCAATATCAACCAACATTAACTAACTGCAAGACAATGAGCTGGGCTCTAGAGATAGCAAACTAAATAAGGTTCAGCCATTACCATCCTGGAATTTGTAATCTGGTAGGGGGGAGAAAAGCTGTACCCCAATAACTAAAATACTAAGTGTGTTATAAATCAAAAGGAAAAAGGTGCAAACAATAAGAAATGTAAGAAGGATGCTGGTAGGAAAGGGGGAGGATGGAGAGTTGGGGGAAATAATGGTCTCAAGGAAGGCTTCATGGAAGCAGTATCTGAGTTGGGCCATAAGGAAAGTTGGGCAATGAAAAAAAGTTTTCAACAGATTGAGACCAAGTGAAGGAAGAAAAGACAAAGATGGTATTGGTCCATTCCAAGGACTAGGAGAGTAATCTCTGGCACAGTAGTGGAAATAGTACTGAACTTGGAGTCAGGATCCCTGAGGTTGAGTCCTGGCTTTGACACTTATTACCTATGTGACCATGCACAGGACATATTATTTGTTTGGTAGTCTTTTCCATCATGCCTAAGACAGAAATAATGATATTTACACTACCAAACCAAACAGATTTATTGTAAAGAAAGTATTTTGTAAGCCTAAAAGCACTAAATAAATATGAGGGATTATAATCACTCATTGGATAATTATTATTTTCATATCCTTTGACTTTAATTTGAATATAATTGTAGAATGTCATAGGATTCTAGGGTCATTAATTTAGGGGATCCTAATTGTTATGTAGTCCAAGCCCATGGTTTTACAGACAAGCAAACTGAGGCCCAGAGAAATTAAGTAACTTCCCAGGATATAAAGCAAGTTAACAAATGAGCTAGGACTAGAATGAGCTAGAAGCCAGGCCTTCTGACTCTCAGGCCCTTGCTCCTTCTAACACACCATGCTAGTCAGAGTCTTTGGCCAGCACAAAAATGTATACAAAACAATTGACAAAATAACGTATCTCTAGATTAACTAAAGGGAAAAACACATAATATTTTCTTTGAGAAAGTCCAAATAGTAAAGATAATAGTGATAGTCCCTCAGAAAGAGCTGGGTTTGGAAGATACTGATCTTCAAGCACAGAAAGCATTTCCATCTTCTTGACAGAAGAACGACTAGTTAAAATTCCAGACAGTTTTATACATAATTAGTACATTCTTTCTTTTCTTTATAAATTCCTGAAATTAAGTTGTCTGACTGATAGCACCAGAGAGCAAAGCCTTCCCATTAATAATGAACTACAGACAGGCTCTGATTGCAACCAGCTCTCTCCACTGTCTCCTCAGGGGCCTTGTAACTGTTTTAAAGGCCATCATTGCAGCCTCAAGAAGGGTCCTATGGTGTCTGCTGGATTTCAAATTTTAGAAAGTTATTTGAAGTCTCTGAGCCCATAAACTCAAGGCAGAAAGAAGGTCCATGCTCAAGCCAAGAATCAACCTCTCCCTTTCTGAAATCAATTACTTACATAGTCACAGAATAGCTAAGTTGGAAGAGCCCTCAGAGGCTACCTGAATAGGAATCCACCCTGCAGCATACCAATGAGTCCTTATGCAGCTCATTCCTCATTTATAAATTTCTTATTGTTAGAGAGATTTTCAGAATGGTGTGAGGATGTGTGTTTGTGTGTGTGTATACATACTATGTGTGTGAGTGTGTGTATATATATATATATATATATATACACATATATATATGTGTATATGTATATACACATATATATGTAAATACACATAGATAGATAGATAGATAATAGATAGAAAGAAAGAAAGAAAGAAAGAAAGAAAGAAAGAAAGAAAGAAAGAAAGAAAAAGAGAAGAAAGAAAGAAAGAAGATGGATAGATAGATAGATAGATAGATAGATAGATAGATAGATAGATAGATAGATAGATGGATGGATGGATGGATGGATAGATGGATAGATAGATAGATAGATAGATAGATAGATAGATAGATAGATAGATAGATAGATAGATGGATGGATAGATATACTGGAATCATCTCAATGTCAGAATACAATATGCTTTTTCAAAAATCATTTTGCAAGGGTCAGCTTGGTGGAGCAGTGGATAGAGCACCAGCCCTGGAATCAGGATGACTTGAGCTCAAATCCAGCCTCAGACACATAACACTCACTAGCCTGTGTGACCCTGGGCAAGTCACTTAACCCTATTGCCTAGCCAAAAAAAAATCTTTTTGCATCTATGATTGGTCTAAAGCTAAAATGTAGGCAGGGCAGTTTTATGGGGCCATGGCACTATGTAATGTATGGGACTACACATTGTCTCCCTAGAACAGCCTTCCACCATGACAGCCCCCTTCTCCCATTAGTGAGTTTCTCCCAGAGTCTTCATTTTGGAAAGGTATTTTGGCCAGCCATATTTTATTCTCTCCCAGCTTTGCTTCTGACTTTCCAGAATTTGATGACATGTTCCCATTCATGTACCTTCCCCCTTCGGTTCCCTATTAGAATATAAGTTCCTTGAGGGCAGGGACCATCTTTATTTTTGCTTGTATTTGTATCAGCAGCCCCTAGCCCAAAGCCTGGCAAACAGTAAGTAAGCCTTTAGTCAATGTTGTTGCCTGCCTACCTACTGGTTCTCCCTTTCCCTTTGACTCATTTTCCCAATACATCAATGAAGGCATGATCTCACCATTAGGGATACTCCCTCTCCAGGTGCAGATCACCAATGTGTCTTGTCTTCTTATCCAATGCCATTCTTCTCCCTGTCTCTCTAAATTCTCCACAGAGGGTCCATGAATGCACTGGAGATCTTCCTTTGTTTCTTTTAACATGTTACGGCTTCCAACGAAATGTTCACTCAGATCTGAAACACAGCAAGCCCATCTCCTTTTCTAGCCACACACCTTGGATGATATATTTTATACTATTAATCACTCTGAAGTCATTGTTAGTGACATGCTGCTTACTCTTACAGTAAATGTTTCCACTGACTTTTGGGTCCCTTGGAACTTCTATTTTTTCGAGATTGTGCTTTTGTATGATCTGAAGTTGACTATTTCCAATTTATTCTACATATAGCTTTTTTTGCACCGTTGTTTCCATGTTGCCTTCCCTATTAGACTGTGAGCTCCTTGAAGGCAAGGAGTTTTCCCCTTTCTTTGTATCCCCAATGCTTAGCACAGTTTCTGGTATATTAGAAATCTAACAAATATTTATTGAATGACTGACTGAATCAATGAAATCATGTAGCTTCACTGTAAGACCCAGGAAAATTCAAAATAAACCATTTAATTTACAAGCCATCAAGAAGCACTTGATCACTCTTCAGGGTCCTCTAACCCTTTGAAAACTATAGTCCCTTGCTCACTGCTGGTAAAAACTTTGAGAACTGAGAATAGCCACACCTTGACACTCAGCTCCAGTACTGAATCAATATTAATATCCCAGAGGCAAGCTTACTGTGTTTACAAAATAATCCCTAGTCAGAGATAGAGGGATAGGAGCATGGCAATGGTGTGCTCATAGACAGAATCCACCTCTGAGACTCCAGAACCAGATAGATGATGTAGCTATGGTCTGAGTCAGATATATGAGAATGTCTTATCCATGCTAGATCTTCTGGCTCTGGGTCTAAGGAAGTTTAAGAAGGTAGAGCAAGGCTGGCATTAGGCATGCGTGGGTGAACAAGACTGGAAGAGAGAGGAGGTTAAAAAGTAATCAGCAATGGAGAAAGGATTATATGAACTCAATTGCCAATTGGGAGGTAGTCAGAAACTAAGTGTGTTGGGAAAATTTTAGCACTCTGCCCATACCCATGACACTTTTGACAGTGTCATGGACCTAATGGCAAAGTTCAAACAAGTGTTAGAGGCTCTCCACAATTGAATTCAAACCTATTTTATAGCTTTATGTCACACTGATTCCCTTCCCATTTTCTAAATTTCAGCCAATGCTTTCTCACTTCTGTACCTTTCCTAATATCAAATTTCCTATGCCTGGACTGTCCTCTCTTCCTTCAACTTAGTCATCCTTCGAAACAAAGTTTGAATATCACCCCTTTTATGAAACCTATCCTGATTTCCTTTATGTAGGTATCATACCTTATTTTGAGGTATAGTTGTTTTTGCGTATCTTATCTCCCCTAACAAGGTCCATGAACACATGACAAGATTGTAGGATAATAGATTCATAGACCTAAAACTGGAAGAAAACTTAGAGAATATATGGACTAATCTCCTCATTTTATGGATGAGGAAATTGATTCAAAGAAAGGTTAAGTGAATTGCACACAGATAGTAAGGAGAAGAGCTGGGACTCAAAACCAGATCCATGAATTCTAAACCCAGCACTCCCAAGGTAAGCTCCATAAGGTCAAAAATGTATGTTTTCTCAATTGATTCCCTCTAGCATTTAGCACTGTGATTTGCATAAAATTGACACTCAATACAATACCTATTTTGATAGTATGAGATTTGTTGAATTAATTAATTAGAATGAATAGAATTAAATTTAATTTCAATAAACTTATTTAGTATTATTTTCAACCTCAGCCTTAAAATTAGCTAGTCCAAGATAACCTATTGTTGAAGTACAAGAAGATCATTCATCCCCTTATATCTATGTCACACTCAAGATCACCTAACACACTTCTGAGAAAAGAAAGATGAACTTACCTGTCTATGTATATTCTCACCCTGGACTGTTGGCAGATAAAAGAGGAGGTAGGTGAATAAATACAGTACAGATGGATAAGGGTGACTTCTTTGAGTATGTGCCTATGTCTCTGTCTTTATCATGTATAACACAAAGGCTTCTTAGTCATCAGCTGTTCCCAAGGTTGGCTCGATATCAACTCTAATGAGATTTTAAGGCTGTAACTAGAGAAAATAACACAGGTGATGAACCTGATTCCCTGAAAGTTAGTTCAGAATCATTTGAGTAATCTGATTTGGCTTAAAATCACTCAGGTACTTTTCATATTTGCTAATGTCTCACCTCACAGACAAAAGCAGAGCAATTGGCACCTGTGTCTTCAATCAGAAATAGAATTACTGCCCTAGCTAGTATAGACTGAGTCTGAAAGAATGAAATCTCTAAATAGATTCCCATTTTCCCTTCTTGTATTCCAACTTAGACATTTCCCACAGGACCAGTCTTCTCCCTGGAAGCATATTATTGGCAGATAATCTGAGCCAAACTATATTTAGGGGGACCCTGCTCTTTGAGAATCATCACCCAGACACCAGCTACAAAATGTGACTAAGGAAGCTGCCTTTTGTCGATGAATCAAATTACTCATGAATGGAGGCACATCTGCCTAGAGCTAGAACTATTTGTGCCCTTCCTTTTCCAGCCTTTGTGAGTGTGCAGAGCGATGTGCTTTTGCCATCTAAATTGAATTCAGATGATAATATTGCAATCCAAATTGTGCCTAAATAGTAAGTACCAAGCTAAGAATCAGAATGTTTGTTTCTATTTTTTTAACCTACCCATTCCATGCCAGAGCAGGTCCACTCAGTTCACAATCCCATTTTTCAAAGAACCAGTCTATTGCCACCTCACAAATAAAATGTAATTTCACATCATTCTAAGTTTATTACAGGAGATGCTGCCTCATTCCTTCAGAAGAATTTCCCAAGACAGAGTTCTGCACAACTCACTTTCACAGTTAATGGGCTCATTAAAAAAAAAAAAACCTCAAATGTCAAAAACAGATTTCTAATATAACTGACCAGCTCCTCTACTCACTGAAGCAACAAGAAAATATATGAAACCAATAGCATGTTCAACAAAAATGAGCAAGATAGCAATACCTTATGCCAAATAGCACTCAGCTGGATAGCACTGTGCATAAACACAGACAATGCCAAGTGGGCTGACTGTGAGATAACTGTACTCATTCCATTTTCATCTATTATTCTCTTTAATATTATTTTACATATTTTTAAAATTTCTATCAGATTTTAACATTGAAAGAGATGCATTCACTACTGAGTATTCTTTTGAGTCATAACCAGATTGTCTGCAGATGTAGAGTAACAGAGAAAATTAAAGCAATTATCCAGTGACTTCAGGTGAAAGATCCATATTCACTTCAATTTAATGGTATAGGAACAGCTAAGAGCTATTTCTTGGGTTCTACCTTGAAGAATCATTTTATACATAATACTTGTTATAATTAAGCAGAATTATAACTAAGGTGTGGCAACTCAAGCTTTGCTCTGGAGTGCTAAATGTACAGGTCTCTGAAAGAATTCACAAGCCTTGATAATAGAAAAACAATAGTGTTTAACAAGCTTCCTGCCCCTGGCAGGGGATATCATGCTATGCTTTCCTTCCATCCCCCAACACCACTTAACAAATTTATCTGAGGGAACATCTTGAACTCAAGCATAATTTGTATGGACCCAGGCACACACACACACACACACACACACACATCCCCTAACTATAGCTCTGTATCCAATGAATCAAATGTTTCAGTTCTATCCAATCCGATATGCGTTCACTGAGACCTGGCTTAAGGTCTTCTGATACTAAAGTCTCTGTTTAATCCATAATATTCTGGGCTTTGGTTTGATAAAGGGGATACTTTTCCCAGAGGATAGGCTGGATAGATAGATAAATATCTAGTCCAAGCCAAAAATCCAGTTAGAAAAACCACTGTCTTTGCCCACAAGCCCTAAATAATAACCAGATAACAATGTGCATAACCCCTTAGTTTCCTTGCACAAACCATTTAGATGAATTCTGCACCACATATTTCTTGACTTCTCTTTATAATGTGTGGACTATGATCCTAGCTGGAAAATCACTTCCTTTCTATGGAAATTCCCCATACTTTATTAATCCAAGCTGAGTTCATTGCCCTGCAGCCATTACCTGGGAGTTTTCCATACTTAGAGGAGCCCCTTCCACATAGTTTCTTACTTCCTCTTACACAGAGGCTTTATCATGCTTTACAAAGCAAAGACTGGCTCTAGCTCCTTTCTTTCCCTTAATTAACTCTTCCAAGAAACCCCATCCGTATTATCATTTTTCATAAACCCAATGAATTTTGTCTGCTGGGCAGACATTATCTGCTCATTTAATCATTCTTTAAAAAAAAAAAAGAAAAGATACTTTGCTGGTGAAGGAAGAACATTCTCTGCATGACGTTGGGTTGGCCTGACCCTATTGAGTTCAGGTTTGTGCAAAATTTCATTTGTTTTTCCTGAAGCCAAAGGGAACCTCACTGTTTTGTAGTTCTTATGGTCCCTGGAGCAGCTTGAGCAGAGAGGTAGGGGTGACATATTAAGAAATACTTTGATCTGCAGTCACTCCCACCTGACCTACTATTTGCAAAAGTTAATCTGTACTTTGTGGTGGGGCAACTACTCCCTTTTCTTAGACTTGCTAAGGGAATTTCCAAAGCCCCTGAAGAACCAGAATCATTTAGAAGGAAATTACTTTCCCCTTTGACCTTTTCTCTCTAAGACTCTTTCAAGTCTGTTTCTTAGTTGCAGATGTCTTTTTTCCTTGATTTTTCACTTTGATTCACAGTGCTTTGAGGAGCCATGAAAATTCTTCATTTGTGCACAGAATCCACGTTCTTCTTTCTGCATTCGGACTCTTACAAAAAAAAAAAAGGAATAGCAACTTTCTCATTACTGATCTTGGGGAATTAATTGGTTTTCTTTGGGGGGGAAATCATCTTACATTTTGCAAATGTTTTTGGCAAGATATAATTAACATAAAAACAGCCAGTTTTGCAATATGGGAGTGAACATCAAAGATTAAGAGTAGCCTGAGTCAAATTAGGGTGGTGATTCTGGCATTTTGTCCCAGAGTGGGAAGTTTAAAAGGTCAATGGCATCTTCTTGGAGTTGCTTCTTGACCTGGCTGTAAGCACCAGCAGTCACTTGGACCCTCCATCAGTACCCTCTCTCCCACCCGACCCATGTCAGCACCAGCAGTAACTAGGCCTTTTCTCCCCTCATTGGCCACATTTTCATCAGAGTAGAGGTCTCAGGGTATGCTTCTCCACATAGGCCCCCAGAAACCACACCTCAGCCTCTAGCTAGAGCTCACTTCCACATCAGCTCCCCTGGCCCTTTTCTAGTTATGGGGGTGCTCTATTATTTCCTTGGGGAGAATGGAGAGCATTGCCTGCCCCAGGTCAGTGACCAAGTGACGGCAGCATTTTTATTCCCTTTACATAAGCTCTCTTGGACTCTACTGTAAGAGAACTTTTTTAGTTGGTGGGGAACTTTGTTTAGCTACACAGAAAGGAAGTGTGGCAAAGTGGAAAGGCTACTAGACTTGGCATCAAGCAAGGTTTGAGGTTAAGGCCTGCCTCACTCCTGTCCACACTAGGTGACCTTGTTCAAATCATTTACCTTCTCTTGAGCATCACTTCATTTATAAAATGGGAATTACAATAGTTGCCCTACCCCCTTCAGAAGAAGGAGCTTTCTGGAGGGAAATACTTAGCAAACCTCAGATGATTTAAAAGTGAGTCATTCAAGGTATTGTAGAACTTGGAGGGAAGGCCCATGGACATCCCTCTGAATATTTATAAAATGCAGAAAACCTCCCACATACACCTAAAAGGCTTTCCTAGAAGTCAGGACTCATGGCACTATCATACTATACAGGCCTCAAAGCCCTTGAAAAGCTGTGCTCAGGAGCTAGGCAAAAGAAGGGCTGGGATAAAGAGCACACCTCACCAGGATGTTTTAAGCCAAGATCTTTGTCTTTCCCCCAGTTTCCTGTCAGGCGGGCACAAAAGCCACCAGCAACCAGGAAGCCCAGTTACTGAATCATCCTCTGGCACCTGGGACCATCAATTACAGGAGAAAAAGAAAGGAGAATTTCCAGGATATGAAGGAAAACATGGCAAAAGGTTGTTTCTTCCCCCGTGTTATGAAGAACATACACACACACACACACACACACACACACACACACACACACACACACACACATGTGCGTGCGAGCGTCCTATAAGCAAGAATTAAGAGATAGAATCAGGCTGTTTGCTGGAAACAGTTCACATTTTGTTGACTACTTATTTTTTATAAATGTAAATTCAGCATGTACATCCAGAATTTCAGTTCCATTTTGGTTTTTTAAAAAAAAAGTATGAGGCTAAAATTTTGATAGCACATACACACACATATACACACACACAATTAGTTTCTATCTAAGCACAGTTTCAGTTTATTCTACTATAAATAACCATTCTGTTTGTTTTAAAAAATAAACTACCATTTATATTTAAGAAGCAGATGGTTAAAAAGAGAAGTCAGAATCCAGTCAATAAGGCATGAAGTAGTGAAAGAGACCCAGATGTCAGAAGGAGCTTCCTAGCAGTTAGAGCTGCCCAAAGGTGGAACTGGCTGCCTGGAGAGGGGGTCAATTTCCTCTCCTTGGAAGGATTCACATAGAGGCTGGAAGACATTAGAGTGGGGTGTATTTATGAGTATACTCCTTTAGTATATGTAGAGTGGGGAAGTTCTTAATCGGAAGCATGTGAATTTGTTTTGAGAAAGACAGACAGACAGAGACAGACAGAGATATACAAGGGGGAGGAAGAGGCAAAGAGCAAGGGGAGGGAGAGAGAAAGGAGTAGTAACAGTAGGATTCTTACAGAACTTAAAGGTTTGCAAAATGCTTGACAAATATCATCTCATTTTATCCTCACAGCAACCCTAAAGGCAGGTGTTACTATTATTCACATTTTATAGATGAAGAAATCGGGTCACAAAGAGGTTAAGTGACTTGTTCAGGGTCATTTAGGTGGTAAATGTCTGATGCTGGATTTAAACTAATCCTTTCTTGACTCCAGGTTCAACACTCTGTCCAGTGTACCACCTAGGTTTCCTTTGTATCTTATTTTATGTACTTAAAATCATTATTCTGAGAAAGGGCACACAGCATCACTAGACTGCTGAGGAGATCAAGGACTCACAAAAAGTAAAGGTTTTGAACCTCTGTCTTCACTTAATGTATGGGCTGGACTTGATGGCTGAAAAAGTCTTTCCAACTGTCAAATTCTGTAATTCTCCAGCAAGTGCAGACAAGTCACTAGACCTCAGTTTGATCATCTGTAAAATGAAGGCAATACACCATAACTCTGCTGGTCTTTCCTTCAAGCTGTAAAGTTCTAGGATGTTCTATTTGTTTATGATAATTTTGTAGAGCTTTTCCTCTAAAGAGGTCAGGCCACAACAGACTCCATATGGCAGCTACTATTTCTGCCTCATTTTTTTTTCTCTTTCCAACTTTTTTTCCTTTCATCATAATAGCTATGCCTGACATGAACAACATGGAACTACTGGAACAACTGGTCAACAGTCCTTACTTTCATAAGAGTATGGAGGCCCTTTCCAAATTTCTCATCACCAGTTGACATGTTACAGTTTCTTGATCCTGAGTGATGCTGCCATGGCCCAAAAGCATTCCCAAGGAGCCCCCTTATTGTTTTTAGCAGTTGCTAGTTCATTTACCCTTCCCATGGCCACTGACTTTACTCATTGACCCTCTAATTTCATTTCTCAGAGCTCAGCTGTGCGTAAGTATCAAGGGAATTACAGTCAGATGCAGCAAAGTGAATGTTTGAACAGTATTTATTTTTGTAACGAATTTAACTTTTCTCTGAATTTTGAGGCCAGGGGTGTGGGACTTAACATTAGCCCATTACATAAAAAAGAGCCATGTTCTTCTCATTACCGCTCCTATTACAAGACCCATGGATTAGAAGCAATCCTTGGCCGGTATAAATTACTGGCTGGACAGAGTGTACCAAACACAGAAGTCTCTGAAATTACAAATGATTAAAAAAAAAACCCAAATACATAATGTTGCCAGAATTGTGTTAATAGTGCCTGTGATTAATAGAGGGTAGGAGGAGGGGCACAGAATCTAATATTGTTAATACGTATTTTAAACATCCCCAAAGTGCAGGGATTCTTAACCTGCAGATGACAGTGGAGAGATTTCAGGGGAGTCCATGCAATTGGATGGGGGAAAAAAATGAATCTTTACTTTTCCTAACTTCTAATTGAAATTCAATATTTTAAAAAATTATTTAAAAATATAATTCTAAGGAGGAGTTCATAAGCTTTATTAGACTTCCAGAGTGGGCTGTGACAAAAACAAAAGGTTAAGAGCCCCAGTCCTAGTACCTTCATGGTATCTAAGATTCCCCTGCCCCTCCCTCCCTAATGCTCTACTTCGTGAACAAATTGTTTCTCATTGCAAGTTTTTTCTTTCATCTCTCCAGTGAATAGTAACCACAAGATAGCTTCATTAATTCTGAACATATGGGTGCTGTCTATTACTGTCCTCATACACGCAGCTTCATTAGAATCAAATATTGTTCCAGCTAATTCGTAAACAGAAATAACTATCTCTAATTATTTCTTTTGATGGCCTTTTTCCATTGCTTTAGCCCTAATCTCTGAAGAAAGATCAACTGAAAGGAATTAGTCAACAAATATTTATAGGATGCTAAACATTTACTAGGTTGCTGAGGGAAATATGAAGGAGTGTATACAGAACAAGAGGATTTAGAAATGGAAAAGAACTTGGAGTTTATTCAATACAGACTCATCATTTTATAGATGAGGAATGAGAGGCTCAGGAAGGTTAAGTGACTTGTTTAAAGTTACAAAGCTAGTAATTAGCAAAAGTAAGATTCAAACCCTCATCCTATGACTGCTAATTGAATGTTCTTATGGGAAAATTCATTTGGAGAAATGAGATGCATACATATTAAAAGGTTAGACTTTATGTTAAGAAATAATTGTATTTTGCCCTCAAGGGTCTGATAATATTTTGGGGTAAATAAGATTCATATTTGGGGGGGTAATTTGACTCATAGACTATAAGGGGTGGGAGAGACCCTAGTTGACAGGAAGTTCAATTCCCTCATTTTAGACATGAGGAAACTAAGGCCCAAATGGGTTAAGGTGCTTACATAAAATCATTTAACTAATGAGTAGCTGAAGTAGGGGTTACGCTCATGATTTCTCCTTCTAAGTTCAGAAATTTTTCACTATATAATTCTGCCTCTGTAAACAACACATGAATGAATGAATGAATGAATGAATGAATGAATGAATGAATGAAAGGATAGCATTTAATAAAGACTTACTATGTACCAAGCACTGTGCTAAATGTTGGGTATCTCCCTGTCTTCAAGGATCTAATATTTAAAAATAGATTTCATTGACATCTTTTGGTTTCATATTACCAGATTTTTCCCCTTCCCAGAAAGTTTTCTCTTATAACAAAGTTTTTTTAAGAAAAGAACAAAAGAAAAAAATTCACCAAGAGCAACAGACACAACAGCAACAAAAAAAAAAAACCTGATGTTTTAGTCCATGTTATAGACACATGAATTCCCCTCCCCATTCAAAAAAGCATGGAGAGAGTTGTTTTCTCATATCTCTTCTTTGCATCCAAGCTTATTCTCTTTAATTTTGCAACATTCAGTTGTAATTGTTATATGGTTGTTGTTTTTTCCATTAACATTGTTGTTATCATGGTATGTATTGTTTTCTTGGCTATACTTATTTCATCTTTCATCAATTCATATAAGTCTTTCCATGCTTCTCTGTATTCATTTTCTTTGTTTCTTACAGCACAATAGTATTCTATCCTATTCAAGTACCTGCAATGTGTTTAGTAATTTTTTAGTTGATTGGAAACTACTTAGTTTTCTATTCTTTGAGGAGGTCACCTTCTAATGGGGTAGACAACACACATAGAGGAGTAATGACTAAAGAAGGCAGTTATTTGGAAAGTCACAAACATAATGAGTGGAACAATAGATTGGTCAACTGACAAATCTACTGACCTTTTCAATAAATCTTTTTTTACAGCAAATAGTAGTATTGATCTGATTGCAGTTCTCAAAGAAAGAGGTGAAAAAGGTTGCTGGAGGGAAATAGAATTAGGTATATGTGAGGCAACAGGGCAGAAGATAGCAAGGGATAAAGACGAGGCTTCATGAATCTAAGAAATGTCAAACCCAGTGGCTTGGTTCCTTTCCAGGAATGATCTAGAGTCAAGCTGAAGTACTTCTGGGTTTTCTGTCTGCTTGAGCTTCTACACTTTTATGTCCTTTTGCTTTAACAACTCAGTCTAGGGGTCTTCAAGTTTGCAATGACGTGATATTGTACTCAATGTGGGCTCATGCATTTTAGTTTTGTAGAGCAGTCTAATAGCACACCTCAAATCTAAGATAGTTGTTATCAAAGGAACCCAAACTGTGAGTGCAAGTTGGTGGTCAGGTCAGTCAGAGGGAAGTCCATTTTTTCCCTTTGATTTATGATTCCACTAATGTAACAAGCACCTGATGTAGAAACTCCTATCATTAATTGAAACCAGCAATTTGCCTGTAATTTGGCTTAAAAAGTATCCTGAAGAACTATGAAGCTAAGTAATTTGCCTATAGTCATAAGGTTAGTATTTTCCAGAGACAGGACTAGAATCCAGATCTATTTTACTCTAAATCTTCTATCCACTATGCCATTCTTTCTCAATATACATAATTAATCATAATACTAATGAAAATCAGAACATTGCTTATGTCAATAAAGAAAAAATCATTGATAAAATACTCATTTGTGATAAAATGATTTAAAAGATAAAAATAAAAGGATCTATCCTTAAAATAATGAAATGTATATTTAAAAAACCAATTCCTACTATTTTTTTTATGATGGAGAAACACAGGGAGGGAACTTTCCCAGTAAAATCAGGGGTAAACTAGGCTATCAACCTTTTTTACTATTATTCTGGCATAATTCTAGGAATCCTAGTTCTCATGATAAAAAAGAAAAATCAATTTAGAGAATAAGTATAGGCAAAGAGGAAGCAAAATTACATCTAATTGCAGACAATATGATAGTTTACTTAGAGAATAAACAAAAAATTCAAATAAAAATTCATCATTTCAGCAAAGTATCAATATACAAAATAAATCCACAAAAAAATTCTTAGCTCTTTTGTATGTTACCTAGAGGAATCAACAGAAAGGCACAAATGAAAAAATAAATTATGCTTAAGATATCAACAAAATATCTGTGAAATAACTGAATCAAACAACTAAAGATTTATTTTCAAATATCCAACTGCAATTTTTTTACCGAAATAAGAATTAATAATTAATTAATGTCCATGGCTGCAATGTGCTAATACAATTAAATGTTGAAACTGCTCAAATTTTTTCATAGATTTATTTCTATTTTAATAAAATTACCAAAAAGGAATATTTTATAGAATCAGGTAAAATAATAATAAAACTCATTTGAAGGACTAATATGTCAATAATATCAAGAGATACAGTGGTGGACAGGGAGGAATAATAAAGACAAGGGGTTAGTGGCATGGCATTTCAAAAGATATTACAATATATAAATTATTTTTAAAACCACCTCCTAAAGAAATAGAAAACATGAAAGTAGATCAATGGAATAAACCATATATGTAAGACCCAGAAACAAACGTGCACCACATTTTTGATGTTAAATAAACTCAAGAACACAAATTACTGGGCACAGATTCCTTATTCAACAAGAACCACTGGGAAATCCAGAAAGAAGTATTCAAAAAAGAAAATGAGTTTAGGTCAGCTTCTCACATGACATATCACAATAAAGTCTAAACAAATAAATTATGTAGACGTACGGTAGCTGTTTTAAGAAATGTATCTTGAGGGGGCAGCTAGGTGGCACAGTGAATAGAGCACTGGCCCTGGATTCAGGAGGACCTGAGTTGAAATCCAGCTTCTGACACATAGTACTTACTACCTGTGTGACCCTGCGCAAGTCACTTAACCCCATTGCCTAGCCAAAGGGGAAAAAAAAAGAAATGTATCTTGAATTAATTACAAGTGAGCTTTGCAATGGCTACATTAGCTGCCATAGGAGTAGATTAAAAAGAAAAGAGGACAGGTGAACTGTGATGAACATAGGAGAATGGGGCTGAGTTGAAAGTGGGCAGAAAGATGGCAATAAGGTGGAAAGAAAGAAGTGGAAAAGGGAGAGCTTTGGAGAAAAAGAGTGTGAATTAGTGAGAAATAATATTAGAGCAATTCTAGACTCATGTATTTATGATACTAAGGATTATAGTTGAACCAAGATCCATAGTAAAAGTGAGCTGAGACTTTGAGGCAGGGTACCAAAATTTAGATAACACCAATATCATTTGTACTCCATAGGTAGAAAGAACCTATTGTAAACTTAGAACCTAGTTAGCAAGAATGATTAGGATTTAGGTGGCACAGTGGATGGAGCACTGGGCTTGGAATCAGGAATTTCTGTGTTCACATCTTGCTCCAGACACTAACTGTGTGTCCCTGGGCAAGTCATTTAGCATCTTAGTCCCAGTTTCCTCATTTATAAAACAAAGGCTTTGGACTTGATAGTCTCTAAGGTCCCTTCCAGCTTTAAATTAATGATCTTGTGATCTTACTTTCTCTCTCCACTAACAACTGTGTCAGAGGTGAATTCTTCTTTAGTTCATCCTGGCCATTGTTGCAATCCCTAGTGGTGGTCTTCCCAGTACTGCAACCTTAAAGCATGCCAGTGTCTTTATTTTATCAAGTCTTGTGTCCTGAGTCCTTGGGGCCTATTCCAAGATCTTCCTCCATGACTGAAACTGTTTTTAAAAGATGATTGGAGAACATTTGCTGTGGAATGTGTTTTTTGCCTACCTTTTTAATCTCTATATTTGACTTATAGTAAGTGATTATTAGATGTTTGTTGACTAACTATGCATTTGCAATGAGTGACAGGGTTGTTAGTTACAACTACAGGTAAGCCACAAAGTCAACTTCAATTTACAGTTCATCTGCTAGGATAAGCCATTTCCATTCCATTTGCTTCTCATTGTTCATTTCTTGATGCTCTTCTTGATTCCCTACAAAAAAAAAAAAGATCCCAGCCTTCTTTGAAGGGGTGCAGATGCAGTCAGACATCAGCATTTAATAAAAATTACAACAAAAGCCAAAAGATGAAGTAGACTATATGCAACATTGACTTTCAAAATATGGAATCTCCTGAAAACACTGTTAGATGTTTTCACGGAGCTTGTATCCATCAGTGCTTCAACCCTTTCCATGGCTCTTGGATATAGATTTGTTTGGTCTTTGAGCAGGACCACTGACATTTCTCATTCTTCAAGCCTTTCAATCTTGGACTTATTGCTTTGAATTACTCCATGTAGCATCATGTGAATAGTAAAGACCTCTTGTGCAATTCCTGTGTTCTATTTGCAATAAAATATCCATTTCCCCTTGGCACAAATTTTTAAGAGTATAGCCTTCCAAATTCAGGGTTCATTTCTTTTTTTTTATTACACATTTTTTCAATCAGCAAAAATTTGCCTTCTTTCTGTGTTACCCTAACACCTCCTCCCCTATCAAGAACAAAATAAAAACAAAGCCTCCGTTGTAACATGTATAGTCAAACAAAATAAATTTCTGTGTTGTCCATGTCCAAAATATTATGTCTTATTCTGCATTCCGCATAGAATGTTCATTATTAGTCCTCTGGAGTCATGGTTAGTCATTACACTGATTAGTGTTTTTAATTCTTTCAAAGCTCTGTCTTTACCAGGTTGTTGTTATTGTATAAATTATTCTCTTGTTTCTGTGCCTTTTGCTCTATCAGTTCATATGAATTTACCCAGGTTTCTGTAAAACTCTCCTTTATCATTTCTTATAGCACAATAGTATTCCATCATATTTATATACCATAGCTTGTTTAGTCATTCCCAATTGATGAAGATCCCCTCAGATTCACATTCTTTTTCACCTCAAAAAGGCTATAAGTGATTTTGTATATCATTAGAGTTTGCTTTGCTTAGAACTAAGACTTTTTTAGGACTACTTTAGGACTACTTTAATCTGCCCTCCCAATTATTCTCCCTTCTCCCTTCTTCTACAGTGAGCATTTCTTTAGAAGTATAGGAAACAGCAGCTCACTTTGTGTCTGAGACATAATAAGATTTTAGAAGTCACCACTTGAAAGTTCTGTTTCCAAGAAACTTGAGAACATGCAGGAAATCAGCTAACATAGGATATGTGTTGAGAGTCCTACATCCTTTCATTATGTTCACAAATAACTCACTCCTATCAACATGGGTGGGCCTAGCCTTGCATCAGAATTCTTCAGAATTCTCCAAATTCAATAGCAAAACATGCAGAGATCTTTCACTTGTGCTGAACATGACCACACACTTTAGACCATACACTTTTCTATAGATGTTCTATACAAAATCCAATAGGTTGTGAGATCCTAAAATAAAGTATGGCTACAGAGAAAGCCAATCAGCCTTTTTTCCAGTGCCCACCCCAACTCCCACCCTCATTGCAAGGTGGGGGGAAGGGTGATTACATGCTAGATGCTCAAAAGTGTTCTTCTATTCTAGATCCTATGGAGAACTACATCTCCCCAATCTTACAGAGCCACCACCCCTAATCTCTAAACCCCAACCATTTTTACATGCTACTCTGAGGAAGAGAAACATTAAGTGGCAAGTTAGAAAAGATAATATTTGCAGAACTCATTCAGATTAGGCAGAAAAATTACCAAATTCTTGGGTTGAGCTGAGAGTTTGACCACTAAAGCAATGACATGATCTTGTTACAGTAAGAAGCTAGAATTTGTTGTTTCTTAACCTGGAAATACTTGACCCAAAATGAAGGCTTCAGGATGCATAATATTACTCAGAAGTCATATTTCTTCTGTGAAAAAAGAGGCCAAGTTTCAATTTGAATTTTCTTTATTCATTGGCATTTTCAGTATTAGTGTTGTTGATTAGACTTTTCTTTGTGTTTCGTTTTTCAGCCATTTGATGTTGATGGAAATTTTAGATTCTATAGAATGAATGCCTTGTGCTAAAGAAGTACAATTGTCTTTACATTCTCTTCAATATTAGCAGATTTATCTCTGGGCTTTCATCTACTTTATTTTACAGAAATCTCATCCTCCTTGGAAGCAACAGAAGACATATATGATTCCAATTAAAACACTCTTCAAATGAGTCATCTCTTCACTTGGCATTTCAAGGGGGGAAATACCCATAAACCACTATTTTCTCCACAGCCCCAAGGCTAACACTCAACATAATTGGGTAGTAGATGACAATTAGTCTTTCACTTTCTCTGATACCATTTCAGTTCCCTTATTCCCATACTCCTTGGCCCTATACAAGTTCTCCAGCAGCCCATTGCCCTCAGATGGCCTTCAGGTACCTGCTGTGGCTCCCCACCTGGTCATGTTCTTGATAGATATCATCCCATGCAATATGCCTTTTCCAACTTCTACTCTTTCCATGATACTATATCTGCCCTTTAGCTCTTTTCAAAGAGGTCCTGTTCTCACTTACCTATAACAGATAAATTCTCTCCTTAGATACAAATGCAGAATACTGCTTTAATACGGTCTTTCTTCGGGGGCATTTGCATTTTGGTATGAATCTATAGCAGTGTAATTTAAGCCACTGTGGCAAGCCAGTAGAGATCTCTCTTTTTTTTTTCAAAGTCAGGTAGCACAGAGTTACAGAAGTATACAGTGTATGAGCAAGAAAGGACCTTAGATATCATCTAAACTACCTGGACCTCCACACTGTGCCAAGATAACCAAAGCCTATCCATTGAGAACACTCCTCCATCTGCCTCAATACCTGATCCTCACACCTTCTTCCCTTTTTCACTTCCTGTTTGGAGAATAGTAATCAAAGCAGTATTGCCATTGCTACTGCAAAGAGTATGGAAATTGGTCACCTTATAACTCTATTTACAATTCCTGTGAATGCCTAAATCTGTGCCCCCTTTTCTTACTAACACTCCTCTATATATGCCATGCTGTACTGGTAAAATGTACAAGCCTTGAGGGCAGGAACAAGTTCTCATTTACATGTGAATTCCCAGCACTAGGCACATAGTAAGAATTTAAGAAATACTTGTGCCTCTAGTGATTGATCTATTAAGCTAGTCCAATCTCTTCTTTTTTTACATGGAGAAGTGAAGCTATAAGTGAAGTAACCTGTCCAAGATCACTTGGGTCATCACTCAATCCAGTATGGTATTCTTTCTGTTATATCACACTGCCCTTCCAGTCCCCCTTCTAGTCATACCACACTGGCAGCTGCCTACCCATAAGGCCAGCCCTACAGAGTTTGTAAGCCTGTAAATTTCACATCTGAAGCCATTACCATCCTATTATTCATCAATTGCCACAGGGTACTATGTCCTGAATAGAACATACACAGAAGATAGGACCCTGGTACCACGGGAGCTCCTGATTCATTCTGTCATAGCATAGCAGCATAAAAGGCACAGAACAAATGTTTACAAATGATTTTGCTTCCAAGGGGGTTTTAACAGTCCTTTAATTTTCTACTGCCTTAGGATGTGCATATGAACCTAAGCATCTGCAAACTGGACTCAGCAATGTTGTTTTTCACATACATGTTCTGTGATGATAATACTCTGCATCCAGTGTAGGTAGATTTCATCTGTCACAATAGATGCTATAAATGTTGTCAGGAGACTTTAAGGGCCCTGTCTTCTTGTCTTGTTCATATGCTTCAGTTTCCCACTCTTCCCCTCAAGGAGTAGTTCCAATGTTTCATAGCGAGTGATGAATTTGACACCTAGGAAAACACCAGCTCTAACAGTTGACTGGTAGAGATTTAGAAAAGGAGGCAGGCAAAGAGAAAAAAAAAAAGGTGAGAAGGAACTGGTCTATAAATCAGAGAGAATATTGCTGTTCTCTAAGTATAAAATTCTGCTGTAAAGGAGAAGAAACAGAAGGTTAAATGCATTAGCTCCTGCAGGCTTTGACAGACTTCTTAATCTTGAGAGATCTATAAGGGTGGATATGAGGTCTGATGCGTTTTCAGCTTTTAGTTGGGCAATCAACATGTAGAAGTGCACTTCCCTGCAAGTGTCTCCTCATCCACAAAAACACTTAGACCAAAAAGAACTATGGAATTTTCTGAAGAAGAGAAGTATGACTATTGAGCCTACACCTCCAAAGAAAAAGGAAAATGATCTATATGTAAATGTGTGTGTATGCAGATATCTATTATATGAACATACACAGGTATCGATATCAATATCTACTGATAGATAGATCATAGTTCTTTTTGCAATGTTTGAAAGCTGGCCAAGGGGAATGACTAAACAGATTACGGTATATGTTGTAGTGGCATATTATTGTGCCATAAGAAATGACAAAATGGACAGTTTCAGAGGAAACTAGGAAAGATTTCTATAAACTAATACAGAGTATAGTGAACAGAATTAGGAGAATAATTTGTATAATGGCAACATTATAGAGAAAAACAACTTTGAAAATCATTAGAACTTTTATTGATACAGTAACAAACCACAAGTCCAGATGACTGAAGATGAAGCATGGCACCCCATCCCCTGTATTAGAGATTAAATGCAGAATGAAACATGTTTTTGGACATAGACAACGTCAAAATTTATTTTGCTGGGCTATACATATTTGTTGTGAGAATTTTCTTTTTCTTTTTATTCTTCAACTGGGGAGAGGTGTAGTGTGAAGAAGAGATAATAAGTGCTTGTAAAATAAATTTTAAAAAAGAAGAAAGGAAAGGGTAGGCCCATTTCGACCAATAAATGTTATAGAATTTTATATTTGGAGCACCTGACTCAGTGGGTGGTAGACTGAATCTTACAGGGGATGGCCAAGATCTCCTAGCATGGTTCGGGAAATCCAGGACGGTTTTAGTACAATATAATCAGAAGAAGTTTGAACACATATCTGATGAGTCCAGCAATAAGCAGCAAGGAAAGTCCAATGATCTGTCTGAGGTAGTCATTGGAGGTAATATAATCTGTGGGCTAGAGAGAAAAGGGTATTAGACTTGGGGTCAGAAGTCTTAGGTGAAAGAATCTACGGTGCTAGACAGAGGCTCAGGCAGGCTAGTGGTTACTGTCAAGGAGATCTAACAACACACAGTAATGGGACCCAGTGTTGGCACACAAGGTAGAGAGCTATAACTCCAGGACCAGAGAGGGCTGACTTCCATAAATGCTAATGTAATGCTGAAATATTTGTTTTTGCATTGACTTCGTAGATGTATGTGTATTTGCTTTTGTCCCTGTTGTTTGCCCCGATAGAATGTAAGCTCTTTGAGGGCAGAAACTATTATAATATTATGGCTATTTCCAGCACCTAGCACAGAATATCCCTAACAAATGTCATCCAAACTCTGGCTGAATACTTCCAGTGACAAAGAAGTATTCCTCTTTTTTATTTAGGGAAGATACTAAAGGTTGTCCCTTTGGTCAGAAGAACTGCAACCACTTTAAGACCAGAAACTATAGTTGATCCTTTTTCCGCATTTGTGAGTTTGCTTCATTTCTGTATGATGAAGTAGGAAGAGCTCAGGATTTGGAACCAAAGGGTCTGGTATTACATATGGCCCTGTGCACCTTGGGCAAGTCACTACTTCTCTGGGTCTTGGTTTCTTCATCGGCAAAATGGGGTTGGAGGACTTGGTCTCTAAGTTCCCTACTAGCTCTAAACCTGAGGCCCTGTGATCCTAGGATGCACATGTTACTAATAGGACTTAAAGAAGTATTCCATGCAAAGAATATTTCCTTCATAAGGAAATCAAATCCCAATGCACCTCCTTTCTTTCTCCCCAACTCGACCCTTGATCCCTCTCTTCCCCACTGTATTTATACCTTACCCACCCTCTCCTTTTGCCCATTGTTCTCATCCCTAATTCTTCTGCATCACATATCCTGATTTCTCCCATGCCGTGAAGTGAGGAAAGAGTCAGATTTATAATGCAATTAATAAAAATTCAGAGTTTGAGAGACTTCAGTTGTTTTCCTAGTGTTGGCTCTTTCTTTTGTATCCACCCTTCCCTACATTGTTTATTGTTCTGCTCTTAATGCAACCAAACTGAAGAATCCACAGTAAAGGACTGCTAGACCCAAATGTGGTCGAATTTGATGCCTCTTCTGAAGTTACCCTGATGTCACCAAATAGTCCTTTGGACCTCAGGAGTCTTGAAAGCCCTGTGGAATTAACCCTGAGTCCCCATCATCCCCTCTGCCCTCCAAAAAAAAAAAACAGCTGCCATTGCTGCTGCTAGTTTTCACTTAAGTAGGCCACATGTACACAAACTTGTTATGAGAAAACAATCATTCACAGGGCTGCTCAAGTAAAGTTTGATTTAGTTTAAAAATAAATTCCAAGTTTATGGTTGATAGTGTACACGAGGAGACAAGAAGTTAACAAACACATCCACTTTCTAAATTAGGTACAAGACGTGAATGGAAAGAAAAACTTATATAGCAAGACTTCAGAACTGAAAAATAATTGGTCAGAGTGGTCTTGAAAAAATTAATTAGAGTTGAAAAAATTAATTAGGTCTTGAGAAAATGAATGTAGAACAACTGTTCAAAATCACCTTCTTTGGATGAAAGTCATACTTCTTGGTTACAGGCTGAGGCTGAGGTTAAGAGCAATGCTATGGTTCATTCTGACAAACTAAAATATGGATCAAATCACCAGCCTGGGGGCTATCAAAGCACCAGGAAATATTTCCTGTACTTGATTTTGATGCTGCATGCATATCTTGAAACACAGATGAGGATACAGAAGTCTGCCTTCAGCTGAAATCTGGCATCAGTGCCCAGGGCACCGGCATTCACATTTTAAAGACATCTCCATATTTGGTTTATGAAGATACCTTTGATAATGCCACTTGGTTGCACCTAGGTGATTCATGTCAATAATAAACAACCAAAATTGATATAAATGTTTAAATCTACAAGTGATAAAAGGTATACCTGAAAGATCAACTAAAAATGATAACTAATGATCACAATACACTTCTATAACATTTTAAGAATAAATATTTTCCCCATTTTACAGATGAGGGAACTAAAGCCTGTAAAGTTTATTTTCCTTATCCGTGACCACCCAAATGGTAAATATGGAGCCAGAATAACCACTCAGTTATCTCAGTCATTCTGATTCCAAGTTCAGTGTTATTTCTACCACAGCAGGTCTACTTAGATAATGAATGTAAAAGTACTTTTAAAAGCACATAGCTCTATGTACACTCAAGGCATTTGTTGTTTTAATGCTCTGCTTATCTGAAATTTACATGATACTTAATTGTTGGAGTAAATGCTTAAGATTCCTTTAGAAAATGTGATAGCAAAACACTCCCTCTTCTAGATTCCCAACCCTTCTTGTTTTCTCTTGTGCTGCAGACATCTAGGTTAAACACTATATCATGTCAAGGAGAACTGACCTGGGATCTAGGTTCTCATCTAAGTTCTAGCACTGACTCACTCTGTGACCATGGGATTTCACCTTTCTCTGCCTCAGTCTCCAAATCTGTAAAATGAAAGGATTGGAAGAGATTCTCTAAGATCCTACAATCATTTTAAATTAGGTAGAAAAGTCAACTAGACACAATACAAATACTGGTAAAGACCTGTACAAATCAACAACAAAAAAAATTGCTTCTCCGGGGATGGGGGTGGAAAGGGGAATGGATTTAGAAGTAACAGCTATATAAAAAGAAAAAAAGCATCAGTAATTATTTGTTTTTTTTTAAAGTACTGAATTTTGAGTCAGAAGACTTGGGCTCCAAAGTCAAATAGGCAACATGTTAGAGGCAGGACTTGAAATGCTTACAGTCTAATGGAAATTCTTATGGGACTCTTGGCCACAAGAGAGTAAAGCAACAAAGAGAATCCTTGTATAGATTTGATTCACAATAGCAATCAGCTTCACCAACACATAAGCTAGTTACATACACTTTTGATGCCAGAGCTGACTATGTCACTTTCCTCTTAACAATGCTCCTGAGTGAGAAACTGGTTAATCAAAGCTAGACAGGTCAAATTGTTAGCCCAGGATGACACGACATCCTTTGGCAACTGTTGAGCATCAGTTCAGATGACACATACAGTAAATACAGGTCATGAATCATCCACCTCAGGCATGTTCAGACCTTCCTGAATTTTTACCAACAATTTATCTAACTTTTTTTCAAATTCAATCAGTAAGAATCAGTACTAAAATTACTTTAAATTGAAAATTAAACAAGAGAGTAAAGATATTAATCATTTATTGCTTTGGCGCATTATTAATTTCCTTTATAGGAAAAAAAAATCTGTATCGCCCCTCTCTTTCCTCTGTTGTGCCAACCTCTGAAAATGTGTCAATCCTTACTAAGGCTTGACCACAGAAATTGCTATGGTCCTAGCAACTACTTAGTAACCTAAAACAGTAGCTTAATAAATAGGGTGCTAGTGATAGTAAAGGACTGATGTTTCTAGTGGTGACCAGCATAAGTAGAGAGTAGTTTTAATGCTCTGTCTAGCTAAATACTGAAATTGGAGTTAAACACTGCTCTTCTCAAATAAAACTTTGGGTGGTAGGAAATAAACTAATAGGCTGTCATAGAGATAAAGCAGGTAGCAGGGTAATGCAGCCAACAGCTGAGGGAATTTTAAGAAAGGAATGGTTAAAAGAGACAAAGGATTGGGAAAAGGCTGTTGAGTATGATGTTTAGGATGCCACTGGTACCTTTGGAACAATCAGGTCCAGGAGAGGAGTGAGTGATGAGGAGTTTTAAGCAGTGGATAGAGTTCTTTTTCAAAAAGTTTGAAAATTAGGGAAAGAAAGTATTACAGTGATGACTTGAGCAAGTAAAAAGAGTTCAGGAAATGGTTTCAATTTTTGCAGATTGGGGAGAGTTGAGCATGTTTGTAGCAGACAACAAAGAACTAAGAGAGAGACAGCAGTAGAAGATACAAAAGAAAAGGGAGATAATTAATGGAATAAGGTCCCAAAGGAGTTGAGAAGATATGTAGTCAATAATAAGTGAAAGGCTTAGCCTTAGTAAGTTAGGCCAGGTTCTCATTTTAAAATTATTTTTCCACTTAATTTTTTTTATTCTGAATTAGTGACTCTGGGGGTATAGTTTCAAATTGCCTTCCAGAATGGCTGAACCAGGCAAATGTGCCTGTTTTCTGGCTGCCTCTTCAACATTTGCCATTTTTCTTTTTTGCCATCTTTGTTAATCTGATGAATGTTAAGGAGAACCTTGGAGAGCTTTAATGTGCATTTCTCTAATTGTTAGTACTATGCAGTATTCTTTTTTTTTTTTAATGGCTACCATTTGTCAGTTGGGGAGTGGCTCTTGTTCTTATAAATTCAATCTTTTTCTTCCATGTCTTGGAAATGAGATCTTCATTATCAAAAGAACTCACTAAAGAGATTTTTTTTCTCCAATTACCTGTTTCCTTTCTAATTTTAACAGCTTTGGTTTTGTTAGTGCAAAAGCTTTTAATTTTACATAATCAAAATTGTCCATTTCATCTTCTGCAATATTCTAGTAGAGACGTTTCTTCAGAGATATGTACAGAAAAGAAGGAGAGTGAATACAGAAAATTCAATGTAGAAAGAAGGGAAGCTGAGGAAGTTCTTATCAGATGATC
Organism: Phascolarctos cinereus; assembly: GCF_003287225.1. NCBI lineage: Eukaryota > Metazoa > Chordata > Mammalia > Diprotodontia > Phascolarctidae > Phascolarctos > Phascolarctos cinereus. Next base: position 351,342,292 of record NW_027555847.1, on the reverse strand, counting down.
TTGATCTCTGCAAAGTGGTAGGATAAGGCTATCTCCTGAAAATAAGAGGGACAGCTGTGGAGTTAGGATCTTGAGGAGACTGGAAGAGTTGTGATATTGTCAATAAAGAAAATAAAACTATGACTTGGCCAAAGCTGTATCTTATGATACACAAGTCTAAAAATCCTAGGAAATTGGTAGATGTCTGGTGATCTGGTGTTCAGTTTTCCCTCTGCCCCCGCCAACACTCCTGCTATATATTATCCTATTTAAAAAAAAATCTTTCATAAGATGGCCTCCAAGATTCCATCCAATTCTAACAGTCAGACATCACCAAATATTTATTTAGTGTTTACTATATGCCAGGCATTGTGCTAAGCACTGGGATAAAAAAGAAGTAAAAACAGTCCCTGCCCTCAAGGAGCTTACCATCTAAAACAAAAGGAGACAACATGCATATGTAGGTACGTATGTGTGTATGTGGGTATACATATAAATGTGTCTATATATAAATAAGACACATAATAATATATGTATAATACATATATGAAGTGCACACAAAACATATGATAGTTAATTGGAGAGAGAGAGAGAGAGAGAGATAATACACATTTGTGCCAGTCACTATGCTTGGAGAAGAAGGTATCAGCGTCCTAAAGGAGACAAGTTGCATATACACAGAAACACACATGATACATAAAAGATAATAAAATATATACAAAGTACATACATGTTAGTTTTACAGGAAGAGGGAGGTAATAAGCATTTATATAGCTCCTACTATATGCATGTAACTATGCTCAAAGAGGAAGGCATTAGCAGTTGAGAGACAGGGAAATGATTCCTGCAGAAAGTGGTGTTTGAGCTGACTCTTGAAGGCAACCAAGGCTTCTAAGACATGAAGGGAAAGCATTCCAAGCATGGGGGATAGCCAATGCAAAGGCATGAAGATAGTATATACCAAATAAATTGTTATGGTTAGCCCATAGAGTATGTGAAGGGAAGTAGCATGTTAAAAGACTGGAAAGACAGGAAGGAGTCAAGTTGTGAGGAGCTTCTAATACCATGCAGAGGAGCTTATATTAATTCTAGAGGGAATAGAGAGCTACTGCAATTTAACTTAAAAAAGGGAGGGGGCAGAATGTGACATGGTCAGACCTGTGCTTTAGGAAAATCATGAGCATCTGAGCAGAGGATAGATTGGAAAATGGAGAGATTTGAGGGAAGGCAATTAATGAAGGGGCTATTTCAATAATCTAGAAAAGAAGAAAAGAGAAAAGGTGATGGCTATTTGAGTGGAGAGAAGGGGATAAAAATGAGAAACTGGGCAAGATAAATATGGCAAGATTTGGCAACTGATTATGTGTGCTATGAGTAAGAGTGAGTGGTTGAAGATGATACTGAATTTGTAAATCCCAGTGACTGAAAAGGTGATGATGCCCTAGACAGTAATAGGGAAGTTTAGAAAAAAGGAACATTTGGGAGGAAAGATGCTAAATTCCAGGGGTATAAAACTCAACTAGAAATGAGGACACTAATCTGTAGATAAGTACCCCTGAGGGTCCCATGTGACTTAATTTTAAAATGTAGTATTATATGTTTTATTGTAATTTATTTATTTTGTTAAATATTTCCCAATTACACTCAGCAGTGTTGCCATCAGAATGAACAGGTGACCTACGTGCCTGACATCTCTGATTTAGATGATTAGGGCCTAGAGCTTAGGAGACAGACAGGGCTGAGTATATAGATCTGGAAGTCATCTGTATAGAGAAGACAACTGAACCTATGGGAGCCAATGAGATAATTAAGTAAGAAAGCATACAAAAAAGAAGAGGGCCTTGGGTAACACTCATAGTTAGAGGAAGTAACTAACCCGTATGAAGAGCCATCCAAGAATAAGAAAAAGCAGTCAGACAAAGAGGAGGAGGAAAACCAAGAGAGCCATCTCATAAAACCCAGACAGGAGGGAATATTTAAGGAGAAAAGGTGGTCAAAAGTGTCAAATATTTCAGAGAAACCTAGAAGGATAAGGAACTATGAATATCTTTGAGATTTTATTTCTGCTATCACTATACTCAGCCTGAAACTTTACAAATTCTAAACTAGAAACCCCTACATAATACAACAATAACTTTTTATTTAGAGTTGGGGTAAAGAAATGCAGGAATTAAAAAGACTCATTTGACACCTAGAAAACCCTAGGGAAAATATCTTCCCCTCTGAAGAAAGCATTTTATTTCTGGTTTTCAAACTTTGGTACTGTTTAATATATTTGTATTCTGATGGTGTAATAGATAGTAGGCTTAAAGTCAGGAAAACATGGATTCAAATCCTGCCTCTGGCAGCTACCTTCCATGGAGCATGGAAGAGTCCCTTCCAGTCTTGCTTCCTCAGGAAATTTTCCAAGTCACTAAGTTACATAAGAGGTCCTCTTCTGTATCAGTAGAAGAAATGTTCACATGAGGAATTCCCTATCTTGATGAAATAATAAGTCTAAACCACTTCCCACCCCCAAAAAAAGTTCGAGGATAATTGAGGTTTTTGTAACATCAAGTCACAACCAGAAAGCAGCTTAGCAAGATGTAATGTGATGTAATGGAAAGAGTACTACACTCAGTATCTGAAGACCTGGATTCTAATGTTGTTTCTGCCACCATGTGATCTCAGCCTAGTTTCAACCTCTCTCGGTGTCAATTTCTTAATCTGTAAAATTAAAGGGTTACATTAGGTTTTCTCTAAGACTTCTTTCAGTTTTCAAGTTTCATTCTCTGACCTTTTGGTAAGGATAATCATTATAGGACCATCTGATATGCCACAGATCATGGGATCTTAGGTCCAGAGTTGGTAGAGAACTTAGTCCTTTCATCTGTCTTTTTTAGAGATGAAGAACCTGAGACTTGGAGAGGTTTGTGACTTACCCAAAGTCACACAGGAAAATCTAGGGTTCGAATTTTTAGTCCCTTGTAAGTCCCAGGGTTTGCTGGTAAATACTTAATAATTTGTTGTCTAAAACTTTGACTTACTTTTAAGTTTAATTTCCATTATTAATATTTTCACCATCACTTTCTTAAGTTTAGATAACAAAACAAGAAATGAAGTCCTAATTTGTAGGGTTTCCTAATTTCTGAGGTCCTTATGTTCATGATGAAATTTTAATAATTGGTTGTCAAGACCCTGATCCAGCTGATTCCAACACACCCCTACCTGTGACTCTAAATTTGTGTTTCTTTCCTTAGAATCTTTAAGAATCATACATGGTATCATTTCAAAAAGGAAAAAAGAAGTAAGCAGCCAAAAATCTTCTGAGTTGGAAAAAGACAGACCATTAGCATCCTCATGCTACATAATTTTCTTCTTTTTTTGTTTCAGCTATAAATTTTGTACCATCAGTTTATATAATGTTTGTGCTAGAAGCTATTGATGGAAATGCTGAGGTATTTATTTTAAAAAATATTCCATCTGTATTTTTAAACTCATAATTAAATGATAAGCATGCTAAATTTTCTTAGTCACAATACTATCTTCAATCTGATAGCAGATTGTCTAAGAGAAGATAAACCACCCATAGAAACTGATACCTAAGAGAAAACATGACAGTGTCACACCCCACTTCCCCACAACTGGAGGATGGTTCAGTCTCACTTAGCATAGGTCCAGGAAAAGGAAGCATACACTTGACTCAGCACATCCTGAAGTTGGAAGGGACTTGGAGACCAAAGTCAAAGGCCTACTTCAGTCCTGAATCCACCTAAACTATATTTAGATTTTCTCAAGTTTTGTCTATATAATAATTTCATATGCTCTGAAGCTTCTCAGGGAGAATGGGTACATTTTCTTAGACATGTCTGACCATGGACTTTCAATTCATTTTCAAAGCCAATCTGTTTGTCTCCTGGATCCTCTAAACCAGTAATATGTAAGGCCGGTCTGTACTGTTTGGGTTCACTATGGGTTAGAGCAGACTGTCTGGTACTGTCCTAATTCCATACCTGAACTCTAACAAAAAGTCTAAATCAAACCAAATTTTTTGTTGATCTTTCTCAAAATTGTTTTAACTTTTTAAAAGTTTCAGCAGTCTGGAGGCTTAAATTTGCTAGTTACAATGGCAGCTAACATGGGAAGAATCCATAATATTGCTTTTTGTGCATTTTGAATTGATTTGGGGACACAGGAAAACTTTCATGTAGGAGACAAGGAAAGAAAAACTTTTTTATTTTTTTTTCCCTAAAATTCCATCATATGACAATTTTAGTTTTATGATCATCAAGATAAGGGGGCAAAGATTACTAGAACATTTTGTAACTGAAAAGTGGCACCATGAAAAGAACATTGAATTTGTAGTTAGAGGATCAAGGCTCTAATCCTGACCTTGCTACTTTGCAAACTTTAAAACATTAAGTAAATATTAAGTAGCAGCAATGAAATATTTAGTAGAGTACTAGACTTAGAGTCAGGAAGATCTGAATTCATATCCTGCCTTGGACACTTACTAAGTAACTTGAGCAAGATATTTTTTTTCTCTGCAAACCTCAGTCTCATCATCTATAAAACAGGAATAACAATGAATCTATTTCATGGGTTCATTATTGGGAAGATCTAATGAAATAATGTATGCCAGGAACATTGCAAAACCTAAAGCAATATATGAATGTGAATTGTCTAAATTACCAGTGGTAAATTAGGTAGGTCACTTCTGTATAATGAGGATAAAGGACTAGATAACCTCTTAAATCACTTCTAGCTCTGTCTACAAGCTTTTTAAATATAGAGATCTTAATAACAATACTTAGCATTTATTAGCAATTAGCAAGGTGAAACCAACTTGGGAGGTAGATGCTATTATTATCCCTGTTTTATAGATTAAGAAACTGAAGCCAACAAAAGGTTAAATGACTTGCCCAGGGTCACACAGCTATTAAATGTCTGAAGTCACATTTGAACTCAGGTCTTCTTGACTCCAGGTCTGGTATGCTAACCCAGAACTTCTTAAGTTGTGGGTCATGACTCTATATGGGGTAGTGTAAAAGTTGGCATCAATAAAAGGTTTCTGAATGTACAAGGACCAAAAATTAATTAAAAATTAAACAAATAATGAATCTGAGGTATTTTTGGCAGTGTTTGCCTATGTTGCATCATGTAACTTCACTGCAGCTTTAGTTCTGAACACAAAGCATGCACACTTTGCGCTGAACATGCCCTCAGGTCAAGCGACACTAATGAACAGCTTCTGAAATGGGAAAAGGGGTCACAAGTAGAAAAAGTTTAAGAAGCCCTGGTCTAACCTCTGGGTCACCTTGATGTATAATTGATTTCACTCATATGGTACGAAGGGGAGAAAATTGGTCAAATATAGATGTTGGCTCTAGAGATAGAAGTCTTAAGAACCTTTCTCAAATGGTCTGCTTGCATATTAATCAGATCCTTAGAGAAGTTGTTGTTTTCTTTCATTTTGTCACCTTCCTTTTGATGTATCACTCCCGCACATGAAATAAATACATCTCAACCACCCCATGGCTCAACAAAAATAAAGTAACATTCAAACCCAGTAGAAGCTGTTCCAAAATGAGCCAGAGAGGCCTGCTACTTTTCAGGGCACCTTACACATAATAGAAACTTGATTAATGTTTGCTAAAGATGATGCTCAAGTAGAAAATTACCACATGTTCTGTTGTTAGTACTGGATTAACTTGGGGTTTTGCTTCCCCATCACTGGCACCTAATGAGTCTTTAATCAAAATCAACATCTTGGGTTTCCTGTTATTGAAGAGCCTAATAATCTGAGAAAGTACACCAAGATGGTACCTGCGGAAGACTGGGATTACAGAGCATTAAGGAAATTCTCAGAAATGATATTTAGCACTTTACCAGAGCTAAGATATTTCACAAGTAGGGAAGTTCTAAAGGCCTATACTATTTCTAACTATTCAAATTCAGGAATGAGTAGGAGATCTTTTTCCCCCTCTATCCATGAAGGAGGAAATGAGAAGTCAAGGACTGCTCTTATCGTAATTCCCATTGTTCTGATGACCTGTTCTGCAACCTGAAGCAAATTTCTTAACCTGAACCACATTCTCCCTCAATTCCCACATCTATTAAATGGAAGCCACCAAACAAACCCAGAATTATCTGATAGTAAAGTGAACTCTAAAGGATCAGAACAATTCTCAATTACAAAATTAATCCTCTTATACAACAATGAATATAAACACACCAGCACACCTAATTATTAATTTTCCTGTGGATCTTTAAGAAATCCCTTATGCCGAGTTCTAAGTATTTTAGTATTAAAGTGAATTAAGGGGTTCTTTCCTGATACTGAATTCATCTCATATGTATTTTAAAAGTTTTTTTTCCCTTCACAAATAAATGCCCTTAGCTGCATTCTGTTCATTCTTCTCCCAACCAAAATGTTTCACTGTGCCCATCACAAATCTATTACTGTGCTAGACTGATCCCAAGAAAACAGAATTTACCCTCTCTCTCAATGTTTTTGCAGTCTTCAGAAGCTCACTAAGCTGAACAGGGATTAGCACGCTTTTCCTCTTTCCTAAATGCTACACCATAAAAATAAAACCTTCATTACTATAACTCTTCAAGAAGTAATATAGCAAATAGAGTGCTGCACTGGATGTCGTGAAGACCTGGGTTCAAATCTCTACTCTGACAATTAATAATTATGTAACCCTGGGCAAGACACTCAAACACTATGTACCTCAGGCAATTTCTTAGCATTTACCTATTAAGCCATGTGGTTATGTCTGCATCTATGGAGGAAATTTCTATATCAGAAATAACAGCTCCCCACTCTGATGAAATTACACATCTTGTAACAGAAATCCTCAGGGGATGGACTGTTCTAGTTCATTTAATCCTCTGACTAAGTTTGAGGGTTTTTGAAACCTTTGTAGAAAATCTTTCTGAAAGATGTTGATCAGCTTTCCCATACAGTATGAATTCTTCCTGTATTTCTTCCAGTACTATATAATGAGAACAATTGTATCTTTCCTTGTTGGTTCAAGATCTTAGAGTGCCTTCCAGTTATCATAGTGAACATCAATCATCATTTTAAAGGTAGCAGATTTGGCTGAGTGAATACTGACCTCAGGACGCATGCAGAAAAGTGTCAAAAATTGTTTTCATTCCTTGATAGCTGATTTTGCTGTTGTTCCTGCTTTTTTCTCCTTAAGGTAAAGGAAAGGAATGTAGACAGTGTGGTAGAGTGGAAAAGATGCTGGGTTTGGAATAAGAATACTTGGCTTTGTATCTTAACTCTCAACTTTCTACCTGTATCATCTTGATCAGCTTCCTCATCTGCAAAATGGGAGGGCTGGACTAGATGATCTTTCAGTTCTATTACAGCTCCAAATGTATAATCCTCTCAAGTTATAAGGCAGCATGGAAAAAGGAGAAAGGGTTAGATGTGGAGTTAGGAGGTACATGTTTCAACCCTAGCTTAGACACTTTCCAGCTCTGAGACCTCGGGCAAGTCACCATGAACCATTCTGAGCCATAGGTTCCTCATACGTCAAGTGGAGATGATTTGTTTGTTCAGCGGTTTTTCAGTCATATCTGACTCTTCAGTAACCCATTTGGAGTTTTCTTGGTAAAGATATTGGAGTGGTTTGCCATTTCTTTCTCCAGTTCATTTTACAGGTGAGGAAACTGAGGCAAACAGAATTAAGTGACTTGTCCAGGATAATGCAGCTAGTAAGTTTCTGAGGCCAGATTGGAACTCAGGAAGATGAGTCTTCCTGACTCCAGGCCTGGCATTCTATGTGCTATGGAGCTTTCTCAACTGCACCACCTAGCTGCTCCTGGGAGATGATTTACCTAACAATATTATTGTCAGGAAAGTGTTTTGTAAACTTTAAAACACTATATAATTTCAAATTATCATTGTTAGCTGAAGTTTCAGCTAGTTGGGCTGGAATGCTCATCCCCTCCCATCTCCGCTAGCTCTCATCCCATTCATACTCCAAGACCCAGTTCAGAATCATAAGTCTGGTGCTAGAAAAGACTTCAGAGGATATCTTGTCCAGTGGTGTCAAACTCAAAGAAAAATTAGTCCCTGTAACATACACTGCATGTTGGCTTAGAAAACTACAAATTAACATTATGTTATACTGGATTCTTATGCATTTTGTTAAATGTTTCTTAATTATGTTTTAATTTGGTTTAGAATTTTGGAGGTACCTTATAGCCCATGGACCTCAAGGTTTTTGTTTTTTTTAATGTAGTCCTATTCCCTCACAGATAAGGAAAATGATGCCCAGAGAGCAGAAATGACTTTAAACCCAGGGTCCTGATTCCTGAATAAGTTTGCCTTCTATTATACCACCTACTACCTCTTTAGACAGAGTTTTACAGCTCAGCCCAACCAGAAATGATCCCTGAAGCCCCTTGGAACTCCCTTCACACTTGCATCCTTCATCACACTGCTCTTACTTGGGAACATGACTTAAACCTAACCCCCTCTAGATGATATGACAATTTATCTTACTTAATCAATCTTACTTACTCAGTCTATCTTACTCCTCTTTGTATCTGCTTTATAAATCTATATATAATTTTCGATGAAAACTCATTTTATTCTTCATTTTATAAAGGAGAAAACTAAATTTCAGAGAAATGAAATAACTGGTCCAAGGTCACCAAAGTGGTAGTATTGAACCCAGATCTTCTGACTCAAGAGCCAAGTGTTTTTATTTCTATTCTCCACCTTGTCTCATGGGATTTACTAAGTAATTTTTTATTGAATTGAATTTTGTACTTTTTGTTCCATTTTCTTGGGAATTATAACTAGCAATTCTGACATGTGGGCCAAGTATCACCAAATGCAACCAAGGCAAGGGGTGGAAAAAGCATAGTAGGACCAACTTTTTAAGATAAATTGAATTGAAGCAGCAGAAGGAAGGGGGAGACTTCGAGGAAAGAACTCTTAGCTAGGGAAACAAGGCTTCATGAATAAAAACCCTTGGATATAAAAGACTCCTACTGGGCATAAGAAGGGAGAGACAAGAGGGCAGAGCCAGACTAGGGAGGAATTCATGTGGGGTATTAGTCACCAGAATGAGGAAGCAGTGCCCTCTGGTTCCAATTATTATTGCTAATTAGATACAAAACTCAGTTGTTTCTAACTCAAAGGAGTATTAGTGCTGAAAGGATCCTCTACATTTAGGTGTCAAAGTCTCTTAGCCCTGGCTCTGTCTTTCTGTGATCAAGGACTAACATTTAAATTCAAAAGAAATTGTAACTCTGACTAAAGACCCAAATCAATTCTGAGAGCTCTAATTCCCCCATATCCTTTATTAAACCCATATTCCTGAATATCCTTCCTTTTCCTCACCTTTCTGTAACCTAGACCTGAATTTTACCATAACAACCAATCTTTTTTCTCCAAATTAAAAGGTAGAAAATCTTTGGTGCAAACAATTTGAGTCATCTAACTTTAAAGACATTACCAAGACCAACCATTACAGAGAAATAAGGCTATAGGAAAATAAACAAGAAGTCATGAGAATTCTGAACATTTGAAATGCTGGAAATGAAAAGAAACTGTAGTTGTCATGCAAACTTGCCTTCATGAAAGGCCAAAACTTGAATTCATTTGAATCAATAGTGGCTCCTTCCAAATTATTTATAAAGAAAAACAGAAATGACAATATTTGGTGCTAGGAGAGAAATATTCTGTTTGAAACCTGTGCCCCTACCTTATCATCTTTTCTCTTTAAATGACTGATTTCTACAATTTGGAAATATGCCTTCAGAAAAGTGTCTAAAATGTCTCAAGATCCCATGGCTAAGTATATTCAGTACACCACGGAAGTCAATGACAGAAAGAAAGATCCTATATACATCAAAGTATTTATATATAATAGTAACAAAGAACAAGAAAGAGTAATCGGTCAAGTACTTGCAATTTACTAAGCACCTATGTGCCGGGCTCTGGCAATATAAAAAACGAATATAATCCCTGCCCTCAAGGAGCTTACAATCTTGTGGAGGGGGAAGACTGAGAGGGAGAAGGTACCTAAGTCAGGGGCATGTTGAAGAATTCCAAAGAAGGCCAAAAGCAGTGCAACTGTTGGGAAATGAGAAGGAAAACTATTCAGAGTCCCTTCTTTAAATAGAGACCCTGAAGCACATAGCACTACCCTGTAGTCATAGGGTCCTATAAGAGGGACAGAGGGCACTGATGAGATATGAGGACTAGGCAGATTCAATCTTACATTATGATGAAATTTCCCTGTGATGATGGGAATGGTGAACGAGTTGTGATAAATGAATGCCATCCAATTTTATTATGCTGTAAGAAATGACAAATGTGATTAATACAGAAAAGCATGTAAAGAATTACATAAACTGATGCAAAGTGAAGTGACTAGAGCCAGGAAAACTATGCACAACAGCTGCAACAATGTAAATGAAAAGAACAACAACAAAACATTTGAATGTTGTGAAATTATAATAATAAGGCTTGGCCTCAAAGAGTTGGACAGAGACACTTCCCCTGCCCCACTCCTATGAGGAAGTTAGTATTTACAGAAGTGGAGCATTGTTGCAATAGCAGTGTTTTTATTATTTTGTTGATCTGGTGTCTTGATTTCTTTTGCTCAACTCTTTTTCCTCTTATTTTTTTTCTTTATTATAAGTAATGGCTCTTAGAGGGGAGCAGAAATATTGTGATAGGGGTTGGGGTAGGGGTTGGGAAATGTTTGTTGAGCCATTTCAGTTGTGTCCAACTCTGCGACCACATTTGAGGTTTTCTTGGCAGAGATATTAGAGTGGTTTGCCATTTCCTTCTCCAGCTCATTTTGTAGCTAAGGAACTAAGGTGAAGTGATTTTATTTTATTTTATTTTATTTTATTTTTATTTTTAGGCAATTGGGGTTAAGTTACTTGCCCAGGGTCACATAGCTAGTAAGTGTCAAGTGTTTGGTCTGAGACCAGATTTGAACTCAGGTCCTCCTGACTTCAGGGCTGGCTCTATCCACCACTCCACCTAGCTGCTCCCTTTTTTATTTTTTTTTCTTATTTTTATAAGGAAACTGATTTTGCCCAGGGTCACACAGATCATAAGTGTCTGAGGCCAGATTTGAACTCAGGAGGATGAATCTTCCTGATTCCAAGCCTAATGCTCTACCCACTGCATCACCTAGCTGCCCATGGGAAATGTAGATGATATAAAAGTAAAAGATGTTCAATAAATGTATTTGTTAAAAGAATGATTGATTTCAGCCTGGGCCAGAGTGCTAATTGATGGAGAAACTGGCAGAGTGGCTTCTGATGAACCTGGCATACAAGTGGGTAATTGCTCTACCTTCCTTAGCTGAGGTCCTGTGACCTTTTACTTGCAATGAGAAGTTCTGAGACAGCCAGTCAATAAACATTCATTAAGCACCTACTGAGTACCAAGCACCTTGCTAAGTCCTGGGGATCCAGAGAAGGGGAAAAGACTGTTCCTGCCTTCAAAAAGCTCACAGTCTAATGGCAAAGACAAGATGCAAACAATTATGTACAAATTATATATAGGATAAATTGGAAATTAGCAAGAGAGGGAAGATACTAGAATTGATAGGGACCAAGAAAGCCTTCCTGTAGAAGGAGAGGTTTTAGCTGGGACTTGAGGGAAGTGAAGGAAGCCAGTAGGCAGAAATGAGAAGGGAGAGCATCCAGGTATAGCAGATAGCCAGTGAAAATAGCCAGAGGCTGGAAAGAGAATGTCTTGTCCAAGTAACAAGGAAGCCAGTGTCACTGGATTACTGAGTACATGGTGGGGTGTAATACGTAAAAATATTGAAAAGGTAGGGGGAAGGGAGTTTGTGAAAGGCTTCAAATGAAAAACAGAGGATTCTATATTTGATGCTGAAGGTGATAGGAAATGGGGCAAAGGGCTGGAGTGGATGAGACCTGTATGCTACAGCATACACTGTTTTCTTCCTGTCTTCTTTTTGCTGACCTTTCAGTGCCAGGCTTCTAGGAAAAGATAGGAACAAATGGAAGCTCACAAAGGACCAAATGAAGAAATATAAGACTAGAGTTAGCATTGCCATGAAGTTGTGGTACTATGATTATGAGTGAGGTGACCAGAGCACAACACAGTTGGAGATATTTTGATCCCGGAGAAGAGGCAGAGACTGGGATTCAGTAGATGAGAAGATTCAAAGTGCTCAGACTAGCAGCTACTGTAAATCCCAATGGATGGGTGATCTTGAGTTTGGAAGAGGATAGGGAGATTGATTTCCTTTAATGTCTTCCCAGTTTCTCTTGCTTTTCATCTGTGATCTGGATACAGGTGGCGTATATCCCTTTTTTTATTTCTTTCCATGAGCCATATATGGTTAGCAGTCCTTCGGCTATACCTACCATACAACCAGGAGCACCTTTAGAAGGTGACTGGAGGTAAATGTTCCATACGGTAGCATTTGATCTATTTTTTGTTTCACTTTATTCTACAGACAATAAACTTTTGATCACAGCATACTAAGTCTCTGAATCCTGTGACTGCAATAGACCAGAAGCTGAGAGCAAGGACTTCAGAAAGGGTGTGGGCTAGGTACAGATGGTAGATCTTATATCTTAATATTTGAGCAATGTTCTACAAATTGTAGAGCCAACCACAGAAGATAAATTTAAATGGCTTAATTGTGTTGACAGTGTAGGCTTGGCAGGGTGGGGAGCAGGGGAAAACAACCTAGTCTTTTGCAAGCTGTGGGTCCTTTGGCAGCCAGAGGAGACGTTGTAATTTCATAGAAAAGTTATTCTGTACAGGATAGAAAGAGAAACTTAGGAGGTTGAACTGGTGGCTTAAGTACAGTACTGCTTTGTGGGTAACTCAGAGAATAGTATTCCGTGGTTAATTAATATAATGACATGCTACTTTTTTGCAGGCTTTAGGAAGACATCATTCAAGCCACACAACCCAGTGTCATAAGTATAACACGTTTATGCAGTAAAGTTCTTAGAATTTAGAACTGAAAGCAATTACAGACATTTGTTTAAATCCTTCATTATGTAGAAGAAGAGGCTGAAGACCATTCGGTCATTCAACAAGCATTTATTAAGTACCTACTATGTTCCAGGCACTATGCTAGGTGCTAGAAATACAAAAACAAGAAGTCTTTGTCTTTGAGGAACACATATCCTTTCAAAGGGAGATAGCATGAATACATATACATAAATAACAGTATATACACAGTAGATGCAAAGTTATTTCAGGGGACTTTAGAAACTGGGAAAACCAGGTTAGACTCCCTGGAGGAGGTGGTACTTAACCCCAATAAGCCGTCTAGCTTAGCTGTTACCAACTCTTACCCAAAAGAAATTTCTACTATAACATAATTAACAAGTGATCTTCTAGTTTCTGCTTCAAGACCTCCAATGGAGGAAAATCCACCAAGTCAAGTCAAAGTGCATTTATTAAACACCTACTATGTGCCAGGTCTATGCAAAGTTCTGGAATATAAGTACAAGCAAAAAGAAAAGACAATCCTTGCCTTCAAGGAGCTCACAACCTAATGAGGGAAGATAAAATATAAAAGGAAGCTGAAAAGAGGAGGGAGAGGGAATGAAGGTGCCCATGGAGGCATTGTAGGGAAAGTCCTGGAGGAGAGTCAGGAGGTCAGCCTAGAGGAGAATGAAGACATGCTTGGCCCGGGCATCCTCCTTAAAATGGAGGTTCTGGGAGGAATCAGCCAATCAGGGAGAGGTCACAGGGATGGAGAGCACTGACCACATGTGAAGTCCAGAGCTAGAGTGAGCTTCCAGGGTGAAGAGGCTTCTGAGGCATTGTACAGCAAGCCCAAGAAGAAGGTCAGGAATGCGTCCTAGAGAAGAATACTTCTCTACCAGCCCAGCTCTTGTAGCACTCCATTATGCTTTTGGACAGCTATGATCTTTGGGATGGGTTTTTTCCTAATATGAAGCCTAAATCTGCCTTTTTGGAATTTGTAACCATTGCTTCCACTTATACCTTATAGGGCAGAATAAAATAAATTGAATCCCTAAAAGCATGTTGTCACCCATAGAGTACTACATATATGAGCTATTTTTATGCCTATTTCTTGTGCCTCATGGTACCCTTTCAGGGTTTCCTGTTCACCCTGTGCGTGGTTCCTCTCCTTCAACATGCCAGAAGGTGAAATGCCCCAGGTATCCTCCTGTTTCATAAGCCTCACATGACACAGCAGGGTCACAGGAGACATTACGTGAGGCCTGGAATGGATGGACCTACTCCCTAGTTTCTCAGAATTGGTGACTTCATCCTTCCATTTAATATTTTTATTTAAACTCTAAGTCTGACAAACAATAAGTAAAATGAGCATTTCCATAAACAATGAAATAGAAAAGAGAATTGTATGTGAAACTATACATCCCTATTGTACACAGTTTGCTTTTCCTTTTAAGTACATAATACATCCAACTTAATTTTCAACATGTCCTGCTTGCTCATATTTCCTTCTTGCCTTCCTTGAATTCCCTTCTGAGCACTTTAAAAAAAGCTTAATAGACGATCTTTTCTTTTTTGGGGGGGGTTGATGGGGAAAGAGGGCAACCCTGTTACTATTCTACTATCTCCCATCAACCACCCCAAATTGCAGAGAAAAAAAGTAAAGAAAAATAAGGCCCTTGTAACCAACACGAATAGTCAAACAAAATAAGTTTCCACATTCTTTCTGTAAACCCTAAACACATTTGTTGAGTGATAGTGATTAAACAAATCAAGGTGACAGCTCTAATGTCTGTAAAGTTGGGCCCTGACATCTATTTGAGGGCTGCAATGAACCAACACTTAGCCTGGAGTGAGGGTACATGGTGACATGATACTCTACCTCCTGGTACTGAAAAGTCCCAAAATTGTAGAATTTTAAAGTTGTAAGCATAATCTAATCCAACCCACAGTAAAAAAGAAATCATTATTACAATGTACATGGCAAATAGGCTTCCAGATTCTGTTTGAAGACCTACAAAGAATAGGCAACCTACTTCTACTAGAGACAGCCCATTCCATTTTTAGATAGCTTTCATTGTTAGGAAGTTTCTCCAGATAACAGGCCTAAATTTGCTTTTTTACAACTTCCACCCATTGTTCCTGACTCTGCCTTCTGGGGACAAATGGAGCAGCCTAATTCTTTTTCCACATGGCTTTTCTGGATCTCTTCCAGAGTTGTTACTATTATCACTCTGTGATGATACTTCTTCAGCATCTGGTAAGTTGTCCCACAGGTAAATGCATGACCAGTTTTGGCAACAGCTTTCTGTTCCATGAAGCCAATGAAAGGCTTCAGTTATTTCTGGTTGTTATACAAGAGTGCTTTACCCAATTCCCATGTTCAGACTCTGTGTTTCCCTGGCAAGTTGACTGGGTCTTCTTTTTAGGTGTGAATCTAAAGGGCTGGAGTAGAAGGAACTTCATTCAGTTTCTGGCTCTGCCTCTTACTTATTGTTATTGGACTCTGTGTGATCATAAGCAACTCACTTCACCTCTTTACCTCATCTCTAAAATGAGGAAAGTAATACTCAACTACCTACTACAGAGGATTTTTGTGAGAAAAGCAATTTGTGAAGCAGGAAAGACTTCATAAAGTCAACCAGTATATAGTTAAGAGCATGTTGGAGGTCCTAGAGGGCAATGTTAAGGACCTCGGATGCTGAAGAATCTTTCACAAGACAGAAAACAGAGGCTGCCTCCATGTTTTTGATTCCTGGCTTCATTTTTAGGTCTGCCTGCAGAGAAGTACATTGAATTAAACTAACCTGATCAGACATGGTTAATGGGTCATGGTGGGGAAAGGGCGCCGTCAGCTGTAGACAAAGGCATTCATGCCACCAAGGCCATAAAAGCAACCTGCAGGGAGCTGACCTTATAAACCAAAGAAGATTACTAGTCTTGGTCAAAATACTCTGAGTATTAGACCAATGACTGTCCCAGGACAAAGAAAGCAAATTTTCTTTTAGGAGTTTACATTCCTAATCCAAACAAATCTCTGTAACTGCTTCACAGGAATTGTAAGAAACAGGTAATTCCTTGCTGTTCTGAGCTCCATTCACATGGTAGTCAGGCATGGCTAAAGCCCATGAACATACAAAGGGCTTCATCATATTGTTTATGCATGTCTCTAGAGAGGTCATAACAATAATAGTAGTAACTGATAGTTATATATTAATACACATGACAGTTACATAATAGCAAGAAATGACATCTATTATGTTGTACTTTGCAAAGTGCTTTTTCTAAACTATCTCATTTGAGCATTATTATCATTCTGTAAAAGAGGTGCTAAAGGTGTTATTATCCCCATTTCAAGGATGACAAAACTGAAACTTAGAGAAAGTGACTCCCATGGTCTCATAGCCAGTAAGTACAAAGTCCAATTCAAATCAAATTCATAAGATCATAGATTTAGAGCTGGAATAGACCAAAGAGGCCCCATATTTTATGAATTAGGAAAACTGACGTACATGTAGTTTAAGTGACTTACCCAAGGCCACACAGGTAGTAAACATCAGAAGTGGAATCTTCAAGGTTCCAGGTTCAGCACTTTATGTGAACCATTATCAGGATATAACCATGCCAAATCAGTAATGAATTGCTGTTTCTTCCTATTGTTTGGCTCTTCTTCAGTCTTGAGTAGTCTGGATAATAGCCAGAAACAATGGCAAGACATTCAAATGGAATGGTGATAATGAAGATGATGATAATGGTGATGATGATGATTGACATCAACATAAACAATGATCCTTTCTACAGTATTTGAAGGTTTTCAAAGCAAGATAATACACTTATGCAGGAAACACAGATTGTAAAAATTCAAAAACTTAAAAGGATTTGTGGGTGCCTTCTCCCATGATCCAGATCACTAGCCCTCCATGCCTACCTGGTCTATATTATTTTTGTCCTTCTCTTACCTCAAATTCACCATCAGCAGTCTCTCTGATGTATAGAGAACCTTTCTTGAATTTTCCTGATGAACCAAGAATACCAATTACACATATATTATGGAAAATGCCAAATTGCATGCAAATGTAACAACTTCAGAGTCAGTGTTCTCCATCTTCTCTCAAGAGAGGAAGATCATAGGCAAATAGATCATGGAAATACGTAAGATCACAGGATTTACAGCTGGAAGGGAACTTGGAAATCATTGAGTCTAAGACCTTCCTTTGACAGTTGAGAGAACCAAGGACCCTGAGAGGTGAAGTGATTTGTCTAGGGTCACATGAGCATTGTGTTGGAGAAGAAATTCAAATTCAAGTGCAATGATTCTAGGTTAAGTGTTTAGTTTTGGTTTTTTCCCATTATATCACACTGTCTTCAAGGCACTGCTATCTATGGAGCAAACATTCTGCACTCATTCTCTGAATCCTCACTCACATTAGTTGGCTGGGTTTCCAGAGCTTGACTTCCTCTCTTCTCTGGGTCCCTGAGTACTTTGGGAATGAGATTTTCTAGTTGATTCAAGAGCCTTCCCTGATACACTTCTCCCCCCCCCGATTATCCATCAGTATTAATCAATTAGATTTTAGAAAGAAGTAATTACTAAGATGGCACAATAAAAACAGTTGTTATAAAACATCCCTCCAAAGGTCTATAACACTTTCTCTCACAAGGACATGCAGAGTCCAGGGGAAATAGGCTCAAGTCAGAGTACATATGGCAAAAGAGGAACATACAGCCCTTGCAAGTTGTTTTGCTACAGACTTCAAGATGTCTCCCTTAGGCATTACTCTCTAAAGTTTATTAGGTTGTCCTCTGGTCAGAGGTATTAGAAATAGAGGGATTCTCCACCCACTCCTGACCAAGTGATTTCCTCTCAGTGGCTTACCTGGACTGCTCTCTCCTCTATGCTGCCAGATACTGGAATGCATTAGTTCCAAACCAGCTTCCTATTTTGCAGGTGACCCACAGAGCATGACAGAATACATACTACTTTAATACCTTTGATTGATGGATTCAACAGAGCTATTCTCACCTGACAAAAAGTTTAAGTAGGAAAGGGATGGTTGATTGATTAAATCAACTGATCCCTGTCTTTGTTTCTATAACAGAAGAAAGGTCATGTGTCAAGATGGAAAATGTTAGAGTTAGAATAAGAACATCTGAGTTCAAATTCTGCATCTCCACCTTGGACAAATCACCTAAGTTCTCTGAATCTCCAGTCCCTTATTGGTAAAATGAAAAGACTGGACAAGATAATTTCTAAGGTCCCTTCTAGCTCCAATTAATTGTCTAATAGTTAATGAGGCCTATGAGAGTATGAGATTAATAGACTTCCCTATAGGCCATATGCCAAAAACCTCACACGATGAGGGAATTCTTAATTCAATTTGTGGGGTTTTTTTGTTTCTAATGAGGTCATTTTCTATTCCACATAATAATTGCCAAATTTCAACCCACTGGTAATATTTTAACATGTTGTTTTTTAAAATAAAGTAATAGCATCTTTCAGAATTATTATTACTACAATACATCCTATTGGCCTTGAGAATGTCTTTCAAGGAATTTTGTTGCTCATCTATTCAGTCTCATAAATCAAGCAAGCTAGCAATGAATAATCATTTATTATGCACCTGCTATATGCCAGGGACTGTATTAGGTGATAGGATTTCAAAAAAAATGAAACAATGCCTGCCCTCAAAATACTTAAATCCTATTGGTGGAGACTGTGCAGATATTAGTATATACTGCAATTTAGCTATAAAAATAAGGTTTATTTGAGGAATGTTGAGTTGGGGAATGTCTGTCTAGTAGAATGAAAGTTCCTTGAGAGCATGGACTATTTATATCTTTTAAAAATTTTGTCCATGGCACCTAGCACAGTAGCACACTGTAGATGCATAATAAATGTTTATTCCCTTCCTTTCCCTCCAACAAATGCTTAGTGAATTCTTCTTCAATTAATAAATTAAGAATCAATCTTAGTTATCTGTCATTCATACCTTAGCATTCATATCACCCATTGTTATTCTACTTCTAACATCTTAACTCTGAAACTCTTCTCTTTGAATATAAGTTCTATCATTCCATCTTTCTCTCTCCTTCATGGAATCACAGAATTGGACCTCATACTTTACCTTCATCAGGCCCTTCAGTTTTCTCTCTCCTCCCAATTTCTCAGTGCATCACTCCTGTCCAGGCCTCTTTTTATTTCATGATTCTTGCTCTATAGTTGACCAGTTAAACTATACCCTAAACTCCTTGCCCCTTGTCCTACATTCATGCCCCAGAAAACCTCAATTCTGAGTAACCTCACCATCCACCTCTCTTCTCATACTCATGTTCTGATGCACTTTGTCAACAAGCACTTATTAAATACCTACTATATTCCTGGCACTGTGCTAAGCACTGGGGATACAAAGAAAAGAAATTCATGGCTCCTGACCTCAAGAAGCACTTATTTTAATGAGGGAGACAACAGGCAAACAATGTTGTACATACAAGATATATACACTGTAGATACTAGGTTAGCCTCAGAGGTAAGGCACTATAAGTTGGGAGTGGGGAAGGAGGGAGACTTAGAAAGGCCTCCAGCAGAAGATGTGATTTTGTCTGCATCTTGAAGAAAATCAGTGAAGCCAGGAGATGGGGGAGAGGAAGAAGAGTATTCCAGGCATAGGGGATAGCAAAATAGTAAGAAAGCCAATGTCATTGCCAGATCATAGAATACATGCTGGTGAGGAAACTGTAAGAAGACTGGATAAATAGGATAGTGCCATGTTGTGAAAAGTTTTAAATTCAAACATGGTAGGATAGGTGGTAGAGAGTGACATGCTCAGACCTGCTCTTCAGGAAAAATGACTTTGGCACCTGAATGGCGGATTGGAATGGGGAGATATTTGAGGCAAGGAGACTAGCCAGAAGGCTAGTCTAAGGGTTATAGCAGTGTCAGAGTAGACAATAGGAATGATAGATATGACGGTAGAAACAAGAAGACTTGGCAGTAGATTGGACATGTGGAACTAGTGTGAGAGAATTGAGAACGATAACAAAGGTTGTGAGCCTGGGTGACTGGGAGGATGGTGGTTCCCTCAACAGTAATAGGGATGTTCGGAAGAAGAAAAGATTTCAAAAGTAAAATAATGAGCTTTGTTTTCAACATGTTGAATTTGACATGTCTATTAGATGATGTTATAATCTTACCTCTGACACATATTATACATATACTGAACAAATGACTTAACCTCTCAGTTCCCCTGCCAACTCTCCAATCTACAGGTTTCAGGACAGAAACTGATGTTCACTGGAAGGAGTTTTCTCTCAGAAGAGTTCTCTATGCTAATAAAATCACAGGCCTAGAATATGCATAGATTCATATATACATGCATGCATGCATATATACATATATAAACACATGTACAAAATATATGAACATAAATCACATGAGAGCCATGGTTATTATTTAGTTTGCATATTTCCCTTAGCAAGCTACAGGATTCCTAAGGATGTTTCTGGGACTTAATTTGCTTATGAACTAATTTCGTGGGACCTTATGGAGAAAAATTGGGGGACTTTTGCAAAGTATCCTAGATGCCTGAATTATGATGCTGAGTGATGATCTCTATTGTGTAGATCTCTGCAAGCCTCCCTAAGCAATGTAATGTGTGCCCTGAATCCAGGCAAGTCAGCAGACTAAATAGCTCAGAATGTGATGCTGTTTGATGAAGCATAGATCTATTTCCCTAGGCTACCCAAAAGGGCTCTGAATCAGTTATCTCAACTTTGAGCTGCCGCCTGAAATGTCTTCCACTGAAGGACTCAGCATAAACGCTACTAAAAGCCATTCTCTAAAGGTGATGAAGGAGAATGTTGATGATCTTTTTACCTTTTTACCAAGGAGTTGGGAGCTACTGTAAAAGAGGCCCTGAATAGGCCTCGAAGTTGGAAGCTATTCACACAATACACCTGAAAGAGCTTAGAGGATAGGAGTTACAAGTTAGGGTATATCAGAGTAAAGAGGAATTTATGTCTGGGAGGTCTCTGTCTTTCCTCCCTTTAGCCACTTCACCACCCTCCCCTTGGGAAAGGATTGACAGCCTTTATTGTTTATGTACATCTTGGAGGAGGGCAGGGTTTGTTTGTTTGTTTTTTTTAAATAATATTCTCCCTTGGAAGAGACAACAATAGTATCCAATCAGATGACCTGAAGGGGTTTAAATCCTAGAAACTTCTAGATGAAACCCCAAATCAATTAAGGAAATTCTGAAATATATCTAGGTTCTAAACTTCTTAATGGAGAATAGGGCTCCTAAAAGAAGTTTGTACACAATTTGATTTTTCTCCTTTCTTAAAGTTTCCCACAGTCAAGGACATCTGGAGTATATTTATCATTCCAGATTTTCAAGATGAAAGTGTGGACCAGTTATATGATTATTTTCCCACCAAAACAGGAGGTTTTAGTAAAAGTTTCATCACCTTTGGATTCTGCATCTGCTCATCATGTGCTCTATATCATGTTCATTGCTCATCATGAGTTGAAATGACTGTCTATTTGCCTCAGATTGCATGCCATGGGTAAGAGTTGAAAACATTCTTCAATGTCTTATCTTGATAAGAGCTTCCAAATAATCTTTCCAATGTCTATTGGTAGCCCTCCAAACAGCATTCTGCTCTCCATCCTTTGATCTGGAGGCATCCATCCTAGATAGATACAAACAATGGTTAATTTTGGCAGCGCTGGGGAGCACAGGCACACTTATGCACACATGTTATGGATATTAGTCTAATGCTTAATCTCGTTGCCATTCTAACATCTGTTCCTCAAGTCACAAGCCCTCACTTAAACTTATGCCATGGCTTATAAGTTTTACAATCTCTCTCTCTCATAAAGACAATGCCATTTTGCTAAACAATGAAAGCCTCACACTTGGGAGTCGTTCAGCTTTTGGACCTCCCTTTCTTTCCTGTCAGATAATCATTGACAGCTGTTGGTAGAAAAAACAAATGTCTCTTCAGAGAAATAGGGATGATGGTAAACTGAAGGATAGTCTGAGTGTTAATGACATTCTTCAACTATTGCTAATCAAGGCTCAATTAATATACGACAACTGTTCATTTAGTTTCTATTTAGGAACTAGTGAAAGTGGGCCTTATTGATTGGGTTATGAAGGGCCTCAACCATGATCTTTTATTAACATAATATATATCTTACCACCATTGTTGATGTCCATTTTAAGAAACATGTGAGAAAATGAATTGGCAGATGAGCTAATAATCATTGGCTTCTGGACTTTGAATACTGTGGGCATCCATGCTATTGATGATAGGAATAAATATAGTCAGAGTCGGTAGAATGTAATTTTGTTGAGATCAGGACTGTTCCAATGTGTCTTCTTAGTGCCTGGTGTATAGTAGATATTTATTGAATACTTGGTTGATCTCAGGTGATCTTGATATGTTTTATTCTTATTTCTGTGACAACATAGTGATGGTGCGTCTATCTTCCTCATACTGGACTACGAAAAAAATATTCCCTTGGAGTCACCCCTTCCCACTCTTTCTTTTGTAGTAGCTATAAGTAGTATAATGGATAGAGTGTTAGACTTGGAGTAGGGCAGGAGTGAGTTCAAATTCTGCCTCAGAAACCTACTAGATATGTGATCTTGGGCAACTCTCAGACCCTCCGGTTTACTTATCTATAAAATAGGGATGATAATAGCACCTACCTCACAAGGTTGTTACAAAGGTCAAAGGGTATAATATATGTAGAGTATTTTGCTAACTTTAAAGTGCTATATAAATACTAAACATCATCATTGTGGGGGGGGGTATGGTTTTATTCTAGGGATTCACATCCCTTTTGTGTCCTCACAGAAAACTAGAAGGGATATGGACAAAGCCAAAATAAAATGCCTTGCTTTTCTGTTGATCAGAAATTGTATCTCACAGATGAACAGAAGCAGCACATTAGCACAACTATTACTATTGGTAGATCTGAGGACAACTCTACAATCCTTCAACATTGTCTGCTGTGTTTGTGTTTTCCCTACATTACAAGCCACAAAAAGACCTCCCTTTGGTAAAAGCAAATGACTTTTGCAAACTCTGAACTAAGAAAGCAAGAAAATAGATTGAAAACTTTTTAAAGAAGTATAATAACATTACATACATCTTTTCACCAAGTTCAAATTTGTTTTTTTTTTTACTTTTAGAATCCTTAGCTCAAAGCACTATTTCAGTGCTAACTCTAATAAAGGGTCTTTCCTGATCTTATTTGTGAGTGCTCTCCCCTCCCCAACTTGATATGGCTTTGAATATATTTTGCACTTGCTTATCTGCATCTACAAAGCCTTTATAACATCCAGGGATCCTTAGTCCAACTCCTATTCACATTGATAAGTCAGACTAG
This sequence comes from Phascolarctos cinereus, assembly GCF_003287225.1. NCBI lineage: Eukaryota > Metazoa > Chordata > Mammalia > Diprotodontia > Phascolarctidae > Phascolarctos > Phascolarctos cinereus. The sequence continues at coordinate 351,318,965 of NW_027555847.1, read as the reverse complement.
CTCTTCCCCGAAGAATTCTAGGGGTATCCCTTAAGGACTGGAGGCATCTTTCTACTACTATAGGCTCAAATCCCTATTATATTATGTTTTCCACAATATTAATAATCACCAGTTACAGTTACAATTTCCTTTGTTAGATGAGTACTCTCCAGTGATTAGCACCAGTTTTATAAACACAATTAGTATCAATAGGTTGTTACAAAGGAATTTTTGCTGAGAAGATATACAAAAGCATAAGTACCAACATTTTCCCCCAACATCAGAAGCACACTCTCCCCTGTACTAGCTTGATCTATAGGAAGAGTATACTCAATCTTAACAAAGTTACCACAAAATATTTATCCTCCAGAGTTGGCCAGCCAGTTGACTCTAATGCAGTGTAACCAAAGGATGATCCTTTCCCTTTTATAGGACCCAGCATCTTGGGTAGAGGTCAGTGCAATGCTGGGCTGAGTCCTGGTCACTCTTTGAGTCTGTTCTGGTGGACTGGGCTCAGCTGGCCACGAACTCAGGCCTACACTTCAGCACCCAGACTTCCGATGCTTCTCTGAATGTTTTGCATCTCTCAAAGGTCACAGCAAAATCCTTTAAATGGCCTGCAGCTCTTCATGTATGTCAGAAGAGAATAGACCCAAGAGGAAGAGCAACAGGTCCATGTGCTCATGGCTTCATGTTTTCTGGGTGAGAGGAGTAGGCTGCTGAGCCCTAGTCCCACCTCTATCAGCAACAGCCGGGTCCTATACCGAAAGCTTCATTCCGGGCCCTTCCACAGAAAGAGGGACATAGTAGCTCATTCTCTTCAGTGGACATTGTGGAAGGACAAAGAACCTCATTGTGCCAAAGGGAGTCTTTTGTATACACTTACATTTCTGGCTCAGCAACTAATCAAAAGTCTGTTTTTTCACCACATGTTTAGTGGACAGAGAACAATCATACTGAAGTGAAAAACAGGACCCCTTCACTATATATTATCACAGACTTTCAGAAGAAATCTGTCCCAGCAACCTCAGGTAAAATAAAAGCATGTTATGCATGCTCTGAAGATGAGGATCCCATTGGCTATCCTCCCATTATGACAAATATTAAGGAACCACTTCTTGGTTTAGCAGGGCTAGAGTATAGTGCCCCCTTCCTTCTTCACTAGGTGATTCCCTTGCTCTGGAACCAAGCTGGATCAACACAGTACCTAGAACATAATAAGTGACTAATAAGTGTTTATTGATTGATTGACTGAATGACTGACAAGCAAAAAGTCTTCCCTGGATTGAGTCCTAGGGAAGCCTGGCCTTTAATAAGACTATATTTTCTTACATTCTTTGACCTCCCACCATGATATCCTGATTATTTAAGGCTTAAGTTTATGATCATGCCTAGTGTTTCCTCAAAACAGAGCCCTCAAAAGAGAAAGAAGAAAAATATTCAATCTATAATATGAATCAGGTATGGGACAGGTATTTATTTCCCACACACAAAAGAAGTGATAAAATATAAAAGATTATCACAAGATAATAAATAAGTGGCAGTACTATCCTTAGTTGATCATTAAAACTACCTAAAAATGAAGTAGTTTGAAGAACTGCTAAGTAGGTATTTTATATTTATAAATTTCAACTCTGGAATTGTCAACCAACTCCTAGTGCATATCTTCTGGTAAAATAGGGCAGGCTTGGACTAGTCCTCTTATTGATGGTCATTTTATCCAAGAGCATTGGAGTAGTTGCTGAGGACTCTGACCAAAAAGACTTAGGACCTCCATACTTCTCAGACTCTCAATGGTCACTTCCAGGCATGGATACATCCATCTTGGGTTATATGCTCATTCACCTAAATCAGAAAAGAGAAAAACACAAAAAAAGGACAAGGCAGTCATGGGGCCAGGTACAAGTTCACCTAGTTAAGCCTCTCTACATTAGCTGCCCTATAGGTGAGGTCACCATGATGCCAGACTTGAGAAGGGAACCAACACTCCCCTATCCCTTACTGCAAGCCTTATGATGCCACCTGGAGAGTCAAAGGAAAGAGGCTGAGCCAGAAACAATCTTTTAATGGATATAACAATGGATCCCTCTACCACTCTTTGGGGCAAAGGAGGAAGGGAAGGAGAGGATAAACAAGGCTTGTCAGAGCACATCTAAATGCCAAACGTTTTCCAGAACTGGATCACTACACGTCTGGAAGCAGCCAGGGCATTCATCATGTCCTATATACCTAAATACTGAGCTACCACATTTGTTGATACAGAACCAAGAAGAGCAATTCTGAGCATGTTCTATGGGATGTCCTTTGTTCCCTGCTTAAATGTTGCATGCCCTGCCTCCCTTTCCACGCCATTCTACCCTCTCAGTAGAATACAGCCTTCTTAAAGGAAACAATCCTTTAAAAAAAATTTATCCCTCTTACCTAGCATAGTGCCTTGTACACAGTAGGTGCTTAATATATGCCTGTTAGATAGTTTTCCCTTGTGATTGAAACACAAGGACCCCAATGTTCTTATGTTGATCATCAAGGAATTCAAACTGACTTTAAAAGTTTTTCATATATATTTTTATTCTGAACTTAACAAACACCAAATAAAATTTTCCAATGATATAGTAAAACAAAAAAGGGGGGATTGTACCTGAAACTATATAATTTCATTATATACAGCTTGCTTTTGTTTATAAACATAACACCAAAATATATGTAATTATATTTATTATGCATTTATACATAATTATGTATAATGTACACATGCAACATTTTCTATATAAAAGTACATTATATATCACATCATATGATTAATTAGTTGCATACATAGTATAATCAAATTATATAGAATATGATTTAATATAATACAATAAATTCCACCTGTAACCTTGAAAGCTATTCTGCTTGTCTATGTTTCTTTCTGGCCTCCTTTTTTCATTCTCTTCAGTCCATTTTTGAGGCAATCAAATGCTGTAATAGATAGAGAATTCGACCTAGAGTCAGGAAAACCAGAGTTCTTATCTAACCTTAGACACTTATTAGCTGTGTGACCTTGGACAAGTCATTTAACCTCTGTTTGCCTTGATAGCACTTACCTCACATGGTTGTTATGAGGACCAAATTGCTCTGGTTCTGCTTACTCCCCCCTGCATCAGCTAATACAAGACTATGCAGACATTTCCGAAACTATTCCTTTCATCATTTCTTTTTACTCAGTAATATTCCATTACATTTGTTACCATATTTTGTTCTGCCACTGTCCAATTGATGGACAACCCCTTAGTTTATAAGTCTTTGTCACTGTATAAAAAATAAATGCTACAAAAATTTTTATCCTTATGGATTGGAGTTAATTCTAATAAATATGACTTCAGAAAGCCAAGATTTCTTTGTATTTCTTCCCCTAGGATAACCTTTTTATTCCATGAGTTGCCCTTTACTATTTGTTCAGAGCAATAGCATTTATGACATTTGCAATAAGAATTAGGAAGGTGCTATGGACGAGATGAGCAAATGGTTAAACAAGAAAAATTTCCCACTGGGCACTGATTTCATATGATCACGAATTTATAAGTGGAAAGGACCTTGAAAGGCATCAAAAGCAACCCTCCCAATTTTGCAGATGAAGGAAATTGAAGCGTGGAGAAGTTAGTGACTTTCCCTAGGTCACATAGCTAGCAAAGGTCTGAGTATTATCCAAAAGAAGATTGTATTTAAAAATGTTAGATTCTGATCAGAATTAACTCTCACAGGAAACAGTCATCACATCAATTAGCTACCCCACTTCCTTTTAAATATTAATGATTAATTTTAATTTGAATGCCTTCTGACATTCCCAGAACCAAAGGAAGACCTGAATTGACACATTTTATTGCTCATAGCACTATTTTTTTTCCCAAAAAAACCTGGTGATGCGACGTGGTTTCCTGAGAAATATGTCTCTCTGTCTGATATTCTGTCAAGTAACTTCTTCAGCAACCATAGCACATATAGGAAGATCCTGCCATCAACAGTACCAGCATCAGTGAGTTTTTTAAATCTGTCTGACCGCAGATGGCAATTAATGCTGTCACTACTGAAATACACACATTTTAAATTAAAATGAGAAATAATGACTTAAGAGATGAGCCTCCATTACAATATACATCTTTCCACTTTGCTCATTTCCATAAAACTTAAAATGGACATAAAATTCAACAACAGTTGAGATTAGTGTGTTTCAAATTACCTTATCACCTTAAAAATAATGAATCAGAATTCTGAATTTTAAGCTCCTAAAACTGATTTATAGACAGAAGAGACAGTGGAGATTATCTAGCCCAAATCTCCACTCATTCATCTTCAGATGAGGAAGTATAGGCACAGAGATGAAATGTTCTGGCCTAGGTCTTTACACAAAATGATTAACAGAATTTGAAACCAAGACCTCTGACTCCAATTCCAGTGTTATTTCTACTGTTCTCCTGTTATACCAGGATCCTAGCTGTATGATAAATTGCTTATGAATTATTCACAGGACCGCTGTAGTCATCCTGATCCACACAATTATAATCCTAAGCACACATCTTTCTGCCAAGAAAGTAAAATGAAATCGCTGGCTTCCAACCAGAATAGCTCTCCTAATTGCTCTATTGATTGCTCATTTCCTGAATTTTGATCTTTGAGCATGCGACTTCCAGAAAGAATGTCAGCAATGAAGTGGATTTATTTTCCTTCCTGAGAATAATATGATTTCTTATACTTCAGATCCCAAGGCCAAGGGCCACATTTTTCAATACATTCTACACAGAAGAGAATGTATAGGTCACGCTTTGTCAATATTAGTTGTACTGATGTTATCAGAAGAACTATCATTGATATGAACGAATATCCACATAATACCAGCTGTTTCCATTTGCATTTCCCAGTAGAAAATTAACTTACCCTTTGAGGTAAGGCTGTATTTTTTTAGAAGTACCACAATATCCTTGATTGTTCTTAGATTTGTTTCTACAAAACAGCAGCCCCAAATGTTACTTTCTTAGATTTGTTTTGCCCCAGTTGCCGATAACTTTTTTGTGTCCTGAGCCAACTAAGCCATTGGAAAGAAGGGCTATCTTTTGGTGAGATTATACTAATCTCCTTGATATAGTAGCTAGAACCAAATTCCATCTAGATAAATAGGATTATGTATCTTACAACCAAAGAAATAAGGGTCAGACTGTCAAAGGGCATACAGCAGAAAAGATAGGAAGTTATAAAAATCCTAGTTCCCAGAAGCCCAAGCAGAGAATCACATCATAAGCTTCTCATTAAAGCTTTCCAAATTGGCTCAAAGGCAACCTCATGCATCAGTGGGTTGCTTCTTGAAAGTCTCTTGGGGGGAAAATGCTACAGAAATATCTGTTAATCATTTTAGTTTTCATTTATACAATTGCTTTGACCACACTTCCTGCAAAGCTGTTTCCTTCCCCCTACACCCAAACATCCATGAACCAAAAGCATCATTTGAAGACGTGAGAGCCGTAATTCCATTCTCTGGTCCAGACCAACCATGGAAGGCAGAGCCAACCACCACCTGAACAGAGAAACAAAATGACCAATAGGAAGAGCAATGACAAATTCCCAGTCTTAGCACCCCATAACCAGGGTAACAATTAGCCCTAACTTGACCTGGGTTCAAATTCTGCCTCAAATCACTACTAGTTGTGTGATCCTGGGCAAATCAGTTAGCCTTTTTGGGCCTCACTTTCCTTATCTGCAAAGTGAAGGAGTTTAGCTTAAGGATCTCTATAATCTCTTCCAGTTCTAAATCTATTATTCTATGATAACAGACAAAATCAGCTGAGAAAAGAAGATATAGAGTTGAGAGGACAGTTCTACCAGAGTGAAGATTTCACTGTACATCTCCCACTGTGTGCATGGCTACAATTTGAACTACCAGAAAACCAGAAAGTGAGGATGAAGAGCTCTGGTCACCACAACAAAGAAGTATTCCCTATTAGGGAGAAAATGCAACCTCATCTTTATGGGAAAGTGCTGGAAAATAGGCCTGTTTTCCTCAGGTCAGTCATAGCTCTACTGAGTGTTCTAGATTACCTACTGAGGAAACCTCTAGAAACTTCTACTTCTTAAGGTATAAGTTCTAAAGTTCTATCACTTGCCTGGTATAATGTGCTTATGTCTTATAGAAAAAAAATAAAACTCAAGCTGTTTGCCAATGATATTTAGAGAAGTATTGCAACATTATTTCAATAAATGAATCAAAAAACATGTTTTAATGGGGGTTTTGGCAACCATGATATGGGAGCTATTATTAAAGCTGACTGAAGTGAATGTACTAGTTTATTTTTCTACACTGACAATACAAAGTGATATTTTGAATAAAATAATGCTCTTTATGATATCTGCTGGAAAATTTACACTACAAAATGAGCTGATAGGTGTACCATATTACCAAATAAATATGATAGAAAAAAGACTGTCTCCTTCATAGGAAAAGGTTACATAAGGAAAGTCTCATAGGAACTAAAACAAATCCTAAAAACTCTAGCAACCTATGATATTCCTGCCTTGATTGTGAAATTCTGTCTAAGATTACTCTGGAAGTATACGATGTGCCTAATGCCTTCTTCATTTAGCAACATAGCTCATGAAATATGCAGTGAGACAGCATCCTAGAGATCTACTCTAAAGCCAGTTGTAGCAAAAGCTGAAGTTGCATTACAGAAAAGCCAAATCCTGATTCTCAGAGGTTTCTTTCAACCCCACTCCCAACACCAATGTGCTGCAAGACTACATTATTAGTGTCTTCCACATTATTAGTAGTCACTGTGATCTTCAGAAATGGAAAGTTATAGCGTGGAGGAAAGAAAGAGAGAGAGAGAGAGAGAGAGAGAGAGAGAGAGAGAGAGAGAGAGAGAGAGAGAGAGAGAGAGAGAGAGAGAGAGAGAGGAAGAAAGAAAGGAAAGGAAAGGAAAGGAAAGGAAAGGAAAGGAAAGGAAAGGAAAGGAAAGGAAAGGAAAGGAAGGAAAGGAAAGGAAAGGAAAGGAAAGGAAAGGAAAGGAAAGGAAAGGAAAGGAAAGGAAAGGAAAGGAAAGGAAAGGAAAGGAAAGGAAAGGAAAGGAAAGGAAAGGAAAGGAAAGGAAAGGAAAGGAAAGGAAAGGAAAGGAAAGGAAAGGAAAGGAAAGGAAAGGAAAGGAAAGGAAAGGAAAGGAAAGAAAAGGAAAGGAAAGGAAAGGAAAGGAAAGGAAAGGAAAGGAAAGGAAAGAAGGAAAGGAAAGGAAAGGAAAGGAAAGGAAAGGAAAGGGAGACAATATAAAGTAATACACACACACGCATATTGTTTTTAGGGGTTTAGGGGAGGGAGATTATCGGCCGTTTGGGCTGAGGCTTATCCTTGTTACTGGTCACAGTTAGAATGCAGCTCACTGCCTATTTAAGTGTGCTTGCTGCACTGCTAATACTTGCATTGCTTTCTTTTCTGCATCAGCTCATTCCGTCTTCAAGGCTATGTCATGCAAGTTATGAGGCATTTCAGAACAAAGACTTTTGTGGGGAGGGAGAGTAATATAATCTGTAATGTGGTATCAGTTCACAAGAAATAATGAGAAAATCAAAACGATGTGTAATTCCTTCCCAAAGTAATAAGCTGTATCTGCTAGCCAATTTCCCTGTATGTAGGGACAATCCAGCTTAGAGCCCAGCAATGATAGCTCATGGCCCCACAGCAAAAAAATGCCTAAAGACCATGGATGAAAACAATTTGATCATAAAGTAGGTAATTATTAGAGAAGAGCAGAAACATTAAATTTAAGTCTTTATATTGGAAAAGAAATCTCAGATATGAAAATTTTGAAGCATCTAGAAACTTCATTTAATTCAGCAAAGATAAAATTGACTTCACTTTCCTCAGCTATTTCCATTTATTGTGAGAAATGTTTGGAGGTAGGCTTTATTTGACAAAACAGCTATTGTTTCTCCTGTTGGCTAGTTTTTATCCAATTTGATGACTTAGTGGATAGGGTACTTGAACTCAGAATCAAGAGGAACTAGGTTCAAAACTCACCTTACAAACATTTGCTGTGTGGCCCTGGCCAAATCATTTAACCCCTCTGTGCCTCAATTTCTTCATATGTATAAGAAGGAATTTGTTGGCCTTTAAAGCCCCTTCCAGCTTTAAATGTATGATCCAAATAAATATTTATTAAGCAATAACTATGTTCAAGCCAACAAGCCCAATGGATAGAGGGCTTGCTTCTGCCACAGACTGGCATCTTCATGATCTGCTAGTCCAGACCAAAATAAAATTTGAGAGGGCACGTCCAGAGATGGGGACACAGAGACAAAAAGTAAATCATATCTAACCTCAAGGACAATATATGTAGTCCACTTACTGGGAAGACAGAACACATATACAAAAATACACATGAAACAAGGTAAATAAAGACCACTAACAATAGTGAGTGAGGGAGAGGTCATGGAAAACATCATGGAGATGAATCTTGAAGGAACACAAGAAATCTGAAAGTCAGAGATGAAGGAAGAAAAATAGGAAAGTTTGGAGAAGGAGAAAATTTACAGGGAGTGCATTCCCCCAAAAAACATCCCCTGATGATAAGGAGAGAATTCCCTCCCCCCTTTTGAAAAAAAGCAGGTAGATCTTGAAAAAATCAGTTTTAAGAAATCCCACATTCAAAAGGCACATCAGTATACTGTTGGTAGAGATAGGAATTGGCACAACAATACTGGCAATCAATTTGAATTATACTTTTTATAAGTGACTAAAATATCCACATCCTTTGACCCACAGATCACTGATTGGCACATACCCTCAAGGAGATCAAAGACAGAAAGATCACCTATACACACCAAGATATTCATAACAGTACTTTTTGACTGTCAATGAGCTGGAAATAAAGCAACTGGCTGAGGAATGGGGTAATGTCCTAGATGAAGTATGGCATGTAAATGTAAGGAATATTATTGCACCATAAGAAATAATAAACATGAGGAATGCAATTAAATATAGGAAAATTTACATGAACTGATAAAGAGTAAATTGAGCAGAACCATGAAATAATATATACAATGACAATAATGTGAATGGAAATAACACTAATTATCATGCCCAATTATAATGACCCAGCTTAGCCCTAGAGAAAAGTGGAGAAAAGTATATCCCTATACATGTATTCAGGGGTGGGTCTATGAATGTGGACTCACATATCAGTCAGACACAGTTTATATTTCATTAAAGTTTTTTCTCTTTCTTTTTAAAGATTTGTTACAAGTGGTGGCTTGTTGAATAGAAGAGGGATATATTCAGAAATGAATGCAATGTAAGAACAAAAGGTATCAATAAAAATAAAATAATCTCAAAAATCAATTTCCATAGACTACCTCTCTGTTTTATTCTCACAGCCCCAACAGTGGGAGCCGAAACTCCCTAGCCAAGTTTAGAACCCTGACATATTATAGAAATATTTGTTTTAGAAAAATAAACAGAATGTCTCACCTAACCAGGCCTTCCATAAAGTAAATCAGTTTTTGAAGTTCATATTCAAGTCTCAGAATAGAAGAGGAAAGCCAGGCACTCACAGCAGTGATACATGTGAGACGTGTTCATTTTTGGGTAACAGCTTGGAAGGACTGGCAAGGCCAGAGGCAAGTTTTGAAACAGAGCAAATATTTATGTACACTTAGTGTATGCTACCTCATAACATAGTCTAGCATTGATAATTATTACCACCTAATAGAACTTACGTTCCCCAGAGGAAGAAGATGGTTCTGAATGGTACTACTGAACCCCACCTGACTTTTTACATTGATAATAATAATAACAGCTGGTATTTATGACAGGCTTTAATGTTTGCAAAGTCTTTTATGCTCACTGTCTAATTTGAGCCTTGACATAACTCTAGAAGATAAGTGTTAGAGCCATTATAATCTCCATTTTACAGATGAAGAAAATGAGGCACGTAGAAAATCAGTAACTTGCCCAGAGTCACACAGTGACCTAGTGAATTACTGCTGATGTGATCAACTCAGATTGTGGTTCTTTCAAGATTCCTTATGCCTAGCTCTCCTTGTCAAAGTTATAATGACCTCACAATCTAGTTATTTTAATCTCCTCCTCACCATAAGAATTTGTGACCCAGTTCTTTCTACCCTAAACCTACATTTCTTTATCTAATGGCATTGATTACTTAATAAAGAAGAAATAAATTCAATGGCTGATAAATGTTGATTCTCCACAAGATATTAACTAATGGCAGAGTAGAAAAGTTTGTTTATATCAATGAACATTCTGTGATCAATTGGTGATTACACTCAGCCAAATCGTAACCTTGGATCACTCCCATCATGCATCTCTTTCACTCCTGCATGGGTGCTGCTAAACAAAGGTGGAGAAAAATCATGCAACCATTTTGATTTAGTCCACTACAAATTTATGTTACATACCCTCAAATAGGCTCCCACTGCTACTAGGCAATTCTACCATGCCTCCTTTATCAACTCATTATCCTACTGTCCACTGTAACTCTTCCAAATGTTTTCATACCTCCTCAAACCTCCCATGGCTCTCCCTCCTCCTACTCTCTCAGATGAAAACTTTGCCTCATATTTTACAGGAAAAAAAATAGGCTATTCCCTGTGAACTCTCTCTTCTCCCTTCTTCCTCATCTCCCATCATTCAGATGCTTTCTACCATTTTCTCATTTATCCTTTTCTCACAACATGAGGTGGCCTTACTCTTTACCAAGGTGAGCCCCATTCTATCCCATCTCCTCCAACAGATTGCCCTGTCATCCTCACTCTCACTTATTTTTAATCTCTCCCTCTCTAGTGGCTTATTTCTTACTGCTCATGTCTCCCCTATCCTGAAATCATCAGCTCCCAAGGATTACTATGTCTATGCTGATGATTCTCACATCCACCTAACCTGCCCCAGTTTATCAGCTGACCATCACTCTCATATATTCAACTGCCTTTCATATATCTCAAGCTGAATGTCCAGTAGACATCATAAACTCAATATCTGATCTGTTGCCAATGCCTATCAATTTCACCTTTGGAACATCTCTTGAATAGGTCTCTTTTTCTCCTCTGACACTGCTCCTAATTTAGTATAGACCTTCATCATCTTACATCTGGATCAATACAATAGCCTGCTGGTGGTTCTACCTGCCACAAGTCTTTCCCCAGTCCAGTCAATCCTGTATTCAGACACTAAAGTGATTTTCCTAAAGTAAAGGTCTGATCACATCATTCAAAAAACTCAATAAACTCCAGTGACCTTTTAATGCCTCTAAGAGCAAACACAAAATGCTCTGTTTGACATTCATATTCTTTCATAACCTAAACCTCTCCTATCGTTCCAGTCTTCTTACATCCTACTCCCTTAGGGTGTATGGGGTATTCAAAGTAGGACTAGCAATTCTGGTGCCAAGACCTTTTCAGGGCTGTTCAACCTTTGGTGTTCACCTGGCATTCAACTCTCATCTGTGACTCCAAGAAGCTATAGCATGAGCAGAAACCATATCTTAGTAAAACTGTCTCAGCAGACAGGCTAACTCAGGTTGAGGGTGACTGACAAGCCTCAAAGCCATCAGTGAGTTAGGAAGATGTCTACCCCAAGCATGTGAAGTGGAATGGATGGATGAGAAAAAATTGTTCCAATGGCCATGAAGGCAGCTGAAGCAGGTGCTATGGAGCCCTTAGAACTTGGCTAGATATTAAAGATGCCAAGGTCTTCCACCACCTCCCTCACCATTGCCAGTCATCTTGATTTTTGTCTTGCTACTGGACTTTGATGACTCTGGAAGAAATAGTAAGGCTGATGCCTTTATGCAACTCTACCTCACTTAAATCCAATTTGCATGCAAGTCAAGATATCATCCATCATTCACTATTTTACCCCAGTATAGTGATGTCATCGGTGCTCTTCAAAAATAAAGGATAAACAATCATCCTAGTCGCCAACCCATAATCTTTGTTTCAATGACACTGACCCCCTGATTGTTCAATGAATAAGACACTCCAGTTCTTGGTTCCAGGCATTGTCTCTGACTGTCCCCCATGCCTGGAATGCTCTCCCTCTTTTTCTCCAACTATTGACCTAACTGGCTTCCTTAAAGTCCCAATAAAATTCTACCTTCTGCAGGAAGCCTTCCCCAATCCCTCTTAATTTCAGTGTCTTCCCATTTATCCTATAAATAGCTTGCTTCGTATATAGTTGTTTATATATTATCTCTCCCATTAGATTGTAATCTCCTTGAGGGGAGGGATTGGTCTTTGACTCTTTTTGTACTCCTAGCACTAGCACAGGTATCTGGCACATATTAGGTGCTTAATAAGTTTTTATCAATTTATTGATAGGCCTTAGCCTGCAAGATGGGGGCATGAAAGCTTGCAACTTATTCCAACTCTCCCTTCCCCACATCAAAATAATAGTAAGAAATACAATAAATGAAATAAAAGAACAGTAGTTAGAAATCAATCACTCACTCAACAAACTACCAATGATCATAAGAAAAAGGCTCTAAATCACTAATAATAGAAATGAAAAGTATAATTCCTCAGAGATTCTGCACTTATCAGATGGCAAAGATGACTACATATATATATATATATATATATATATATACATATATACATATACATAATGCATATGTGTGTATGTATGTATGTAATGACAATTATTAGAGAGTATATGAAATGATAGGCATACTGATATACTTCGGATGGACCTGTGAATTAGTATAACCATTCTAGGAAATAATTTGGAACTCAACCCAAAAAGTCCCTAAACTTCATGAACATGGTGCTATCACTAGTAGGCATGGATCTCAAAGAGATAAAATAAAGAGAGAAAGGACTCTTAGTTACAAAAAATATTCATAGAAGCACTAAGGAACTAAAAACTAAGGGAATATCCATCTTTTAGGCAATGGTTGAACAAAGTGTGGCTTATGAATATAATGAAATATTTATTATTGTGCTTTAAGAAGGGACAAATAAAATGGATTCAGAAAAGCCCAGGAAGACTTTTTATAAATTGTGTGAACTGTTACAGAAAGAATAATAAGATTATAAAGAAAAGCAATGAATGGATGAATGAGAAAATAAATCCAACATTGTAAGGAAAAGCAATTTTGAAAGACATAACAGTGATCAATGCAATGATCAATCATAATTTCAGAGAACCAAAGGGCAAGCAGGTTTCCCACTTCTTGAGAGGGGAGCAATGGATCTGAGTTACAGAATGAGGCATTTTTGGGCACAGCAAACGTGTGGATTTGTTTCATTTGATTATTCTAATTTGTTGCAAGGAAAGTGAAGAATTGGAGGGAAAGGGGACTAGTGACATCAGTGCACACCCCCCCCAAAAAAAGAAAGGAAAGAACAGCAAGAAAGCATTTTAAAAGTACATAAGAGAACTTCAGAAGAAAAAACAGACAAAACAACTTTGGAATTGTGTTGAGATGATAGGTAAATAGATATATGTGTATATGTGTGTATGTGTATATGTATATATATGTATGCATATCTCTATATATTTACACATTTACATATATTTGCACATATGCATATATATTTGTGCTGAGTTATATACTTATATCTAAAATTATGTTTATATATGCATATGTGTTGATAAACATATTTTAAAACCATACATATTTGAGATGAATGATTTCCTATATGTTCCTCTTTTTCTATCCTTTGTAAATGGAAATGTTTATTATTTTTTAGAGAATGTCAAGCACAGAAAAGCAAAAAAAAAGGTTTAAAAAGAATAACAACACAAATCAGATTAAATCAGTATATAAAGAAAAATTTTGACCAAATATAGCACACATTTATATTTAAAACACTTTCTTAAATAAACAAAAGTAGCTATACAAAATGAAATAAGAATAGTTTTCAGGATTAGAAACTTTAGAAACTTTTTCAGTCAAATCAAGGGCAAAATAAGGACTTATATTGCTTCCATCATTTTGTGATATAACAAGAGGAAATGCTAGCTATAGCAATTAGACGAGAAAAAGAAAATAAGAGATAACCACAAGAAGAGAAAAATTAGTTATCTTTATTGACTTATGATCATGGGCAACTCATTTAGCTCTAAGCACCTTAAGGATGGGAACTGGACCTATGATTTCATTGATATACGAAACTCTTAAGTGAAGGAAATCTTTCTACAAATTCAGGTCAGAATCTGCTCTGCAATTCATAGTTTCCTAAATCATTGAAAGATGTAGTGAATTGCTTAGCCAATATGTATTAGAGGCATGACTTGAACCAAGATCTTCCTACATTTGAGGACAACTCTCTATTCACTATTCTCTAGGCCTCTCAATTTATAAATTACTCAGTTTATATATGAAAGAGTAGTTCCAAATTTGCTTTGGGGGTAGAGTTTTCTTCATAAGAGTTCATTAGTGTAGGAACCAGCGAACTCTGGGGCAGGGAGTGGGGGAAGAGAGACAGATGCAAAGACAAAGAAAAAGAGACACAGAGAGAGTACAATGGAGAAATAAAGAGAAAGGAAGGAAGGAAGGAAGGAAGGAAGGAAGGAAGGAAGGAAGGAAGGAAGGAAGGAAGGAAGGAAGGAAGGAAGGAAGGAAGGAAATGAGATATATAGGTGTTCTCTGAAGTCCCTTCCAGTTCTAAATTTATTACTGTGTTCCTATTTCCTTGTATGTTTTTGTATGACAGAATATACCAAGAGGGGTTTATATACTAGCCATAAACCTCATAGTTACACATAACATGTGGAGCTGGATTTCTATTTCCTGAGATCCCAAACAAGACAAACTCAATGACATTCTGTCTTTTTGTTCACTATAAGCAACATACGAAAAGCAGAGCATAAAATTTAGTCCCTGCTCTCAAGGAGTATACAAAACGGTTTTCATACTACACACTTAAGAGTTGAGAATATAAATGATGACCCAGAAATTTGTAAATTAAAAGTCTGCTGGAAAAGATAGAAAACTTGGAGCATGTTTATAACTTACTCAGCATTCATATCCACAGGCATACATGGCAACCCTTGCATATACACTTCTAAACTAACAAGATTTCTAGGACTTTCTATTTACATGGTACCTCTCATCTAATTACTTTCCAGTAGACTCCCTAACCCTTGTGAACATCTTCTCAGTTAGGAGTATGATAAACATTATCTGTATTATACAGCTGGAGAGTCTTAAAATAGGAACTAAGTGATGAGTCAGTGGGAAAACCAGGAAGAAAACTTAGAATATACTAGAATGGCTCTACTCCGGTATCTAGAAACTGGCTCTGTGAAACTAGAATTCTTTTGTGCCTTCCAGCATATATCTGGTGCTCAGAGACTTCAGGTTTTTCCAGTCTCAGCTACTAGAATGGCATCTTTTTTTCCAGAATGCAGTGTGCCTCGGTTCTACCCAGCTCCCAATTCCCTGGGCCTAATACGCTGGTAATCCACCACTCTCACTCAATTGGAAAGGGCCACCATGATAAATGACTTGCCTTTGGCACTCCATCAACACATATTCATATGACACCTAAATATTAGCTCATCCACTTCCTCCCCTTAGCTGCAACAGCTGCTATAGTGCTGTTGGAACTTTCCCCTACCTAGGAAATACAGCATCATAGAAAAAAGATGTCTGAACATAGATAGAAGTCAGTAACCCAAAGCAACAAGAAAATAACATTAATTCATCCAACAGGACAATGAGCTGGAAAAAAAGTTTAGAAGCAGGAGATAGATGATAGATATATAGGTAGATAGATAGATAGATAGATAGATAGATAGATAGATAGATAGATAACAGAGCATTTCTTAAGCACTTAATATGCACCAGTCATTGTACTAAACTCCTGGAGACATAAAAACAAGTAAATAAGCCTACTTTCAAGGAGCTTCCACTCTAAAAGGAGCTAAGAAGTTGGGGTGAGATAGGGTAACCTGAGTATATGTCAAGCAGTTAGGGTAGAGGTGGAACCTGGAGATTAAGCCAGAAGTAGAGAGGGAACAGCATGAAAGGGCCTTCATATGATGTGGCAATTGTAGTCAGGAATACAACAATCATTGAGTTAGGCTGAGAGGGGAGTCATCCCAGGGGGAATACAACATTCACTGGAGAGCAGAAGAAATGTGTTGCAATAATGTGTATATATGCATGCCACATGGTTTCCCAGTGAGTGCCTTGTGTGCACATTCCCTGGTCATACATGATCTTTGTATGTATGCTGTCACCCAATTGTGGTATGGTAACATATGAAAGAGTGTATCCTATATGTTCTTGGGGATGAGAGGTAGGAGAGGAAAGGTCAAAACCTTTCTTGATGTTTTATTTGGTGTTTTGTTTTGTTTTGTTAATTTTTCTGTTCCCTAGCTTGTGAATAAGGATAAACATATCAGGGAGGGAAACTCAGCTTTGGTTCGGAATGAGTGTGGCATTTAGAATGTCTCAAAAATGGGATAGTTTTTCTGGGTACCTCTATGAGATGGGGTACCCCAGGTGATTTATGTGTTTTCATTACTCTGATCCTGCCTAAGGTGAGACCAGACCAAGAACAAAGATAATTATGTTGTTAAGTCAATCATTTTTTAAGACTTCAACTGAGATACTGCTGGACACAGTACACTTGGTCCAGGGACAATCAGTATTTGGGTCAGGAGAGAAACAGAGTCTGGGGCATGTCTATGACAAAGATGTCAGCCACTGAATTCAAAGGAGTAAGACACAAAGAATCCAGAGCCAGGGGTGAGGAACCTGTGGCCTCAAGGTCCTCGGGTGCAGCCTTTTGAATGAGTCCAAGTTTTATAGAACAAATCCTTTCATTTAGGGGACTTGTTCTGTGAAGTTTGGATTCAGTCAAAGGGCTGTATGAGGTGGTGACATGATCAGTAGCCAATAGTAGCAGAATCTGAAGAAGAAACTAATCAAGGGACGAATCAAGCATCAGCTAAATCTGGAAGAAAGTATGACAAAAGACAGGTCAATGCAATATAAGAACTTACCACAAGACATTGCATTTGATGAGCTGGTAGCATCTGAGGACCTTTTAACCAGGACAGTCATAGTTTAGACTACTTACCTGATCTCCCTGGTGGGCTACTACAGTGGGAGGCACTGGTTCACTTCCATATTTTTTTCACAGGGAGGCAACTGAGTTAGAATTAATAATAGACAATATGTGTATGTGACAAACATATACACATATATTACATATCTAGATGCATGTGTGCTGAACGTATATACACATACATGTATGTATTGTGTATGCATTCATATTAGTCTGTATGTATACATGTGTATATGTGTGTATATGCACGCACACATGTGTGTGTATTCCTTTCAAAGAGATTTGTTTTAGAAAGGGTAGTGTATAGCCAAAGTCAACATATTTTCAACCAACATGACAGCATTACAACAAAAGTAATAAAAACAAAATAGTAAGGGAAAAATAAATAATACAGTGACAGCTGCTTTTTTATAGATTTAAAGAAGGTAGTGTTTAAGTCACATAACTCAAGAGTCCTAGGAGCAGAATGCCAGCATTTACATTTCACCAAAGAGATATCATTTAAAAGAAGAGTCCATATTCATGGACAATCTATAATTGGAACAATGCTACTTTAATTATACTGAATCTCTTCAGTCCTCATGTATATGCCAAATATTAGATTACACTACTTATTTCCTTTTAAGCACTTTTGGTACCATCTCTGAATGGGGGGCATTATGGGGAAGGATGAGAACTCATCTCTCTCTTTCCATGATGAAATGGAAAGGCCACTGGATTTCAAGTCAGAAGACCCAGGTTCAAATTCTAACTGTACCACTGACCTTGGACAACTCACTCTGGGCTTCAGTTTCTTCACTATAAAATGATCAGGTTTGACCAGATGACTGCTAGGTCCCTTCTGGCTTCAAGTCTATGTTCCTATTTGCTTTGTAAGTTCCTCTAGGAACTTTTCCCTTTCTTTTCCCTTTCCCCTTCTCTTTCTTTGTTTTATATCTATAGCAGCCATAAAGGATATGTGTTGTCTGACTGACCGATTTGCACAAGCTGCTTTGGTCCACTAAGCATATCAGCATCTATATATACACTTGCTGCCATAAGCACTGAACCACCCCATTTCTTCAGCCACCTCTTAATAATGATCTTGTCACTGTTCCCTTCATCTTAATACTTTCACAGCTCTAGCTGGTAAAAATCTGATTTTGCTTTGTTGGTTCTGATAGCTTTCAGCCAAAGACAGTCCTTGGGAGGGAGTGTTCTACACAGCACCAAATGAGCAGTAGGAGGAGTTCTTTCCTTCCATTTTACACTAGGCTGAGGAACGGGGTGGAGCAAGAAGCCCAGTGAATGGAGGGCAGGGGTGAAGCATCTGAAGAGTGGGTTTCTCATCCTAGGGTGGGAGTGGGTGTGCAAGTGATTGGTTTTGAGGCAGGGTTGTAACAAGTTTATCCACATGCTAAGCTACTCAGTGACATAAAGACCCAGCAATGCTGCATGCAGTGAAGCCAGAGGAGAGAGTACAATTGTGGTAGAGCTGTGCGGGCAAAGGTGCCCAAGCCAAAACCACAGGAGCAACAACTCAACATCCTTTTAATTCCGGTAAAGAAAGAAGTCAGCATGGGGGATCCTATCTGATCGTACCAAATGTCTCTGTTCCACCAAGAGTGAATGAATTTCCAGTTGTGTTGACATACAGGAAATTTACAGTTGTGTTTGCATACAGAAAAATGCCACAAGAGGAAGCATTGGAAATGTGCTTTCATTACATCTTGTGTAGGAGGAGGGGGAAGAATCATGTACTGACATTTGTTTCACCACAGTTTAAAAATAGGCTCTAAAATAAAGAGAGATGTTGGCATGTGGTTAAAGAAACAGAAGGTGAGATCCTAGCAGGTACATAGTACAGCATATTTCATCACCAGTTAGCCAGTCTTAGACTCTCAGCTGTGGTTAATGGAGGTGTGTTGTTTTTCTTCTTATTATTTAGAAGAAAGGTCACAATATTCTCAAAAATTATTTGGCTAGTATCTCAGAACTGGAAGAGAGTTCAAAGGGCTTCTAGTTCAAATGAACAAACAAATGAACAAACAATGAAACCTAGGATTCTGCTATAGAAAGCCTACTTCTTCCCTTCTCATATGTCCCATTAAGAATAAGTTCCTCAACACAGCTTACAGACACCTTTAAGACATCATGCAGAATGTCAAGGGTGTTTTTGTTGCTGTTCATCATTAAGAATGCTAGCTCCCCAGCACTTGACCAAGAATCCTCAGTGCAACATCTCTAACCACTTGCTAACTTGCTCTTCCTCAGAGATCTCCCCCCTTCATGAGAGGGACTGTATTACCTCCCAAGGCATCCCATCTTACTTTTTACCTTACTTAAATTGTTAAGAAGTTTTGGGGTTTTTTCTTCCTTAAATGAGACTTAAATCTCAACTTCCTTCAACTGCCCTCTAGAGCTAAGTAGAACAGGCCTAATTTCTCTTCCACAAAACAGATTGTTAGATATTAAAAGACAGCTATCGTGTCTTCTATGACTCATTTCTTCCCAATGCTAGGAATTCCCTGTTCCTTCAACCAAACTTTATATGATATGAACTTGAGACCCTTCACTACTCTGATTAATTCAAGTGTGAGGGAGAAAGTTGGAGTGCACAGTCTCTAAGGGCCCTTCTAACTTTGGGATACTAAGATTCTGTGATTAACATCAAGTTTATGTGAATTTACATAAATCTGCCAGAGAGATGCTTGTCATATTAAAAAAAAAAACTTATGTGAGGGAAGTAATCTCAAGACAAAGAATTTGCAATGGCAAAAGATTCATGAAAGGTAGTAAAGAGGTTCATGATGATGTCCAGAGTGGCTGTCCAGTCACATATAAGATAGAAGAAGAGGTTGAATAGGTCAGATTTAGTTGACTGAAAATAACAACTAGCTATGGCTAATAATATGGCTCAAGAGTTAACTATGGGGGCAGATAGATGGCGCAGTGGATAGAGCACCAGCCCTGGAGTCAGGAGAAACTGAGTTCAAATCCAGCTTCAGACACATAACACTCACTAGCTGTGTGACCCTGGGCAAGTCACTTAACCCCAATTGCCCTCACAAAAAAAAAGAGTTAACTATGTATCAAGTTATTTGCTCCTTCTACCAGAAAACCTGAGCACAAGGAAGGTTTTTGCAAAAATTACACCTATTCTGAGTGAATAGAAGCAAAAAGGCCTTGACATTCCATCTGATGCCTTAAAGCATTGTTGAGAAACATAGTGACTAGTGGAGATCCTTGATGGGAATATATGAGGAGGCAACAGGCAGGCTTTATATAGCAGGGTTTTGTAGGGGTTTGGGTTTGTTTGTTTCCTAAGGCCTTTTGTTGCTTTCCCTAAGACCAAACTATGAAGTTATATGATTGGCCCAAAGTAACAAAGAATACTAAATACTACCATGTTTATTGTCTCTTGAATGACCAAGCTGAGCAAAACCTAGCTTTGAAGGTTTTGCTCTAATAAGTTTTCTCTCATGTTTATGAAAAGAGATGCAACCACAGAACTAACTCTGTTCAATGATGATCTTCCAAGTAACTTCAAGCAGAGTATCAAGTAGAAAGATGTACAAGTGTCAAAGGTGTTTACCACCATCATGGAAGATGGCCATGTACTATCCAAAAAGAAGGATTCCTTATAGATAGTAAGGTCCTACAGATTGATGCTATTGTTTATAGGTAATATTGCAATAATGGATTCAAGTTTTAGAACATTACAGGACCTCCTCAGTAAGATATGTGATCACTCAAAAAAGATTTACCTAACATCCTGTGCCAAAAAAAAAAAATGAAATGGATTAAAAGTGTCTACTTCTCAAATTAAGGCATGTAGCTGGATAGTTAGTCCATTGAGTCAATACATGTCCACATGTATCTGAGACAGGTACTGCAAATAGACAGTGAGTTGTACCCCAAAAGGAATAGGAGAAAATTATTAGAATGGGCTGTATTTGGAGAACTGACCAGCACTTATAACAATGACAAGCTGTTATCAGACATAAAACATCTTTTTAACCCAAATGTTCTCCTTAGTATCTAGCATAAGATCTATATGTAGTGGGTAGATGCTAAATGCTTGTGGAATGAATGAATGTATTTTTAATGTATCACGCCAGCCACTTCAAACCAGCCCAGCCCATGATTCCTTGGCTAACTTCTCCACCTTGATCCTAGCAGCCTTGTCTGGATAGCAATGTTTCCACCCCCTGGCCTTCTCCTCCAATTGTTGAATTCCTCATTGGAGCCTCTATTTGAGGAAGCACCTATGTCAGCCATGCTCAATTCAAATCCAGTTCATGACTCCCTACACTATTTCTCCATCTTGCTCCTATAGGGACATTTATATCTATGTCTATATCTTATCTATAAAGATAGATAGATAGATAGATAGATAGATAGATAGATAGATAGATAGATAAATTTTTATAGATGCAGATGTACATATATATTTCCTCCCCTCCCCTTTTATGTAGCATATTTCCCTATTTGAATGTAAGATGCTTGATGGCAGGACTAGCCTTTTCTTGTGTTTGTATTCCCAGTATCTATCACAGTGCCTGGCACACAGTAAATGCCTAATAAATCTCTATCTATCTGTCACATTAATTTCTGGAAATATCTTTTCTCTCCTAACCCCTACAAGAGATTGAATTTTCTCTAGCAACAAAGAAAACAAGAAAAAAAAATACCTGATGTCAGCTTAATCAAGACATAGCTATGGTTCCTTTGAGTGTTTCCTCTATCAGTACAAGTTCCACTTCATCCTGTGTAATCCTTGTCCATGCCCTCCTATTGCTATGCCAAATCACATCTTCCAAAATATGCTGGTGACCTTTTCTGAGATTCTTTAATTCTTTATGTTTCTTTCTTTCCTTCCTTCCTTTTTTTTGTGTGTTTTACAGCTACTGTTGACTCTCCACCACCTCTTATCACTCAATCATGTTACATAACTGACCTGACTCCTTTTCTGATCTGCATTTCCTGAATGATTTCCCTTATGAACATTTTTTGTTCATGCATCATTTTTAGAGTTATGCTACAATCAATTTGCACTCAGTATGAGGGGAGATATCCTCTGAGGTCTCTTCTAGTTCTACACCTACCAAGCTACGAGCCTCAGAAGAGGGAAGTACTTGTGGAATAAGCAGTTTAGGAAGACTACAAGCATTCTCCTTTGAAAAGAGGGAGGAGGGCATTTATTATTTTTCTAGCCATTTGGGACCATATCAAAAATTTAGGGCAAAAAAACCCAATCATTATATAAGATGGAGCCAATGAGAATCACATAAGATTTACCAGCTTCCACATTAAAAGAACAGAGGGCTTGGCATATGATATTCTAGAGGGCAAAGAGCTAGGATTACAACCAAGAATCAATCACCTAACCAGCAAAACTGAGTATAATCCTTCTGGGAGGGAAATGGATATTTAATGATATAGAGGAATTCTAAGCATTTCTGATGGAAAGCTATATAGTAAATTTGATGTTCAAACAGAAGACTCAAGATAAATATAAAAAGGTAAACATGAAAGAATAATCATAAGGGACACAATGTAGTTAAACTGTTTACATTCTGATATGGGAAGATGATACATGTAACTCCTGAGAAATGTATCATTATTAGGGCAATTAGGAGTTTCCATAGACAGAGGGCACACATGTAAATCAATTATGTTGTGATATTCTCAAAAAAAAAAAAAGAATGTATGTATGAGAAAAAGGAATTCACTGTGAGAGGAGGAAGAGAGAAGCAGAATGGGACAAATTTTTTCACATAAGGAAGGCATAAAAGGAGGAGTTTTTAGAGTGGAGGGGGAAATAGCGTGGCAAACAATGCTTGAACCTGATTCTCATCAGAATTGGTTCAAAGAAGGAAATATATGTATGTGTATGTGTATATATGTAAGTGTGTGTGTGTGTATATATGTGTGTATGTATGTGTGTATGTATATAAGTGCATATTCACATATCAACACACACACACACAGCCAGGTCTAGAAATCTATCTTACACAATAGGGAGATAAGAGATATGGAAAGAGGAGGATGGTGGGGCAGGGGGTGACAGGGTAGAGGACGCAGTGTTAAGAAGCAAGACAGACTTTTCAGAAGGGACAGGATGAAAAGAGAGAGAAGGATAAACAGGAAAATAGGATGGAGGGAAATGCACAATTAGTGATCATAACTATGAATGTGAATAGGTTGAGCTAATTCATAGAATGGAAGTAGATAGCAGAATGAATTGGAAACAGAATTCAACAACAACTTGTGTACAAGTGACACATTTGGGACAGAAAGACACACACATAGAGTTTAAATGAATGGCTGCAACAAAGTCTATCATGTTCCAACTGAAGTGAAGAGGGCGGCAATAGCAATCATGATCTTAGACAAAGCAAAAACAAAAATAGACCTAACTGAGAGAGATAATTAGGGAAACTAATTTTGCCAAAAGGTACCATTGACAATGAAGTAATATTAAAAAAAAATACATCAGATTTCTCCAATAAAGACCTCTTTTCTCAAATACATATAGAATTTAGTCAAATTTATAAAAATAAGAGCCATTTCTCAGTTGATAATCTGTCAAAGGAAATAAACAGGCAGTTTTTAGAAGAAGAAATCAAAGATGCCTATAGTCATGCAAAAAAAAATGTTCTAAATCACTATAGATTAGAGAAAGTAAATTCTGAGGTATCACCTCACACCTATCAGAAATGACAAATGCTGGAGGGGAAGAAGGAAAATGGGTACATTAATGAACTGTTGGTGGTGTGAGCCAGTCCAACCATTCTGGAGAACAATTTGGAACTATGCCTAAAGGGATATAAGACTCAGCAATATAACCATTATGTCTAAAACCCAAAGAGGTCAAAGGAAAAAGAAAAGGACCTCAGCATACAAAAATATTTATAGCAGCTCTTTTTGTGGTAGCAAAGAATTGGAAATTGAAGGGATGCTCATCAGTTGAGGAATGGCTGAACAAGTTATGGTACATGATTTTGATGGAATATTCTTATGCTATAAGAAATGATGAAGGGGGTAGTTTCAGGGGGAAAAAACATAGAAAAACCTTTTCATGCATTAACTAATGTGAAATGTAGTGAGAAGAACCAGAAGATCGTTGTGTACAGTAACAGCATTTCATAATAATGATCAACTGTGAAGACCTGGCTACTGTGATCAATACAGTGATCCAAGACAATTCCAAAGGACCCATGACAAAAATATGCTAATCACTTCCAGAGAGAGAACTGATAAACTTTGAGGGCAAATTGAAAAATAATTTTTCTTTCTTTTTTTTTTGCTTTTTTTGCAATATGGCTAATATGGAAATGTTTTGCTTTATTTCACATGTACAATTGATATATTGTTTGCCTTCTCAGTGGTGGGGGAGAAATAGAAAGATAGAAAAAAATCTGGAACTCAAAATTTAAAAAGAAAAGAATGTTTAAAATAAATTTTAAAATAATTATCTTCATGATTAAGGCTTTATTTAGCTTAGTTGTCTATACTTTGTCAAATAAACCAGGTGACTGCCAAAGTGCTTTTGCTTTGGCATTCTGGTGAGGTGGGGAAAACAGAGAACTTAGACTCAGGAAACCTGGACTGTAATACTGGCCCTGCTAGTAATTAGCTAAGAATTAGCCTACCTTACAGGACTGTTGTGTTATTATCATTAAATGTTATATTATAATCATTATGTTAGATTATAATAGCAATATGATTTCTACAAAGCCAATTTTAAAATCATAATATAAAATGTTGCCTAAGTGCAAAATATTAGTACTATCCACTATAATCTATAGCTCTAAATATTTCTATTCTAACCACAAAAAGTATCTTAAGGTAGCAAGAAAGATGTCATCAGAAAGATAAGATGGTAGGCCAGTCTTACAAAAGGACAAAAGATAACCAGTGGACAGGTTGTGTATTTTCCATTGGTATACATTTGATGTCAAGAACAACTCCTATGATAAGTCACCTAAGGACGTGCAGATATGGACAAATTGTAATGTGCAACCTGGGAGTAGTATCCACATCAGTGAGATCCCAGATTCAACAAAGTAGTAAAGTAGCAAAGAGTATGTATATGTGTGTGTGTGCATGTATATGTGTATCTAGATATGCATATGTATATATATATCCATATGTGTGTGTATACAAATAGACATAAACACATATACATATACGTATATGTGTGCATGTGTGCATATGTATGTGTGTATATGTGTGTGTTGTGTTTGTGTGTACTGCCTTATAATGTTCCCCACATTCTAGGACAGATCTTAAGTTAAGGCCTAGGGTAGGAGTCCCTCATTACAAAGGCTCTTGAACCTAGGAACAGGGAAAAACCTATAGTCATTCATGGAGAAACCAGAAACATTTTACAAATGCGAAGAAATGGGACATGAGAGTGGCCTAAATAGAGAAACTCGAGGTAAGAGAGAAGGTATGGATGAGAAGCATGACCCAGCATCACAGAGTGAAGGCCCCATGCACCAAAAGCTGTGATCTTTTGCTTTTGAGAGATGGAGATGGAACAGTGGCCTGATGCTTATTTGGGGAAGTTTCCTAGACCATGTTTCTCCTTTGCAGGGGAAACTGGAGATGTCAATTCTAATCGCACAAAAAAAAAAAAAATAGGGGCATTTGGAAGTAGGTAGAGAGCTGGTATGTATATATATATATATATATATATATATATATATATATATATATATATATATATATTTGGTATTGGGGTAGTTGGTGAGTGATGCAATGTAGAAAGAGAAAAGGTAGCTGCAGGAAGCACATACTGAGAGAGCTAAAAAGCATGAGATCAAAGTGAATAATAGCAGCAGAGGTCAGAGATCACAGTTAATATTTGTTTCAAGAGTGTATTTAGTGGGAGAGCAAGAAGAGAGGGCAGTTCCTGAGAACACACAGTCTATGAATTCTCAGTGCTACAGGGCTAATCCACAGCGATTCTTAACCTGGGTCTCTGAACTTTTTAGAAAAATATTTTGATAACTACATTTCAATATAATTAGTTTTCTTTGTAATCTTGTATATTCTATCCTTCCAAAAAAGAATATTCTGAAAGGAGATCCTTAAGCTTCACCAGAATGCTAAAGGTGTCCATGATACAAAATAGATTAAGAAACCCTGGCTAGAAAGTAAAGACAGATGAATAGGGAGGAGAGTTGGTGAATGTGGAAAAATTTGGAGCCTGGAGATTGCGGAGCCTTCCAAAGAATGTCCTTGCTTACCCTGAATGGTCATTGTGGTGGAGGAGACAGATCAGTACATTGGGATAGACATTGTGGTCTGGTTGCTAATGTCCTCCAAATAATATTTACCATTATAGTGGGAACAATAATGAAAACTTTAAAATCAGATTCTGTCTAATGCGCCCTTTCTGAATCATGAGTCAGGAGAATGCCTGGGAGACATGGATCACCTAACAATAGCATTTGAGCAATAGATGAAGAGCTATGGCCTTGAATCAAGCAGAAGGCTTGACTTCTGGGAAAATATGAATATTTTAGCTCTGCAAATTCAATATAAATTATCATGCATGCAGTATTAAAGAGACCAGCCACCTAATCCTATGCCCCATTCATTCCCCCTTTTCCTAGAAGAGGTTCAACTGGACAGCTCCTCACCAGCATCAATAAAATGGCACTCAGGTTTTAGGGGTATCTGTATCCCTATAGATCTGTACACCTGAAATTAAGTATTGAATGAATTTCACTTTGATTGTCAAAGATAGACTGTTAAATTTATTAGAAAGATGTAAAATCCTTCCATGAAAATCATATTTTGGTGCCTCTTTGTGGTTTGGATATGACGCTGAATTCTCAAATGTTCTCAAAGGTTCTACCATTAGAATGCATAATGACTGCATTTTCCAAGATGGAAAAGCTTCAAATGCAGACCAAATGATTTCATCAAAGCAGCAGTTTAACTCTGTCCAGGATAACTCATCCCCAGGCAGGCCACAGGGGAAAAGATTTTTTTTTTAAGTTTTAGTGGGGTGGGCATAGCAACCCACAATGACTGTCTGAGGAGGTGAGACAGGTTTGCTGTCTGAATTGGCGGAGGGAGTACCCACACTGATGAAATCATGAAACCTTGAAGCATTGAAGTAAGAAATAACATAGCCATGCCTCTTTTGGTCATGAAATTTTCAAGAAAACTTTTCAAAGCATGTACAGAAAACAATAATTTCACAAATAAGATTCACAAAGGAAATTTATGAATCATAAAGTTGGCAGACAATTATGATCACTCAATTTAGAGTATGTTCTTCCACTGTCTCTTTCAGAATCACACAGAGCAGTGGAGACTGACAGCTCATAGCCATGACTTCCTTGAAAATTGGTCTGACCTACACTATTTACACATTCTACGTCTGGTAAACACTAGCCTTGTATTGCTCCGTCAAGGGTGTAAAGGTGAATGCTTGGGCAACTTTCTACAGTGATATCAGACACAATATTCTCTGTCTTTCAATGCTAACATTTAGAACTCTGTTTATGATTCCAGTGTATCATATTGCCAGAGACATCTTGGAAACTGGATACAAAATGTACTTCTCCATTCCACAATGATCTAATAATATTTGACTTTTTATTACAGTCATTTATGAACATCAACAGAGCTGAATAAAAATATTGAGGTTATGGGAAAAATGTTTATTTTTTCTTTCTTATTTAGTTTAGTTCTTCCTGGGTCTGTAAAAGCTCTTAGCCTGAGAATTTAAATTCTTTACCCATTTGTCTGGCATGGTCCATTCAGAAGTCTATCATTAAAATTCCCTCTCCTTCTCTCGCCTCACTTTGGTATATTTATCCCTATCAAATTTCAGTTTCAGAGAGTCAGTTCATCATTTCAACCATTCAAAATAATTTTAGATTCCATTTTTTTATTTTAGGAAAGCAATTCATTTAGATAAACAATATTCCAGGCCATACAGCAGATACTACATCAGAGAAAGCTCCCTCCATCCATCCTAACTTTTACACAGAGCAGTCAGCCTACATATCACTCTCTATCACAAGCCTGAGAACTAGGCTTCAGCAGCTTGATGTTTACAAGCATTAGAAACCTTCTCAGGCTGCAAAAGCCAACTTAAAGGTGCTCTTTCATATAGCTTGCCTTATGTAGATTAACAGCCTGACTTTCATGTATTACTAAGTTTTAGAGAAATAGGCTAGATACTGAGACTGAGACTGGTATCTATTTTTTCCCAACAGCAAATTTGTTTCTTTCCTCCTGATGCTTCCCATTTTATATCACAGTTCCTTTCCTTATTTCTATTAGCCTTTCACACCAACCCCCCTTACCTAACTAGGTTACTACATTATAAACAAAGGTCCTTTCATCAGTGTCTTACTCCAACCAGAACCAAACACTGAGAACATGCTTCCTTTCCCTATTATTTAGCTTAGTTCCTATTGAGTCTGCAAAAGCTCTTAGCCTGCAAATTGAAATTCTTCACCCATTTGTCTGGCATAGTCTTATTCAGAAGTCTAACACTAAAATTTCTTCTCCCCTTAAACTACTTTGTTATATTTACCCCTATTAAATTTCAGCTTCAGAGAGTCAGTTTATCATTTCAACCATTCAAAACCCTTTTAGATTCCAATTCTTTCATCCAGTGTGTTACCTCAAGTTTGCAAGTCGATTGTCAAATTTTCAGTGTGAGTATTAACACCTCAGGAGTCAGCAAATATTACAAATCAGAGCTTGATTTATTATTTTATTGATTTTTGGACTTAAGAGATTGATGGAGAAAATGTTAAAAATGCAGATTAAACTTAAAAGCATATTGGGCATACTTTTTTGGAGGTGAGCCAGGTGTTAAAAATTTAACAGAAGTCCTGTTTACTTCTCCAGCCTAGCTCTGTCATCTGCAAATTTGATAAGCATGCTTGTCTTCTGAAAATGTTCCCGTATTACTATGTGCTGCAACATGAAGAAGTGCCAAAAATGTCTAGCCGGCCCTCAGGGGAGAGTAAGCTATTACACAAAGAGCTCTGCTTGACCATATCTGGGTCTGAGGGATTGGAAAATTAGATTACATCTCCCAGGATCGCACAATGTCATGACAAGCAGAACTTCAGACTTGCTGTTGTTGTTTATTCCTCATTCTCAAAGAGGACCATGGCATCAGGAAGGCCTCACTTTCTCCTCTGGAGCTATCTAGGTCCAGTGGCAAGCCACAGATTGGCATACACTAAAGCTGAAGGGCATGTGACCATGGCACAGGCAAGAAGAACTATACAGTCCAGCCTTAACATGCTCCTTTGAAGGATTTGACCTATCTGCAGAGACAGCCATACAATACCACAAAATATGCCAAGGCACAAGCAACATGAAAGCTGCTTTCAAATAAATGTTTTAAGACAAATTCAACAGAAAGAAGTGACAGAATATACAGAAATCATGGGAAGTCTTTTTTCCTAGGTACAAGGCCCCAAGATGAAAAACAAAGGCACACTATGAGCCTGATGTTAAGGAGATCATCACTGCTGGTGGGATGGGGGGAAAGAAAGGGGGAAATAAGGGCTCCTCTGGGGTAAGACTGGTAGAACAGGAGGGAGGAGGTTCCCTCAGCTACCACCTGCTAGCTTCCTATTTCAACTAATTTTTCTTGATACCTGGTGGTGCCGAGCTCAAATCACCTCCATCTGTTGAAGGAGAACAAGCACTGTGAATATCCTCTGAATTATGGTGCCCTGGTGCAAAGATCTAGCTGGCTCACTCTAGGTATCCAGATTCTGTTGACCTGGAAAATTAATAAGTAAATAAGCAAATGAAGACTCATTTATGCAGGCAAGTGAGCAAAGGATTGTTTTCAAAGTTTAAATATAAATGATATAATATCTAGCACATTAGCTGCTAGCTTATCTCTTGGTTCACTTTACTTATATTTTTGACATACTTTTTGTTTTGATTTTCTATTTTCGTAGTTCAACTTATTTTTATGGGGCAAAAGATTTTAGTATTCCCTCCTGAAAGCATAGATATTTCTGACCATGCCAAACAATCATTCTCCCCAACACAAGGTAATGCCCTTTTCTCTCTCATCATTCATTAATGCTTCTTTAATCTGTCATCTACTCTTAATTTAGAAATGGCATAATTCAGCCAGATTCCAGACCACTGGGCAAGGAGGTGCAAGGATTGATTTATATTCCACATTGTGTCATTTTCCTCAGTGGTGTGTTTTTTTTCTTTTTTCAAAATTACTCTGCTATAGTAAAACTTTCATTCTGCTGCATTACTGAAACTTAGACAGTCTTCTCAACATATTTCCTTTGCCTATGTCCCACCATGCCAAAATAAGACAGTGTCTAATAATAACTTATACTATTGGTCCTTTTGGTTTTCATTATTTCATGCCATATGTGTGTATCTCCCCCAAATCCTAACATGGTGCACTTGAATTGCATGTAAGAAGTATTCAGTATGTGCTTATTGAATGAATTAAACAGAAAAAAAAAAAAAGATGAACATCCAGGATGATGATCTAGCCCTAGACGACAAAACTCGCAACTGCAACTCAAACCAGATTAAATATAATTGAGAAATATTTAACAAAATAAATAAAAATGCAATAGAATATAAGTGATGTTAATATGTGGTTTTCTAAATCAATATTCTACCCACAGGGATACTTAGGTATGGTTTAATGTCCTCATTTCTGTTTGAGTTTAGTATCATTGATCTAGACTTAAAAAATTGATAGAGAAAATGTTAAGCACGTGGATTAAACTTAAAAGCATATGCATTTTGGAGAATTAATTGTTAAGTATTTCCCAGCACTCCCTTGGTTTCATTTGTGGAAACTGTAGAGAAGTGTGGGCAGCAAGGTGGTGCAGTGGGTAGAATGCCAGGCCTAAAGTCAGGAAGACCCAAGTTCAAATTAGGCCTCAGAAACTTACTAGCTGTGTGACCCTGGGCAAGTCACTTAAGCCTGCTTACTTCAATTTCCTTATCTGTAAAATGAGCCAGAGAAGGAAATGGCAAACCACTCCAATATCTTTACCAAGAAAAGCTCAAATGGGATCATGAGGAGTTGGACAACAACCACTTTTGATTTTTGCTGGCTATTTAATTGGCTACATGGATTTGTTTATTCATTATTCACTATATACAATGGTCTTTTGCATACCCAGTGTTGAGCGGGAAGCATTTAGACTCTATGGTAAGTTAAGAGCTAGTATCCAGAAAAGTGTCTTATTTTCCACCAGACTCCTATCTGCTATACCAGTAATATGTAAAAGGGGCAAATAGATGTAAGAAGGGGCCTCAGAAACTTACTAGCTGCATGACCCTGGGCAAGTCATTTAACCCTCTTTGTCTCAGTTTTCCCATCTGTAAAATAAGCTGGAAAAAGAAATGGCAAATCACTCTAGTATCTTTGCCAAGAAAATCTCAGGAAAGGGGTCATGAAGAGTCAGATATGCTTGAACAACAAGAAGAGCTATCGATTGGACTATTTCAGTAGCCACATTTAGCCAGAACAAGAGAGGACATACCTGAAGGGCTCCGACCGATACTTAATGGTCGACATATCAGTCTGAGATCTGTTTAGGAAATGAAACTTCAGTGTCTTGCCCTTTTTCTTCCACAAAATTATATAGCTAAGTAGAACACTGAAATTCATTCTCCTCTGTGATTTTTCTATCTTCAGTTTCTGTCTTTTTTTATCAGAAGTTTATTAGCCCTCTGAATTAGAGATAATCTTTGAATACTTTCCCTATTCATTGTCCTCTTCATCAATGCTTTCTGCATCTTCTTCCATTTGACATTTAAAGCCTTTCACAATTAGCTCTAGCTTACTTTCCCAACTTTACTGTGTAACCCTCCTCTTTACTCTAATCTAATCAAATTTCACTTCTTATTCTTCCTCATATTTGGCACTTCATTTACCACCTTCAGGCCTTTGGACTGACTGTCTATTATGTCTGGAATGCTCTCCATCCCAACCTCTAGCTCTTCATGAGATATGACAGCTAGTTTTCTTCAAGACTCAGTTCAAACATCATCTTCTCCATGAAGCTTTTCCTGTCCTGACTCCCCAGCTGTAAGTGTCTTCTCCTCAAAATCATTGTGTATCTATTTTGTATGATACACTGCCTAGTACATAGAAAGCAGTTAATAAAGGCTTGCTGACTGATCAGTTGATTGTCACCTGAGCCAGTGCCCTGGTCTGGATGCTCCTAATGGCCACTCTGTTGGATCCTCATGTGCTATGCTACTTCTGGCCACTGCTGCTGCTGCTGCTTCCTCTGCCACTGTCACCACTAACTCTCACAGTCACCACCTGCATCTGGCTGGTTCTTTTCCTGGTTAGAACACCAGCCTCAGCTACACCAGCGCCTTCACTCAGCCAACATCTTTCACCACTCCATGTATGCCTTCTGGCATGCTTCAGAAATCTACTTGTTGGTATTTATACTCTAGCACTATCCTGAGGCCAGGAGCATCAGTTCTGGCTCCCTTCCATTACTGAAGAAGAAAGAAATTAGGAGATGTAGAAATGTTTAACTGCACATTCTTTAGGAATAGTGTGGCACCCCAAGGGCACTCAGATTATGGTGATGATGGATGTGCCTGCAGAACTGAGCAGCATCTCACCTTTGACCCCTCCCCACCACCACCCTCCAAAAACCATGCCAAGAACAACAACAATTTTATTGGAAATTTTTTTTCCCTGGAGATGGATAGTTCTGAAGAAAATCAACTCTTGGTTATTGCACTTCTCACTTTGATGATGTCTTTCTTACTGAAATAAATCATCTAATTTTGTTTCCTTTCTTTTCTTTTTATGGATGTTTTAAAAGGTAGAAGCCTCCTTGGAATCTGCATGAATAGCTTGGAAATCACATGTGAGTTCATCTAAGCATTATTAATAACCATAAAGACATCAGCACACTTACAATTTTGGTTCCAATATTCCCTTTTTTCATGAAACACATCCTCCATATGGGTGTATGTAATTTTCACCACTTTGCAAGTTTCCTCTTATGAGTACTTGAATTTATTAATTGGGAAACATTGCTTGCTTATTATATCAATCTTTTCATTAGGCATTAAATTCTTGTCAATTCCCCACAAGGGAGTGAATTTTATTTCTAATATATGAATAGCAAAACATGAATTTGCAGATATTTTGATGAGAAGCCCACACAAGCATTGCAGAATTCATACATTCAAGATGTTCATTGAAGCCTAATTCATGCCCTCCTCAAGCTACAGGTGATGCTATTACTTTAAGAGTTCATCACTAGAAGCTGACGTGGGAATAGCAAAACTCTGAGTGTACCTTAACACTCTTCCCTGAGTGCTCTTCTCTCTATATGCTCTATCCCTCAATGACCTCATGCACTCCCATGGATTGAAAGTAGCATCTCTATGGTGATGAACCACAGGTGTATATATTCATCCCCAGTCTCTCTGCTGAATACTTGTTGGATAGATCAAATTGGATGTCTAGAGCTGTCTCAAACTGAACTCAAAAAACATATATATCTTTCACCCAAAACCCACCTTCCTTTCAAACTTCCCTATTTCTGTCAAGGGTTCTACCATTGTTCCAGTCTCTCCAATTAATAACATCAGCATTATCTTTGACTACTCTCTTTCCTCTGCCACCCATAGTTATTCAAATGCGATCTTGACATTTCTGCTTCAGCAAATATCACTAATGAGGTAGCCACCATCTGAGTGAAGGTCCTTATCATCTCTTACCTAAGTTATTGCAATGACCTACTATTGGATCTCCCTGACTCAAATTTCTCTCCACTCCTATACATCCTCCAGATTGCTACCAATACATACAATAAATGCTTGTCAACTCCTTGATTTAAATTTGTCACCTGCCTTCGTTCAAATTATTGTTGAAAAAAAAACAATGGAGGTTTAACGGCAGTGATGAGGCAGAAATGTAACACTAACACACAGTGAAAGCACACATCTGTACTAGAGCACCTTGAAGATGAAAACCAAAAGCCAGACAACAGTTGTGATAAGGTAAAAAGAAAAAGAAAGAAAAAGGTAAAAATGATGCTCTTGGTATCTTTAAGGAGTAAATATATTATGTCTGACAACCTCTCTCTCCACAAGCTAGACAAGGGCCATTCTGCTAAAACTCCATCTGCCAGAATTCAGCACTATCTTTGGGTCAAAGATTCAAATGTTCTGGTGCGAATTTCTCCATTAAATGATGGGCATAGAATGACTGACAGATGAAGAGAGATTTACAGTCAGAAAAATGCAATTCCTTATCAATAAAAGCACTTACTAAGCTCCGCTTAGATCACGTCTTAAACTTGCCCTGTCACAGGACTGGCAGATGAAGCTGGGGCCAGAACACATGTCCCCTGCTCTTTGTTGCGGGACCCCAGTTAAATGAGGCATACACAGTGCCTTTGATAGCATATTATTTGTGGTATAGACTTCTTTTCCTATGCTAGCAGGCCATCTTTTGTGGCAATCCAAGTTATGCTACTGAAACTTATTTGTTCAAATGTTACATAGCAAGTTAAAGCATTTTACACTGTGAAATTTGACTTTACTGAGTACAATGTGGTTGCCTTTACAGCATCAGCAGTGATCCACTTTATGCATTTCCTCTGCTCTGTGGTAAACTACGTTTACTTAAGACTTATCAGCAAAATGGTCTAGAAGGAATCACCCTTAATTGGGGGTGGGGGAGAGACAAGAAATTTGTTCTAAAATCTGTAATATTAATGTATAGTAACAAATAATGTGTCTAGGTAAAAATTTGGAAAGATCACTTAGCCCCTCAGAGGCTTAGTTTCATCATTTGTAAAACGGGTATAATAATATTGTATTCAGCCTAACTCACAGGTACTGTCACGAGGATTAAATGAGAGAATATGTACAAATGAATTTTTAAACTGCATGATGTTACATCAACATAAAGTATGGTATTGTGATTAGCCCATTTTTGAAACAAATCAACAATGTTTTATTTTGAGGATTAAGAGATCTAACAGATGTTTTCTCTGGTAAAATGGAATTTGCTTTCACAATACAACCAGTATTTGCTGTCTAGGGGTAAAAGGTATGTGCAGAATGCTAACCTCAGCAACCACGCAGTAGTCAGACTAAATTCAGGAAAACCATTTCAGACACATATACCTATGAGGTCTAGGTACACATGAATAAATTCTGCTTGTGAAGCTTCAGTAAGGGGGTGCTCGCTGCTTATTGAGAAAGTCCATTCCACTTTTGGATGGCTTTGGGAAGTTTTGCCTTACATCCATTCTACATTTATTAGCAAGGATGGAAGGATTCAGTGTTGGTTTTGTGTGTGTATGTGTGTGTGTTTTGTTTTGTTTTCTTGAGGAAGGGGGAGGTATGGGCATGTTTTTAAAGCAGTAGAAAAAGAGCTAGTAGACAGAGAGAGACTGAAGAAAATTTAGAGGGTGGAGATGATAGAGAGGGCAATCTTTTGAAGGAGTTGAGATGGCAAAGGATCGCTTGTGCTGGTGAAGGGGTTTGCCTTGGCAAATTTTGTGTGAGATGGGGTAAGAAGGAGATAGTGACAGAAGGCATGTGAGTGATATGAGAGCAGAAGGCAAAAAGAAGGTGGTTTTGGTGAATGGCATCATTTTTTTTCCAGTAAAATATGAGGCAAGTTTCTCATCTAAGAAGATGGAGAGTGGGAGAAACATGGGAGTTTTGAAGACAGATGAAAAGGTTTGAAAGAACTCTCTGTGGAGAGTGGGATAGACAGTTGATAAAATAGGTGCAGAAAGATTGCCTAGCAGCAGTGAGGGACCAGTTGAAATCATGTAAAATAAATTTGTAGTGGACTTAGTCTGAATAGTTATGTCATTTTCTCTACCTTTGTTCAGCAGCATTTATGCATCAGTGAAGGCAATGGATGGTGAGAGTGGAGGCTTGGCAGAGCACATTAAGTCATTTGATAAGGGGGTTGGGGACTTGAGAAGAAGATGGTGTAGAATTGAACTGGTTCACCAAAGGATCAAAACGGGGAAAGGAGAAGAGAGTGACTAGTTCTGGAGTTGATGGACTTTCATAATAGGTTCTAGAATTTGCTTGGAATCAAAATCAAACTGCCTAGTTTGTAGTTTACAGACTCTATTCTCTTGCTTTTTTTTGAAAAATTGGACAGCATTCGCCCTTCTTCAGTGGTGTGCCCTTTGAATTTGGGGGTATCTCTACTTGTAGTCTTCCTACATTTTATCTACTCTCTATTTTGTCTAGATTAGAGGATATACCTAGGCCAGGGGTAGGAGGAGATTTGTCTTATAAAACTTGGACTCAGTCAAAAGGCCACACCCAAGGATCTACAAGGCCACAGGTTTCCCTCCCCTGACCTAGCCATT
Organism: Phascolarctos cinereus; assembly: GCF_003287225.1. NCBI lineage: Eukaryota > Metazoa > Chordata > Mammalia > Diprotodontia > Phascolarctidae > Phascolarctos > Phascolarctos cinereus. The sequence goes on along the minus strand of NW_027555847.1, from coordinate 351,282,570 downwards.
TCTACCTGTCCATATTTTATGTGTTTGAGGCCAATTTCAAACTCAAGTCCTTCTGACTCCAGGACTGGTGCTCTATCCACTGTACCACATAGCTGCCCCCATTTCTTATGTTTTAAAGCACTTTTGACTAAAATTTGAAAAGTAAGTAGCAGAGCTAGGGTTTAAAAGTCTCCAAACAAACACATTTTTCTCAGCCCTTGATGGATGCTCTCCATCTAGGCAGGAGTCCATCAATCCTCAATCTTAAGGTTTGACTTAGAAACCAAATCTCATTCTCAAAGATTATCCTCTTAGCAGGCTGTTTACTTCTCAGATCTACTTTGCCATTCTCAAGCTCTGAACTATCTCCAATAGGCAGAGGTGTTGAAAACATCATTTGTACCTCAAACACTTTGTAGTCTTTGCCAATGCCTTCTAGAATCCTCTTGGTCATATCATCAATGCCCTCATGAATCAGAAGTGGATAGCAGTCATTTGATTTGATAAGTGCTGAGAAGTTTTGTCAAATCCAGATAACTGCCCCAGGAAGACAATAAACCTCTATACTCTTATTTATAGGTCTCTATAGCCCTCAGCAGTGATTCTCCAAACATCATTCCTTTTCCTCTTCCTCTCATTGGATCATCTCACCTGAAAGCAGTTGTGCATCTTTCTCAACATTCCTTGCTTTATGAGTAGCTGCTTCCTCCACAGCTCTTTTTCCCTTCAGGGTGAATTTCAAATCCTTAACTCCAAGTGCCAGTGAGCATTCTTCTTCACTTTAGCTTCTGTCATAGTCATGATCATAGTATTATTGAACTACAGTGGTAAGGAATCTTAGAAACAATAGAACTTCACCCCCATCAACGACTTCTGACCACATGCCAGCAACAGATAAACACATAAACATGGAAGCACCTTCTCAAACCACTGGGCATCCTTCCAGCCATACCCTCACAGACATCATCTAGAGAAGCAACTCCTATGGAGAAGGGATCAGCTATCCCCACTAACCTCCAGCCAACTGCTATTCACAGTACAGACAAATCAGACTGGCTGAAAAAGCAAGGCCCCTTTAGACAAAGAGAGGAAGCAGCATGTGCCAGGAAGACCAGACTTCCACCACTACCTTGACTACTGTTGCCCCTAAGATTTCAATACAGATAGCCCCGAAACCTGAAACCAAGTTTGGGAACAACAGGGCTTACAATCCAGTATCCATAGCCATCATCCTAGGAAGTACTCACTATGGATATACAGCTTGGCACCTATTCCTGTAGGTGCTACAGACTTAGCTACTGAAGACTGAGAAAAGAAAGTTCTTGTCACTGAATTTCTTGGCACTGTCTAATGGCTTGACATCAGAAACTGGTATGATTTTATCAGTGTATATGTTAATGAAGAGACATTATCATCTGCTTTGTCACTTTGTCACTGAGGACTCTGGTATCTATCTGACTTCCATCTGAAACCTTCTATATATGTTGTCTCTCCCTTTCGAGTGAGAGCACAAAAGTAAGAACTGTCCAACTTTTCCATTTGTACCCCCAGCACAAAGTGCTTTGCATATAGTAAGCATGTAATAAACATTTTTTTATTTGTTTATTCATTTAGTCCATTTCCTTCTTTTGCAAATAAAGAAACTGAAGCCCAGAGTTAAGTGACTTGCCTGAGGTCACACAAGTAGTAAGTGGCAGAGCTCGGGTTTGATATCAGGTCTTCTATCTCTAAATCGAAGCCTCTTTCCATTGTACCAAGCTGCTCCAATCTCTTCTACCCTCCAGCCTTTGGATACAGGCCAGAATTCTCCTCTGCCTTTTCAGCTCATTTTTCTCATTTGTTTTTCACATTGAGGCACCTTTTATATTTTTTAAAATGCTTTATGTATTTTTAGTTTTCAACATTCACTTAAATAAGATTTTGAGTTTTTAAATTTTCTCCCCTTCCCTCTCCTCCCTCCTGCCTGAGACAGCATATAATCTGATATAGACTCTATTTATACTTTCATAGTAAGCATATTTTCACATTGGTCATGATGTATAGAAGAATTAGAACTAATGGGAGGAACCACAAGAAAGAAGAAATAAAACAAAATAACAAAAGGAGATAAAATAGTATGATTCCCTCTGCATTCAGACTCCATGGTTCTTTTTCTGGATGTGGATAGCATTTTCCATCATGAGTCCTTTGGAGTTGTCTTAGATCCTTGCATTGCTGAGAAAAGCTATCTTTCCCATTTTTAAAAAGAGCACTTCATTCTCCTTAAATGAAAGGCATTCCTTGAGCTCCTTCATTTTCTCTTCTCGGGGGTTATCAGGCTGCCCTTTGGATCATATATAACAAACATTCAACCATAGTAGAAATACCGACATTATACTCTCTATGGAAAAGATTGCAAATTTTCCCTCTAGCTTTTCCTTTCTCTGAAGACCTTTTCTCCATCTTGCATATTCCTGCTACAGCTTCTCTCAAATTACATGGGATTATAATCTGGCTTGTGAATTACCATTCCTGATTTTCAGTGGTTAGTCTCAAATTGATATTATTTCTTAAGCATATCTCCTTTGTTATAAGATGGGGGCCATGGTATTCATGCCATGGTATTATTAGGAAAGTGAGATCATTAGATATTTGTTTGCTTTAGGTGAAAAATATCCACGGGGAGCCATTTTTCTTGGGTAAATGTCTATTGGCTGGGGAAAATGACCACTAGCTGGCCAACTTTCAAACAGCTTCATATCCTGTAGGTGCCTGACCTGAGTAAATATGCCAAACTGAAAGAGACAAGTACTTGTCTGTAGACTGTTAACCTTTACATAATAAGATCAGTTGATATTATTATAGTATTGTGCACTGGAAATAATTGATCACATTTAGACCTTGGGCCTGTTTGGAGACATAGAACACATTAGCACGATGTCTCAGAAAATCAACAGTCCTATTTGGCAATACAATCATTCTGACTAAGATACGACAGATTTGCTTTTCAAAATCTGTGATGTGGGACAATGCACTTTTTGATGCTAAACCAAGTAGATTGTCTTCCTAAAGATTTAGGGTAAACTTTACCAATTAGAGGAAGAAATTCATAAAGAAATATGGTTTGCTAGAATTAGGTACTTAGAAACATTTGATGTGTTGTGAAGACAGGAAATGTTTTTTTTTTCCAAATGCCTTTGTAGTGTTTTTTTTCTCACAAAGGATAAACTACAATTAATGTTTAACATGAATTTATTTCTGCTAGCATCTGCCAATTCATACTTGCTTTTAGAGAATTTGGATTACAGCTAAGGAGATAAAGAGACAGGGACAGAGAGACAGAAGAAAGAGACAGAAGGAAGGGAGAGAGAGAGAAAGAGAGAGAGAGAGAGAGAGAGAGAGAGAGAGAGAGAGAGAGAGAAAGGAAGGAAGGAGGAAGGAAGGAAGGAAGGAAGGAAGGAAGGAAGGAAGGAAGGAAGGAAGGAAGGAAGGAAGGAAGGAGGGAAGGAGGGAAGGAGGGAAGGAGGGAAGGAAGAAAGGAAGGAAGGAAGGAAGAAAGGGAGAGAAAGAGAGAAAGAAAGAAAGAAAGAAAGAAAGAAAGAAAGAAAGAAAGAAAGAAAGAAAGAAAGAAAGAAAGAAAGAAAGAAAGAAGAAAGAAAGAAAGCTTCATAATATAATCCTGGTGCTAACCCCCAAAGGATATACAGAACATGTTAGCTCATTGCAACTTGTTATCCTAATATTATATGAATACACATAATAAAACATATAAACAGTCAATAGAAACAGGTACTCTATAGCCTTTCAACCACTATAGCTTTTTTTTAAAATATTAATGGAGAATCCTGAGAAAAAATGAAAAATCCTATCACTGCTCCAATTGTTCCGTCTGCATTCCCCACATTCAAATCTTCCCCAGAGGAAAAAAAAAGTATTTTTTTCCTTAAGTCCTAAGGCACTCCTGGGCCAAATGCACAGGATTCAGTGTGAGTCACTAAACTGCCTTTAAAAACTGACACAAAAGAAAGGGGGCCATGGCCTCACTTCCTGAGCATCCTTACAAATCCAATTAAGATAGTCTAAAGAGAACCATGCCTCAGTAACAAGATGCTTGATTTCATTTGTGCATTATTTTTCTTATCTGACTTGAGCAACTCTCTGAGGTCACCATGATGTTGTGTCTCCATTGGAGGAAACGCAAACATATCGCCCTCCATTTTTAGTAGGAAACAGAAATAGTAAATAATTCAATGCATATGCTATTTTTTTATTATAAACTCTTATGATGCTGTCTAAAGTACTTAGAAGATTTCTCCATGAAAACTTTATCCATCAGGACATTAAAAAAAAACTATGCAGCTTATTCCTGTCATCAAGAATGTACTATTTAGCTATTAATAGAAAAAAGTAACAAGTTCAGGAGTCCAATTCATAATTCTAGGACACTAGCACCTTTCCTTTTTAAAATCCCATTAACAACAAAAGCCATAGATTAAATGAGCCTGAGACCAAGGCCTACAAAAGCAAATTTAGTCCATTCTAGAGTTCATTGGGCACATAATTGCTGGGAGGCCAGGGAACACAGTATGAGTTTTTTCTTGCCTCTGCACACAGAGAATGGTCTCTATTTTCTATGTAAAGTAAGAGACAAGGACATCAGCTGAGAGAGCAGGGAAGGGATGTTACAGGAGGCTCAGAAGGGAAGAGAAGATTTGCTCTAGACAGACTCAGAAGTTTCTGTGGGGAATGGGACAGGCAACTCTCTCTCCTTTTTCACAAATGTCTTCTAGCTGGCTCCCAGGTCTCCTCTCCATCATAATAATATCTGTTCTCATACTTGGGCATGATAAACCCATTTTGCACATGTTAAATTAGAGATGCCAATGAGGATCCAAAGTGAAAATGTCATTATTTTCCTCCAAGATATACTTCCTCTAAACTTCTCCATTCCCATGTAAGGTCCCACCATGCCTCAAAATTACATAAGTTTGCCACCTTTGGATACTGCTTGATGCCCACTCCCACAACATCCAATCAGTGGTCAAGTCTTGTTGATTTGTTGATTTCATCTCTAGAACTTTCTTATGTCTGCCCCCTTTCCTCTCCTCACACTTAGTTCAGATCATCACCTCTTGCCTCCACTATGAGAATAGCCTCCTAATTGACCTCTTAGTTGGTCTTATAAGGTTCCTAAAGCACAGTTCTGACTATGTATTGACACTTCTCTACTCAAAGACCTTGAATGACTCTGATTGACTTTGGGATAAAACATACTCTTCAGGCTGGTGTTTACAGTCCTCCAAAATTGAGCTTGAACCTACCTTTCCAACTGTATTTCATATGTCTCTTCTCACAACATATCAAGTTACTTGCAGTACCCAAAACTCAACATTCCATCTCCTACCTCAAAGCACTCATCACAAGCCTGTTACACACAAGTCCCCTTGTATCAAATGCATTTCCTCTTCACCTCCTCCATCAAAATTTTTTATCTTCCTTCAAGGTTCCACTCAGATGCCATCTCCCCTAGAAAGCCTTTCCTGGTGGCCGTAGTCATTAGTCATGTCTCCCCACCTTGTATTTCCATAACATTGTACATAAGGCAACTTCTGATTATTAAGGTACCCTATGTCTGCCTATCAGTCAACAATTAATAGGGGCAGACAGCAAAGGAAAGAGTGGCCTGACCTCAGTGTCAGAGAGTCATCTACGAGACTTTTGCAAGTCAGCCAATCTCTCAATAACCCCCAGAAAGCACTCTAAAAAGTTTCATTTCCAGAGGAGGCTCTAGTAAGCATCATTTAAAAATTTTTCCACACTAGGAGTACCCCAAACTGATTAAACTTCAATTTTGGGACCAAAAACATTCCAACTTAAAAAACTGAGGCTTTGACTCTACATATTATAATCTCATTTTAAATTGTGTTTGATTTTGAGGCCAAACAGATCTTTCACATTGCTATACACAAAGGCATTGGAGACCTACCACATGTGATATAAGTCTCTAAGAAATGTAACTCTTTCCTCTATTCTCCCCCAGCCACTCCCAATATCACTTTCTTCCTTCTCTCACCACCACCTTTGGCCTAATTCAGTAATGCTGTCTCTTCAACATTCTTCCTTCCAGGTGTAAACCAACTATGCTGCTAGAAAGAAGCAGATTAATCACTTAATTAGGTGGTCTTCTCCTGTCCTTCTGGGAAAGCAAACCAAAAAAATTTAGTCTGATTCATAATATTACTCAGCACCTATTCAAGGGCCCCTTGACCTGCATGAAGAATCCTGGCTTGGAGGACCCTGAAAAGCAGAAATGCTATCAAATGAGAAAATACATGTAAAACACTTTGTAAACCTCAAAACACTGTGAAAAATAGTTATTTCTCCTCCCCAGGAGTGGCATTCTCTCCAGTGGTCAGAAATCCCTATGTGGAATTGGCAAAAATACGTTAAAGTCAGGAACAAAGCATTTGGTATTTTGTGGCCTGACTTTGGTCCCTTTTTCTGCAACTCACCAACACAGCCATAGCATTCTCTGGACAGCATTTGCCGTGCAAAGGAAAAAACATTTCTTATAAGGGAAATATTTCTGGATCAGGAACACAGATGTACCTAAGCAATGTAATTAAGAATATGAAGTCCTTTGTCACTGAGATATAACCATGTTGAGCTGCTGTATAAACTCAATATCCTATGAGATAATGCTCACTACAAAGAACAGTCATAAAATATGAACTCCATCTTACTCTGGTTGCTTTTTTATTTGATATTTCAAAGTGAAAACTTTAAATTTTCATACAGGATCAAGGGTGCAGAATCTAAGGCCCTCAAGAAAAGAGAAAGCGAGGAAAATCTTTCCCTTTGATAGAGATGATGTTTATCACAGATTTTAAAATTACATGTACCCACTCATTTAGCTGTGAGCTTCTCCACACTTAATCCTGATGGCTAAAGCACACGTCTGCTGGACAATGTTTAGCAGTCAACTCTTCAGGGCAGAAATGCACTTTTAAGTTTAATTCACATTATTAACATTTTCTTCCATCACTTTCTTAAGTCTAGACAATCAATAAAAAGAAAAACCAAGCCCTGATTTGTTGTGCTTGCCAATTTCTGAGGTATAAATGCTCATAGTAAAAATTTAACAATCAACTCTCATGAACCAATTTGATATGGCTCCAGCACACTCCTGATTAATGGTACCTAAAGTTGACTTGGAGAGAGGGAAGGATATTTTTTTCAAAGAGGCATTTATTAAATGCCTATTATATGTAAGGCACTGTGGTAGGTACCAGGAAAGTAAATACAAAAGTGAAACAGTCTCTGCCCCATGGAGCTTACATTCTATCAAGACAGATAGCATTACATACATATATGCATGTATGCATATTGGATCTATCAATTTTAACGTTATTTTCAGAAAATATCTGTTTTATCAATTCAATTGTCTTATTATTCTTTTTTATTTCTTCTGCTAATAATTTATCTATTTGCTTTTGCTTTTAGAGTATTAAATTCTTAATGATTTTAAATTTAAACTTAGCTTTGTTACATATCATTGTTTCAACTCTGCATTTTTCAGATCATGGTGAATTTGAGTGTATGCTAACAATTTAAATCCGTGTAAATAATTCGTTATCATATTTATTTTATATGGGCAACATGTAATTGGACGTTTTTGTCATTTCAATGATGATTTTTCATCTTTAAAACACACACATGTGTGTACACACAAACACACACACACAACAGTCAATGTATCCAACAATTGGAAAAAGTTGAACAAATTGTAATTTCCTTATGTAATAGAATAATACTATATCAAAAGAATTAGCAAATTTGAAGAATACAAAGAAATGGGAAAGGGAAGTGATATAGAAAAAAATAAAGCAGAATCAAAATTATAACACACACTGACTACGATGACATAATAATACTAAAAGCAGCAACAACAAAAAAGATCAGAAGGACACATTGAGGGAAGAACAGTTTTGTTCTTATTTTGGTAAAAATAAATACACATTTTTAAGCTGTAAAAATGGAGTTTATGGCTTCATGTTTGATTTGTTTTTATTTTTGTCTGGGTATTTGACTTTGTTATTATTGATAGTCACTAAATCTGGAATAAACATTTTAAAGGTTTAAAGTTAATGAACACTTTTAAAAAACAAATTGTAAATAATGGAGTTTATTATAATCACTTAAAAATTTTATATGAATGCTTTTTTTGGTATGTGAATACTAAGTTTAGAATAAATAAAAAACAAACTGTAGATTCTCATCCACAAATATTCACAAACACATATGGCTTGGACTAGATGACTTCTAAGGTGCCTTTCAGCTTCAAATCTGTTATTTTATATTTGTAGTACATATATGCAAGTATATATACATATATGTACATATACATATATGTATGTTCATGTTAGATTATATGTATGAATGCATATCATATATCTACATATATGTCTCTAGACTAATATGTAAATATATAATATAGACTATAACAAAAATGTGCACACATAAATGTATTTGTATATACATATATGCATAGTACACACAAAAAAACCAATACTACATTTAAAGCTAGAAGGGACCTTAGAGGCCATTCAGTCCAATCCATAAGTGTATATGAACATTTGTGGATGACAATTTACAATTTATTTCTTATTTATTGCAAATTTAACAGCCATCAACCAAAAAAAAAAGAGTCAGATAAAAAAATTTAAATGATTGCATTAAACTATTATTTACAATGTTTTTAAATAAATTTATTAACACATGTTAATAAATATTCATCACAATCATTTTTAAATTTGTATACATATATATACATTATTGTATTGTACACATATGTGTATATATGCTTTTGCCTAGTGGCCTAAAATTGTGATGGGAAGTGAGGCAGTATAGTGGATAGAATGCCAGTCCTACAAGACTCATCTTCCTGAGTTCAAATCTGGCCTCAGACACTAGCTGTGTGACCCTGGGCAGGACACTTAACCCTGTTTGCCTCATTCTCTTCATCTGTATGATAAGCTACAGAAGGACATGGCAAACCACTCCAGTATCTTTGCCAAGAAAATCCCGAATGGGGTCATGAAGAGTCAGACACGACTGAAACAACTAAATAAAAACAACAGCAACAACAACTAAAGTTGGGATCATTTGACAAATGGCATCACATCTCAAATTAATATTTGTTTCTGGTAGGTTACCAGGATCACATAAACATGGGTTGCATGAAACAAACTTATTTCAATCCATGTCATCTGATTCTCATACATTCTTTGTTATTCACACAATTGGTGTTTGTATTTCCAGAAATGCATATATAGAAATGACCCTGGGGAGCTGTGAGGATTAAGAAGGGGCTATCATGACAGAGGTCGACCTGAGCTCTGCTCTGCACTATTTCTGGATTTTCAAATATTCCACTGGCCTTCATAGTACAGTAGCCAGAACTTTGGTTTGTGAGCTTGGATTCAGATCTGTATTTGATTACTTACTGCCTTAACTTTGGCAAATCATTTCACCTTCATTGGCCTTGGCCTTGGTTTTCTTATCTGTATAATGAGGGTTGGAACGGATTACCTCTGAGGTCCCTCTAGATCTAGGAACTCTATGAACCTTTCTTCCTGTTGGAAAATCCTGTCCCAACATCCTTTACTCTGGCTGCACTTCTAGCCCAAGAGAGAGACTATTTGAGGGGTCTCAAAAGACACTGTCGCGGCCAAGAGTCCAACTGCAATTATTCTCCTTGCCCTCTTCTTGCCTCTCAGTTGGGTTCTCATATCTGATGACCTAGTGCCCTTTGCCTAAATGCTGATGCCCTGAAGCCAGGTTCTCTGTGCTTGGATTACCAGCTCCAGTTACCCAGACTCTTTAAGAATAATGGAATCACAGGATTTAGGAGTGAAAGCAACCTAAGAGATATCATCTAGTCATTTTTATAGATGAGAAAATTAAAAAGACATTATAAGGTCACCTAAGTAATAAGTAGGAGAGATAGGTTTCACATTCAGGTCTTCTGACTCAATGCAGGAGCCTCTACAGTACAGTTCTCACTGTCTTTGTTTGCACATCTGTGATAGCTAACATGTAGAGTGCTCTGAGGTTGAGTGCTCTCTTTACAGATATGATCTCATTTGAACCTCATAACAATTCTGTCAAGGCCCTCTTCTCTCCTCTCCCAATACTCTGCCTCTTGGTTATCTCAACAGCTCCCTATTCCCCTTATCACCTCTATGAAAATGGCTCCCAAATCTTTATAATCCAGCTCTCATCTCCCTCCTGAGCTTCAGTCCCATCTCATCTACTATCACTGTAGGAGGATACCAGTTGTGCTTTAATCTTACTCACAGTTACAATCTTAATTCGGCCTACATTACCTTTTACCTGGTCTACTGCGAGCTATATAATTGGTCTCCCTATCTCTCTAATCTATCCCTTCTCCAATCTATATTTTTCACAGCTGCCAAATCTACCCTACAAACAATTGCCAAATTGACTTTCATAGAGCATAGATCTAAGCATGTCATTTCCATACTCAAGAAGCATCAATAACTCTCTATTGCTTTTAGGATAAATGTAAAAATCCCAGAATTTGACATTTAAAGCTTTTTCAATCTGGTAAAATATCTGGGAAGACCAGTTTAACATTATTTCCCTTCACACACTCTGAGTTCCTATCAAACTGACCTAGTTTTTATTTCCCTATTAATAGTATTTCACCACTCACCTCTGTACCTTTGAATAGGCTGTTCCTTATGCCTACAGTGCCCTTCTTCCTGATCAGGCCTTTCCTGATCCCACATCTCTAAGTTCTCTTCCCCTAAAACAACTTTGTATGTGTGTTGTTTTGATTCACCTTTGTGTATGTTGTTCCTTCCACCCCAGTCCTTAGTGGAATATGAGTTCCCTAAGTGCATGAATTGTTTCCTTTGTTTTTTTTTCTCTCTCTATCCTTGATGATTCATATGGTACCTAGAACATAGAAGGTGTTTTATAGATACTTGTTGAATTGAATTGACTTCGGTGCTACAAATATTTTTATCCATATTTTACACATAAGTAAACAGAAGGTAAGAGTCAGTGGAACAGAGTAGATAAATGTTAAAAGTATGATTTGAACCCAGATCCTCCTTTTACTAAGACTATCTCTTGTTCCCAGAGTCCCTTCTGTCCCCTTAGGTTCCTAGCTTGTGGTCCTGATCCCCACTCACACTCAGACCCACTCTTTCTGATTGGATCTCGGTTACTCTCACCTTTCCATCAGATTTAACACTAATCCAGAGGTGGAGAACTGTGGTCTTGAGAGAACATGTGGCCCTCTAGGTCCTGAAGTGGGGCCCTTTGACTGAATCCAGACTTCACAAAAGAAATCCTCTTAATAAAAGAATTTGTTCTATAAACGTTGGACTCAGTCAAAAGGCCACACCCAAGGACCTAGGAGGCCACATGTGGCCTTGAGGCAGCAGGTTCCCCACCCCTGCACTAATCCTTCAGGTCCTTAGGCATATTTACCTGCTTAAACCTCTATTCCCTCACATGTCACCCTCTCAGTATCTACTTCCCCATCATGTTCCGTATCACACTGTTATATAACACCATGATCCATCAGATCATATTGGCCTAGCTCAGGCCTGCACAATCTGCTGCCTGCCAAAGGATTGTGGGCAGCCCCAGGGCCCTGCTGCGGGCAGCAGGTTGTGCAGGCCTGGCCTAGCTCAATCTTCTATCAATTCCCCTACTGGCCTGTCTCCTTCTACTGCCTTTCAAATGAACACCCATAACTCTGAGAACTTGTAATAGTGAGATTTTCTACCGTGACAAATTCACAGGCTTTTAGAGCAAAAAGGGACCTTAGTGTTCATCTTTTTTTTTTTATGGCAATTGGGGTTAAGTGACTTGCCCAGAGTCACACAACTAGTGACTGTTATGTGTCTGAGGCCGGATTTGAACTCAGGTCCTCCTGAATCCAGGGCCAGTGCTCTATCCACTGCACCACCTAGCTGCCCCTTTAGTGTTCATCTTGTCCAATGCCCTAATTAACAGAGTCTCTGAGAACAGAAAACAGCATGCCTAAGATAAAAATCCAACAACAATTGACATTAATATAGTGCTTTAAGGTTTGCAAAGCACTTTTCATTGCATTAGCACATTTGATCTTCACAAAGATCCTGTGAGGTAGTTGTTATTGTTATCCCCATGTTATAGATGATGAAACTGAGGCTGGGGAGTTAAGAGACTTGCCCAGATTCACACAAGTGATCTGCCTGGTTGCTGAGGCAGGATTTGAACCCAAGTCTTCCTGGCTCCAAGTTGAGTCCTCTATTCCCTTTGCATCTAAGCATTTGACTTCCAGTAATTAAGTCTTGTGGCAGCACAATCCAGAGGAAAAAACACTAAGATAGATATTTAAAATCATAGTTCAAAGTTCCATTCCACCTTTAACTGTTTGCCCTTGAACAAGTTGAACAATCTCTGTTCCTCAATCATCCCATCTGTAAATAGGAATAGAAACACTTGTCCTAAGGATTTCAGCATGGTGAAAGGGAAAGAACGCTGAATCTGAAGTCAGGTCACACAGCTAGTAAGTATCTGAGACTAGATTTGAACTCAGGTCTATCTGACCTCAGTTCCGGTACCCTATCCTCTGTGCCACCCAGCTGCCTTTTAAAGTTACAGGATCCTACATTTAGAGCTTAAAGGGACTTCAGAGGTAATGTAATCCATACACCACCACCACCTCTCATTTTACAGATGAGGAACTGAGGAGCAGAGAGTTTAGATGATTTACCTTAGGTTACATAGGTAGGAACAGATCCTGGATAGGAACCAAGGCCTTTTGACTCTAAATCCAGTGTTCCTTCCTCTTTACAAGCTGCTTCAGTGTTGTTCATCCAATTAATTAGGCTCCTAGCAATAGCTCAAATACAAATACTGTTTAATGGCTTACAAAGAGCTTTCTTCCCATCAACCTAGAGAAACAGGCCCATAAGCACTATTATTCCTATTTTATAGACATTTCCTCTTCTGTTGCAAAGTTAAGGGGAAAGAGAGTAAGAAATAAGGCAAATGATCATACACCATCAGAAAGAAATCAAACCCTTAATGATGACCTGAGTTTGAATCTAGACTCTTTCATTTATTAATTGTATGATCTCAGGCAAGTCAGTTCACCACCATGGGCCACAGTTTCCTCATTTATCCCCCTAGATCTATGTTTCTTCATACTCTTTGGATTATTTGGAGGATGAAATTAGCAAAAAGATAAAAAGTACTTAAAAGGTAAAAAAATTACTTGAATAATTACAGGAGAGAGGCAGTAGAGAGCCTAGAGGCCTCCATTAGCATTGGCTAAGCCAAGAAATCCATCTGTTACAGGAATAGAGTTGCATCAGACCCTCCCACCACCTGTTTCATCACCTGGTCATGCACCCACATTATTCTTTCTAAAACATGAATCATGGCGGCTATCCTTCAAATAATAGTAAGTGTTGTATAAAATATGAGACTGATTTAATGCCACACATAACACGACCTGTGGGAATATGTAAGCAACTAGAATGAGAAACCTAGAGCACGAGGGATGATTAGCTTTTGAAAGAGTGCTTCTTTTTTAAACAACAGGCAAATTGCCCTGTGTCACATCCCAGTTATTTTGACTTTTCTACAAAGATCAGCACAAAGAATGAGTCATGTCAGTGCGTAGTCTGCTAACTATTTTTTTAAGTGATGCATAGAGGACCTCCCCCCGCTCCACTACCATGGATGTGGTTGTGGAAAGAATATGACCATATCAGGACTAGATACTCAAGTTAAAGGTTGAGATGTTTATGTAAGATATATAGTTAATGACCAGGTTACAGGGCCTTTTATGTACCTAATTAAACTATGATATACAAGTATTCATGGCATATGGATAGTAAAATTATGTTCAAGGTAAATTCTTAAGCAAGCTACTTAACAGAAAGCATAAACCCCTTGGGCCTTACTAAGTTGCCCCCACCATGAATCTCATGTGACAGCTGAAGAGGTTCAGATAACTTGTAGGCTTATGGATAATTTAGACCACACAACAAACATTCTGACTCCATTGTCAGGCCAACTCACGCAAACAACCCAGTCCATTTCCTAGTATAAGGGTGCATTTGTGTAATGAATGTAATCATATGGAACTTGTCCCAGAGGTTTTATAGGTCACAAAGGTAGAACTGTAGAATTAATACTAGAAGGAACTTTAGAGATTACCTTATCTTACCTTGTCCTTTCTGTTGCTGCTGTTCAGTTGTTTCAGTTATGTCTGACTCTTCATGACCCCATTTGGGGTTTTCTTGGAAAAGATACTGGAGTAGTTTGCCATTTCTCTGTCCTTCTGCAGATGAGAAAATGTAGGTATATGGAGGTGGACTAAATTGACTAATGTCATAAAGGCAGTAAATTGCAGAGTTCAATTTGTAAATTGACTTGCCTGAGATAACACAAGTAATAAATGGAAGGGTCTTGATTCAAACTCAGGTCATCGGTAAGGGGTTTTTTTTTCTGATGGTATATGATCATTTGCCTTGTTTCTTACTTTGCTGCCCCTTACTTTGCAATGGAAAAGTGGTAATGTTTATAAAATAGGGATGATAATGTTTACAGGCCTGTTTCTCTGGGTTGATGGGAAAAAAGCTCTTTGTAAATCATAAAGCAGTATTTGTATTTGAGCTGCTGCTATGGGTCTAATTAATTGCACAAACAACACTGAAACAGCTTGTATGGAGGAAGGAACACTGGATTTAGAGTCAAAAGGCCTGGGGTTCATATCCAGGATCTGTCTATACCTGTATTACCTTGGGCTACCTCTCTGCTGCTCAGTTGTAGGAATTCAAAATCAGCTTCTTCACATAGATTCACTTGCTGATAGATTACTAACAGGAAGTTTGTAAGTTTCCTAAAGCACAGGTCTGGCTATAGTGCTCACCTAGTCAAAAAAAGGCCTGTGTCAAATGTTCAAGAAACTCCTTATTACTTCTCGGGTCAAATACAAGCTCCTCTGGTTGTTAATGAAGGTGCTTCACAACCTGGCTCCATCATATTCTTTCCAGTCTTATACACATATTATTCCCCTTCATTCTGTCTACAATCTAGTCAAACTGACCCTTTTACTGTTCTTCACTCACAGTACCCTATTGCCTATCTCTGTACCTTTGCCTATAACTCATTCCCCATTCATCTCCATGTCCAAGAATCCTTAGGTTTCTTTGAGTACCATCTTCTACCTCTCCTCAGCTGCTAATGCCTTCCTCGTCTTATCCCCAAAAGTATTATTTATTTCTATATATTTCTGTATGTTAATATTATTTCCTCAGATTGAATTAAGATTTTTAGGACCATTTCATTTTTGTCTTTG
The DNA here is from genome assembly GCF_003287225.1 of Phascolarctos cinereus. Taxonomy (NCBI): domain Eukaryota; kingdom Metazoa; phylum Chordata; class Mammalia; order Diprotodontia; family Phascolarctidae; genus Phascolarctos; species Phascolarctos cinereus. Next base: position 351,267,215 of record NW_027555847.1, on the reverse strand, counting down.
TATAACATATCTTAAATAATTCTAGTATATAGTAGGTGCTTAATAACTGCTTGTTGGTTGATCAATTGCACATTAACTTTGTGGCACTGACATCACAGAACAATTATCCTCTTCAACAAGTCTCTGGTTGGTGTAATTGTCAGGAATAGAACCCCTGGATAGATCATTGGAATTATTCATTGTATGACTTATGCTCTTTTTTATCAGGCAACGTGTTTGGGGAGCTGTATAGAAACATTAGAAATCACTCGACTCAAATGTAAATACAACTTCTCATGGTTGCAGGGGGCTTTATAACTCTCAAAGCTCTTTCACTTTTACTATTTCCTTTGATCCAAAATTCTCGTGAGCTAGGTAGGGAACTTTTACTTTGAGCATTTAGCTGATGAAGAAATTGAGACTAAGAGGCTTTCCCAGAGTTACATAGCCATCTGAAGCTGTGTGGTGCATCATAGGAGTCAGAGGACAAGAGCTGCAATCCAGCTCTACCATTTACTATTTATGTGACCCTGAATGAGTCACTTTATCTTGTGCTTCAGTTTCTTCTTCTGTAAAGTCAATGGACTGGAGTAGATGGTTGCTACATTTATGATTCTATGATTCTTCCAGCTTTAAATTCTATGAACTTTTATATTGCCTCTAATTCCACATTTGGCCAAAATCACAAAGAGGAAAAATCTCCAACTTACAGGAGAAAATGATTTACAGAAGGTTCTGAAAGAATGTGCTTACTTTGGAGGGGGCATGTGGCCACCAAATGAAATTTTAGTTGATTTTGCCTTTTTTGCTTTAGACTGAAAACAAACAAAAAAAAAAAGTAAGAGGCCTGTCAGCATACTCACCTCCACCATAACCTGTGTCATCCTGGAAGTGGTAACCTCAACTGTTTCCCCAGGGAGTTTTGAGGATTAACCAAGGAGTATACAGTGCTTTGAATCCTTCTGATGAGGGAACATAATTAATTTCAATGAGAGGAACTAAAACAACAATAACAACAAAAACAAAAAGTCTGGTTACCAGACACCTCTGTGTTAAAAAGAGGTCAGTGAATACAGAAAACAAATTGTGAAAGAAGTTTAGTTACTATTTACATAAACTTTGTTTCAAATTTATTTTACTTAGTAATTCAATGTTTTTCCTACTGAAATTAAATTGACAAAGAAAAACATAAAAATAATGGAAAATGTTTATTTGGCAACAATGTCTAACTCTAAAGAAAGCTTCATTTCAGCAATCCTCACTTCTAAGTCTTGAGCAGACCCAGGGCTGATGTGAGTTGCTACCTCTATGGCCAAATGCTAGATAACATGGAGACAGCAGATTTGAAATGTTAAGAAAATGGGAATGTATCGAGTGGGAAGAAAAGAGGATCTAGAATTCTCTGTGGTGTTTCCCAAAACAATCACTCCCACAGTTCCATATTGGTTGCTATCTAAAGCCTAGTTTTCTTCAATAGACAGAATCAGTGACAGACTACCTGGTCCTTAAGGTTCCTTCCAGCTTCTAAATCTTATGATCTGAGAGCTAAGTGGTAGCACCTGGATTCAAATTCAAGTCCTTTACTGTCAGATTTTGTGTTCTTTCTCCTAGGAGGAATGATGCCCCAAGACTCCAGCAGATGATGTGAACATAGAAAGAAAGAAAAATAAAGGATCATTTCCCATCCCAAAGATGCTTCATTTTTTTCCCCTTTGGATATCTAAGAGCAGACCATTTAGACTGCCTATGTTCCTGATCCACCTTCAAGTGACAATTGTCTCTCCAAGAATCACTGGGTTCCCTTCCCACTGACTCCCCGAACCACTTCTGAGACCTAAGGACATTGGAGCCCTCTCTGATAGACTGTGGAGCTTTATCCCCAACTAGTCTACCACCCCATGTCTCCTGAACAAGAAAGTGGACAGGAAATCTAACAGAAAACTTGTATAATAATGTATGAATGAGAATTTCCTAACAGTAGGGGTTAAGTTCTGAAGACTAGTTCATAGTCAGGTCTGGAAAGGAACATTGTCTCTCTCACCTAAAAATCCAAATTATCTAGTTAAGCTTTAGAGCTTTGTAACTCCCTACTCCCTGTGGAATTCTCAGTCAGGCTATATCCCTTGATACACTTAAAATAAGAAGGCAGCATGAAGTAGTGGAAAGAGAATGATCTGAAAGTCAGGAGTTCTAAATTCAAATCTAGAGTCTCTCGTTAATTTCCTCTAAATCCTTATGAAAGATATTTCACCATCTGGGGCCTCAGTTTCTCTCATTTTCTCCATTCTGCAAATAAATGAGTTGGACAGGTGATTTCTAAGTTTCTCTCTGGCTCTAATTAATTCATTCAGCACACATTTGTTAGTCATCTACTGTAATATGGAAGATAAACCTATCTGAAAACAATCTATTCAAAAGCCCTTTTTCTGATGAATTTAAAGATAACTTTTCACAAACAATCCCTCTACCACCATTACTCAATAATCTCTCATCTTCTGAGGTACATGGAATACACATCTTCTACTGAACTTATCCCTTTCACATTGAGGGGTTTAGGGGCATAACACCCTGCAACCTGGAAAATCTGCATAAAATTTTTGGCCCTACCTTCCCACCAGAAAAGAAATCCAAATTATTATGGTATTAAAAGTTAAATACATTGGTATTATATAATACTATACATATATTTCATGCATTTCTGAGTTTCTAAACTTTTTCTGTGTCATCTGCCAAGCCTCAGTCTTAGATCACTCCCACAATCTCCTGCTTTCACTCCCAGATATGTGTTGCTGAACGAAGGTGGAGAAAATCATGCAACTGTTCTGACTTGGTCCACTACAAATTTATTTTGGAAATAACTCAACTGGGACCTCACTGCTGCTGGGAATCTTCTACACTTCTCTTATCAACTAAATATATCACTTATCATGCTCTTCCAAACCTTTTTATGCCTCCTCAAACTTCCCACAGTTCCCCTTCTTCTTTCCCTCTCTCAACTGAGAATCTTGCCTCAATTTTTACTGGAAAAAAAATAGGCCATTCCCCAAAAGTGGCCTCTTCTTGCCTCCTCCCCATCCTACATCACCCAGCTGCCTTTTGGCATTGTTTTATCTTTCACTCCTGTCTCACACACAATAAGGTTACCCTACTCCTTGCCAAGGCAAACCCCTCTACCTGCACAGGTTATCCTATGCAATCCCATGGCCTTCTCCTCGGTCATCCCGATTCTATCACTTATTTTCAACCTATCCCTGTCTACCAGCCCCTTCCTTGGAAGCATGCCCCTTCCTCAAAAACCCTCACTTAATCCTTCCATCCTTGCTAACTATCATACTGTATCTCTTCTCTCATTCATGGCTAAACTCCTTAAGATGATTGTCTTTTTCCCCTTTGCAATATCTCTTAAATATGCTCCCTTCTCATACTGTCACCACTCTGGTACAAGCCCTCATCACCTCACACCCAATTACTGCTATAGCCAACTGGTTAGTGTGCCTGCCACAAATCTCTGCCTACTCCAGTTCACCCTCCATTTAACCACCGAAGAGATTTCCCTAGAGTATTGGTCACTCAGTAAACTCCAGTGGCTTCCTATCACCTCCCAAATAGAAAATCTTTTTTTTTGCATTGAGAGTTCTTCACGACTTAGTATACCTCCCACTGCTTTCCAGTGTTCTTATACCTTACCTTTGTCTTTCTCCACCACCTACACCCCTTACTCCTGCCATATATTCTTTAATCCAATGACACTGTTCTCCTTACTGAACAAGATACTCCATCTCTTGGCTCTGGGCATTTTCTCTGATTGTCCTTCATGTCTGAAATGTTCTCCTTCCTCATCTCTACCTGCTGTATTATCTGGCTTCCTTTAAGTCTCGGCTAAAATCCCACCTTTTATAAGAGGCTTTTCCCAATCTTTCTTAATTCTAGTACCTTTCTTCAATTCAGTATTTCCTATTTATCCTGTATATAACTTGTTTGTATCTATTTGTTTACTTGTAGTCACCCCCTTTAGATTGTGAGTTCCTGAGGGTGGGGCTTATCTTTTGCCTTTCTTTGTATACCCAGGGCTTCACATAGTGCTTAATAAATGCTTATTGACTGACTTCATTACATCCATATTTTATTTTTGTTTCTTGTTGTTTAATTTGTCAGTGATTAGTTAATGCTGAATCAACTGAAAGAAATGAAGTGGGGTCAGCCCAGAGGCCTCCATATCTTTGAGCAATAGAAGTAAACAGTCTTGTAAGAAAAGTGCTTTAAAAGCCTTAAAGTGCTATGTAAATATAACTTGTGATGATGACTACATGACTTTCCCTAAGATATGCCTCCAACATAGTAAGGTTTCAGGATAGAACCACATTCCCTTAGTGTGATGTCACCTCTTCTAGTTAGGTGTGATACTACTGCTCTGATGATTTCTCACATAGCAATCTATTTCACAACCAAGGTGTTAGCCAATGACCCTATAATGCTATATTTAGTCAGTCTACACATCTGGGAGAGGCTCCTAATTAAGCTCTAAATGGAACCCCAGAACCACAATGAGAATTCCAATATTGTCACTAGTTTGCTCTGTAATTTTGGGCAAGGCTCCAAACCTGTTTCTTCTTCATACGGCAATAATGATATCCTCCCTACCTACATTGCTAAGGTTGATTTATCACAAGACTTAATAGAGGAAAAATGGCTTTGAAAGGTAAAAAGCTGATGATTTAAGAAAAACCTGGAAAGACTTACATGAACTGGTGCATAGTGAAGTGAACAGAACCAAGAGAACGTTGTACACAATAACAGCAGTATTGTTTGATGAAAAACTATGAATGACCTAGCTATTCCACAATACAATGATCCAAGGCAATCCCAAAGGACTAATGATGAAGTATACTATCCATCTCCAAAGAAAGAAATGATATTATTTGAATACAGAATGAAGTATGCTATTTCCTTCTTTCTTTCTTTTCCTTTCATTCAAGTCTTCTTGTACAAAATGATTAATATGGAAATGTTTTACATAATTGCACAAGTATAATTTATATCTGATTGTTTGACATCTCAGGGTGGCTTGAAGAGGGAGGGAAGGAAGGAAGGGATAGAATTTGTAACTCAAAACTTCAAATAAAAAATGTTTTAAAATTCTAAAAAAAAAGATAAAAAGTTCAATGCAGCTATAAGTTCTATGATTATATATGGATGAAGTATTCTCTCATTTAACTACCAGACATTGTTGGTATCTAACTGAATTCTGCCATTTTTAGCCATATTTTGGAACTCAAAATCTTGTGGAAGTGAATGCTAAAAACTAAAAATAAATGAATTAATTAATAAAAAATAAAATAAAATCACAAGAGAAAATTTTTTTATTTATATTTTCTATATAAATGCCTAGGTATACATGTATATATATGTTTGTGTTTGTGTGTATGTATGTGTGTGTGTGTGTGTGTGTGTGGAGAGAGAGAGAGAGAGAGAGAGAGAGAGAGAGAGAGAGAGAGAGATGGAGAGACAGAGAGAGAGACAGAGAGAGAGATACACACATACATACACACATATATACACAGACATATATATACATATACATACATACATACATACATACATATTATCAATATGTGTGTGTATCAATACATAGCATTACCACTTTTATCATGTCATCTCTTGGAGGTCAGCTACTGTTTTGTTCTTAATTTTGTATCACCAGACCCTAACACATGCTTGGCATGTACTAAGTTCTTTATAAATGTTTGTTGATTGATTGATTCTCAGTTTCTTCAACTGTAAAATGAAGATAATAATATCTAGGAATATGTGTTTCTTGTGTGAGGAATATTTTATAGAGTATTGTGAATAGAACCTGGTGATACCTTGTCTACAAGTGAATGCTTCTTTCTGGGACTACATTATAATACAGTGTAAAGAGGGATGGAAGCTCAGGGATAGAGGGAAATGATGATGTGTAGAGTCAAATCAAGGGCTAGCAATGAGTGGAAGGTGACCTCTGCGGTCTCAGAAAGAGAAGAATCTATGGGGGAGAATGTGAGAGGTGGGGATTAAAAAGGAAGAAAAGATAGAGGCCTTACTTTGGAGGTAGGAAGGAATTCCACTGACAAATGTTCCTATGGGTGAAGGGAGATGAGGTTAAAGCCTAGGGGATTTTCTATTTGTCCTACTACCCCTCAATGCAATTGGCATCTGGAGGTCAATGTGGAAAAAAAAAAGTTCAATAAAAGAGGGTATAGATCAGTGGGAGGGGAGGTACCCTACCATGAGGCAGTGTCCTCTCTGACAACTACAATAATTTGCATTATTCGGTGAGGCACAATGTAAAAGGCAAATCTATGGTATAAATTGTAGAAGGCAGTGGCAGAAAGTGCCTAGAGGCAGAGCCTAGAATGGATTCTGCAGAAGCTTTGATTATATGAAGAACACAGAGAAAAGAGAGACCAGATAATTCTAGGGATAATGAATCAGAGAATGATGGTCTAGAGTAAACAGAAAGAGAAAGTGGATGATGAAGAGAATGAGAGAAATCATTTTTGGAAAGGGACACAAAAATGAAATTTCAGAATTCATGAACAGACTAGCTAAAGGGGAGGATAGAAAGGGGGAATCTAATGATGGAGAGAAGAAAAATAGTGGAAGAGAAAAGCTGGAGAGAAGGATGAATAAACAAAATCTTAAAGGGAAAGGGGCAACAAATAAGAAAGGGAGATCAGGGATGAGGTAAATAGAGCCATTGAGAACAGGGCCATCTTTTAAAAAGATTGAAGTAGCTAAAGCAACATAATATTGTATTTACAGCAGAAGAGGAGGAAAATCATAACATGTAAAAGACTTATGGCATCTTCTAAATGAGACAGCAAAAGAATATACACATTCCTCTGCATCACATAGAACCTTTACAAAAATTGTCCATGTAGTAGAACATAAAGTTATTGCAAACACATGTAAAATGGTAGAAACAGTCAATTCACCCTTTAAAGACCATAATGCGGGGTGGAGCCTAGATGGCAGCATGAAAGCAGCAACTCACTTGAGCTGTCCCCCAAACCCCTCCAAATACCTATAAAAATGGCTCTAAACAAATTCTAAAGCAGCAGAACCCACAAAAAGACAGAGTGAAACACATTTCCAGCCCAAGACAGCCTGGATGGTTGATCATGCCAGGCGGGGAGAGGAGCACAGCACAGCGTGGGCACGCAGGCTGCAACAAACCTGGAGCAGTCCTCAGAGGACTGAATCACAGGCATCTGTGGCAATTTCCAGACTCCTCAATCAACAAATGCCAAAGACAACTTAGAAGGTCAGTGGGAAAAGTCTATTTCTGTGGTGCTGAGTTCCTCAAGAACTTGACCCTGGGGGGACCTGAGCTTCTGGCCCACAGACTGAGGGGAAATCCAGTGGCTGATCAGAGGGGGATTGCAGGGATCTCTTCACCGGTGCTGAGGCAGGAATCTCTTGCTTTGCCTGTGCTTGAATCTGGGTCACAGTTCTGGACCGGGGTCCTGGGGTGAGGAGGAGCACTGGCATGGTGGAGCTTGTAGTGGCTTTGGACAGGAAACCTTCCTCATAGTTTCAGGACAGAAAGGAGTGCTTTTGGTCACTAATGGACCACAGCACAGGCCAGGAAAGGAGTAAACACCTTGTCCCTTATCATACCACCTTCCAAGACCTGAAAAATTTATGGGTCCCTACAAGTATCTCTGAAAACAGCTATATAAACCCCTGAGGCTTGGGATGGTACATTCTCCACATTGGAAGCAGACTCCTACTTTAAAAAAGAGTTTAAAACTCAAGTAACTGGCTAGGATCATGAGCAAGCAGCACAAAAAGAGTCAGACTATATTATCTTACTTTGGTGAAAAAGAAGATCAAAATATACAACCAGAAGAAGACAACAAAGTCAGAGCTCCTACATCCAAAGCCTCCAAGGAAAATATGAATCAGTCCCAGGCCTTGGAAGAGCTCAAAAGGGATTTTGAGAAGCAAGTAAGAGCAGTAGAGGAAAAACTGGGAAGAGAAATGAGAGTGATGCAAGAAAATCATGAAAAATAAGTCAACAGCTTGATAAAGGAGATCCAAAAAAATGCTGAAGAAAATAACACCTTGAAAAATAGCCTAACCCAAATGGAAAAAGAGGTCCAAAAAGCCAATGAGGAGAGGAATGCCCTAAAAAGAAAAATTGGCCAAATGGAAAAAAGTCCAAAAGATTACTGAAGAAAATACTTCCTTAAAAATTAGAATAGAGCAATTGGAAGCTAGTGACTTTATGAGAAATCAAGACACTGTAAAACAAATCCAAAAGAATGAAAAAATAGAGCAGAATGTGAAATATCTCATTGGAAAAACAACTGACCTGGAAAATAGATCCAGGAGAGAGAATTTAAAAATTATTGACTATCTGAAAGCCATGATCAAAAAAAGAGCCTAGACATCATCTTTCAAGAAATTATCAAGGAAAACTGCCCTGATATTTAGAACCAGAGGGCAAAATAGAAATTGAAAGAATCCAGATCTCCTCCTGAAAGAGATCCCCAAAGGAAAACTCCTAGGAATATTGTAGCCAAATTCCAGAGTTCCCAGGTCAAGGAGAAAATATTACAAGCTGCCAGAAAGAAACAATTCAAGTACTGTGGAAACACAATCAGGATAACACAAGATTTAGCAGCTTCTACATTAAAGGACGCAGGGCATGGAATATAATATTCGGAGGGCAAAGGAGATAGGATTACAACCAAGAATCACCTACCCAGCAAAACTGAGTATAATCCTTCAGGGGAAAAAATGGTCATTCAGTGAAATAGAGGACTTTCAAGCATTCTTGATGAAAAGACCAGAGCTGAATAGAAAATTTGACTTTCAAATACAAGACTCAAGTGGAACATGAAGAGGTAAACAGGAAAGAGAAATCAGAAGAGACTTATTAAGATTGAACTTTGTACATTCCCACATGGAAAGATGATATTTATAACTCATGAGACCTTTGTCAGTATTAGGGTAGTTGGAGGAAAAAATTATATGTATGATAGATAGATAGATAGATAGATAGATATAGATAGATAGATAGGGCACAGGGTGAGTTGAAGATTAAGGGGTCATATCTGGAGAATAAAATTAAGGATGAGAGAGGATTATACTGGAGAAGAAGAAAGGGAGAGATAGAATGGGTAAATTATCTCACAAAAAAAAAACAGAAAAGTCTTACAGTGGAGGGGAAATGGGGGAAGGTGAGAGGAATGAGTGAATCTTATTCTCATAGGATTTGGCTTAAGGAGGGAATAACATACACATTCAATTGGGTATGGAAATCTCTCTTACCCTACAGGAAAATAGGGGGAGAAGGGGACAAGAGAACAGGGGATGATAAAGAGGAGGGCAGATTGGAAAGGGGGTAATCAGAAGCAAATACTTCTGAGGAAGGACAGTGTCAAAAGAAAGAATAGAATACATGTGGGGGACAGGATAGGATTAAGGGAAATAGAGTTAGTTTTTCACAACATGTCTACTATGGAAGTGTTTTGCATAACTGCACATGTATAACCGATATTGAGTTGCTTGCCTTTTCAGTGAGGGTGGATGGGGAGGGAGGAAGGGAGAAAGTCTGAAACCTAAAGTTTTAAAAACGTATGTTTAAAAAAGATGTTTTCACATACTACTGGGAAATAAGAAATACAGGAAATGGGGTACAGAAGTCTATTCTGCTCTACAGGAAAATAGAAAGGGAAGGGGATAAGAGAAGGGTGGGAGAGATGGAAGAGAGGACAGACTAGGGGAAGGGATATTCAGAATGCATGCCATCTTGGGGTGGGGGAGAGGTGAGATGGGGTGAAAATTTGGAACTCATCTTGTGGAAGTAAATATTCAAAACTAAAAATAAATAAATTTGTATTTTAAAAAAAGACCATAATGCAATAAGAATAGAAATTGGTTCAGGTACCACAACCAAAAGATATAGACCCAAATAGAGACTTAACATGAAATCTTAAATAATGAATGGGTGAAAGAACATATCATAGAAATGAATAATAATTCTATAAATGAAAATCATAATGAAACAATATACCAGAATTTCTGGGATGCAGCAAAAACAGTCCTCAAGGGGAAAATCATATGCCTATAATCATACATTAGCAAAACAGAAAAAGAGAAGATTTATGAACTAAATATATACATTTTTAGAAATTAGAAAATCAAATAAACAAAACTAAAATAAGTACAAAAGAGGAAATATGAAAAATTAAAGGGGAAATAGATAAATTGGAAATAAAAACATAGAAATTATAAATAAAACCTAAAGCTGGTTCTTTGAAAAGACTAATAAAAAGAAAAGACTAAGCTATTCTTGTTAAAAAGAAGAGAGCAAAAAAATCAATAAAATAAAATAGCAAATTAGCAAGGTGAAATCATAGCTAAACCTGAAGAAATTAAGTGAATAATCAGAACATATTATTCGCAGTTATATACATACACAAAGAGGACACACACAAAAGAGGAATACCTTAAAAAATATAAAATACCCAAACTATCAGAAGACCAGATTGAGGTCTTAAATAACCTGACCTCAGAAAAGGAACTTCCAAAGAAAAAAACTCTTGCACCTCATGGGTTCACAGAAGAATTCTCCAGACTTTTAAAGAATTAGTATGTACACTTCATAAATTATTCCCCAAAATCAAGGAAGAAATCCTGCTACCAGAATCTTTTCTTGAGACAAATATCATCCTAATGTCTAGAGAAAGAAAAAACACAGGAACAAAGCTATAGGCCAATATCATTAATGAACATTTACTCAAAAGAAATTTTAAACAAAATTATATCAAACAGACTACAATGATTTATCCAAGAAATCATTCATTATCATAAAATGGGATTTATACCAGGGATGCAAGGATAGTTCAACATTAGGAACATAATCAATATAATTTAATCATTTAAAAAAAACATCCAAAACCACATTATCATCTCAATAGAATCAAAAAAAGTCTTTGACAAAATATAATACTCTTTCTTTTATGCCAAAAACTCTACAAAGTACAAGCAGAAAGGGACCTTTTTAATATCATAGAAAACATCAATCTACAGTCAAAAGCAAATATCATATACAATTGGAATACACCAAAACCTTTTCCAATAGCTATAGAAATGAAGTAAAGATTCCTACTTTCCCCTTTATTCTTTGATATACTTCTAGACATGCTGGCGATAACAATAAGACAAGAGAAAGAAGTAAAGATATATAACAAAAAGATAAAATTATCCCTATTTCCTAATAGTATGATGGTTTATTTGGAAAATCCTAGGTAAACAGCAAAGTTAGTCATTGATAAAATCAATAGCTTCAGCAAAGTTGTAGACTACAAAGTAAATCCTCAAAAATCAACGTTTCTATGTGATAATAACAAAACATAAGAAGCAATTAAAAAAAAAAAGGAGAAATCCCATTCCAAATAACTACAAAATACTTAAATAGCTGGGGATCAAAGTCCCAAAGCACACAAAAGACTTCTATAGGTTTAATTACAAAGTACTCCTTTAAGAAATAAAGAACTACTAAAATATCTTGAAGAACATTCCAGCCAGGTAGCACAGTGGAGAGAGCACTGGGCCTGGAATCAGGAGGATTTCAGTTCAAATCCAGCCTCAGACCCTTGACACATACTAGTTATGTGACCCTGGGCAAGTCACTTAACCCCCAGTTGTCTAAGCAAAAAAAAAAATGTCCAGTGCTCACAGCCAAGCTATGCCAATATAACAAAAATGAAGATACTATCAAAAATAATTTCTACTTTTCTAAGCTATAACAATCAAACTACCAAGGAAATACTTTACAGAGCATGATAAAATAATAAAAATTCATTCATAAAAACAAAAGTTCTGGAATATCAAGGAAAACTATGTTTTCATCATAAGAATAAAGAGGGAATAGCACTTTGAGAACTAAAACTATTAGAAAGCAGAAGTGAACAAAACCATCTGGTGTTGGTTAAAGAATAAACACACACACACACACACACACACACACACAAGTGTGTGTATAAATGGAACAGAGATTGAGACAAGAGAGACTGAGGAACAATACAACTCAATAACACAATGTATGATAAAGTAGAAAACACAAATTACCTAGGGAAAAACTCCCTATTTGAGAAAAACTGCTGGGAAAACTGGAAAGCAGTCTGACAAAAATTAGACTTAGGCCAACAACTTACATCATACTCCATAATATATTCTAAATGAATATGTGACCTTAATATGAAAGAGATAGTATAAAAAATTTTAGAAAGAAACAGATCATACACCTCTCACAGCTATGGGTAAGAAATGTTTTCTTAACTAAACACTATATGTCCCTGAGTTACCTGCCAGAGAGCTCTGGTTCATACTTTGGCCCACAGCCTAAAACAGTGAGGAAGTCAGAAGTCCTAAGGCCCATTCCTAACCCTGCCAAAAAACACTGAGTAAGTGGGAGCTGGTCTCCACCTTCTTGTGACTCGCATCTTCATCTGCTAAACAAACAGCATGGTCATCATGAGTGAACCACATTCCTGGAATGTCCTGTGGAAGATGGGGTTGTGCATACCTTGCAATGCAAAGGCCCTGCCTACCCCTCTGGGACTGGTTCAAGTTCATTTAACATTTTTTTAAAATAAATGAATAAACAAAAACAATGATCTCCTTTAAAAATTGGTACATTTATGTTTGAGGAATCATGTCTGTCTTCAAATTCATTGATTTCCTCAGTGCTATTTCACTGTGAAAAGTCTTTCTATAACTAATAAAATATTCTAAAATGTTTCAGAAACCAGGGTGGAAGGGATAGGGAAGGAGAGGTGGCTTGTAAGGAACATTATGAAATGTCAATTTATTTCTGCTTTTCACTTTTGCCTTTCTTATGCAAGTGACCACAGTGTTACTTCATCTTGCCATCTGTTTATTATACAAGTTATTTGCCTACATTATTCTATCAAAGCACTGGAATTAAGTCAATTTATATGAATTCACACATAACATTAGATCATAGCTCAAAGAAAAAAACAAAGCTATTACTATTTTCACCTGGAAGAAAAAAATACCAATTTATAAGAATGGGGACAGATTGGTGTGGAGGGTAAAATGATGAACCCAGTGGGGAATTTGACCCAAGAACACAAAGACTGATTTTACATGTGAAAAGGATATGCACTAAGCAGGATTTCTTTCATCAGTCACCCCCCTTGAAAATTCAATTTCCCTTCTGAACTGTTATTTTTGATTATTTTAAGAATGAGTCAGCCTAAACTGATGCAAGTGGCATGCCAGTGGGCGGTGGCAACAGAGAAGAGCTCACTGCAGTGGCATATTTCTAGAATGTCACTGACCTTCCTACTTCTTGCTGGATATGTTAAGAAGGTACCTTGGCTAGACCGTTATGTAATAGACATATCATCACATTTTTTACTTTGCTGAGATAAAGAGAGTTTGCCTTTAGGTTGCCAAACTGCAATATAATTTGCCTCCTAAGACTCACCTCCTACTGAATGATGAAGCCACATTACCTGGTACAAATAATACTGCCTGGAAGGAGTCTTAAATTTCCTGAAACACTAACATTCTCTAAAGCCAAATTCCTGAATCATTACACTCAAGTATCTTTCTAAATCAGTCTGCAAAACCTATGCAGCCATGAAAAATCAGCCATAGTTGGCACATTTGTGCTAGCCCTGCCCTCTCTTACCATGTATCTAGTAAAAACTTGCTTTATAGAAGACATTTTCACTTTTTTATTGGATTATTTATTAGGCCAAAATCTGATTATTGTCAGACTAATTGGCTTGACTGGACTAAATATCCAAGAGAATTAAGATTACCTCTCAGAGTACCCCACCAATTTAATCTTTTCAGGCTTATTTAGGGCCTACCCCAATGATTTTCTCACTCTCTCTTTAAAAAAATAAATACTTTTATGCACTATTTTTTTATTTCGCTATCACTTCCCAATGACTTCTTCCCCCAGCCCTTGTAGAACTCTATCTTTCAACAAAGAAATACAGCTAAGAAAAACAAGTGAAGGGATTGAGGGAAGAGACTCTAAAAAATAATCTAGACATGATTATTCTATTGTTATATATTATAACTCTGCATTAGTGAATGGTAGAGTTCAGAATGAGTCATATGTTAGTGAATAATTTCAAAGGGACTGAAAAACAAAGAAATCTTTTAGGGAAGAGGATAAATGCCATATGTGACAAAGTATGTATTACACTATACCTCCTGTTCATCACCTCTTCACTGAGCAGAAGGAGGAAAGCATATATCACCAACACTTTTCTATAATTGGCCATTGCATTGCTTGGAGTTCCAATGAATTTCAACACTTATTTCTTTTACATTATTGTCTGATTGTTTCAAAGATGATAACAGCATTTGTGATGTTCCACCATTTATAAGTCTTTAGTTACATTATCTCATTTGAGCTTCATGGGAACCCTATGTAGTACATAGTGAAACTATTACCACTCCTACTTTGAAGAAAACAGGTTCATAGAGGTAAAACCAAGGAGTAAAATGGCAGAGCCAAGCTTTGATCCCAGATCTCTTGCTTTCAAATCCAGTGTTCTTTCCACTATATCATGTTGCCTCAATTTTTAACTCCATCATAATGAGTGGAGAAAGAAATTGGTGTGCAGGAGAATGAAAGATATTTGGAAGGGGAGACTAAAACATTAATTTCCATTCATCCAAAGAATAGATCTCCTTGTTTATGCCCCCTCAGGAAAATCCATTTACATAGATTCATTCTGAACTGTGTATCTTCACTACTGACTAATGCAGAGTCAATGTCTTGATCAGGGGTGGGGAAACAGTGGCCTTGAGGCCACGTGTGGCCTTCTTTGTTCTATGAAGTTTGGATTCAGTCAAAGGGCCATACTTGAGGACCTGGAGGGCTATATGTGGCCTTGAGGCCAAAAGTTTCCCACCCGTGGTCTTGATCATTCTATAGCCCTCACTTTCATGAGTGTACTGTGATTGCCACTAGGTGGAAACTTCTTATCAATCCCTGATCTCAGTAAAATAAAATGAAAGAATTGAAAAGCTCCATGTTGGGAGCAAAAAAGAAAATTCACCCCAGGTTATTCAAGGAGATGTCATGTGCTGAAATGTCAGCTGCAAAGACAAAAATCTCAGAACAAACAATAAGAATAGGAAAGCATATTCCTAATTTTTTTCTTTAATAATTTCAGCAAAGTTGCAAGATATAAAATAAACCCACATAAATCAGCATTGCCATATATGACCAATGAAGTCCAGCAGCAAGAAAGCAAAAGAGAAATTCCATTTAAAACAGCTGCAGATAATGTAAAATACTTGGGAGTCTACTTGCCAAGGCAAATGCAGGGACTATATGAACAAAATTGCAAAGCACTTTTCACACCAACTCAGATCTAAACAGTTGGAAAAATCTTCATTATTTGTGGGTAGGTCCCACAAACATAATAAAAATTCTACCTAAATTAACTTACTTATTCAGTGCCATACTAGTCAAACTATCAAAAAATTATCTTACAGAGCTAGAAGAAATAACAACAAAATTCATCTAGAAGAGCAAAAGGCTAAGAATGTCAAGGGAAACAATGAAAAACAAAATGTGAAGGAAGATGGGCCAGCAGTACCAAATCTCAAACTGCATATAAAGTGATAATCATCAAACAATCTGGTACTGGCTAAGAAGATGAAATAGGTGCCATTATTATTCTCATTTTAGAATCGAGTAAAATGAAGCCAACAGAAGTGTAGTCACTTATCTAAGGGCATACCATTAGTAAATACCTGAGGGTAAATTTGAGCTTTAGTCTTCCTGATTCCAGGCCCAGTGTTCTATCCACTGTGCTGCTTAACTGCCTACTAGTACTTCTTTTGTTTTGCAGGTATTGTCTGAATAGGCAATCATCTGTGACTCTTTCTTTGACAGTTTTTACCCTGTGTTCACAAAATATACGGTTATTTGGATGGACAAAAAGAAGCTTTTCTTTGATACTTAGACCGCAACTGAATTCTTCATCATTCCATGAGAAAAAAATACAGCTCACCAAGTATTTATTTAAACTCAGTTTTCCCCACTAACTATCTCTATGTCTCTGAGCAACTAATTTCATATCAATTTAAAAGAATCCAATCCTGTATAATTCGATAAGGATTTATCAGGTTCTTATCATGTGTCAAGCATTAGGCTAGAAACTAAGAATACAGGAATAGGTCTTGCCCTCAAGAAGTTTAAATCCCTCTTCAACTTTGTGCTTCATCTATAAAATGAGGGGGTAAGATCACAGAACCTCTAAGGTCCCTTCCACCTCATGTGAAACATGATATCCACTGCGAATATTTGGGGATACTTCCTTGAAACTTGGGAATATGGAGCAACTTTCTTGAAAACACTCTGGTCTCTTAAAAGAGGGGTCTTTCTGGTCTTCTACTCATATCAGGATCCCCTATGATTCAGATCACATCAGATATCCATAAGCAAATGACACAGGATTCTCCACCACTACCAGTAAGAACACACTGGTATTTCTTACAGATTTTCTCTACAACTCATAATTAAATGGTAAGCTTAAAGATAAATATTTGGCAACTGAATTTTAATTACCTAGTTAAAGAACACTCTGTTCCTTCATTACTCTGAAGATTCCAATCAAGGAAAAGTTACTCAATAAACAATTCCCCCCCAATTAGGTTGCTTCTACAAATTGAACATAGATTTTGGGTTGCAAAAGGATAGGAAGGCCATTAAATTCAACCCCCTCATTTTACAGATGGGGAAACTGAGGTTCAACAATGTTAAATAATTTGTCTAAAATAGCAAAGGTGATAAGAATGCAATTAAATCAGGGCTTTTAATTCTGCTCTTCTGACTCCAAATCCAGCACTTTTTCCAGAGTACCATTTGAATTTGACCTGAACTCAACTGATCAATTCAAGCAAACAACTTGTTTGTTTTTCTTTTTATTCAATTGCCATATGCTGGGGGAATTTATCAGATGGACAGATTGTTGTTTGTGTTATAAGGATTAGAGTGAATGGTGTTTACTCCTGCATGCTGTCAGCAATGTCATCTTGGAATATACACAAAATTAGCCCACACAATCATGTTCATAATTATAGTTCTACCTACCCAGTTGTGCATGCAAATGGCATAATTGTATACAAAAAAGGGAGACTGGATAAAAATTAAGATGTTTCAGCTGTGATAGTCTGACCTGGTGATTATTAGGCCTGAAAGAGAAACACATACTACTAAAAATACACTGAGGAAGCAAACAAAACAGTTGTTATTGGAATATGTTGAAATCACTTAAAGCAAGTTAAAGATTCCTCCTATTTGCCAAAGATAAACCACCTCAAATGAAGTCCATACAAATCACCCTAGTTAAATGGCTAATGGCATGTTTACCCTCAAAGATGAGTCAAGAAGATGAGGAATCCCCACTGCCAACCAAAGAGAAAGTTCCCCTGACCTCTTAATTAAACATTGGCCTAAGGGGTGCCCCTAATATTTAATCCATTCCAGGTCCATTCTGATTCGTCATTATGTCAAGTACTTAGAAAGTTTAAACTGAGGTTGCTTCTAGACATAATGGAAAGAAAAGGAATGAGCAGAGAAACATCTGTAACTGACTAGACTAGATTAGGTAACACAAGCATGAGAAATTTGGGACCACCATTGGGCCAATACTAAATACAGGCTTCTTTGGGGGTAGAATGGTTAGGAAAAATAAATATTATTCTTCAAGCTAAATCCCAGCATTGCTGAGTATCACTAGAGCATAAGCTGTGCTTTGTTCAATGGGAACTCACCACCAAAAAGAAATATTGACTGTAGGGACCAAACACTAGGTTAACTTGTCCAAGGGGGTGGAGAGTGAAGTCATACATCTGAAAAGTGCACCAATTTCAGATATCTGATTGGAATGGAGAATCGGATGGCATGATCACAGCCTTAGAGCTAGAAGGAGCCATCTAGCTAGGTCATCTAGTCCAGAAATATCAAACACAATACAATACAACATAGACCATGTTAATTGGTGGTTTTCTAAGTCAATATGCACCTGTGTGTATCCTTTCTTATTTGAGTTTAACACTCCTGGGCTAGTCCAATTTTTCATCATTTTACAGTTGAGGAAAATGAGACTCAGGAAAGTAAAATGACTTCCCTAAGGTCACACAAGTGATAAGTGACAAAGCTGGGATTTGAACTGAAGTCTTCTGGCAAAAAAAAAAAAATTCAGTTTGTCTATCCACTGGGGAGACCACATCAACTAAGTTCAGCTCAGAAGTGAGAGCTGAAAGAGTTACCATCTTATCCCTTACCTAAGGTGAGTATTGATCCCTCTCATTCCTCCCCCATTTAAAGGATATAGGAAAGTAAAATGATGAAATAAGAGAAAATGTCAAAATAGCAATGTTCCATTTGTCTAGGCCAGTCTAGCTGCACAGGCAATAAAGGCCATACTAGCATATGGCTAGTGCACTTTCTGGAATACTTAAGACAGGAAAGACAGCAAAACAGATACGTGAGAAGGGGGTAGGGGGAGAAGGGAAATTATATAACACCTACTACATGCCAGGCACTTTGCTAAGCACTTCACAAATATCTCATTTGATCTTATCAACAGGTGCTGTTACTATTCCCTGAGGCAAAGCAGAAATCAAGTGATTTGCCCAAGGTCAGACAGCTAGTATCTGTGGCTGAATTTAAACTCAAGCCTTTCTAATTCAAGCTCTAGAATCTGCTCAGTATGCCACCTAGCTCCCTATACACCATAAGTCAATAAGCACTATTTTTTCCAACAGCATGTGGTCACATTGTGGCTCTGTGTCATATTTTGGTTATTCTCACAATATTCCAAACTTTTTCATTATTATTATATCTGTCATGTGATCAGTGACCTTGATGCTGCTATTGTAATTATTTTGAGGTGTCATGAACCATGAATTTAATCAATAAATGTTGTACATATTCTAACTATTCCATAGACCTGTTATTCCCTGTCTCTCTCCCTTTCCTCAGCTCTCTCTATTCCCTGAGACACAATAATATTGAAATTAGGCCATTTAATAACCTTACAATGGCCTCTAAGTGTTCAAGTGAAAGGAAGAGTCAATCCATGTGGCAAATTTCACTGTTGTCTTATTTTAAGAAACTGCCTCAGCCACTCCAACCTTCAACAACCACCACCCTGATCAGTCAGCCACCATCAACATTGAGGCAAGACCCTCCACCAAGAAAAAGACTATAACTTACCGAAGGCTCAGATGATGGTTAGCATTCTTTAAGTATGTACATTTTCTTAAAAAAACTTAGTACTATCGTATACTTAATAGACATAGTATAGTAGAAACATAATTTTTATGTGCACTGGGAAAACCAAACAATTCATATGATTCACTTTATTGCAATGTTCACTTTACTGTGGTGGTCTGGAACATAACCCAAAGAATTTCCAAGGTATGCTTATACAGAGTCCCCTCTGATTCCATGAATTCCAATGAATGGTTCCAAATTAACTTGATGATCTTATACAAACCACCCTCAAAACAGTAACCAAGTCCCTCAATTGATACAAACAGACACCTAGTTAAAATGTCTGACAACTTTCTTCCACTTTCAGTATCTCAAACAATGAGCCAGCTATCAATAACCACTCTAGCCTGATGATATTAGTGGCAGGCTGTTGTGAGAGAGCCATCCTACTTCCATTTTATTGAGTTACTTCATCAACCCAAAGTCTAAATGGGTTAACTAACCAGATTAACCTAGGCTACTTGATTTGGCAAGATCAGATGCAAACTCAGTGCTGCAAGAAAAAGGTTAAGAACTTTTTCAGAGGCTAAACTCCTAGAGTACTGCTTGCTTCAGGTACAAGTCTGAAATTTTCATTTCTCTTTGCACTCTATGCTTAAGCTTTCCACTCAGGGTCAAGCTAAAGTGAAAGTAGTGGTGTGCTAGA
This sequence comes from Phascolarctos cinereus, assembly GCF_003287225.1. Lineage (NCBI taxonomy): Eukaryota > Metazoa > Chordata > Mammalia > Diprotodontia > Phascolarctidae > Phascolarctos > Phascolarctos cinereus. Next base: position 351,247,251 of record NW_027555847.1, on the reverse strand, counting down.
CTCCTTTAAAACTCCAAAATACTTTAAAGTGAGCCCTTTCTATCCTTATACTTTCACACTCAAGAGATGTCAAAGAAGGAGGATTAAGATAGTAGGCTGTCAGAAGAACAAGGTCACCTTCAGAAAAAAGTGAAGAGGGAACAGTGAGTACATGAAATAATGTACCCAAGGCAAAAGAAACTCTCTACTCAACAGGATCCCTGGCACAATGGCTGTCTTTGTTTAGCCCTGTTTGGGCTTGTGCTATGACAACAGCCTGTGCTTTAGTTCTTGGAGGCAAAACTCCCATAATGTACCTTCACATTGCCTTGGTGTTCATCCAAAATCATACTACAGTTTCAAAAGGAAACATTATGTTTAGCATATGAACACTTAGGTTTCAAGAAATAAGAGTCAATGATATGAAAGAAGGAAAGAAAGAAGAAGAGAAAGAAAGGAAGGAAGGAAGGAAGGAAGGAAGGAAGGAAGGAAGGAAGGAAGGAAGGAAGGAAGGAATGGAGGAAGGAAGGAAGGAAAGAAGGAAGGAAGGAAGGGAAGGAGAGAGGAAGGAAGGAAGGAATCATATCATAAGAATAACAACAATAAAAATACACTGAGGTATATTCTGTCCTAACCTAATGGGAACTTAACTGCTGAGCTCTCTCAATATGTTTTATGTAGTTTTATTGAACCCATACTCTCCTTTCTCCCATTATATCACCACAGTTAGCCAAACAAAAATAAAATGGTGGAAATCTATATCTCGAAATCTACAACTAAGTTTGGATACCTATCCCAATGGCCTGTGAGATAACGCTACTTAAAAATACAAAGAGTTGAATCCTAGAACTAAGCACAGAGTCCTAGAGTTGGAAGACACATCAGATGTCATTGAGTTCAACCCATACCGAAACCATGAATCCTCTCTATCATACTTCCTAATAAGTGGATCTTCTCCAAAAGTGGTGTGAGTGAAATTCCTCTCTTCTGGTTCTTCTACTTCACTGATCCTTCTTATTCTCTTATTCAGTCAGTCTAGCATCTTGGTCATTCCCTGAAGGCAATATTCCATTCTGGCCTCTGAGCTCCCCCAGTCTTGGAATGCACTCCTTCCTCATTTCCACTCCTTGGAATCATTAGCTTCCATCAAGCTGCCACCTCCTATTCAATATGCCTTTCCCCAAATTGTTAGTGTTCTCTTGTTGCAGAAATTAACTTGTAATTACTTATTTACAAACATATTATATACCACTGCCATCTCAAAGTTATCAATGCCAGCTTAGAGTTTCCTAATTAGCTTAATGTTTAGCATAAGTCTCCTGATATGGCCTTAATTTAGGAGACAGTTTTTTAGCAGTCACTTCTATCTTCCTCTTTACATTCCTAATTCCTATTTCCTACTTATTTATGCTGACTACTTGTATTTTGTTGTTATTGTTCAGTCGTTTCAGTGGTATCCAACTCTTCATGACCCCTTTTGGGGTTTTCTTGGCAAAGATACGGAAGTGGTTTGCTATTTCCTTCTCCAGCTCATTGCCCAGGGTCACACAGCTGGTAAATGACTGTGTTTGAATTTGAAATCACGTCTTCCTGACTCCAGACAAGGCATTCCATCTGCTGTGCCACCTAGCTACCCCTGGCTACTTATATACCCACTTTCTATGTAAACTGGTAAGGTGGTCCAGGGGACCATAACAAGATCAATTTCAGTACAGTATTGTGCCATGAGAATTTGCTTACTAGAAGCAAATTGCTGAAACCAGTTCATATCCTAAGGACAATGTTTAGTATTGCTATATAATATGCCTAGATGTTTTTTGGCTAGCCACAAAGCTCTTCTAATACATGCTGCCTTCGTGTCCTTCCCCTGTACTTTCTGCTCTAAGAATTACCTACATTAAAAAATTGCCCTAATGTCAATCAATTGGGGAATGGCTATACAAGTTGTAGTATATGATTGTGATGGAATATAATTGTGCTATAAGAAATGATGAGCAGTATACTTTCAGAAAAATCTGGAAAAACTTGCATAAACTGATACAAAGTGAAGTGAGCAGAACCAGGAGAACATTGTACACAGTAACAACAATGTTATATGATGATCAATTGTGAATGACTTAGCTATTCTCCGCAATACATGATCTAAAACAATTCTGAAGGACTCATGATGAAAAATGTTATCCATATCCAAGAAAAAAATGATGAAGTCTGAATGCTGATCAAAGGATATTTTTTTACTTTATTTTTTGTGGGGTTTTTATTTTAATCTGCTTTCTTTCACAATATGACTAGTGTGAAAGTGTTTTGCATGACTGCATGTGTGTAACTTATATCAAGTTGCTTGCTTTCTCAATAAGGGGTAAAGGAAGGAAGAAATGGAGGTAATTTGGAGCTTGACATTTTTAAAGAAACAAATGTTTTAGAAAATTGCATGTAATTGGGGAAAAAAATAAAGTATTTGAAAAAGAAAAAAGAATTAAAGGCAGCTCAACATATTGGAGAGAGGATTGGCCTTGGAGTAGGGAAAACCTGATTTCAAGTCCCACATCTCACCCAAACCATGTGGGTACCCAGGAGAAAGTCAATAATATCTCAGCATTCCAGGCAGCAGGCAACTCTCTAAAACTATAACTTACAAAAGAGAGTGGCATTTCTGTACCCACAGTTCCCTTCACAGAAAAAAAAATCACAGATACAAGCTAAAAAAATCTATACAAAGATTTAAATATGAATTTATTTCCTTTTTAAAATAAAAACAGCTAAATTCCAACTTCCTTTTAAGTCTAAGTATCAAAAATCCTGTCAGGGTTAAATAAAAGACTGGTGTGGCTATGTAAACATCATAAATACTCTTCCAATATTAATATTGTGAGTTAACTATTGTAATAAGACAAGTTCCTGCTTATAAAATTCAGACTAATTGAAGCACATGAGCTCCAAGTGGAGACAATCATGTTTACCTTCAATAATTTCTCCTGGGGGAAAAAAGATGCTTGTTTCAAACATCAATATGCAGTTAGCATGATAATGCTATGTATTCAATCTCTTTCATTTGGCAAGAATTACTAGGCCCATTTTTTAAAGTAGGCAAACAAGCACAAGAAGGAACATAGATATAGAGCTGGAAGGGACCAGCTGGAAGCCACCAAGTCTAAACCCTTTAGTTTATTGATCAGGAAACTGAGACCCAGAGATGTTAGGTAACTTGCCTGACATCATATAACTAGCAAGAGTCTAAGGCAGAATTTGAATCCAGGGCCTGACTAAAAATCCAGGGTTCTTTTCCACTGGACTTTTCTGTACCACTCATCTGGAGCCCACACCCCATAGGGCAAAGTCTTACTGTTGTAGGTGAGCTGTATTGCTAGCACTCTTGATGTTGTGATGAAATGAGGCACTCACAAGGCAATGAACGTTTAACAAAGGGAGAGGTTCACTTTGCCTACACACAACAAGAATACAGCAATGTTTAGTTTCTCTGGCTGCCACCCCCCTCCTCACCATCTGGAAGCTAGTCTGATCGGTTAAGGTTTAGTGACTCCAGTAGCTTTAGGCACCCACCAAGTCTGAGAGGCACAAAGCCCATGTCGCTTGGGCTTTCTGTTGTCCCTAGGCTAGAAAGCTGCATCAGAGAAGCTGGGACCAATTGGGTTTCATAAGAAGAGAAAGCTTCACCAAGAAAGCTGGGGCTGAGGCAACTTGTATGGTGGGTTGCATGTGGGGAGAAAGCTATGTCAGAGTAAAGGTAGTTGCATCAGAAAACTGTTATTCTCCCATATTTTCACATGAGAGGTGTTTAATAAATGTTTGGAATGAATGTTGATGACATCTAAAAAATTCGCAACATTCCATACCCATCTTCCTCCTCCACCTCTCCAACAAAATGAAGGTGGTCTCCTGATGCCACATACTCTTTGTACTACCTTATACATCTTCCTACAGCAGCTAGGTGACACAGTGAATAGAGTGCTGGGCCTGAACTCAGGCAGACTTGAATTCAAATCTGGCCTCAGACACTTACTAGCTGTGTGACCCTGAGCAAATCACTTACCCCTGTTTGCCTCAGTTTCCTCATCTTTAAAATGAGTTGGAGAAGAAAATGTCAAACCATTCCAGTATTTTTGGAGAGAAGACCCCAATCCGGGTCATGAAGAGCTAGACATGACTGAAAACAACTGAACCACAACAACATACATATTCCTATGAGTTTTAGTTCCCTGAAGATGCCAGATCAGTCATTGACCATTCCCATATTGCTGCTGACTGTACTCCTCACCATTCTGTACATAATTAAGGGAGGCTGGGAAAGAGGAACTTCAAGCTCCTAAATCCCTAAATAAGACATTACCCCTGAACGCCCCTAGTGAAATGAGGCATATCTCTTTGTTGACAAGACTTAATTTCTCTAAGCTTCACCTTCCTCTTCCTGAGATAATAAAATATTTCCTAAGTGGATTGTCAGGAGAATAAGATAGCACAAAGCATTTGAAAGTGATTTGAAAACTACAAAATGCCTCACGAAGGTCAAGAGTGATTTTTCTCCCTGGAGGAATAAATGCTAGAGGAGTTCCAATCATTCATCACGTGGTATCCTTACCACTCTGACCAGGATTCCTGTTGAACTTCTGCTGAAACAGTGAAAAACACGTTGTTTGTTTGATTCTTCTCCAGAGACTGCTGTGTCCTGTATCTCGCAGCCACAAATAGAATGTTGGTATTAGGAAGACAGGCTTTTGTTTCTGAGAGAAGCTCAGCATCATTAAAGGAACTTTGTTATTTCCTAAAGGCTCAACGTATTGTATTTGTACTGTCTGTCGCAGATATACATACCGATAGACAAGACAGATACGTGCATGTCTATATGTTCATATGTATACACACATATATACACATGATCTATATATACATGCATATGCACACATATACATGTGTGTATATGTATATGCATATATACATGTGTAGGTTTCCTGTTCAACTGCATATCATAATACAAGCATTAGACATTCTTCATCCACTTGGACTTTCTTGTTTGGATTCCAAGACCAAACTCCTTTCAGTGGTTATAAATCTCTTCCAGGAGATTCTGCAACTTTCTGGGGCCTAACACAGCTATCACAATGTCATCCACAAGAGGCAGCTAGAGAACCTCTCCATCCACCAGGAATTCACCACTCAATTTGGACTCTGTTATAGATGTCCTCCATCACAATGATAAATGTCTTTGAAAAGCATACATCTCTCTGTTTTTTCCTAGTCTGACAACCAGGACCAAAGGACAGTTGAAGAGGGATAGTACTGTTTTATGGCTGTAAGATATGAAACACAACAGTCATCAAAGATTTAGAGGACTTAAAGGATTACTCAAAGGATAACAGAGAGTGGGTGTGAGTAGGCTGCAATTTAGAAACAAAGAGGAGCAATCATAAAGGAAAATAATGTAAGATGTTATCAGGGCAATATGTAAAAGGAAGAGAAAATGGACCAATCAAATGGTGAGGGCAAGGAATGACAAGTAGATAGCAAGAGTGAGTCATTGATACCCTCACAACATCAGGAGAAAGCATGAAAGGCCTCTACTACGTTGGGTGGACACCCCATAAAGAATTTATGGGAGGTATAATCAGAGTGACACAGAATGGATTAATTGCTATCTGAATTGTCAGAATACTCAAATCAGTGAGATCACAGACTCATTGGAAGACTTAAATAATGTGAGCTCTAATATGATCTCTTTCTTAGTTTAAAAAAATTAGAAAAGTACCTATAAAATACTAATTTTCCTCTAATTTACAAATGAGATAGTCTTGTACGACAATTGACTTCATGATCTCATTCTAGAAAGGTTAGAGGACATTCCAATACAGTAATTTAAAACTGTGCTTCTTTTGGTGAACATAAAGTGTGTTAAGAAATTGAAAGCCATTTGGGTAACATGGGGGCAGTTTTGGAAACATTAAGTGAAGCAGGTGGATGAGAGCAACCATGCATGATTGGTCAGGAGATCAAGCTTAAGTTGTTTTTGTTCAAACTGACTAAATTTGATGACCTTCCAAGCAGTATTTTTAAGGGATGTGAGTTAAGGATACAAAGCTTCTTTCTCAATTCATTCCTATATTTTTAAGATAAATCTGTAAATTTCTTTCCAATGTCTAAAATATGATTATACTTGAAAGTATTGTTTATTTATTCCTCTTTCTATTGAGGCCTTTTGTTTTTATATCACAGTCATTTCTGCATATATTCATTTTTCCTCCCTTACACAGTGAACTCTCAATCAATCAACAAGTATTTATCAAATGTTTGCTACATTTCAGGCACTGTGCTGGGTACTGGGATACAAATACAGATAATGAAGCAATCTTTACTCACAATGAGTGTATATTCTACTAAGAAAGACTAGATGTAAAAAAAAAAACAAAATCAAAACAAAACAAAGCCAAAAACCTTTCCTTTGTGAAATTGAGAGAAAAGAAATTCAAGCAAAACCAACTGAAATTGACCAGATCTAAAAGTGTAAACAACATTCCACATTCATAGTCCCTTATATCAACAATGAAAGGAATGTGATGCATTTCCTTATCTTGGCTTCAGTATCAAGATCAATCATTATACTATAGAGAATCAGCGTAATTTTTATTGTTGTTCTTTTCGTTTACGTTATTGTGGTCATCATGTACATTGTTTTTATGATTTTCCTTACTTCATACTATATCATTTCACATGCCTTACCATGGTTCTCCTCTTTTTCCACTCATCATTTCTTATGTCATGATATTTCTCGTTTGTTTATTTTTTTTCACATGGTGAGTAGAAAGGTAAACTTTTGTAAAAAGAAAAAGTATTTAAGAACCATGAATCTTACCATAGCACTAGCCAGGCCTTTGTAGAGTTTGATATTCAGATTAGTATCTCTTCTTTCTCCTCCTCCCTGCCCCACTGTACTCTTCTTCCTCCTACACAAACTCAAATAAGAGCTAGAAAACTTGGAAAGAATCCAGGGAACAGAAAAGAAGAGACAATAAAAGGGTTTAGAAATGGGTCTCATGAGGAAGCTCTTGTTATTGTTGGTCATCCTTCATTCCTCAAAGAAAACAAATGATGTCTTAGCTTGCTTGTGAATTGTATTTAAGTGAGGCAGAGCTGTACAAAGTCATTTCTCCTCCAGAGTCATCAAAGTCCAGTGGCAAAGCAAAATGACTGGCAATGACCTGGATGCAGTAAATGACCCTGATCTTTCTAAATTAAGGTCTTTCCCAGACCTCAGTTTCTCTGAGGCTATGCCCATTCAATGATTAAGGGCTGGATAAGATTTGAGACAATAAATGGCCTAATTTACCATCACAAAAATATCATCAATTCAACTATAGCTAAGAGAACAAGGCATTGAAATAATGATAGGTATTGAAAACTGAAAGTGGTGGATCTCCAGATGTTTGAATATGTAAAGGTGATGGTAATCAGCTGTAGCTTCACATAGCAGGACTGCTTTATACTATAGATGGGGAGTGGGGAGCAGAGGTGAGCTATATATTGACCATTCCAGTCATTAGGCACAGTGATCTCAAGATGTTTAGGATACTGGGCCTTTCAGAAGACAGTTTAGATGAAATTCTCTCTGAAAACAAGAAAAAAAAGTGATGAGCCTACTAAACCAGTGATATGATGGTTCTTTGAACTAAGTAGAATTGAAACTCCCTGAGAACAGGTATGGTTTCATTTTTCTCTAATTTTAACTTACATAAAGTAAGCACCTAATAAATGCTTGCTGACTTGAATTGAAACTTTAAAAGAAGTCATCTAGGGTCACATGATAAATTCTTTAACTGATACCTTTTATTTGCACACTCTTGTGTTGTCTTACAGCCATTACTTTTTTTTTTCAATACCTCTTGGCATTTAACCAAAATTTCATGGAACTGGAGTGACAAGCCTAAGAATTGAGCCAAAAGCATAATGAATAGCTCTCAAGAGGAAACTTTTTCTCTGTCTTAAATGCCTCCAATGGAACAATCTTTTTTTGAAATGTGATAGTAAGGCTACACAGTAAAGTTGATGTCACAGATCCACAGAATCTCTCATGAAACATCTTCCAGCAAGCATCTACCCACACATTTAAACATTCCTTCAAAGGGAGTCAATACCATACTTCCATGCTCATAATACAATGGAGTAGAATACATACCAACACGCCTTTGACTTTGAGGGCAGAGAAAACATTAATCTTGCTTTATGGAAAGATATCTGCCTCTGGAGTTCACACTCTAATTTTTTAACTTAAGTGAACTTGGGCAAGTCACTTTACCTTCCCTAGACCTCAGTTTCCTCATTAGCAAAATGAAAGGGTTGGACCAGATGGGCCCTGAACAGTCCTTTCAAGCTCTAAATTTGCAGTTCTATGATCCTATCCTATCCTTCAATAGAAAAAAAAATTAAAAGTTGTTTTGGTTTCTGGATACTTGTTTTGCCATAATACAAGGTGATGCTGTAACTGACTAACCCAAACAAACTGGGTCATTCTGTAATGACACTGAATTTTTCATGAGTAAAACCATCATGCTCCTCTCCCCTCCTCCTAAACTGGCACTTTCTCCTCCTAATCATCTCCATTCCAGAGTAGGCCCTTAGAAGGTACAGAGCCACTAAAACCTAAATCTGTTTTCAAATGGTTCCCTTAATGCCTAGATGTCTACCTCTTACTTGTATGTGCCCTGATCTATAACCAGGACTGGCCCCACCTTAAACTGTGAGGTCCACAAAATGTTTTCTCACCCCCTTAGCCATAATTTGATCATGCCCTAGCCTCACCCCTCCATGGCAGTGCTGCATTGTGTTAACCTGTTCCCAAATCCCACACTCCCCAAGTGGAATTCCTTGCTTCTCTCTTCTTCCCTCCTACCCTTCTTCACACAACCTGCTTTCCCCATGCTGTGTCAGATCTATGCTCTGTCTTTGGGACTGTGATGGATCACTTGATAGGAATGAAGTTGGAATGAAATATTGCTGGGTCACTGCTCCAAAATGATGTGTTTATGATTTAAAAGAGAATATTCAATACCTAAACTCAAAAGACTGACCATAATGATGGGAATTTCAGGCAGAGGAACAGGCTGGAGGGTAATAATATTTGAGTATATAAAGGCCTTTCAGCCATATAAATGGCTTACTAAGCATAGGATCTACCTCTACCTTCAACTTTTTAACAAGGAGCTGGCTCAGGGTGGATGCAGCCCTGGGGGTGCAGGACAGTTAAGAAAAATTGTTGTAGCTTACACAGCATTTTCCAAAGCTAGGTTGTGCAATGGATAGAGTGCCAGGCCTGGTGATTTCAAATCTGACTTCAGATACTTACTAGCTATGTGACCCTGGTCAAATCACTTAACTTTGCATCAGTTTCCTCATCTGTAAAATAAGCTAGAGAAAGAAATGGCAATCTAATCCAATATCTTTGCCAAGAAAATTCCAAATAAGGTTATGAGTCAAGCACCATTGAAACAACTCAACAATAGCACACACAACATTTAATTTCAGGTTCTTTTCCCATTAACATAGCCTAACGAAAAGTGAAATTAAAAGGTTTTCTGATTATCTAGTTTAATGAGGAAACCAAGGCCCAGACAAATGAAGCCCAAAGTCATGGAGCCCCATCACTAGACAGAGCCTGACCTCAATCAAGCCTATTGACTCTCCAACCAGTACTCTTTCCACTGCACCATGTGGCCTCTCTCAGTATAATTACTATTAAATTTCCTAGGGCTTATTCACATCTACCCTTCAAAGATTCAAGCAGTACCACTAAGCCATTTAAGTGAACCCTGGAGCAATGAAAACACAAACTAGAATGAACTGGCCCTTCCTTGCTAATTGCTTGGTTTCACATGGGTTTTTGTTGTTGTTGTTTTGTTTCTCAGCACCATCACCAATCATTCAATTCTCCTCAACAGCATCAAATCCCACCAAGCTATTTTCTTCTAACTTGACAGTAGCATCCCCTCACAAACCCTGGAGAGATTGCAAATGGGTCATGGCTCAGTGTCATTTAGTTTCCTGGACAAGGAAAGCAAAATATGTGAGAGACTTGGGTATAAACACGCAGAGTTATTTTTAATTTCCTATTTGCCCTTGTAATTAGGCTTTTACTTGGAGACTTACATAACATATGTTTGCCCTAAGTTCCTTTTTTCAATAAACTTAAGTATCTATAATTATCCACAATAATGAGGCCACCAAATTTTCTTAGATCAATGTTTTTTATTCTTTAAAAAGCAAAAATACCCAATTATGACAGATTTCTCTCCTATGACATGCATCCAAAACAATAAGTCTATGGGGAAGGAGGGAGGTTTTTACCTAAAGTCCCTCTGTACAACTTATATCAAATTGCTTGCTTTCTCAGTGAGGAGGGCGGGGAGGGAGGGAGAGAATTTGGAACTCAAAATTTTATCAATGAATGTTAAAATTGTTTTTACATGTAATTGGAATGAAGCAAAATACTAAATAAATGAAGTCCCACTGAATGGTCTATTAGCTATGCACCAGAGTTAGAGAACACAATAAATGAGCCAATGGGTGCTTTAGATTTTCCATATGAATATTTGACAGAAGAGATCTTGCTTTGGATTTTCTAACAGCCTTTAACCTAACCCCAGAAAGCATTTTTGACTAGCAATTTTTTCAGTCTCATTGCTAGCCCTGAGGTAACTCAGACCTTTGGGCAACCTGCAAATAATGCTCATCTCATCATGTCCTTCTCCCAGTCTACCAGCTACATGGAGAGATGAATATTTGGCTGAGGCAGCCACAGAAAGTGAGCAGAAAGACACAGCTTCGACAGAGAAGTGACCCCTATTAAACTTTGGACTGAAAAAAAAAGGCTGTGAGGATAATGGTAGCATGACCCCTTCCCAGGGTGTCCTACTGAGTCTGCTCACCCCCATTCCACAAATGACTGGCCAAGGCCCAACATGATTAGAAGTCCCTGACCACAACCAAATAACAAAGACCAGAAGAAGCATCAACTCTCTTGGGTCCTCATTCCTATCAGATCCCAAGTTCCATGAATTCATGCCGTGAGTCTCACGTCCAGAGTTTTTTTGGCTTCTCCTTCTGGAACTGTGAGTCAAGCATCCTATAAAAACTGTGTAATTTATATTCTTTTGACTCCTCACAGAGGGCACAAATGTGGAGAACTAATAAACTCAAAGGATGTATGTCTTAGAACTCTTGTATCCAAATCATTCCTATTCCTGGAGGGACTTCCAAGTTTCAGAGATTGAAGATGGACTCACAGCCACTTGAGAGGTGTTTTATTGTGTTATTAAGAATTTTGTGATTGTTACTAAGTATTGTTTATTTGTTAATAGCATGTATGTTGAGAAAAATCTATGTAGTTATCAAGCTTGTGAGCCTGTATCTGTGGGGAAATCAAATTTATTGTATCACAGTCATGTGACTAATGCTGACTAAAATATGGCGAGATCAAAAGAAGGAAATGGAATTCCACCAGTAGGGGAGAGAGGGGTGTCAGAGTTCATTTTTACTAATTCCACAAATCTACACATCTTTTGATATGATACAACACCACCATGTAGATATAGGCAGTGTTGAAGAATAAAAGGTTGCTGGCTCTCTGAGCATGCCACTTCCAGAGAGGACTGCCACTCCAGTGGTGCATGCACAAACCACCATGGGGAGCATGGGATAAGTCCAACTCCCAATTCCGATAGAAGCAATCAATGCCACTTGGTTGTTAAATCAGTATATTTCATCAGGCTCTGGGAGACGGTGTCTTTAGTAGAAAAGCCATTGGTTTTGGAAGGAAAAGATCTGGGTTTAATTCTAGCTTCGCCATTTGCTATGTGTTTGCTATCTCAAACAAGTCCATTAAATCACTGTGGCCCCCAACTTCATCTTCACAAAATGAGAGGGCTGGAGTAGCTGACCTCTGAAGACCCTTTCAGCTCCAAACAGCTGATCTTTCCTACCAAGAATGCAGAGCATGTGACCTCAGCAGGGCAGTTTTCTCAACCTGGCTTTGGGCTGATACAACACCTAATCTATCACTGGAGTGGGTTTTCTTGGAAGCAATGGCAGGCTTTAGCCTTGCCTGTCCTTTTCAATAATCATTTTTATCGAAAAATAATTCCCACTCAGTCATCTGTTCTTCATACTTCTCTTTCTGTCTCTAGCCCTTCTCCCAAAATCATTTCCCCTCAGGCACTTTTGCAAGCTTCACCTCTAATTCTCCACAAAGCCTTCAGCTGCTGTTTGTGGTTAGGACCTCATTCCTCAGGTTTCTTTTGTGATTTTCTTTTCCCTTCAAGCCTAATTTACTACAATCTATTTTGGTTTGTGCCCTAACTCACTTGAGGGAAAAACAGGTGTGTTGGGTGGCACCCTTAGGGAAGTCATTACCAAAATCTGAAATTACCTAAACTGACCTAACTCACTTAGATCCATTTCACTTTGCCCAGCTCAGTGAAATCTGCAGTGGCAGATGACTTCTGACATCGTGATTAAGTTCTTCCAAATTTAAAGGCAATCACATAAAATAAGCCCTGAACAAAAGAATTGCCTCTTATTGCCTGTTGTAAAAGAGATGTTCAGAGTACCAAATTTAGAACAGAACACCTGCTCCCAAACCTACCTGTGGCCCCCACTAGCAGTGTAGCCATGGGCAAGTCATTTAACCTCTCTGGGCCTCTGCTTCCACATCTATAAAATGGGAGTGTTAATGATACCTCTAGTGACTACCTCACAACATTGCTGGGGCATGCAAGTGAGGTGAACAATGTAAAGCACTTTGCAAACTGCAAAATACTTGATAATCTTGCAATGATCTTGATAATAGCATCATAGATTTAGAGCTAGAAGAGATCTGAAGAGCTATTAAGTCCCTTACTTTATGAATACATAAAATGAGGCACAGAAAGGTTAGTCAATTTGTCCAAGTTTACACAGCTAGTAAGTGTATAAGGTAGACTCTGAAGCCAGATCTTCCTGCTTCTAAGTCCAATGAGGGAACTAAACTTAGCTGTGCTGCTGATGATGGTGATGATGATGATCAAGTCCAACAATGTCTATTAATTGCCTAGGAGATACATAGAAGTATACTAGGTACTAGTATGTCAGTTACTTGACAATTATTTATTAGGTACCTACTAAGCGCCAGCCACTTTGCCAAGCACTAGAGATACAAAGGAAGACAAAAGAAAGGCCTTACTTTCAACAAGCTTATACTCTAATGGGGGGAGACAACAGGCCAATGACTATGGGCAAAAAGGATGTATACAAAACAAATCAGAGACAGTCAAGGCAGGGAAGTCACCAGAAGTAAGGGTGACTTTATTAGGAATGCCATCTTGTTGAAGATAGTATTTTACCTGGAACTTGAAGGCAGCCAGGGAGGGCAGGAGATGGAGATGAGGACAGAAAGCATTCCAGACATGGGAGACAGCCAGTGAAAGTGTGTAGAGTCAAGAGAAGGAGTGTCACTGGAGCACAGAATACATGGAGGGAGGTGAGTAAGGTGTAATAACATTGAACAGGTAGGAATGGGCCAGGTTATAAAGTGTTTTGAAGGACAAAGATTTTATGTTTGATCCTGGAGGTAATAGGGAGCCACAGGAGTTTATTGAATGGGGCAGTGAGGTTGATATAATCAGACCTGTGCTTTAGGAATATCAATTTTATAGCCAAGTAGAGGACAGACTGGAGTGGAGAGAGACTTGTGGCAGAAAGAACAACCAGTAGGCTATTGTATTAGTCTAATCATGGAAGCAGCTAGGTGGCAAAGTGGATAGAGCCTGGAGTCAGGAAGACCTGAGTTCTCCTCTGTCCTCAGACACTTACTAGCTGTGTGACTCTGGGCAAGTCACTTAACCCCATTGCCTCCAAAACAAACAAACAAAAAGCTATAGTCTATGTGGTGATGAGGGCCTAAGCAAAGTTGTGGCAGTATCAGAGGAAAAAGGGGGAGTATATACAAGAGATGTTATAAAGGTAAGATCAATAGAAGTTCGCAACTGATTGGATATGAAAAGTGAGAGGTAGTCAGGACTTGAGGATGGGTGACTAGGAGAACAGTAATTCCCTCAACAATAATAGGAAAATTAGGAAAAGAGGAGTTTATGGAGGAAACGTAATGTGTTTTTGCACATGTTGAGTTTAAGATGTCTGTGATATATCCAGTTAAAAATGTCAAATAGGTTGTTGGCGATATGAGACTGGAGGTCAAGAAAGAGGTCAGTCTTAAACCAGACACTTGATGTTTACTAGCTGTGTCACCCTGGGCAAGTCACTTAACCCCAATTGCCTCACCAAATAAAAAAAAAGAGGTCAAGTCTGGACAGTTAGACCTGAGAGTCATTGGCATAGGGATAACAATTGAATTCAGGGGAGCTAATGAGATTGCCAAGTGAAACACTATAGAGGGAGAAGAGAAGAGGGCACAAGATAGAGCCTTAGGAGACTCCTACTGTTTTGAGAACTAGGAGGTGCTAGGGATATAAAGGCAAAGATTTAGTAGTCCTTTTCTTCTAGAGGAGCTTTTTGTTGTTCAGTTGTGTCTGACTCCCCACGAACCCATTTGGTGTTTTTTTGACAAAGACCCTGGAGTGGTTTGCCATTTCCTTCTCCAACTCATTTTATAGTTGAGGAAAGTGAGGCAATCAAGGTTAAGTGACTTGCCCAGGATCACATAGCTGATAAGTGTCTGAGGCCAGATTTGAACTCAGAAAGAGGAGTCTTCTTGACTTCAGGTTGGGGGGCTCTATCCAATGAGCCACTTAGCTGCCCTTTCAAGGAACTTATGGTCTACCAGAAAACCATGACAGTGAGCCTTATGGTGACATAATCAGAACAGAATCATCTTTAGAAAAGAGTCTCTCAAAAGTAGTCTCTAATCAGAAGCAAACACTTCTGAGGAGGGACAGGGTCAAAAGAAAGAATAGAATAAATGGGAGGGCAGGATAGGATTAAGGGAAGTAGAGTTAGTTTTTCACAACATGACTACTATGGAAGTGTTTTGCACATGTGTAACCTATATTGAGTTGCTTGCCTTTTCAAGGAGGGTGGGTGGGGAGGGAGGAAGGGAGAAAATTTGGAACCCAAAGTTTTAAAACCACATGTTTAAAAAAATGTTTTCACATGCAACTGGGAAACAAGAAATACAGGAAATGGGATACAGAAATCTGTCCTGCCCAACAAGAAAGTAGAAGGAGAAGGGGATAAAAGAAGGGGGGGTAAAGATAGAAGGGAGGGCAGATTAGGGGAAGGGGTATACAGAATATGTGCCATCTTGGGGTGGGGGGAGGGGCGAGATAAAAATTTGAAACTCAAAATCTTGTGGAAGTAAATATTGAAAACTAAAAATAAATAAATTTTTAAAAAGAGTAGTCTCATCATTACCAAATGAAAAAGCAAAGCCATAGATGCAGCTGTAAAACTTCTCAACCCCTGCAATGATAGCAAAAATGTCTACTTGTCACTCAAGTGTAGCCCATTGCATACAGAAGGCACCAGTCATGAGGAAGAAGCAGCTGATGTCTTAGTACTACTGGATATTGTGAGATCAAACAAAAACTAATCCAGAGAAGTTTATGTTCATCATAAAACATTACATAAGATATAAAGTCAATCATTGGCAGCGTTCTGGAAAATATCCTCTTACTGACAAGTCCAGCTCCAGAACCAGAGAACACTCTCACAATCTGGTGAAAAAGTGACTGAGAAAGAACTACCTGTTACGGGAAGGAAAGTGTGATAGAAACTAAGTATCTTCAAAAAGGCTTGGTGTGCTTATTTTTTTTAATTTAGTGCAACATGGACTTCCTGGATTCTAATCTCAGCAGCATTAATTCAATAGAAATAACGTAGTGGTGATGTTGATGGTGAAGGTGGTGGTGACGGTGGTGGTGGTATGGTAGTAATGGTAGCAGTAGTAATGGTAGTAGTGGTGGTGGTGGTGGTGGTGGTGGTAGCAGCAGCAGCAACAACAGCAGCAAAAATAGCAGCAGCAGTATCACCAGTAACAGCGGTAGTGAGAGTGATGGTGAGAGAAGGAGGAACAGGAGTAAGAGTAGGAGCAGTAGTGGCAGTTAGTCTGTATTAAACTCCTAACTCTGGGGCCACCTCACTACTCCCTGTCCCCATCTCACTCTCTGTCTCACTTAAGAAGGCAATGAGGTTGCTCAGCAGAGAGAGCACTGAACCTTGAATCAGGAAGACCTAAGTTCAAATTTTGCCTCTAACTGTACTAGTTTGTATGACACTTGACAAGCCCTTTAAACCCCTGTATGCCTCAGTTTCCTCACTTATAAAATGAAGATGAGATTACTTTCCTCATCAATTGGAAGGATCAAATGAGATATTTGATAAGTGCTTTGCAAATCTTACAATGCTGTATATAGACTAGCTGTTATTTTCATTGGTGACATCATCCACTCTTATGGCTTTAATTATTATCTCTATGCAAATTACTTTCAGATCTATATATACAGTCCTAGACTCTCTCCTAAGATCCAGTCCCCATCACAAAATACCTATCAGACATTTATTTCAAACTGGATTTCCAGCAGGCATCTCAAACTCAACATGTCCAAAACAGAACTCATCATCTTTTCTTCAAAATCCACCCATTTTGTAAATTTCTCTGCTGCTGTCAAGGACGTCAATGCTCTTCCAGTAACTCAGTTTAGAACCTCAGTGTCATACTTAGATTCTCACTCTCTTATCCCCCATATCCAGTTTTACCAAGTTGTGTTGACACTACCTCAGCAACCATCTCTTGCATACATCCCCTTCACCCCTCCTGCAGGACCACCTCTCAAGTTCAGGCCCTCATCAGCTCTCACCTAGGCTATTGCAATAGTCTCCTCTCTCTGGTGAATCCTCCAAACATCCTCCAGGTCTAGCTGCATTACTCTCCTGCCCCATTAGCTCTAGAATAAATACAAAGTCCTCTGTTTTGGCTTTTAAAGTCCTCCACAACTTTTTCAGGATTACTTTATATTCATGTACTCTTCAGTCCAGCTCAACTGACTTTGTTGCTATTTCTGACTCATGATGTTTCTCTTCTCATGACACTGCTCATCTTTGCACAGACTGTCCCCTATGCCTGAAACGGGCTTCTCCCTTCCCTCACAACCTCCACCTCCATCTCTTAGAATCCCTCCTTTGTTGTTGTTCAGTCATTTCAGTTTTGTTACACACATATATGGGCATGTATATGTATATGTGTGTGTATATGTATATGTATGTATGTATATATGTGTATTATGTGTGCACATGTGTGTACATATATAGAGAATAAATATAAGGTGAAAAATACAAATGTAGTCAAAGTAGTTAGTAATAATAATAATGAGTAGTTAATAATAATTGTTGTTTAGTCATTTCTGACTCTTCATGACTCCTTTTGGGGTTTTGAGTGGTTTGCCATTTCCTTTTCCAGCTAATTTTACTGTTGAGGAAACTGAGGCAAACAGGGTGAAGTGACTTGTCCAGCTTCACACAGCTAGTAAGTGTCCCAGGCCAGACTTGAACTCCTGAGTACCGCACTCTATCCAATGCACCACCTAGATACCCACTAGACAAGAGTTTACATTTATATAGCATTTACACTGTTCCACAGTGCCAGGTACTGCACTGTACTTTATGATTACTACCTCATTTGATCCTCACAACAGCCCTGGGAGGGAGGTGCTATTACCATCTCCATTTTACAAATGAGGGAACTGAAGCAAACAGAAATTAACTGGCTTGCCCAGGATCACACAGCCAGTAAGTGTCTGAGGCTGGATTTGAACTCAGCTTTTCCTGGCTCCAGGTTTAGCATTATATGCACTGAGTCAGCTACATGTTCTCATTAAATATACAGTAATTAGGGAGGGAAGACACTAGCATATCAGGTGTTCAGGAAAGGTTTCATGCAGAAGATGGAGCTTGAGCTGTCACTTAAAGGAAGAGAGAGCCTCTGTGAGGCAGATGCAAACAGGGAATGCATTCTAGGCATGGAGGACAACCAGTGCAAAGGGATGGAGACAAGTGATGGAGTGGTGTGTGTGTGAACAACAGGGAAGCCAGTTGGGCTGCATCACTGAGTGTAGGAGAGGGAGTCAGGTCTAATGAGGCTAGAACAAGAGGCTGAGGCCAGGTAATGAAGGGCTTCAAAAGCTAAACAGAGGAATTTGTATTTTATCCTAGAAGCAATAGGAAGCCACTGGAGTTGATTAAAGCAGTAGCATCGCATGGCCAGATCTGTGCTTGCCCAAGAAGAATTGCCTTAGCTGTGGTGTGTAGGATGAACAAGGAGAGACCTGAGGCAGAGAGATCAATGAGGAAGCTGCTGCAATAATCTGGGGGAGAGGTGACGCAGGCCTGGGCTCAGAGGCCAATCTCAGTGTTCTTTCCATCATTCTCTTACTACCTCTGTTTGAAAACCTAGGTTCTTCTCCTAGCTGGATCACTAACTATATAACCTCAAGCAAGTCACTTCAGAGGATTTCAAGATCATAGACTTAGAATTGTAATGTGGGGGGCGGGATAGGATGAAGGAAAGTATACTTAGTTTTTCACAACATGACTACTATGGAAGTGTTTTGCATAACTATACATGTATAACCTGTATTAAGTTGCTTGTCTTCTCAAGGAGGTTGGATAGGGAGGGAGGAAGGGAGAAAATTTAGAACCCAAAGTTTTAAAAACAAATGTTAAAAAAAATTGTTTTCACACGCAACTGGGAAATAAGATATACAGGAAATGGGGTATAGAAATCTATCCTGCCCTACAGGAAAATTGAAGGGGAAAGGGATAAGAGAAGCAGGGGAGAGATAAAAGGGAGGGCAGATTAGGAGAAGGGGTATTCAGAATGCATGCTATCTTGGGGTGGGGGGAGGGATGAGATGGGGAGAAAATTTGGAACTCAAATCTTGAGGAAGTGAATCTTGAAAACTAAAAATTAATTAATTTAGGTATATAAAAAAAGGAATTGTAATGGATTCTTAGGGCTCCCAAATTCCTTGTTTGCACATGAAGACACTGAGGTGCAGAGAGTCAAACTGACTTACCCACAGTCACGTAGCCAGAGAAAGGCAGCACCAAGGTCAAGTACTCTAAGAATAGACCCAGAATCCCCTCCAGATGAAGCACTGTCTCTCACCTCTCTGGACCCCAGCTTCTTCATCTTTGAAAGGAGAGACTCAGACTTGGTGATCAAAGGTGTAATGTTTAAGTCATTAGACGTAGCATAGCTCACCAAATGAAAAAGCCCACCCAAGATCTGTGACATATGCTGATGGGAAGCATTTATAATAACAATATAATAACAGTGGCTAGCATTTATATATGTTATCTCATCTGATCCTCACTACAACCCTGACAGGGTGGTAAGTACTATTATGATCTCTATTTTACAGATGAGGAAACTGAGGCAAACAGCACTTAAGTGAGTTGCTGAGGGTCACACAGTTAATTAGTGTCTGAGGCCAGATTTAAACTCAGGTCTTTCTGACTACAGGTATAACACTTAATCCGCTCACTGCCTGCTCCATCCAGGAGAAAGAAATGCCAAATTGATTACCTCCAGTACTGGGAGGGGAAGGTGATGTTTTCTATTACTGTGTGGAAGTTCTCAGAGTTCCAAAGTGGACATGAGGCTGTGAGGTCTCCTCTTTGTAGTTACATACCCTTCTACATAGGAAGATTTAAGCTGAGATTGGCTTCTATGTGTCTGGGCTTAAACTTCACAGAAAGTCCCTCATGATAATGTTCAAAGTATCCACGGTTAAAATGTGTCTCTATAGTACCAGACACATAGCAGGAGCTTAACAAATGCATGTTGGTGACGGACTGGTTGTGTTACTGGTCCACTGACCACTTACTTTGGGTGGACTTGGACAAAGATGGAATTTCTGGGCTACATTTTTGTCAGCACAGCATTGAATCAAATCTAGGCAAGATTTTAAAAACCACAACTTATCTTAAATACCAATAGGGATACAAAACAATTTAGAGAGTTTAGTTTATGGTCACACAGTTAGCTATATGTGGCTTAGATTTGTCCACTCCCCAAAGCCCTGTTTATACTCTGTAAATTAGGTGCTATGTTTCCAGGGTATAATTATAGGGTGACACCAGAACAAGGTATTTGGGTCAGCCTTCACAGAAGCTTAGAGTTGGAAGGAAAATCAAGGTCTTTACTCCAACTCATATCTTAGCGGAAAATCCACCTACGACATCCCTTAAAAGAGTCTCACCAGCCTTCCTTTGATGTCTTCTAGTGGGGATCAACCCACTGGTTCCCAAGGCAGCCCATTTCACCCTGGGCTAGATCTAATTTTTAAGGTATGGGTTTTTTTTCTCACACTGAGATCCAATCTATCTGTCTTCAATTTCCACCTGCTGCTCCCAGTTCTAGCACTTGGAGTAGCACTAGACAACAAGTCTTTGCTTTTAGTAGTTCTTCAAAGACTTGAAGACATAAATCAGTGTCTCATCTAAATCTATTCTTCAACAGGCTAAACATTACGAATCCCTTCAAGTGATCCTCATATGGCACGGTCTAGGCCTTTATCACCCTGGTCACTGTCCTTTGGGCATGCTACAGCTTATCCATTTCCTTCTTAAATTATAGTGCATAGAACATAATAGTTGGAGTTCTCATTAGGACAAAGTATAGCAGGACTATTACTTGCCTCTTTTGAATATTGAGTTTCTGTTGAAAGCAGCCTAAGACTACATTATTGGTGGTTAGTTGGCACAGTGGATAGAGTGAAAGGCCTGGAGTCAGGAAGACTCTTCTTCCTGAGTTCAAATCTGGCTTCACAAGTTGTGTGACCCTGGGCAAGTCACTTAACCCTGTTTGCCTCAGTTTTCTCACCTGTAAAATGAGCTGGAGAAGGAAATAGCAAACCACTCCAGTGTCTCTGCCAAGAAAACCCCAAATGGGGTCGTGAAGAATCAGACACAGAACAACAACAAGAAGACCATGTTAGTTTTTGTGCCAGCCATGTTACCAGAGTGACTTATGTTAGCCTTACTTTCTATTAAATCCCCGTTCACAAGAACTCTTAGCCAGCCATACTATCCCTCCATAGTGTAGTTGTGAAGTTTTGAAAACACTTTCATGACTTTATATTTGTCCCTATTGAATTTAATCTTATCAGATTCAACTCATCATTTTTGGTTAAGATATTTTTGGATGCTTATCATATCACACAATGTGCTGGTTATGTGTCCCAGCTTCATGTTATTGGCATATTTCATAAGTAAATCTCCTATAGCTTCATCAATAAAATTGTTGAACAATATAAGGCTTAGGCCAAATTCCTTGAATACCCCACTAATGACCTCCCTCCAAGTTGGCACCAATCCACTAATGGCTGATAGATTCTAGAGTTCAATCTGCTCTGAATCAACCTAACTCTGCCCCTGCCATTACCTCTCCATTTTGTCCAAAAGGAGAAGTTGAGAGACTTCATCAAACATTTGCTGAAATCCATGTATTTCTAGGTTTATTTCTATGGCATTTCCCTGACTAAGCAGTCTAGTAACCTTGCTTAAAAAAAAATCTGATAAAGCTTGTTCTTGATTTTCCCTCCAGGCTTCACTCCTTTGGATTTCTCAGTCATGCCCCCACAATCCTCCACAAAATGAAAGATCACATTAGCCTTGGTACTCATACCTCATCAGGACTCTGTGCCCCTGAGGGCCCCTCTGGTTAGAAGGTAGAGGAGGCGAGTTCTTCCCACAGCCTCTAGTTAAGGAGGGTGGCCATACTAGCCATCTTTTTATTTTCCACCTGGCTTTGGTCCTTTGGACTTCTCAGGCCCAGGAAATAGGTACTTTCCCTCTCCATTTCCTTTTCAGCTTCCTTTTATGTGCTGCCTTCATTATGTTAGAGTGTGAGCTCTTTGAGGGCAAGGACTTTTTTTTATTTGTATTCCTAATGCCTTAGCCCAGTGCCTGGCATGTAGTAGTGCTACTTAATTAATGTTTATTGATTGATTGACAAAATGACTTCTGGTGATCATTTCTTCCTTTTGCGAAGTTTTTTGAATGCTCACAAATCATCTCTTTAATAATATAGTCTAGAATTTTTTTCCAGGAATCAAACTCACTGACCTATAGTTTTCAGACTCTATCCTCTTCCTTAAAAAAAAAAAAAAGAAAACTGGGGCATTAGTTGTCCCTCTCCAGTCCTGAGGATCTCTCCCCATTCTCCAAGTTTCAATGATCAGTGACAGAGATTCAGTAATCATATACATCAGGAGACCTGTATCGTCTCAATAGGATGTCTGAACAGATACAGCTAAGTTAACTGGGATTGAGACACAGCCCAGGGCAAAGCCAAAGAACCTTTGAAAGACAGCTACCTATGTGATATGATTCAAGAATGGCTAAGCATGGTCCCGATCCCAACAATTTCTTCCTACTACCTAAAATTATACTATTTGTCACATGTCGGGGTCTAAATGACATTTTTTACATTTTGGAAGTTCTATATCAAAATAGAAATGATCCTGGAAAAGGTAACATCCTAAGCCTTATTAAGGATGGGTTGACAGCTAGCTAAAGAACCAAAAACTCTGCAAGGATGGGAGACAACATAGATGTCATGTGGGTAGGATGGAAGGAGAGAGAGAGAGAGAGAGAGAGAGAGAGAGAGAGAGAGAGAGAGAGAGAGAGAGAGAAAGTATCTGGAAAATGGTTTTCATCACTTTTTTTTTAATCAGAACTCTTTAAACTCTTTCCTGACCGTAAATTCCCTATGTCCCTGATTCAACAGAAAGAATCTAAAGTTCCTCTTTCAATACCAACATCTACTGATATACACACTAAAGATTAACCCCAAAACAATGCATATGCTGGGGAAGAAACTGCTGATTTTTAAGGACCTTTCCCTAAGCCCAAGGAATGTTAGTTACAATCCAGTCACAGAAGATGAACACCAAGCCTGTTCTCTAATTGATTCTCTTATTGAAATGTATATTAGAGACAGATGACGAGATTACACTACAACTACAGACAGACAAGTCAGATATTACTTAGGCAAGAGGAGATCTGGGGAAATTCCAGGGTCTCTTGACTTATGGTTAGTACTAGTTTATGAATCCTAAGAATCTCAGGCAATGGTTTAGATGGGGATTCCACCAAGAACAGAGAATTGCAATAGTTCTGGAAGAGATGGAAAGTTTCAGTTTAAGAAAGGAAGACAGCTGAATCTGTCATTTCTCCTGTGGGTACAAATTGAATTCAGAGGATAAAGCCACTTAAGAGAACCAAATGCCCAGGCTTCTCTTAGCATAGATTTGAGACACCATGAGAAATACTTTTTGGTTATAGCCAATTACTACTTTTGTTGTCTTGGAATTTATAGCTCCCTTCTACAGAAAGACTGCATAGCTCAAAAGGAAGAACTCTGACTTGAGTCAGAGAATATGGTTTGAATCATACTTTTGACCCTTACTACCTGTGTGACCATAAAGAAATCAATAAAGTTCCCTGCACTTCAGTTTCCTCATACGTAAAATGAGGGGACTGGTTAGGTGGGCTCTACTGTCCCTCCTAATTCTAGCTTTTGTTGTTGTTCACTCACTTTCAGTTATATCCAATTCTTCATGACCCGATTTGGGGTTTTCTTGGTAAAGATACTGGAATGGTATGCCATTTCCTTCCCTGGTTCATTTTACAGATGAGGAAAGTGAGGCAAACAGGGTGAAGTGACTTGCCCAAGGTCATGTAGCTAGTAAGTATCTGAGACCAAATTTGAACTCATGAAGATGAATCTTCCTGACCCCAAGACCAGCACTCTATCCACTGCACCACCTAGCTGCCCTGATTAAGTTCTAGCTACCTGATTATGAGATTTCTAATTGCAAACACTCCCATCATAAATTTATTGTATTTAAAAGACTTCTGGATTTTAGTGCAGTGGACTTGAATCCCTAGTCCAACTCAGTGATTTACTCTGTACTTAAGAGACCTTGAGCAAAGAATTTAGTCTTTGTGGCCCTTAGATTTTCCACCTACAAAATGAAAGGGAGAGACAAAATCGAATGTCTCTTCCAAATCTAAATCTTTTGAACTTAAATGACAAAATGTCTTCACAAGGTCTGGACTATTTCATGTCTTCCTAATTGGAGAGCTGCAGTTTACCTCTAGTCAGTTGAACATAGTTGTAAAGGGGATTTGACTTTGGGCATATAGCCAACCATCTAAACTACCCATAAGCAAAAGCCAAGATTATAGCTTCCAATTGTTCAAAGGCTATTTAAAAGAGGCCCCATGGTTAATGTCTTGTAACCCTCATCTGTTCAGTCCATACAAAACACGAACTTTGATGATTTTTACCGCTGATAAAGCTAAAGTAAAAGGTGAAGGGACATTTATGCATCATAATTTTGTCACAAAACCAGAAACAAATTGCCTTCTTCTATTTGAAGAATCACTTGATTTCTATTTGTCTGAAGAAATATAACAACAAAATGATAACCACAGCCTTGCGTGACTCTACTAAAAAAAAATATAAGGAAGTCCTCTGTCCATATTGAAGACGGTGGCAAACATCTCTAAACAGCCATGATTCATGGCAACATCATTTAACTAACAGCCTGACCACCAAAGGAAGTGTGTCAAAGGACATGTGCCATGAAAGAAGAAAACAAAACCTCAAGAGGGCACAAGCAAGTTTGCAGCTCCTGTTCCAAGGTGTGACCCAGGTCAATGAGGGAAGGAAGGAAAACATTTCCAAAGTCACTAAAGTTACCTAGACAGTAGAGAGTGAAAACAGTTCAGGACCACCAGGTGGGTGACCAAAGTATTGAATTTTTCTGGATCACTGTTTGTAAATGAGAAAATAGAAAAAGAGGAATACTCTCCCTGGATTTTCCATAGAGCTTTTCATGAAAAGTAAATATTAATAATGGCAATGTCTCAATCACCTTTTTGCAATACTCAGTGTATTTAATAAGCATGCAAACAGAGGATTTTATTAAACAGATTTTTCTTGTAGTTGTTGCCTAGAAGCAGCCTAATTCTCTTTTCATAGAACCACAAAACCTTTGAAGTTTCTGGAACAAAAGAAGAATTCCTATTTTCCACTTCTGTGGTGGGAGGACTAAATTTTCTCATTGCCACATCAAATTTCAGAGGGTCACTTTCTGGTGATTTCCCTGTCTCTGGTTCTAAGTGACAGGACAGGGAGTGGAGTTGAAATGAAGTAACAGAAGTAACATTTTGTCCAAAAGAATCAGCTCCAGCTGTATGTCCGGTCATAGCAGACAAGAGAAAGTAGGAAAGAAAACAGGAAAACTCTAGATCAGCAGATGATTGATTTCCATGGTAACCTTTAACTAACATGGGACCAAGTGCATCAGTTTGTTTGTTTGTTTGTTTGTTTTTCCCCACCTTGAAAAACAGGCATATGGATTAGCTACTATTATGCATATGTGTCCTGATGCAAATGAAAGTGTAGGTTTGGGAGTTCAAAGCCAACCTCTCTTACTCTTATTGAAGGTATGCCAACACTGGGAGGAGGAGTATGAAAGTGATTCAGGTTCTGGAAAAGGCTCCCACAAATGCACAACCCACTTCCAGCACCTTTGCTAGGGCCTGCCTTCCTCCTCTCCTTGGCCTCACCCTCTGAAAATATTCCAGATATCATTGATTGGAGCATCTGAAAGAGCAGGTAAATAAAAGTCAGGGCAGGTAGGCAAGAGTAAATGTGGTGATATCACTTTTCTCCTTCAACTAAGGAGGAATCTAGAGGAGAGAGTGGAGGTAGGACCAGAGAGTGAGAACTGTAAAACTTGTTTTAGTTTTGGATTCTTTTCCCCCCTGAAATTCCCACTCAGATAATACCTGGCACAAGCTCAGATTGTGTTACTATTTAAAAACTGGATGAAAAATGTCATTCTACATATTTACTGATTAGAAAAAAAAAGAAAGAAAAACACAAGGAAGAGATCATAGCCAGAGAGCTGCAAGGGACCTCAGAGGAAATGGAGGCTCAAAGAAGTTAAATTACTTGTCCAAGGTCACCTAGATAAAGGTCACTCCTTTTTATTAGCCCATTTCCAGATGGACCTCACTTTACACAGTTCAAATGCAACCAAAATAGAGTGTACAAATGAAATCATGTGTAAATATTTTTAAATCATTGAAAAACTTAGACTTTTTAAAGGAATCAGTGCTTAACACAATGTTTAGCAGATAGTAAACACTTAATAAAATACTTGTTACCAACTGACTGACTAATTGACAGAATCCTATAGTCAATTTTCTTATAAATCAATGAATATTTCTATAAAGCCAGTAATTGCCCCCCCTTAATTTTGTTATTGTTATAAAATACTTTTGTACATCAGATTTTCTTAAGGGAGGGTAAGCTTGTATAAAAGAAAATATGTTGTTGTTGTTTTTTACAAACAATGATGCAGTTCCTATTTCTAATTTCTACCCTGCCTAAAAATGGGTAGTGTTACCAAGAAGAGCATAGGCTTTGAGAATCAAAAAGGTAAGACATTGCTGATTTCCTATGGTGAGGAATAGAGTCATAACAGGGAGGAGGAAGAGGACACAGAAACTTGACTTTCCTCATATAATTTTGTTAATAACTGACATGACACAATATGCATACTACCCTATGTAGAGAAGCCAGGGTAGGTAAAGCATAAATTCAATTGGCCAGAGTTTAAGGACCATGGAAAAGGGACTATCTTACTATTGGGTTAGTAGTTGTTTCAGTTTTGTTTTAGTTTTATTTGTTTTTTACTCCTTCTATACCAAATCATAGCTATCTATTTCCCTCATCACAAAAAAAAATGCTTAAAATAGAAAAGACTCATGAGCATTCACTGACAAATACTTAAAACATGAAAAGTTAACTCATAACTCCTATCATTGGGAAAGAATCCCAAGAGACTTGTTGAACTGCTAAACAGATACTTCACATTCACTTCAGATCTGTACTGGCTAAACAGCAGCTCACAGTCCCCAAATGATCTGGTCAATCAGCCATACATGGATCATCCATCTGGAGGTGGTCATGTTTTGCTCCAAGAAAGATATCATGGTAAGGAGTACCTCCCACCATTGACAGTCAGTAACCACAAACTCCCAACCTCTCCAACTCATGAGGAAGTAACCTGGGCTGAAAATCTCCGTCTCCCAAGATCCATGTTCAGTCACCCATGCTTAGGGGGCAAAATTGCTTTTTTTGGTTTAGGTATCAGAACCATATTTGTGTCATAAAAGAATTTTGGAAGAACATCTACTTTGCCTATTATTCCAAATGGTTCATTTAGTGTTGGAATTAATTATTCTTTAAATGTCTGGTACAATTCACTTTTGAATTCATGTGCTACTGGGGATTGTTTTAGGGAGCTCATTTATGGCTTGTACAAATTTTTTCCTAAGATAGGGTTGTTGAAATATTTTATTTCCTCTTCCGTTAATCTGGGCAATTTATATTTTTGTAAATAGTCTCCACTTTGGGGCTATGTTGAGGGCCCCTGTTTCCTGGTAGCTCCAAGTATTAGTGTTCCTCTTTGCTCTGGAATTGTGATGTGGAAATGACTATGGGCAATGCAACAGGGTCCTACAACTAATGCCAGCAAAGGGTCTCCTCTAATTTCTTTCTCACCAGCTGTCTTACATACCCTTAGTGTTTCCTGGCTCTTTCCTGTTACTGCTGTTGTCACAGCAACCTGCAAGGTCTGCTGCTGGTATTGCAGCCGCATGCACTCTGGGTTGGCTCCTACCTCAGTATCTCAGAACTCTCCTTTTAACCTCCTTACCTGTCTTGAGCTGGAAAAAAATGTCTTACCCGAACATTTTGTTGGCTCTGCCGCTCTAGAATTCAATTTGGGTATTGTTTTAGAGTTATTTGGGGGAGAAATGTTAGGAGAATTCAGCTGCCTCTACTCTGCCATCTTGGCTCTGCCCTAATTTCTACTATTGTTATTCCAATCCTCATTTTGCAACCATAATGTTACATACCATAAAAATGGAAGAATTCAGTGTCTTATAACTGGGGGCTGGATTGAAGCACTTTTTAAGGGGCTATGTACATAAAAACTGTAGACCAATTTCCCTAATGAATATTGATCAAAAAAATTTTAAAAGATTCTAGCAAAATTACAGTAATATATCACAAATATCATATACTATGACCAGGTGAGATTTATACCAAGAATGCAAAGCTGGTTCAATATTGGGAAAACAATCAGCATAGTTGGCCATATCAACAATAAAACTCATGTGACTATCTCAATAGATGCAGAAAAAGATTTTGACAAAATACAACACTCATTTCTATTAAAAACACGGCAAAGCATAGGAATGAATGGAGCTTTCCTGAAAATGATAAGTGGTATCTAAAGCAAGAGCAAGCAATACCATACACCAAGATAAGGGTAAAATGGTACATGATTTGGACATAAAGGATTATATAAGCAAATTAGAGGAGCACAAAAAATTTCCCCTTTCAGATCTATGGATAAGGAAAGAATTTATGACTAAACAAGAAATAAAGAGGATGCAGGAAGTAAAATGGATAATTCTGATCACATGAAATTAAGCAGTTTTTGCACAAAGAAAACCAATTCAGCCAAGATTAAAAAGAAAGTCAGAAACTTGGGGGAAATTACAGCATGTTTCTCCAAAAAAAGCCTCATTTCTCAAATACAAAGGAAACTGAGTCAAATTTATAATAATATGAGCCAAATATACAAAGGATATAAAAGGCAGTTTTCAGAAAAAGAAATCAAAACTCTCTATAGTCATATGAAAATATGCTCTAAATTGATTAAAGAAATCAAATTAAAATAATTCTGAGGTACTACCTAACACCTATCAGATTGCCTAACATGACAGAAAAGGAAAATAAAGAATGTTGGAAAGGATGCGAAAAAATTAGGACACTAGTGTACTGTTGATGAAGTTATGAACTGATCCAACCATTCTGGAGAGCAATTTGGAACTATATCCTAAGGGCAATTGAGCTGTGCATATCCTTTGACCCAGTAATAACACTCTTCAGTCTGTATCCCAAAGAGACCAAAGAAAAAGAAAAATAACCCATTTGTACAAAAATATTTATAGCAGCTTTTTTTTGTGGTAGCAAAGTATTAGAAGCTGAAGGGATGCCCATCCAATTGGAGAATAGCTGAACATGCTATGATAAATTATTATGATGGAACACCATTGTGTTATAAAAAATGATGAGCAGGATGGTTTCAGAAATACCTGAGAATACTTATATGAACTCATTCAAAGTGAAGTGAGAAAAGCCAGGAGAATATTGTACCCAGTAACAGCAATATTTTATGATGACCAATCGTGAATGACAGCTGTTCTGATCAATCCAAGACAATTCCAAAGGACTTATGATGAAAAAAAGCTATTTGCTTCTGGAGAAAAAACTGATGAAGTCTGAGTACAGATTGAAGCATATTGTTTTTCACTTTTTCACTTTATTTTTCTTTCTTTTTTTCTTGAAGCAAGGCTAGTATGGAAATACGTTTTGCTTGATTTCACACGTATAATTCATATGACATTTCTTGCCTTCTCAATGGGAGGGGAGGGGAGGGAGGGAGGTTGAGAATTCAGAACTCAATTTTTTAAATAAAAAAATACTGCTTTTAAAAAGGAATAACAATAGTGCCTCCATCATCACATTGTAAGGAAAGTGCTTTGTAAACAGTGGAATGCTATAGAATCATGGATTATTATTATTTCAGTAACTGTTGGTTTGTTTTGTCTTACAACACAAAGACTAAAACCCAGAAAGAAATGGTTCCTCTCTTCATATGAAGCATGTTTATCAATTAGTGCAAAACAAACATGGTTTGATCTTTTAGGTGCTTTTTTATGCCTATGCACACACACACTGTGTGTGTGTGTGTGTGTGTGTGTGTGTGTGTGTGATGGTAAAATTATAGGATATTAGATCAAAAGCTAGAGGTCATCCAGTTCAACCTTCTCATTTTACAGATTAGGAAACTGAGGTCTTAAAAGGTCAAGAGATTTGCCCAAGCTCACTGAGTTGATAAGTAGCAGAAACAAGATTTGAACCCAGGTTGCCTGACTCCAAACCTAAAACTCTTTCCATTGTACTGTATGTGTATCTATACACACGTTACGTGTATGTAAAGGGAAGTAAACAAAGTTGGCTAATGGGGTACATTGCCCTCTTTTGGAAAACTCAGGCACCAATCAATATTCATTTAGCACCTATTATAAGTGAGACACTGTGACAAGTGTTGGGGATACAAAAAAAGGACAAAAGATAGCCAGCCATTAATCTTCCTCCTTTTCTATTGCCTATACCCCATCCTCAACCAATGACCTACATTCTTTGTTTCTCATTTAGATTCCTAGAGCCTTATTAATGCAAATTCCTGTGAGGATATATAAACATTATATAAACATATCCTGTGTGGATATACGCATCATGAGCATTTATACCATTTGATTTCAAAGATGGTGTTACTACTGAAGTCGGTTGCTTCCCATGCTATGTACCTATGGAGGGTATTTCCTAGGTCAGCAGTTATGACCTACATTTGTACTGTGTGATGCTCTTTGTGGCTTTGTTTTTTTCCTCCCATTGGCCCCATGACGCCTTTGCTTCCAGTAGCTGCCCCATCTCTGGCTGCTGCATGGCAGGTGACTCCCCAGCAGTTTTCATTATTTAACAAATGCAGACATATAGTCAAGGACTGGGTCAGCATATGAAACCTGAGCCTAAGCCCTGGATCAGCTGGCTATGGTAAGATGATGGAAAGCCTTCGGTAACAGAAGGAGGACACTTTGTCTGGTTTATACTACAAACCAGATGAGTAATGCCTAAAGAGGCTTATTTTCAGTCAGAGTCATCACATGACACTTCTCTTCTGTCCTACATTAACCACATCTACTTTACATCAGTAAGCAAGCAAAACGAAAGCATCCAAGTAGCATGTTATAATGGGCTTTTACCATAGCTTCCCTCAAATTCAAACACTGACACCCGTCTTCACCCCCTCTTCCCACAAAAGTCCACACACTGTGTAGCTACTTCTCCTTCCCCCCAGGTATGATATTAAGGCTATACCTTCACTCACATTCAAATTTTCCCATTTTACTAGGTATTGTCTATTAATATTATTGTGCAGTTTATTAATCTTTGTTTCTACCAAATAGAATCATGCTTGGCTTATGTGAATGAAAGAATGAATGAAAAAGCATTGAAGTGATTTCTATGTGCCAGGCACTGAGGCAAATACTGGGAATAGAAATTTTTAAAAAGTGAAAGGGTTCCTACTCTCAAGAGCTTCACTCTCTAAGTAGGAGATGAAAGAAGGAAGGAAGGAAAGAAAGAGAGAGAGAGAGAGAGAGAGAGAGAGAGAGAGAGAGAGAGAGAGAGAAAGAGAGAGAGAGAGAGAGAGAGAGAGAGAGAGAGAGAGAGAGAGAGAGAGAGAGAGAGAGAGGAAGGAGGAAGGAAGAAGGAAGAAGGAAGAAGGAAGGAGGAAGGAAGGAAGGAAGAAGAAGAGGAGGAGGAAGGAAGGAAGGAGGGAAGGAGGAAGGAAGGAAGGAAGGAAGGAAGGAAGGAAGGAAGGAAGAAGGAAGGAAGGAAGGAAGGAAGGAAGGAAAAGAAAGATTAACTTTAGGTAGGATGGAAAGGCAGAAAGGTCCTAAGTGTACAATAGTAGAATGTACTACTTGGGAGTTACATCAATATGCCAGATGATGGTACAGGGCAGAGAACCAAGGCAGATAGTAAAGTCTGGTGGTTCTCCATCTCACCAGAAGGAAGGAGTTTCATTTGATCCAAGCCATGTGAGCAGTCAAGTATCATGGACCTGTGTAACCTAAAAGCTTATGTTTCCTTTCTTAGATGTGGTATTCTTCCTGTATAAGACTCTTCTTTTTTCCTTAAAGTCCAAAGAATATCCCTCAATCAGTGGCACATGATAGACAGTGATAGGACATTTTCCAATTAGTTCAGTTCTACTGACATTTATTAAACATCTACTCCGTGTTCAGTATTGTCTGACGATACAAGTCATCTACTCAGCTAGGTGGTGTGGTGGATAGAATGCTGGGACTGCAGTAAGGAAAACCTGAGTTCAAATCCAACCTCAAACACTTATTAGCTGTTTGACCTCGGGCAGGTCACTTTAATCTTTATCTTAGTTTCCTTAACAGAAAATTGGAGATAATGATAGTACCCAAGATTGTTATGAGGCTTAAATGAGGTAATATTTGTAAAGTACTTAACATAGTGTCTGGCACATAGTAACCAGTATACAAATGCTATTTTTTCTTTCTCAACATAGGAAGTAAGCATTTCAAGATTGCCTGGGAATTCAAGAATTTTTACCACGTTACATACAATAAAATGTATTGGCAATATATAATACCTGTGCTAGTATTATAGAGGCAATATGTTGTAGTGTAATGGTTCCCAACTTTTTTCCCATGAACCTCTTTCAACAAAAACAATAAAAATGTATTGTGAACCCCTAGGGTAATTTAATATGCTAATCACAATATTTTGAAAAAATTTACAACTTATGACATTGTTAAAACATTTTAACATGAACCCTTTTGCATTATTATTGAAAATCCCCAAGTGGTTAGCAAACCACTAAATAGGAACCACTATGGATAGAGGGCCACAGAGCCAGGGAAATCTTGGTTCTAGTCCCATCTCTGACACATACTGGCTATATGACCCTGCACTACTCATTTATCCACTTAGTGCTCTATTTAGGCAACACTCTAAGATGTTATATTGCAGAGAAAGTGCTTACCTACATTGATAGGGGGAGTTTCCTCCCTTGGGAGATACTTACAGCAATGAAATCACAAGTCAAATCCCCATCTATACGCCCAAAGTGGTTTAAATTTAGAATCCTGAGAGCTGAATGTTATACTAAATATACTTTCTGTGCATTGGATCTGTGATTGGTGAGGAACTTATCTCCATGAGTCATGACTTGATGTCTCAATACCTACGGGATGCTACTTAACATTGATATGACATATTCCATCAATCATCACATTTATGTAGCCCCTACAAGGCCCTAGAACTAGAGGCAGAAGATGTGGTAGGATTGTGGGCAAACCACATAACCTAACCTCTCTGAGAATGAGTTTCCTTATTTATAAGGTGAAAATAATAACTCTTTGCCACCTTCCTTATAGAGTTCTTGTGATGTAATACATACACAGTACATCATAACCACAAAGCATTAAGCAAATGTGTTCTCATCATTATCATCAACAACAACACTTCAGTTCTTACGAGCAAAAGTTCATAATTCTAGAGCTGACAGAAACTTCATAGGTCATATGTTACACACCTCACTCATTTTGCAGAAAAGGAAATTGAGACCCAAGGAGATTGAATGATTGCCAGAGATCCTATATGTAGTAATGTCAGAGGCAGCATCTAAACCATCCGACTCCTACTACTACAAGGGATCTAAGGTATTTTCTACGTGGTTATACCCTCTCCAACAATGCCAGTCACAACTCAATCTTCTCATCTCACGTGATTCCTGTCCATGGCTTCCCATACATTTTCAACAGAGTAGAGGTTTCTTTTAGTTCTTTTAGTATTCTGTGGAAATTAATGAAGCACAGAGGCAACCCATTGATTATTTCTCACTCTCACCATATAACCCTCCTTTTCAGCCATACAATCCTCTGATGATATCCTTTACCTTAATTCTCTTGGGAAATTCTTGAATAGTAATGCCTTGTAGCAGCCTACTCATAACCACAATGTGCTTCTCCATTGCTCTTTGGGTGATGCTTAATTTCAACTTTCTTTCTTCCTTCCTTCTTTCCTTCCTCCCTTCCTCTCTTACTCTCTCTCCTCCTCCTCCTCCTCCTCCTTTTTCTTCCTCTTCCTCTTCTCTTCTCCTTCCTCTTCTTCTTCTCATCGTCATCACCATCACCATCATCATAATAATCTGTATTAATAAACAACATTCTCTGTCTTTAAGAGTTTTCACTATAAATGGGAGAAAAGTGATAGATGCATCAAAAGATGGCTATCCACATTAGGCAATCTACGACAAGCTTCAAATAAATGATGTTTATAATAAGTATGAAGAAATTAGGAGGGAAAGACCATCTTGAGTTCTGATGCTCAAGCAAGGTTACATGGAATGGATGAGATATTATCTAAGTTGGAGAGAAGGGAAGGGAGAGTTCACTTCACATGGGAGAGAAGAGAAGCAGAAACAAGAATGTGCAAGAAACGTTTAAGGCACAGGGTGGACTGGTCTGGCTGGGTTAGTAGACTCATGTCAGGAAACAGAATCATCCATTACTGCTTACAAGGACCCTCAGGGGCCATCCGGTTAATCTCTTTATCTTATGGCTGAGGAAACTAAGGCCTAGGGAAGGTAAGTGAGTTGCCTTAGTTCCTAAAAGTGATAAACATCAGAGCTAAGATTTGAACTAAAGTCTATTCATGTTGCATATCAGTGCCCTTTTCACTGTACCAAACTGTGTCCCTCAGTAGTGAGAGGTAAGTTTGGAAAGGTGATCTGGGGCCAGGTTGCAGTGAGCCTTGAAGGCCAAGATAAGAAATCTGGACTATTTCATATGAGCATTGGAAAGTTGATCATTGAAGATTTGGGCCCAGGAAAGTGAGATAATGAAGGAAATATTTTTAGAAATGTGCTATATTATCTTACCTACATCTGGAAAGATCTCTAGTTAAGAACTTCATATTATTGATTTAAAAAAAAACTTTTAAGTAACTGTCAATACTGTGATCCCTGACTTGTATCTAGGAAATGAGAATTTGAGAAATGAAGTCACTCCTCTGACATCATAAAACAAGCTTGTTACAGAACTGAGGGAAGCCAGATTCTCCATTCTTAAAATAATTTGAAGTATAGAAAAGTTAAAAGACCTCAGTTTTAGTACCTGTTCTTCTATTATTAACTAGCATAACCTGGAGCAATCATTGCTTCTCAATGCCTCAGTTTCCTCACATGTCAAATGGTGAATGGTAACTACTATAACAATACAGAGTTGTTGAGAGGATAAAATGAGATAACAATAGCTAGCACTTAATAGTAGCTAGCATTTTCATAGCACTTTCAAGTTTGCAAAGTTCTTTCCAAATACTGTCTCACTTTATCCTTAAAACAACCCTGGGAGGTTATTATCCTCATTTTACAAATGAAGAAACTGAGGCAAAGAGTAGGAAGTTAATTGCCCAGGTCACACAGCTAGCAAATGTCCAATGATGAATTTGAACTTAGATCTTTCTGAATCCAGATCTAACTTCACACAGAAGCAAGCTCTCACCTCATCACCTATGTTACTGAAGCAAAGTAACACAAAGTATACGATTCTATGTTAGAAAGTGATACCTATGTGTCAGGAAGTGAAAGATTCAACCAAAAGTTGCCTTGTAAGAATCTTTTCAATTGAAAGACTGTGAAAAATAAAAAGCCTTTATATAAGTAAAGGAATTATTGCTATGACCTCTTATAGCTAATGTTGAAGAATAAAAGTCAGTAAATGTCTTCACTATTGATTCCTGATTTCAGGTTTGTTTTCTCTACAAAATGTTGAAACTGGGTAATGAGCAGACCTAATTGACCGTGTGTGTGTGTGTGTGTGTGTGTGTGTGTGTGTGTGTGTGTGTGTATTCAGCCATTTTTCAGTTGTGTACAACTCTTTGTGACCCCATTTTGGAGTTTTTTGCCAAAGCTACTGGAGTAATTTGTCATTTCTTTCTCCGGCTCATTTTACAGATAAAGAAACTGAGGCAAACAAGGTTAAGTGATTTGATCAGGGTCCCATAGCTAGTAAGTGTCTGCAGCCATATTTGAACTCTGAAAGATGAGTCTTTCTGACTGCAGGCGCAACACTCTATCTACTGTGTCCCCTAGCTGCTTACTGATATAGCTACTATATAGCTGCCTATATAGTTGTATAATATGTGGGACAACAATGCCTTTTCGTTGTGATTCTGATTTAAGGATAAATTTGCCAGTGGAATGAGATTTCACTCCTGGTCTTCTTGATTTCCTCTGTACACTTAACCATTCACAGGAACTGATGTCTTTCAGCAGTTGGATATTCTTTCCATTGTTGTGAGTTTGACACTTCTCTGCCTCCTCTTATTGCACACAGTTTAAGTTCCTGGTCAGTGCCTCTTCATCTTTCCAGTGAGATTATTCATTTCTTTCCCACTGGTCATTGGAACAAGTAAACCATTTTTGGGAAACTCAGCAAGGCTATTACCAGCAAATCTCCCAGTCTTAGATCTGCAAATGAAATTTCCGAAGGTTTTCTCAGCCAGTCTGATTCCTCCAAACTGGCATTTTCACTAAATGCCTGAGCAGCTGTTTACTTTAAATCAGAATCCATCCTCCCTTTGATATAGTAGGCAATCAAGTACTGGGAGATCAGGAAAGGCAGGGCTTAAATGACTTGTAAATCAATCTCTCTCAGGATAAAGAAATCAGCTATAGGAGGGGACAGGGAGGAACCCTGGAGGAGGACTTGTGTTCTTAAGATGTGAGTCAGAGGAGAAAGGTATATACTGAAAGTCAAGAACTCAGAGACTAGAGTATTTGTGTAGCTCTTTCTGGGTTGGAGAAAGAACTTGGCTTTTCATACGTGCTTTAACCTCCAGAGCCCCATTATATATGCAGTTCAAAGGCAAACACTATTAATAGTATAGCTCATTAGTTAGCCCCATTATTGGAGGGTTGGCTTGGGAGCTATCTATGACAAATGTTTAGTGTCCTGCAAAGTCAGCCTGACACTATCTGTTATTATCAGCCCCATATTTTAAAAGGGAATTCAATGAACTGACAACCATTAGGTCTTGAAACAAAAGGAACAATGCCCAGGCATGTTTGTTGTATGCATATTGGTTATGAAATACCAAGGTTAGTTGTTTTTAAAAAAAAATCCCTGGGAATAGAAATTGGGTTGACATCATCCATAGCTTGGCTAGGAGGTTTCCTTACACATATCCAAAAAAGGGCAAGGAGTAACTCCTTTTAAGGATAAGGAGCTGCTATATTTCTTAAGGTTCATTTTCATTTTTGTGTCTTTAAAATTGAATTTAAAAGACCACTTATCCCTCAGGTAAGATAGAGAAAAGACTTAAATATTCCCAAATTTATGTAGTGTAATTAGGGGAACCACTTGCAAACTCTAGTCTAACCATTCTATTTGAGAGAGTATTAAAATGAATCATTTGTGTAAAACCTTGAGTATAATAATAGCCAACATTTATATAGCGTCTATTATGTACCAAGCACTATGCTAAGTGTTTTATTTCATTTAATTCTAACAACAATCCTGAAAGCTGTGTTACTATTGTCCCCATTTTACAATGAGGAAACTGTGTCAAAAAGATGTGACTTGCCCAGGGTCACACAGCTAGTAAGTGTCTGAGGCCAGATTTGAACTCAGGTCTTCCTGTCTCTAGAACCAGCACTGCCCAACCTAGCTTAATAATGATCATGACTGATACATGCTGTCTTCCCTCTTATAATATAAATTCCTTGATGGAAAATATCATGCTTTCACCTTTCTTTGTATCCCTGGCTTTGAGTATCTTGCCTGGTACATAGTAGTTACTTAATAAATGTTTATTGACTGTTGTGTAACATATAGTTTCAAGTTCATAAAGACACATGTAAAATGTATCTTTAAAAATTCAGTAGCTCTTTATCCTTAAAAGGAGCTGTTTACTCCCTGCCCTTTTTTGGATATATGTAAAAAAACCTCCTGGTCAAGCTTTGAATGATGTCAACACATTTCTATGGGTTGTATTATGTAATGCAATTAATGCTATCAGGAATTAAATCCAATCATTTGTAACCCAGAATATTAAAGTGTAACTCATTATGTAAGGAAAAAAAGGAGAGAAAATGGACTAAGGCATCTAATGACCAGACTAATATCCCAAAGAAAATCTAATAAGGTCTAGACCACAGCCAACAGACTGCATATTCCATGTTCCTAAGCCAAAGGTAGTCTGTGACAGACGTGAGGCCAATGATGTCCTTTCCTTCCACCTGGGAAGAAGAGAGGTTACAATTATTCCCTCTCTCCATAAAGTCAAGTGATGGAAAGTGAACCAAAGGACAAACAATGACAGAGCTTTTAGAATGGGAAAGGTTTGCTCTTAAACATAAGGGCAGGATTTTCCAAATGAGGAAGCCAAAGGAGGAAAGAAGCTAAAGAAGGAAGACGTCAACAATTTGTTAAGTTTACTTGATAGTTTTGGGGTTTTGGTGTATGTGCGTGTGTGTGTGTGTGTGTGTGTGTGTGTGTGTGTGTGTGTGTGTGTGTGTGTGTGTGTGTGTATTTTACTCCAGAATGTAATAGTGAAAAATCTTTCAGGGAAAAAACAAGATACTACAGAGGCTGGAGTCTACAGAGAAACTGACTTTATGTGAGAATTAAGGAAGTGAAAGGGAGAGACATATGTAGATATACATTAGTAAAGAAACATGGAATTTCTGAGGTATAAGAGCAAGGTGATTCAGTGCTATGATACAGTGGAAAGACCCTTGGACTGAAAGCTGGGAAACCTGGACTCTGATTCAACTGTTACCACTAAGGATGTGAGCTGAGGCAAGTTATTCAGTATCACTGATCTCAGTTGCCATAACCTTCCAGTTGGTTTCTCTGCCTCAAAGCTCTTCCCACTCCATTCATCTCCACTCAACTGCCAGAGGGATTTTCCTAAAGCCCACTATCAGTAATCTATGATAAGTTTCAAACCAGTGATACTGAAAATCTGTGCCCCACCTTAAGGTGCAGCAGGTGAGATATGATTCCACAAGGGAGAGGAGAGAGAGGTTTGTCTGTATGGGAAATTCTGCCTTCCTTGAATCTCGCCTCCCTCTATCCACAGAAGCTAAGGATCACAAGTAGATGTTATATGTATTGGACAGCATACAGTACCCCTGATCATTTAATGTACCTCTGAAAGCACATAACGTGATTCCCCACATAAACATCACAGAGTTCTTTTTGAGAAAACATAAATCATTTTGAATATCGTTACCAAGATACATCCTTTAATCACCCAAGTTTGTCTTTGGCCTACCAAACCATTTTCAGTGTGAGATAATGCAAGCTTTAAAATGAGGTTTAATAATACTAGTAACATAACATGTCATGCAATGATTTTATTTGATTGCATTTAGTTATTCTTTAGGAAGCAAAGTAGTATAGATTAAAAAGTTGTGGGACTGAGTCTGGATAACTGAGTTCAAATCCCACGTAGGACACTTATTAGTACAAGTTTCCTCTTATACCTTTCAGGATTATTGTAAGATAAAAAGAATTTTGTACATATTAAAATGTCATTGTTTGTACTTTTGCTCTACATTCCCCATTTTTAAGGGGGAGGTGAATCTGGACCTATGATTTTATTACTGTGAGGAAATCCCAGAGTAAGTTCCCTCCATTGGTTTAGTTTCACAAATTGGTAGTAACAGTTTTAGTTGCTTGGGAAACCAAGAGAGTAAATGACTCTGGCCATGGTCAGACAGCCAGTACGTGTCAGACAAGACTTGAACTCAGCTCATCCTGACTCTACGTCTGGCCTTCATTATGCCTTTCTACTTCTCTTTATGTCCCTTGCAAGCAACACCAAAAACAAACAAAAACCCACTTCTTTATTTTCTGCGAACCCCAGTCTTGGGAAATTTGTTTCAGTATAAACTCATGGTCATGCCGTCAAATGTGAATATGGCTTAGGCAATTCTAAGACCGGGCAAGAGTTTTCCAAAGTTATTGATCCACTCTCTGGTATGGTGTGGGCTTCTCTGACATGAAATGTTTTGTCCAGTTTTCAAGAAAAATGAAAATGCAATCAGTGATGACAGCTCTCAATGACCTCTAAGCCCCCTCCCTACCAGCTCTAAATCTATGGTCCTGTGAGCCTATGAAGGGTATGGTGGTGGACACTGTGGGCTAAGAATGTGGACTAAGGGAACTTGCTTCAGTGACCTGGCCCCACCCTTCCTACTTCCCCTCTGAATGTTCATAATCTTTTTATCAAAGGAAATCTGATTAGCTTCACTGCTTTATCTGACGTGGAACCTTCTTAGAGAGGTGCTGTAAATGCTGTAAAACATAAAATATTCAGTACAGAAAGTTAAAGTTTGTGACATTAAAAAGTCCTGCCTTGGTTCAAGTCAAATCTATGGCATAGTGACGTTACGTGACCCTGGGAAAGTCATTCAATTTCTTAGGGCCCTGTCAGCTCTCTAAGAGTGTCTAAGTTACAAAACAGTTTTATAATTTCCTCACCAGGAGTCTTCTACACTGGTCAGATCATAGGTCCTGACACCTATATATAAATACACATACATACATACATACATACATACATAAAAATATATATGCACACATAAAAATATGTATAGTTAAAAATATATATGTATGTATGTATGTATATATTTCACCTTTCTACTCAAAGCTAAATTTTTAAAGATGCATCTTAATATTTTCTCTTTCAAAGTCATAATCCTTTACAAATATGATACTCCAATCCCTAGTCATGGCCTTGGGGAGCCCTTAGATCCTTAAAGGCTATGCCAGTGATACATATGCTCTGGAAGGTACCATTTGGTACCTAGAATGGCTTCAGGTGTGGAACCATGTGAAGGCCTGTACTCCCACTGTCCAAGAACCAGGCCAGCAAAGCTCAGGACAGCTCAGCACCAGGCTGTCTGCAGGAAGATGAATCTTTTGGTCCCAGGAACTCTCTAAGACCATCTACTTAAATTGCCAAGGGATTGCAATTGCCCTCAGTTGAGAGGCCATCACACCAATGAAATGAAAGGTCTTTAAAGTGAGTAAAGCAATAATCCTCTTCTTGAAAAAGTGAGTCATTTAATAACTTCAAATAATAAATCATCATCATCATCAATAAATGAATCAAACAATATCATACCTTGTCTTAGAGAAAAGAAAATCATACCCAGAAAAATGTTGAAGAGGTATGCAATTCTTTTTCTCATACTTAGTCCTCAGAACTACCAACCTACCTAGCCATGTGTGCTAACC
This sequence comes from Phascolarctos cinereus, assembly GCF_003287225.1. Taxonomy (NCBI): domain Eukaryota; kingdom Metazoa; phylum Chordata; class Mammalia; order Diprotodontia; family Phascolarctidae; genus Phascolarctos; species Phascolarctos cinereus. The sequence goes on along the minus strand of NW_027555847.1, from coordinate 351,206,208 downwards.
TCAAACATATACATTCCAAGATCCTCTGGGCTTGGGTGTGAAATTATGTGCTATATGTGGTGCACAAATAAGAGTTTTCTATCCCTACTGCTATTTTGTTGTTGTTGTTCAGTTGCTTAGCTGCATCTGATTTTTTGTAATCGCATTAACCACAGCATGCCTGGCCCTTCTATCTTCTGCTATCTCTCAAAGTCTATGCAAGCTTACATGCTTAAATATTCACTTGGGTGTGCCAGTTTTTAAATGTTGCAAGTCCTGTGCCTTCTAATTAGGGCAGGGCCCATCTCTGGCACTCCTTTTATATCCTTCAGAGTGCCTAGCACAATGCTGCTGAGTACATAGTGGACACACAATAATTACCTGATTCATCAATTCCTATGAGATCCCTTATTTATTGAGAAGCATCCTAGTAGAGTGGAAAAGAATGCTGAGTCAGGAATTAAGAAGGATGGACTTTTTACATAGTAGCTGAATGATGTTAGGCAAGGCCTATTGATCTGTTCAAGCCTCAGTTTTCCATTTGTAAACTGAAGATAATAATTCCTCTCCTGCCTACCTCTCATATTTTTGTGAGGAAGGTTTTTTCTCAAACTTTGAAGTCCTTTAAAAATAGAAATTAATGGGGACAGCTAGGTGGTGCAGTGGCCAGAGCACTGGCCCTGAAGTCAGGAGGACCAGAGTTCAAATCCAGCCTCAGAGCAAACATTTGACACTTACTACCTGGGCAAATCACCTAACCCCAATTGCCTAAGAATTTTAAAAAGTAGATATTAATATTATCATTATTATTGTTGTTGTTTATGAGACCTCAAAAGAGCAGTGGATAGATAGTGCAGTGGATAGAGTACAGGCCCTGGAGCAAGGAGGACCTGAATTCAGGTGTCTAGGTGTCTAATTCACTTACTAGCTGTTTAACCCTGGGCAAGGCACTTAATCCTGTTTGCTTCAATTTCCTTATCTGTAAAATGAGCCGGAGAAGGAAATGGCAAACCACTCCAGTGTCTTGCCAAGAACATCTCAAATAGGGTCACAAAGAGTCAGACATGCCTAAGCAAAAATAACAAAAAGACCTCAAAAGATATTAAAGCATTTTCCTAAATAAAATTGTTTTCAAGTAGCAATTTGGTCTTGAAGTTCTTGAGTATCACTTTCTCTCAAACTTCCTTTTCCCCCTTCATATTCTTCTTTCCCTTCTTTTCTTCTAGTTCTTGGGAACTTACCCTGTGATCCACGAGCCCCTTAAAGAAATACATGGATAGATTACAGGGTGTCTATGAACTTGGATGGGGAGGGGAGAAGTGACATCCTTATTTTCACTAATTTCTAAATGACAGCTAACATTTCCTTCACTTATGAATGTGGGCAACAAACATAAGTTTGAGAAGGGGTCCACCATATTTCCAGTAACAAGTAATAACAATGCATTAAGCACTTACTATCAGCCAGGCACTATACTAAGTTCTGGAGATACAAAAAAAGGCAAAAGACAATCCTTGCTCTCAAGAAACACACAATCTAATAGAGGAGACAACATGCAAAAAAAAAAACTATGTACAAACCTGATATATACAGGATAAACTGGAGATAATCTCAGAGGGAATGTACTAAGATTAAAGAGGACTGGAAAAGACTTTTTGTTTTTTAGGCAATCGGGGTTAAGTGACTTGCCCAGGGTCACACAGCTAGTAAGTGTCAAGTGATTGGTCTGAGGCCAGATTTGAACTCAGGTCCTCCTGACTTCAGGGTGGGTGCTCTATCCACTGTGCCACCTAGCCACCCCTTGGGAAAGACTTCTTGCAGAAGGTAAGACGTTAGCTACAACTTGCCAGTAGAGTCCATGGTGCAAAAATAGTTAAGCATCCTTGCTTTAGTTGAACCAATGAAGGAGGAGGCATGTTACCACAGAGAGGCTATTGTATTTGAAGGTCATGGGCCTCTGATTAGGTCCTCTGTCACTTATTACCCGGATGGCCTTGAGCAAGTCATTTAATCTCTCTGACTCAGCTTCCTCATCTGTAAAATGAAAGGAATAAACTAGATCATCTAAGATCTCTCTCCCTGCTCTAAATTCACTGCCATTATGGGAGTCTGATCCATTCAGCTGGAAAGAATCAGTTGAACCACCAACATGATGCTGAGTCAATTTTAAACTGTTTGATGTTCCTATGTCCTCCTCTAACCTTTTCTTCTTCCTTTAGGAAATGTTGTTTTCTAAAATCTTACTTCATTGTGATTGAAAGCCAGTGTCATTGTTGGTTGTTAACCTCAGAGAGTGTCCTGCAAGAGGCTGACAAGAGCATGTCTGATTTAGGGCATGCATGTCATTCTGTGACTTGATCTCACGTAATCAGTGCTGTAGACTGACTTCCTGCCTGTGCAGATAGCTCTTTGTGCTGCCATATAAGAACAATGAAATTCTGAGGAAGAAAACATAGAAGCAAGAAAATGAGAATTGGGTGGCATTCTGACACAGAGCCTGTCCAGGCCCCACAACACAAAGCATTAAAAGATTTAGAATTAGTGAGGAGGATGGAATTTTACATTTAATCACTTTGGTTTTCAGGAGTAGGCTGTGGCAGGATGACTTTCCAACTGGGAAAACCCATCAAAAGCCCACCAGAACCATTTCATCATCCTCAGTGACTATTAGTTCATTCATAAATTGAATTATTTTTTAAAGTGCTGCAATGCATTTGTGAAGCAGCAGGAAGATGGCAAATGATGTCAATAATGAAGGATCACAGAGCCAGAAGGGACCAGAGACTTCATTTCATTCCAATACCCAAAGGATAGGTAATTTAGATAGAGAGAAGAAAGTCTCAACATGGGAATAGTAAAACTGAATAGTAAATTTGTCATGAGTAAAAAGACACTACAGTGATAGACTTGATAGAAAGTACTATGTTCAAGTCTCCACTCAGGTATTTACTAGCTATGTGGCCCTGGGCAAGTCACTTACTCTATCTAACTATCAGTTTCCTGTTTGTAAAATCTGTACAGTGATAGAATCTACCTGAATGGGTCAGTGAGACATAATATATGGAAAATGCTTTGCCAGTCTCGAGAACTTTATGTTCAGGCTATTAATTAATAAATCAAGCATTTATGAAGCACCTGCTATGTGCCATCCACCTTATTAAGCATTGAGAATACGAAGAAAAAAGGAAAAAAACAGTGTCTTTAAGTTGTTTACATTCTAATATGATGGGTAAAGGTGGAAGGAACTGGTGTCAGGAAGACCTGAGTTCAAGCTCAAATTCAGTCTCAGGCTCTTACTAGCTGTGTGACCCTAGGCAAGGTACTTAACCTCTGTTTGCCTCAGTTTCCTCATTTGTAAAATGGGGATAATAATAGCACCTACCTCTCCAGGTTATTGTAAGGATCACATCAGATACTAATTGTAAAGCACTTAGCACAGTGCCTGATACGTAGTAAATGCTATTTAAATGGTTATTATTATTATTATTATTATTAAACAACATCAACAACAACCTGTTTAAGATGTCCACAGAGTAACTTTACAGAGTAATATACAGCATCTGAGGAACATAGGAAAAGTGTCCTACAGAAAATGACAGTTGGGCAGAGGCCTCCTAAAGGAAACCAGGGATTCTAAGAGGCCAAGGTGAGGGGGGAGAACATTCCCAATATGGTGGTATCCAGAGCAAAGTCATAGACAGAAGATGAAGCATCGTGTGTAAGGAACAGCAAATAAGCTAGTAGGGATGAACCCCAAAGTGCATGGAGGACAGTAATACACAGAGTAAAAATATAGGAAGGGGCCAGGTTCTGGAGGGATTTAGCTATCAAGCAAAGTAGTTTATATTTCATAGAGGGAATAAGGAGCCCCTAGAGTTTATTGAGTAGGAAGGTGTCATCATCAGACCTGTGCATTAGGAAAATCACCTTTGCAGTTTGCAGGTGGGCATTGGATGGATAGCAGTGGGAAGAGACCTGGGGCAGGAAGACTGATCAGGAGTTCGATGCGATATTATCTAGATGAGATGAGGACCTGAACTAAGTCGGTGGCTGTGCGGCTGAACAGAATACATAACAGATACATGAGTTACGTGATAGAGATGGTGTGGAGAGAGAAATGGCAAGATTTGGCTAGTGATTGAATAAGAAGGGTGATGGCAGAGGAGTCAAAGATGGAACTAAGATTGTAGACCAAAGTGACTATAGAGATAATGGTGTCTTCAGCAGTGAGAGGGAAGTTCAGGAAAGTGGATATAATGAGTTGTGTTTGGGACATTTTTTTTCTTTTTAAATAGCATTTCATTTTTTTCCCAATTACACATAAAGACAATTTTTTTAATTCATTTTCTTAAATCTTGAGTTCCAAAGTTTTCTCCCTCCTTCTCCTCCCTCCTCCCAGATGGTAAGCAATTTGATATAGGTTATATATAAATCATGTAAAACGTATTTCCATACTAGTGGGACATGTTTCGAGATGCTTACGGGATGTTGGCAATTGATAACTTGGAACTAGAACTTGGGAAAGAAACTAGAACTGGATATAAAGATCTGGGAGTGATGGACATAGAAATGAAAATTGAACCCATAAGAGCTGGTGAGATCACTAATTGGGACAGTATAGAGAGGAAAGAGAAGAAAGCCAGGACAGAGCTTAGGTATACACTCAACAATTTCTAGGAGTGATATAAATGAAGATCTAGTAGAGGAGAAGTTGTTATCATAATCATCATTCATACAATAGCATGTGATAATCATGATAATCACACACTACTAGGCTAGAGGGAGGTACCTAACTGTTGCCTTTCCTTTGCCGTACTTCTGTGACTTCTACACCTGGAACTTCTCAACTCCACAGTCACCTGCTCCTCTCCCACTCACTCTGGGTATTTATGACATCTAACAAATCTATAGGAAAATATTATGTTTTGACAGTAAGAACTGTCACCAAGCATGTACTCTTGCCCAAATACTTTAAGTTCTAGGCTCCCAGTAATAAAAAATAAACCACTTGCCAACTTTACCAATTCTGTGACTTCAAAAGTCAATATATTTCTTTTGCTCAGAATGAAAAACATCTGAGTAAGAATTACTTTCTCTTTCTACAGAAAAACAAAACCATAGAAGCAGGCACTTCACAGATGGTAACAAATTAGGCAGGGGGTAAGAGAGAACGATTTTGTTATTTAAGACTATTCTATTTGATTCTCCCTAGCCATTACGATTTCTTGAATTGCTATGCAATTCAAAACTGGCTCTGACTTTTTTCTTGTCTGGCCTGAAATCAAAAATGAATCTTGAATATTTCAATTGGGCTTCTTGGGACTTTAACGGCTTGATGAGAAATAATGGAAAGAGAGCTGGCCTCTGAGTCAGGAAGATCTGAGTACAAGTTTGTCTTGTATAAGTGTGCTAACTGTGAAACCTGAGGCAAGTCATTCAGTTTTTCAGTGCTCCCGTCAGTTCTTTAAAACTGTAGTAACAAGTGTACCTCTGCATTGGCAAGGGGAATTTCCTCTACTGGGGATTCCCTATACCAATGAATTTTACAAACTATATCCAAAACACTCCTTGCCAGTGATTTGCTGATACAGAGTAATGCACCTGGATCAGTGATTGTGATAGAGCTTCCCACTTCCATACCCAGATATACCCAATGCAGGTTTCAGAAATAGCCAGGACTGTAATCCATGAATCAATTACCAGGTATAAAGTAAACCATTAAATAAATGATAGATAGATGATAGATAGACAGATAGACAGACAGACAGACAGACAGATACAGATAGATAGATAGATAGATAGATAGATAGATAGATAGATAGATAGATAGATAGATAGATACATGGATGGATGGAAGAAATAAAATAAAAATTTAAAAATCAGCATCTTAAACCACAATCCAGAAACAGCTCCCAATTTGGCTGGAACATATGAGGCACTAAATAAGTGTGTGTTGATTGCTCTAAAATTAAAATCTTAAGCAGATTATGAAGTCCATTGCCATGCGGAAATGATGCAGTTTACCAGCTTGCACAGACCCTGACAAGTTTGCATTAGCCCACAGGCATTTTCCTAAACTATTAATGGTCAAAGTAACACAGCCTGCTCTGAAGACAGACTTTTCAAATATTCCCTTATCTGCCTATAAAGTCCAGGAACTCAGGTGTCGTGTTTGCCCCTTCCCCTTCATTCATTCAAGGCAGAATCTTATTCTAGGCTAATGTCAGATACATATCAACCAAATACATATTAGAGTAAGTGCCTTTGGTGTTTAGGGCCAGGCTCTCCAGGATTTGTGTAGTTATGTAAACCACTCCCGCTGCTAACCCACCAGCTGCAGCTGTGAACTGCCAGACACCACCTGGAAGCATTTGTCAGGGTCACTCACACGTCCTGCCCATCAGACCCAGGATAGGCAACACTTCAAAGGTGGACAAACATCCCATGCATGTGTGTGCCTTTTCCCAAAGCAACAGCTTTCCTTCCCTACTCTGAACTAAACTTCCTTTTCATGACAGAAGATAGTGGAGTGATGGGGAAGGATACAGCTTGGCAGATTACATCATTCCCCATCATGGATAAGACAGACTCTGGGAAGGAAATTCTGGTCTGTTTACTTAATTTGACACAGATAAGTCACATGTTCTCACAGACTTTCTGAACTGTAAGGTCTGGGCCTGCCTTTTGGAGGTGGCCAACACTAAAAATACCAATTCAATCTTAGGCTCCAACGTTCTGGACCTCAGGATTGTCCCTTGATCCCACAGTGAGAGCTTAATCCCACCCTGCATGCTCTATATGAAAGTACTGCCCGAGAGGGAAGGCCACCCACATTGCTGGCCAGTCCTAGTGGAGCAAAGGGACTGAAGAGGACACATAGGGTGAAGCAGGGTTCAATTCTTCCCAGCTGTTTGTTCTCAGCCTTCAAACATACTCAGAGGGTGATGAAGCTGAGGCTCAAACAATTATCATATCAGAGACTCAATTGAATTCAACTCAATAAGCATTTATTATTCTCCTACTCTCTAGTAAGTCCCTTGGGAGGAAATAGAAACCTGACCTGAGTCTGGAGTACCTGGGTTCAAGTCTGCCCTCAAACCTAGCTGTCAGACATGAGTCAAGTCACTCAGGGCTCCAGACAATTAATTCTGTAAAACTCTAAGTTGCTGCCCTGCTTTGGTGGAGGAAACTTCTTTGAGGTTTCCTTATGCCAATGAAACCACAAGTCTTTTGAAAACAAAAACAAAGACATGATAGGGACTGGGACTACAATGGCAAAAATAAAAGTATTCCTACCCTCAAGCAGTTTACCTTCTACTAAGGGGAAACAATATATACACAAAATACATCAAAAAACAATTTTTTTTGGAGGTTGTAGTAGTCAGCACTAACAATTGGGAAGATTTGAAAAGTGTTTATGTAGGCTGGGCACTTGAGCTAAGCCATAATGAAGAGAGGGACTCCAATGGAGGTGGAAGGAGAGGATATTTCAGGTAAAAAACACAGCCTATGCAAAAGCATAGAAGGGGAAGACAGACACAGCAACGGGATCAATTTGGCTAGAACATGAGCAAGCAGGAATGACACGAAATTAGTCTGAAAGGCTGAGTTGTAGCCAGACTGGGAAAGGCTTTAGATGCCAAAGAAAATTCTATTTTATCTTGTTGTTAGTACTTCGTGCTCAGAGGACCCAATGACATCACGATGTCAGGGTCAATGCACAGTGTGTCCTGCTGTGGCTGACCATACCAATACTAACTCGGAAGACTCTACCACAAGTCAAATGCAAATGGTCTGGAGGACCATCTGGGAGGGGGTGGCTCTAGATTTGCACATCTCACATTTCTTTTGAGCTGCAGCAGTTCAGAGCTGCTCATAGAGCACTGTGCCTTCTTTGATGAGGGCACACTGTGCTGGATCTTAGAGACAGGTGGAAGCCACTTGAGCTAAAAAGGGTCAGATCTGTGCATTAAGCAGCCTAGGCTGTCTCACAAAGGCCTTATCACTACAGACTCAGACTTCACAGAAAAACCCATAGCCCCATGCCTAGCCATTGAGGAAGTTACCAAGTGCTGCCACAGGACGTAAAATATGGAGGAAGAGAAAACAGCCACTGGCTGCTTCACCGCTGAAAGGGAAAGATACAGAGTGTGAACGTTTCTGGTTGTTCCTCACCCCATCCCCATAATTTTTTTTTCATCATTTTCATCCAATTAAGAGACTGATCCAGGCTCTGCAAATACCAAGATCCATAGGCTTTCTTGGGTGGGATTCTTCATCTACAAATAATCCAAACAATCTAAAGGGAGTAAGATTCTGACCTTAATTATCTCTTAGTAACAACTGCTCTTCCTTGAGGCAGCTAGCTAGGTGGAACAGAGGATAGAGCTGGAGTCAGGAGGACTTGAGTTCAAATCCAGACTCAGACACTTACCAGCTGTGTGAACTTGGGCAAGTAACTTAACACTGTTTGCCTAAGTTTCCTCACCTGTAAAATGAGCTGGAGAAGCAAATGGCAAACCACTCCAGTATCCTTGGCAAGAAAACCCCAAATGGGGTCATGAAGGATCAGTAATGCCCTTACCACCGCCCCAATCAACATAACAGAAGCATAATTTCTCACCTATCTCTGTTCACCCCAGTGTTCCTATTCATTACCACATATATGTATCACTTGCTTACTACAGTACTAAGGCCTATATCACATACTCAGACTCCAAAGTCATCCCCTTCCTCTCCTCTTCAATGTGAGGTATTAAGAGAAGACTATGAAAAAATAGGACAGTTAGAACTTTTGCTCAGGGCCTCCTGCTTTGCAGGGAGGGGACACACAATAGGTTGACATGAGGATGGCCAGCACCTGCCAAAATGTAATTTGCTTTATGCTGCCTCTAATGTATAATATTTATCTATATACACATACATATTCAAATATATGTTTATGATATTTATGCAAAAAAGAATCCTCTGCTCATTTAAAAAAAAAGTCTTCCTCTTTATACACACACACACATACACACACACACACACACACACACACACACACACACACGTACGTACTTTTAATCACTTGGTGGGTAGATCAAGTGTCTCTAACTGGGCAGGTTGGCTTTATTTCCCAACCTCCACACCTTGTACCCTCAGTGTACCCAAGTTGGAAGATTTCTTCTTGTCTTACAAATGAAACTGAAAAGTGCCAGCACTATGACACTAAAGGTTTGCTCTTATAAACTCCATGAAGGCAGGGACTACACCTTATTCTGTCTGTCGATCTCCAAGGACCTAGCACAATTCCTTGTACTTAGTCTGCAGGTAATAAATATCCATTGAATTGAATTGAATCCGTCATTGACCAAGGTATATAAAAATCCTTGGCCCTTGTCTTTAGCCAAGACATACTATTTTCCAAGAAACCTTTATAAAATTTCATTGTTCTTGACCCATCCACTTCCATCTTCTCTGGAGTATGTGCCCCTTGATCACTCCTTCACTTTCTGTCATTTTCAATGTCTCCTAATCCATTCTTTCCCTACTGTCTAAAAACATTTCCAGGTTTCCCTTCATCCTGTAAAACAAAACCAAAAAACCTTCATAGGCTCTAATATTCCTTTAAATTTTCATCCTCTCTCTGTTTCTCCGTCACCATTCACATACAAAATTCTAGAAAGGATTGTGTATGTATGCACTTGTGCATGTATTATATATGTGTATGTATGTGTGTATGTGTGTATATTCACATATATACACATACATACATGTATATATGTATATGTGTATATATATACACACATATAAATATATACTATATATATACATTTTTAAAGTAAGGCTTATCTATTCATTGCCTCTGTTTCTTTACCTCTCATTTGCTTCTCAGCCCTCTTGAAATCTGCCTACTGATGGCACTACTTGTTCTCTCTAAGGGACCAACCAACACTTCTCCCAACTGCTGAATGCATGCTTTTCTCAGTCCTCATCCTTCTTGACCTCTCTGTCACTTTGATACTGTTAGCCTCTCCCTTGTCCTAGATATTCTCTCCTTCCATGGTTGCTGTAACATTGTTTCTCTGGGTTCTCCTCCTACATGTTGCACCAATTCTAAGTCTCCTTTGCTAGATCATCATCACCCTCCCTCCCACCAAGTGTGGGCATTCCCCAGGACAGGGCTTTGTTTTCATCTCCCTCTTTACTTTTTCACTTAGTGATTTCATCAATTCCCATGATTTATTCATCATCTTTGAAACTCCTGAACTCTGGTCCCCTAAATGAATAAAGCATTTTCCAGTTTTATCATCACTACCCACACTGATCTTTCAGTTTCTTCTTTCACTGGCTTTGTGTTCCCTATGGTTCTCAACCACTAGAAATGTATCTTTATCCTTGGCATTCTTATCTCTGTCCTGATTAATTTACTAATTCTAACCTTTCATTAAGATTTCATTCTTTAACTGTTGTTCTAAGTAATCTTGATTGAGTCTCTCCAGTGGTCATGTGCAACCTTAATAGCAGGCAATATCTTTTTGAATCTGATAGCCACATAGACCTCATATTTCTTTCTGTTTCAAAGACAGGCTACCCTTTTTAGATGACTCAGTAGGTACCTTTTCCATCTGAATGTGAGAGAATCTCCAGCTTTTAGCTGATTGCAGAGCAGAGCAAACTGACACATACTTAACCCAATGAATAATGAAGACTTTCCAAGCTTAGATTAGCAATCGCCTATTTTCTCACTGCATATTGTATTAATGGCATCACTCAGATGTAACTAGAGAAGGGGTTTTATCATGGGGGGGGCAGGAAGAGCTTTGAACATACATTAAGAGTAACAGACAAAACTGCCACCAAGGAAAAACAAGCATTTTGTCACAGACCACGAAGTATCCTCTCAAATACAACAGCCTTTGATATCAATTCCTTACACTTTAGCTTTAAATTTTCAACAATTCAATACAGCAAATAGTTATAAGTATCTTATAAGTGCTGGGAATACAAAGGTAAAAAAGCAAGGAAACAAACAAACGAACAAACAAAAATCAACAACAAAGGCCCTGTCCTCCAAAGACTTACATTCTACAGGGGAGATAAAATGTGAAACCAAATAAACAAAAGAAAGGATATAGAGTGAAAAGGCAGACAAACAGACAGACAGATGGACAGAGAGACAGAGAGAGACAGAGAAAGAGAGAGAGAGACAGAGAGGGAGATACAGAGAGAGAGAGATTGGGAAAAGAGCTCTAGGAATATTTGAAAAGGAAGAATATACTAATACACAAGCAGAAAGTGAGGGAGAGTTAATCATGAAAAAGCTTAATGAGATGGTCCCTGAGCTAAATCTTGAAGGAGGATAAGAAGTCTTGAAGATGGAGGAAAGAGATTATTCCAGATATATGAGATGGGTGGTGCAGTCACTGAGAAAAAGGGAGAGCATGTTGACTTCAGACAAATAAATGTAGAATAGATGAAGGAATAGTAATGTACATGTGAAATGGGGCTAAGGAGATGGGTTAAAACCAGATCATTAAGTAAATTAAGAGTTCATATTTTATGCTGTAGGTAATAGAGAGCCACTAAAGATTTTTTTAAACAGATAAGAGGCATTGTCCAGTTTGTTCCTTGGGAAGTTTACTTTTGTAGCTAAAGCATGGCAGAGAGGCTGATTAGAAGACTATTTCAGTAGTCTAGGGGTAAAGTTATTTTAGATATGAATTAAAGCAAAGCCAATGACCACTTGTCAGGGATATGGTAGAAGGTACTCAATCAAATACACACACATATGCGCATGTGTATGTATGTATGTATGTATGTGTGTATGTATGTATGTATGTGTATGTATGTGTATGTGTGTATGTATGTATGTATGTATGTATGTATGTATACACATACAAATCTAGATATCATGATATCATGGAGAGTAGCTACAACTAATCAGTCATCAACAAATTTTTATTAGTACCTATCATGTGCCAGGGTTACAGTAACCCTAGTACAGGCTTAGAAATGAGAGCTGTCTAGTGATTATTGAATGGGATTAGAAAGGAGATTACATATCCTAAGCTATTAGCACCTTTCCAAAAACTGACCATGTATTAGGGTATAAAGACCTCATCAAAAAAATATAAAAAGAAGAACACATCACTTATATGTTGCCATAAAATAAAAACTATATTCAATAATAGTTGCTTAAAGAAAAAATTAAGAAGTTATTAAAAATTAAAGAACCTAATTCTAAAGAACTGGTGGGTCAAAGAACAAATTTCAGAAAAGATAGCAAATTTCAACAAAGAACATGACAATAATGAAATTATATGCCAAAACTCATGGGATGTAGCTAAAGAAGTTCCATATAAATGGCAAATAAATGTATATAAATATACAATGTGTCATATAATATATAAATAAATTATATAAATGTAAATAATAAAAATCATGAGTCTGTCAATAGATGTTGAACGTGCTTTTGACAAAACCAAACAACCATTTCTATTAAAAAAAAAACTCTAGAAATCATTGGAATAAATGAACTTTTGCTTCATATGATAAATAATAGCTATCTAAATCTAAGGGCAAGCACTACAGGTAATAGAGAAAAGCTAGAGGCATTTCTAATAAGATCAGAGATAAAGCAAGATTGTCCATTATCAAGATTTCTATTTAATACAGTGGTAGAAATTCTAGCTATAGCAATAAGATCCAAAAAAAAAAAGAAATTAAAGGAATAACTATAAGCAAAGAGGAAAGAAAATGATCATTTTTTTTATAATTGACGTGGTAAATTCAGAAAAGCTGAGAGAGTCAAGTAAAAAATTGCCCATGGGTAAGTAAAGCCAATATAACAAAAATGATAATACTCCCTAAATTGAGTTATTCAGTGCCATGCCAATCAGTCTATCAAAAGAATATTTTCTAGAACTATAAAGAGAATAACAAAAATTTTATAAAGATACAAATGGTCAAGAATCTCAAAGGTAGTAATGAAAAAAGTGGAATGGAAGATGGTCTCTCAGTACCAGATTTCAAATTGTACTGTAACACAGTCATCATGAAAATGACTTGGTACTGGTATAAAAAAAGAGGGGCAGGTAGGTCAGCAGAAGAGATTAGGTACACAACATACAAAAACAAGCAATAATAAACCCAAAAAATAATAGCATAGTGTTGAATAAACAAAAAGACCCCAATTACTGGGGGAAGGATCCGCTAAAAAAAAAAATTTGAGAAAACTGGACAGTAGTCTGGCACAAATTAAGGTTAGATCAATATTTCACATCATATGCCAAGATAAGCTCCAAATGGATACATGATCTTAAGACAAAAGGTCACATCATAAACAAACTAGAGAAGTAGGAAAGAAATTACTTTTCAGATCAAAGACTAGGAGAAGAGTTCATGACTGAAAAAGTGATTGGATCATAGAAAGTAAAATAGATATTTTTTAATTATATAAAATTTAAAGTTTTTTCACAAATCTAATGTAATCAAAATTAGAAGAGAAACAGGTAACTGGGAGGGGAGGGGGGAATCTTTGCAGCAATTACCTCTAATAAAGTATAGTGAGGAACTGATTAAAATTTATAAAACAAAGAGCCATTCATGTATGTGTATATATATATATATATATATGATATATATATATATATATATATATATATATATATGTATGTATGTATGTATGTATGTATGTGTGTATGTGTATATGTATATATATGTGTGTATGTGTATATGTATGTATATGTATGGGTGTGTATATACATGTATATATGTATATGTATATATGTATGTGTATATGTATGTGTATGTGTATGTGTATGTGTATGTGTATATGTATATGTATATGTATATGTATATGTATGTATATGTATATGTATATGTATATGTATATGTATATGTATATGTATATGTATATGTATATGTATATGTATATGTATATGTATATAGTCCGAAACTAGTTTTCAGGAAAAAAAATCCAAATTTTAGGGATCACATGAAAAAATGCTCTAAATCAATAATAATCAAAGAAATGTAAATTAAAGCTTTCTTTAGATTCTGCCTCACATCCACTAGACTGATAAAGATAAAAAGAAAGAAAAGGACAAATGTTGGAGAGGCTACAGGAAAACAGTTACACTAATGTACTATTGGTGAAGCTATAAATTTGTTCAACCATTCTAGAAAGAAATTTGGGACTATGCCCAAAACATGACTAAAATGTACATAAACTTTGACCCAACTATACCACTACTAGGACCACTACTAGGCCTATACCCTCAAAGAAATCAGAGAAAATGGAAAAGGATCTATTCATACAGAGATATTTATAGTGGCTCTTTTATTGTAGCCCAAAAATAGAAACTGAAGGAGAGTTCTCCTATTGGTGAATGTGTAAAAAATGGTAATATATGAATGTATGGGATATTGTTGTGCCATAAGAAAAGATGTAATTGACAGTTTCAAAGGAACCTGAGAAGACCTCTATGAACTGATGCAGAACAAAATGAGCAGAACTAGGAGAATGTTAGAGAAAAACAACTTCAAAAGACTTTAGAACTATAGTAATAAATGGATGATGAAGTTGGAAATACCATTCAACTCTTAACAGAGAGCTGTTGAACTTAATATGCAGAAAAATACATTTTTGAACATGGTTGATTTGAGGATTTATTTTGCCAGACTGTGTGGCAATATATTGAAGGTTTTATTTTGGTGGGGAGGAAGGAAGTATTTCCTCAGTGGATGGGGGGTTAGTAGAAGACGTGGATAAATAAAAGAAGAAAATCAATTTTTCAAAATGGAGGAAAAAGCCATAATTGATGTTTTTCAGCAATAGACAGTAGTAATTGATTAAAAGAAAACCTACTACTAAATCCAGAACCATGCACCCAAGGAAAAAACATACACTAGAAAATCAAGATTTGGTTCATCATCATCAACTGAACTGCAGTTCAGTTTGTTCCCTTCTTTTATTTCCCTCCCCCAATCTATTATTTTATACGTAAGGTAAATGGTGTGTGTGCATAGGTATGGTATTATTGTTTTAAAAACTAAATGTCTGTTGGCATGTTTTTCTCAGTATCAAATGGAGATGGAATGGAGAATATAACCCCATTTTTTCTCTTACTGGTATGCTCATTCAACTTTTATCTCCTTATTTTGTTCTCATTATTTAACAAATACAAAAATAAAAACCTATCACACCTTATTTCATTGAATAATTTGAAGGTTTTTCTTTTATCATTGTAAAACTGAGAATGATTTCGTTTCTCATACATAGCTATTACAAAAAAGGACAGTTTTTGCCTTTTAATAAGGGTTAACTACTAAAAAGATAAAATGGCAATCCTAAGAAGACTGACTTTGTTGAAACAGACACTAAAGTTGAGAGTGGGAGCTGCTTTGAGAGGAGAAATGACATGCATATCTACCAGTCTTCAAACTTGAACCTAATTATTTTTCCTTACTAGATTCTATTATTTGAGATAAATAATGATTGTATTGCACAAAACTATAAATGTTAAAGAGTTTTTATTAGTCATTCCAATCATCAATTGGACAGTAATCCAAAGAAATTATTAAGATGATACCCTGTCAGTAGAAATTTCTTTTCCGTCATTTGTCACTGAAAGTTGCACCTCTAATGGGGAAAAGTCTATTACTATACTAGCATCCCAGGATTATTTTACTGTGGATCACACCCAAGAGGTTGAAATACTTAATCTTCCTCTTATTAAGACACTTGCGTGATGTTTAGACATTAAAGCATCACATGCTTAGACTGAAGAAATGATGAATCTCTAGAAAGCATGTGAAGATAATATATTTTCTCTCTTTCTTTAATCATAGCATCACATAGCAAGTTTCTCAAGTATATTGAGTATTGGAGTGAATCAGTGTATTAGCTTTTATTAAGTGTTTACTATCTGTCCATGATAAATATTAGCAATACCCCCAAAAAGTGAAGTTACAGGT
This sequence comes from Phascolarctos cinereus, assembly GCF_003287225.1. Classification (NCBI taxonomy): domain Eukaryota; kingdom Metazoa; phylum Chordata; class Mammalia; order Diprotodontia; family Phascolarctidae; genus Phascolarctos; species Phascolarctos cinereus. Next base: position 351,190,266 of record NW_027555847.1, on the reverse strand, counting down.
TTCTGCCTGCAAGGAGCTCACATTTTAATGGAGACAACACACAAATAATTATGTACTTAAAAGAATTTCTAAAGAACAGGAAATTAGACTTGTCTTGAAGGAAGCCAGGAGGGGGCATGGGGCTGGGGAGAGGGGGTATTCCAGGCAGGAAGCACAGCCAGTAAAAAGGGATAGAGTCCAGGAATGGAAGGTCATATGTGAAGAACAATGAATAAGCCACTATAGCTGGATTGTAGAGTGAATAGAGGGCAATAAAAAATATGACTGGAAAGTAGGAAGAGGCCAGCCTGTGAAGGGTTTTGAAAAACATTTTATATTTGATTTTATATTTGATCATGGACATGATAGGGAGCCACTGGAGCTTTTTCAGTAAAGGAGTGACCTGGGCAGATGTGCACTTTAGAAAAATCAACATGGCAGCTGAGTGGAGGATGGGTTAGAGTAGGGAGAGATGAGGCAGGAAGCCCAATTAGAAGGCTATATTGCAGCAGTCCAGTCATTCTCAAGTCTGAACCACTAAATCTGCCTGAATCAGGCATTGTCCAGAACATGGGGAATCAAAGAGATCAAGCCAGGGTCAGAGAGACACTATTCTCTTTACATCTCTTCCTTTTCCTACCTTTGAAAAACTCACAATATTCCCCTGCCCCAACTATAGCATCTCACCATACCTGAACCATGCCAAACTCTCCATACATGTGGCATGAATATAATCTCTGTTCTGAGTGAATGAATTAATAATTGTATGAATGAGTGCCTTACAATTTAGCCACACTTGAGCTTTCAGGTCCTGTGCCCTGCCTCCTTCTCAAGTAGTAAAATGGCCCATAAACAAATATTTAAGTTCCCTAAAGTAGCTCACTACTGAAATGAACTTTCTGATTAATCCTTTTATTAAATGAAGAATCTTGAATTACTAAGATTTGTCCTTTATTTCAAGGTCGTTTGTACATAGATTATCTGGGACCCACTTTTGTATTTAAATGGCGTCAATAGTTATACTCCCCACAACACATTGCATAGGCCCTTGTTCTCCTGAGCCACTGAAACCTTTTGCCCAGTGGAGGAGCCCGGAGGAGGTGTGATGCAGAATGTCTAAAAGCAGCTCAGAATGTTACATTACACGAGGCATGAGTCCTCTGTGATGGGCAAGCACTGGGTAGAGTCACCCTCATTTATTGCCACCACCATAAACCATAGTCAGCTGACCTATGAAAATGAAAAGATGATTAGGAACTTTTTAATGACATAAAAGTTAGAAGTCTCCCTTTTTTACTCACCTTTTGATATAAAACATAAGTAAAACCTTCAGCTTTATTTCATTCTTAAAACAATGAAAGAGTGGCAATCACATGAGTTCAGCCAGTCAACCAATAGTCATTTATTAAGTATTTATGTGCAAGGAGCAATTATTTTTTAATTTTTCAAACCATATTTCTCACTGAATCATCCACAAGAGTCTAACGGTTCATCATAGCATGGTGGTGACTCTGGGTTCTTCTAACTCTTAGAAGAATTTTGTTATATAAAACTTATGTTTTTACTTTGGTCTCCTCTTTCTTCCCTCCCTCCAGTCATCTCTCAAAAGAAAAAAATTGAAAGGGCAGGGGAAGTGGAGAAGTTCAGCCAACTAACTATGCAACAAGTTCAACTTTCTGAGAAGTATACCACACCTATAATCCCCCCATCTCTGCAAATAAAAGGGAGGGGATCATTATATATTTTTAGAATTCATGTTAAAAGTGTTGCTGTTGTTTTCATTTATATTGTTGCAATCACCATGTGTATTGCATTCCTGATTCTACTTACTTTTGTATCAGTTCATCAAAATTGTTCCATGATTCTCTGTATTTATCACATTGCACAGTAATGTTTCATTAGTCATACATCTCTGCCTATTACTATTCCACAATCAAACGGCATCTGTGTCTCTAACTCTTTACTACTACAAAAAATGTTTCTATAAGTATTTTTATGTAGATGGGGCTTCTCTTTTTGACACTGAGTTCCTTGTGGTATGTGCCTAGCGTGGAATTTCTGGGGTCACTCGCTTCTAACAAAGAATAAAAAGGGGGTACTTCAACAAAACTAACCAACATATCAAAAAAATCTGACATTATATGGAATGTTCTACACCCATAGTCCCTCCCCCCAAACACAAAGGTGGTTTCCTATTTGGTTTCCATTTTATTTCAATTAATTCATAGATCTACCAATAATGCATTAGTGTGCCCATTTTTTCTACCAGACCTCCAATACCGTTGATGTCCCTTTTTTAAGTTGATGGGTATGAAAAAAAAGTTTTTTTCTAATTCAATTTCTTCAATTATTGATGACTTGGGAGAATTCTTTTCCATCTCTGGGTTACTATAGGTGTTCCTGAAGAGCCTAAGATTTAGAAGGTCATACGAGCTACTTTATTTTCTGAGGACCCAGAGGTTTGAACCTGAGATGGAGAATTTTGTTACTGTGCTTTTGTTGTAAGAATAACTAATGAAACTAATACCTAAAATAATTTACATCAATGGAAGGAGTATACACGAAACCCACATCCTCAAAATGGTGAAATTTTTAATTCAGTTGGAAGCCATACCAAACATTTGTTAAGCACCTACTATGTACAGGGTATAATACAAGGTAAAAGATGTGCCAAGAGGCATAAGCCATGGTTCCTACTTCCTTGAAATCTAACTGAGGAAACTGACATATACAAAGTATTAATAATAAGGATGCTACGAAAGCATAATAATCTATGTATCAAATGAGTGGTACAGATGATAAGAAGCTCAGCATAAGGAGAAGTCACTGTGGATGATGGAAATAAGAGGAGGCTTCACAGATGTGGACTTTGAAAGATGCAAATAAATGGAAGTAAAGAAAATTTTGGACCATACTTTATTTGATTAGTATAGGGAAAATACATTGAGGAAGCCTCCTCTACCGATCCACGTGCCCTGCAACTTAAAGCCTCACAGCAAGGATCTTTAACCTTCAAACTGTTTGGCAATCTACTAAAGCTTATAGACTGCTTCACAGAATAATATTTTTAAATGCATAAAGTAAAATGTGTAGGATTACAAAGGAAACTAGTTATCAAAATATGTTTTCAAAGTTCATGGGTTAAGAACCTAGATTAAGAACCACTGATGTAGAAAATTGTTTGGAAGGGATTTGGGGTTTAATGGTTCCATTAACCTAGAGTGCCTATGTGCCCAAGGTCCCACAGCCAGTATTGTTAAAGATAAGATTAGAACTTCCTGACTTTAGAGGCTGAATCTCTATCCTCTACCAAGTACAGAAGTCTCAAGGAAGAATTTCTAGAGAAGGAAAGTAAGATCAACAAAGGTTTGGAAGGTATGAATGCACATGGTGAGTCAGAAGACTCTGAGGGAACACTACATTCTGATTGGGACCTTGGGGAGCTTGGAGATAATAAATACTTGTCCAGTTGAGTTGATAGGAAGTCACGCTGTGAATGATTTTTAATGCCAGGCTAAACCATTTGGAATTCAATATGTGGGCAATGAGAAGTCAACAAAGACATTTCATTAGGGTATGACGTGCCAAATAACTTAAGAAAATTAATATGACTACGTTACCCAGAACAAAATGTATTTTTTGCTGCATCCAATTGGGATTTTAAAAATCTAGTTTGACAATTATAATTATGGAAGGGGAGATATTTGGTACAGACCTGTAATTTCATTAGTATGAGGAAGTCCAGGTATGCAAACTTCCTCCACAGATGCATATTTGTAACTCATTAATAATTTACATTCTTAGAGATTGTGATTGTACTGAATGAGAGGTAAAATGACTTGTCCATAGTCATGCAGGCAGAAGCAGAACAGACTATGTGACTCTAAGATGGGCCCTCTAATAGCAATTATTGCTATTATTATGTGCTTTAAGGTTTGCAAAGTCTTTTGAAAATATTGTCTCATTTTATCTTCATCTTCACAACAGTCCTGGGGGTAAGTGCTATTATTATCCCTATGTCATGGATGGGAGCTGTGGTAGACAAAGGTTAGGAGACTTACCCATGGTTACATAGATAGTAAATGTCCAAGGTGGGATCTGAACTCAGATCTTCATTACTCCAAGTCCAGAACTCTATCTAGTATACCACCAAGCTGCCCCTCTATCTACTCTACCATAATGTTTCCACTGTAATTATCCATACATATTCCCAGATAGTAATTAAAATAAAAGCCAATATTTCATAAAATGCCTTAAAGTATACAAAAAGCTTTACATATGTTATTTTATTTAATCCTCACAGGTACCCTGTAAGGCAAGTGCTATTACCACCCTACTTTTACACCAGATGAAACTGAAGCAGACACAAAGATTAAGTGACTTACTCAGGGTTACAGAGCTAATTAGTATTTGAGGCAGGATTTGAACTCAGGTCTTCATGATTGTAAGCCTCTCACTCTCTGCTTCTAAGCCATCATCAACATGAGAAACAAAAGACATAGTATTCGTACAGAATAAGTGATGGCCAGGTACAGCAATCAGGCACCAGTACACTTGGCCTTTCAGCCCCATTGTCAAATGGGTTTTAATCTCTGAGAAGACCATGCTCTTTTTTTCTCCTTCTTTCTTCAGAAAGATCTAAATGCCATATTTCCATTTTGAACACTTTTTTTTAAAGTAGAAAGTATTTTTATTTCTTCACTGGAGTTTTCTTTCCATTCTCCTACTTTCATCATGAAACTTGAGCTCATGTTCCACCAATGAGATCATGTTCCCTCCCATGGCTCTACCCTGACCCCTAGCCCCACCCCCAAAAGAAGCTAACTTCCATAAATTTGGCTTCCTAAACTTAGAACTTGGAAATAGCGTGATAGATGGCTCTTTCAGATATCATTCTTCAAAGAATGTTACAAACACAGACTCAACTGTCTTCATAATGACCCTATGGAGAAAATCCTATCATTCTTAGTATTGCTAAAGCAATACTAAGAGTGTCTAGTGGTAAGAACACAATTAAGGCTCATATGGATTCTATTCTAAGCTCATCCACTGACTCATTTTGTGATTTTTTTTAAGTCTCTGTGACATCTTTCCCAAAAATAGTAATACACTCCAGTATTTACCTGCCAAGATGGTGAAATATGATAAACATTTACATATCAGAAGTCCTTCATTATAAAACAATGAAAATATGTATCACAAAAGTGAAAGCTGATTGTTTGTGTCCATAAATGTCTTTTCTAGGCCTCAAGTTCAAAGCCATATTTCAAATTTTAGAATTAGGTATTAGAACTAGAAGCCACCCTGGAGAACATTTTACAGACAAGGAAACTGAGACCTAGAAGGATAAAGTGAGTTACCTAAGATCACACAACTAGATAAAAGCAGTGCCAGGACTAAGCCCTGGGTTTTTCCATGAAATAGCGATGTGGTCTTGGACAATTTACTTCACTAATGAGAGGTTAAGACTAAGTGATCACTAAGCTCCCTTATATCTTGTGAACGTTCTTTGGTTATATAATTTCCTGACTGGCTTTTTTTCCAATGTTCTTGGTTTGGGGTCGTCCATTGTTGTTATTGTTATTGTTGGAGAAGGAAATGGCAAACCACTGTAGTATCTTTGCCAAGAAAACCCCAAATGGGGTCATGGAGAGTTGGACATGTCTGAAAATGACTGAAAAACAGCAACACATCATTTGAACATTTTTCAGTCGTTTAATCTCCTGACTGACTTTCTGACCAGTGGTATTGGTTCAACTCACATTAACAGTTTTAAAAAGGAATCTCTAAGGCAAAGGAGAAAAATTAAAAGTATTAACATTACTAAAGGGAAAGCAGAAACAATCTTATTTGCAACTAAAAATGCTTTACTTAGAGAACCCCAGAGAATAAAGACAATTAAGAAAATTAAATTTTTTGTTGTTCTGTTGTTTAAGACTCTTTGTAATCCAATTTGGGGTTTTCTTGACAAAGAAACTAGAGTGGCTTGTCATTTCCTTCTCCAGCTCATTTTATAGATGAAGAACTGAGGCAAGGGTTAAGTGACTTGCCTGGAGTCACTCACCAGCCTGTAGCTGGAAAGTGTCTAAGGTCAGATTTGAACTCAAGGTGATGATTCTTCCTAACTACAGAGCTGGCACTCTAATAATAGGCACACTATAATACCTAACTGACCTAAGAAAAATAATAGTATTAAATTAGATGAGAAAAAAATACAAAATCAGCAATACTTTATTTAGTCAATTAATAATTATTTATTAAACATTTACTATGTGCCAGGCAGTATTTACAAAAACAAGACAAAATAACAGAGATCTATTCTAAACAACTAAAAAATGCATTTAACTGACAGATTTAACACTGTACTAGTAAAATCACCAAGAGGTTACTTTAAAGAACCAAGCAGAGTAACAACAAATTTCAATTTGAGGAATAACCTAGAATCTAAGACGAATAATGAAAAGTAAAACAAAAATGAAAAGCACATGATAGAGTCAGATCACAAGCTTCATCATAAAATCATGGTACCCCAAACAATTTTGGTACTATTTTAAAAAGAGAAAAGTAGATAAGTGAAACAGAATAGACATCTAACAACACAAACTACTAGGGGTAATACTTGCGATTTGTCAAGAATTCCTAGGAACCCTGGAAGGCAATTTGGCAGAAATTAGATTTAGATTGGATTTTTCACCACATACCACAACGAATTCCAAATGAACATATGACCTAAATAAAATGTCACATAATTTTTTTTAAGTTGGGAGAGAATTTTCAGGTCTATGATTAGAGAAATGATTTTAACCATATAAGGGATTGGTGAGATCATAAAAGATAAAACATTTTTGTTTCATAAAATTTAAATGATTTTTCCAAAACAAAATCAAAGCAACTAAGGAAAAAAAGAAAAGTGTCATTTGGGGGGGAATATTTGCATCAGATAGCACTGATAGCACTGATGAAAGTCTGATATTCAAAATAAATAAGAATTTAAAGCAAATATATAAGAACAAGAGCTATTCTCCAACCAATGTGATCAAAGAATGTGAACAGTCCTCAAGAGAAGTGTCCCAAATTGCTGATAAGAAAAATGCAAACTAAAAAAAAAAAAGTCCTTGGATTTCACTTTATACCAATTAAACTAGAAAAGATGATGAAAAGTAGCATTAAAAACTATGTGAAGCTATGCACACTAATAACTGTTTGCACAGCTATGAATTGGTCCAACAATTCTGTACCAATTCTGGTCTGGATCAAGAAAAGCCATTAAACTACTCTTACCTTTTTATCCAATGATCCCTCTATTCCAGTGCATATACCCAAGGAAATCAAGAAGTCAAAGATAAAAAAGAAAAAATGTTAGATAGATAGGTAGATATAGATATAGATACACACATGCATATATGTCAAAATATTTGTAACAATTTTAGTTGTAGGTGGAAACAAAGTGGGTGCCTATTAATTAAAATTCAGAGAACTTTTGAAAGAGGTATGAATTGTTGCAGTGAAGAAAATAGAGCCTGGAGAACAATATATAAAGATTATGATAACGTAGATGAAAAAAACACACTGAAATATATAGAGATACTAATTAAATATAATAATCACATTTTGTTCTGTAAGGCTGATAATGAAATACACCTCTCACCTTTCATTGGCAGATAGTGGGTTATGGGATCAGAATATTGCATATGCTATCAAATGTGTTCACTGTTCTGGTGGGTTTCCTTAATTGGTTTTGTTTTTATAAAAGTGAGTATAGAAGGATGAGAGCTTATTAGAAAGTGACTGTGGTATGAGAAAAAATAGGCATCAATAAAACATCAAAGAATCACAAGGAATAATAATAAAGTGAATAAAATTCAAAATTTATCTCCTTTTTTTCTTGTCTTTGGACCTTATTCTAATTAATCATGAGATGCCGAAATGTATTATTCTCTGACTTCTGTTTACTTTGGCTCCACGAGCATTTCCAAAGGAAGTCTTAGTAGCAATTTTCTCAGTACTTGGGATTCTTTCACTTCCTGAAACCTTTCTCTTCTGTGACCTGTCTGATGGGATCTGTAACAGTAAAATAGTCACTTGAACCAACATCTGCTTCATTTCACCATCAGTAAGATTTGGTGGCAGTAACCAGAGAGTTACAACCAGCCATTGATATTATAGCACTCCAGGTGGAAGTCATGATTGAATCAATCTCATTTCCACTCTATGTAAGACCATGATGGAGAATTACAATTCAATTTAATCTAACAAACCTTTTCTAAGCACCTATTATGTGCCAAGCACTATGTTACAAAATGGAATGTATAAAGATACAAAATGGAAAAAAAAACTTTCTACCCTTAAAAAGCTCACCATGATTGCGTCATGATCCTTATGAAGAACAAAAGTATGACTCCAGGATAGAGGTATGAGCTTATGATTAGTGGTTATGATCAGGATCAACTGGATGGTTTAATAAATAATTAGATTTCTGTAGCAAAATAATAATAGGAGAAACTGGTATTGTACCTGGAATTAGGAAAACATAGGTTTAAATCCTCCATCCTCTTACCAGCTAAATGACACTGGGCAGGTCACTTAATCTTTGTCTGTCTCAGTTTCCTCATCTATAAAATGGGGATAATAATAGCATCAACCTGTCAGGCTTGTTATGAAGACCAACTGAGATAAATGTTTACAAAATGCTTTGTAAGCCTTAAAGTGCTATATAAAGGGTAGTTACTTTTATTATGTCACCACCAATGACTTGTATTTCTCTAGTAGCAGAAGCTTATCTAAGAGCTTACATCACAATATCCTAGTAAGGTAATAGGCACCACAAGAATTATCATTCCTATATTGTGAATAAGGAAATTGAGGCTCTATCAGGGGTGGGGAACCTGTAGCCTCAAAGCCATGTGTGGCCCTCTAGGTCCTTGGATGTAGCCCTTTGACTGAGTCCAAGTTTTACAGAACAAATCCTTTTATTAAGGGGATTTGTTCTGTGAAGTTTGGATTCAATGAAAGGATTGTACTTGAGGACCTAGAGGGCTACAAGTGCTCAAGGCCCCAAGTTCCCCACCCCTGCAGTGATTTGTCCTTGATCACATACCTATAAGAGGGAACTGGAAGATGCCATTTTCTTAAAGCTCATTAGGTAGATAGCTTGCCTCCACTGTTTAAGAAATTGGGAGGGAGATGGCTCTGGGAGATTACGGCATTCCCTGCAAGCTCCTCACATGCCTGACTGTGAAGCACCTCAAATGGGTATGAAGCATGGCTTATGAACATGGAATGTGAAACAGAGACGTGAAACTGCTTTTCTTTGTCTACAAATAGTTATAGGTAAACAAGGCCAGCACATTGTAATGGAGGTAAATGCTGTGGCATTTCCTTTCTCCTCCATCTTTGCCCTCTTCCCTCCAATGGTGGCTGCTTTGTAACCAGTCGTACTAGTTAGAAGGCAGCACAAAGTCCTCAATGCCAAGTCTTCAGGGGAAAGGAAAGACCAGAAGAGAAGATAAGACCGGAAATCAGAGTCCCAAGGGAAAAACAACTTTATCTTCTTTGTGTTTGTGTGTTCAGGCAGCCACAATAAGCAAAAATAGCAGTAAAATCTCTTTTTCTCAATCTATTTTATTCTCTCAGAGAGGCAATGTCATATAGTGGATAATGAGTCAGGAAGTATTGGGTTCAATCCTTGCTTTTAACATACAATGGCTGTTTGACCCCAAACAAGTCTCTTACCTTCTCAGTGCCCCAACCCATTCCAGGAGATTGCCAGCAGCAGAGAACATGTGATCTGCACTTGCAACAGAAAGTTCTCTGATCCAGGTGGCAATGACATCACAGATCTAGTCATCATCCCTCTCACCCCATTTTGTTATTTTTAATATATTTTATTTTCCCCAATTATATGTTAAAACAATTTTTAACATTTTTTTAAGTTTTGAGTTTCAAATTCTATCCCTCCCTTCCCTCCACCCCCTGCCCCAATGGTAAACCATTCAATATAGGTTATGCATGTGCAATCATGTGAAACATTTCCATATTAGTCATTTTTTACAAGAAGATCTGAATAAAAAAAGTGAAAAACATCATGCTTCAGTCTGTATTCAGACAGTATCAGTTCTTTCTCTGGAGGCAGATAACATGCTTCATCATGAGTTCTTTGGAATTGTCTTGGTCCTAGAGATTAGGCAGGAGTGGGGAACCTGTAGCCTCAAGGCCACATGCAGCCCTCTAGGTCCTCAAGTGCAGCCCTTTGAATCCAAACTTCACAGAACAATCTTTGGGATTTGAACTCAGTCAAAGTGACAAACTTGAGAACCTAGAGGGCCACATGTGGCCTCAAGGCCACAAGTTCCCCACCCTTGGATTAGGGAAAGGGCTGGTGACAGTCTTTACTAAGATGTGGGTTCTGGATTCTGCCAACATTATGTCTCATACTATAAAGTAGTCCCAGAGATTTGGGGGGTGGGGATGCCACCCTGTACAGTAGGCAGTCAGGAAGCCAGTGTTTCCCTCCTGGTTCTGCCCCATCCAGTGGTGTGAACTAGGTCAAATATCTCTAGGTCTCAGTTTCCTGATATGTAAAAAGAGTAAGTTGGATTAAATTTTCTCTAAGACTCCTTCAGAGTCTATATTTCTATAATTCTATCAGGAAGAAAAATCTCCAAGCATTTATGCTTTGAGAAAAGCAGGGTGAAGGACCAATGACTGGGAAACAGGGCTCTCTGGTAGGAAAAGTTGGGAAAGAAACTTTCTAATGTGATTCCTAGCCCACCCTTCCATTTAGCCATCAACAAGTATTTATTAAGCACTTACTATGTACTGGGTGGGCAGGTAAGTGGCTCAATGGATAGAGTGTCAGGCCTGGAGTCAGAAGGACTCCTCTTCCTGAGTTCAAATCTGGCCTCAGCCACTTACCAGCTGTGTTACCCTGGGCAAGTCACTTGGCCCTGTTTGTCTCAGTTTCCTCATCTGTAAAATGAGCTGGAGAAGGAAATGGCAAACCATTTTGCCAAGAAAACCCCAAATAGGGGTCATGAAGAGTTGGACATCACTGAAAAACAACTCAACAACAAAAATGTACTAGGTACTGTGCTGAGTGCTAGAGATACCAAGAAAATAAATGAAATCATTCCTACTTGAAAGAATCCTACATTCTAACTGGGAAGACAAAAAAACATTTAAGTATCTAAAGAATAACAAATACAAATAATTACAGTTCTTAAACACAAGCTGGGAGGAAGGGTTGGAAAGAAAGTAGGAAAAACTTTGTGTAAAATATATTACTTGAACTGTGTCTTGAAGAAAGAGAGGAAGGTGAAGATGACATGCTTTATAGGGTGTATCTATAGCTGGGTTTTGTGAAGATCAGGCCAAGTCCTCCTCTCCCTACCTCATACCATCCATTTCCCCAAGCCCCAAACTCTTAAATCTCAATGATTATGAACACAACATACAGAGAGACTAAACAAATGAGAGAATAGTTACAGAAAGCTGGAGAAAATAGAGCAGTGGAAATGCAGGTTTCTTTTGTTGTCACCCTTTCAGATACTCAGTGAGTGACTTCCCAAGTCTTCTCCCTTCCTCCCTTATCAACTCAAAGATTTATCTGATGCCAGTCATTGAGTGAGAATAATTAAGTTGAAGAATTGGGGCTGCTGAAGGTTTATTTTTAGGAATAGCTGAAGGAAGACTCCTTTATGGAAATAGCTATTTAAGTAGATATTAAACAAAAATCACAGAATTTCAGAGCTTTAAGGGACAGACACCTCAGAGGTATAACCCAACTTCTTCATTTAATGTATGAGGAAACTGAGTTCTAAAGGATGTAACAGAGCTGCCCGTGGTCTCATATTTAATTAGTGGCAGAACTGATATGACAATTCAGGACCAACTCCCAGTTCAGTGCTCTTCTCATAAGACCATAGGACCATTTTCTACTACTAATTAATTACAAATTTAATAAATTTGGCACAGTCCCAATATGACTCAATGAACTATTGTGGACTAGCCCGGGAACCTAACCACTGTATATAACTATTTCTATAGTGAATATGCTCCAAACTCCAAACAATTGATTTGCAATCATACCTTGAGAACACAAAAATCTTAAGTTGGGGAGTGTCAGTATTTTGTATTGTCAGATTAAATGATAAAGTCTTTTTTTTCCCTACAAACAAAAAAATGATTACAGCAAGAAACACTTTCCTCTTTCTATGAAACATTGCAGTGAACTATTTCCCTTCTTGGTGCTTGTCCATTAACAGACAACTGTAACATCCTCTGCGGTCTTCTTCACATCAGTGTTCCTAGTGACCTGAATGTCAATTCAACCACAGAGAACAGGAATAGCTAGAGATAAACCTAAATTTAATTTGACAGAGAGCCAAATATCCACTTAAATTTAAGGAATTTTCCTGACTGGGGGCTCTGAGTAATTATGATTTTACTCTTAGCTTTTCAAGTAATGTGGGCTTCATAAAGCTAAGAGGAAAGATCCACTTGGGCCTTCAGGACCATTTTTCCCCTAGGCTAAAAAATGAGCTAACTGTTTTAACAGGGTATGACTGTTTAAATCTTCAGAAACAAAGAGGGTGTGAAGGAAAGGTCACCACACTCCTCAGAGACACATCTAAACCACCAGGGTTATACTTTAAAGTCTACAATTCAGAGGGAAAAAGAAGTTGGGGGGAGTGGAATGTAGGTTTTTAGGTGAATGTTAGTTTAAGGTCACATCTTCCTTCCTTCCTTTTCCTTGCTTGGTCAGTCAGTGAATAAACATTTATTAAGTACTTACTATGTATGTGCCAGGCACTGTGCTAAACACTAGGGATACAAAAAGAGGCAAAAGACAATCCCTACACTCAAGGACCTTATAATTGAATGGTGGGAGATAATATGCAAAGAAATCTGTACAAACAAAGTATATACAGGAAAAATATAAAATGATTAAGACAGCTCTGTACAAAATGGGATTTTAGTTAGGACTTAAAGGAAGCCAGGGAAGTCAATAGGCAAAGATGAGGAGGGAAGGCAATGCTTACCCACATTCCTCTTCTCCTTTCTCTTTCATTGTCTCCTTCCTCTTTGTATATCTCCCTAATGCTCACCGTTTTTCTTTCCCATACCTTTCCCCCTTCTCCTTAATACCTTATTCCTCAGTTCTTTTCCCCTTCTTTAATAAGAAGCAACTCAATACAACAAAGAGTTATTAGGCATCTATTCTGTGCAGGGTACTGAGATAGATGGTGTGATTAACAGTTCTGAAAAAGAATACATCTCCCCCCCTTATTATTGTAAATTCATTGAATGCAGGGATTATGACATATACAATTAAGTGCCATAAAAATCAAATTTGAAAAGCTCAAAGAAGAGTATTCTAGGAAAAAGGAAATCCAAAGTATTCTAGGAAAGTTTAATCTGAGGAAGAGGAGGCACACAGGAGTGGAGTTGTCAGGAAAGAGTTCATGGAGGAGAGGAGGTTCAAGACAAATTTAAAGCAAGAAAAGGATTTGAACATGTGGAGATGTGGGAGTAGATTTTTGGCGTGGAGAAAAGAAAGCATAAACACAGGGAGGCAGGAGAGAGCAGGATATGATAAAAAGAACTGATAATGCAATATACCTGGAGTGGAGGCTGTAGTGTGAAAGGGAATGAAGGGGAATAGTGTGAAATAAAACAGCAAAGGTAGACTGGACCCAGATTACAGAGAGTCCCAAATGCCAAGTCAAAGAATTTGTATTTTAACCTATGGGAAAGAGGGTGTTACTGAGTGCCTGGTCACTCTCTCAAATAAATACTGGGTGTATTATTTATTATGTATGATTATTCCCCTGGATGGGGAGTGCCCCATCTAGGAAACCAGGATAGGAGAAGGAAATAGGCAAGGGATTCCTAACCTTTTCTGCATCATAGACTCCTTTGGTAAATCAGATAAAACCTACGGCTGCCTACATTCATAGTTGAAAGAAATGCTATATTTCAGTTAGAAGTCACTGAAAACAAAAATGTAATTTTTTCCCATCCAAATTTATGGACTTCCTTGAGAACCTTTGGAGTGCCTGTGCTTCTCAGGAACACTTCCAAGATCTCCCTCTGCTCTCATCACCTCAAAATTGTTCTTCCTTTCACGTTCATTCCATCCATCTACCTCCCTATCCAGACCTTGACTGCTGTTATCTCCTGAGCACAAGGCCATCCTCCCTGCTTTCTCAAGATGTGCAGCAAAGGACTCACACTCTTTTGTTCTAACTTCAACACATTGTCATATTTGAGGCTTCCAATATCCACATTGTTGTCCCTCAAAAATACTGACCTCACAGTTCACCAGCCTCTTCAATTTCCATGATCTGTATCTTCACTCCAACCCAGACACACCATAATATGAGTACCCTTCCTTGACCTCACCACCAGCTATAACTGACCTCCATAATCCAGAATACTGAAATTCTTCTATCTAACCACAACTCCTTATTCATACATTTTCCCTTCTGCTTCACCCCTCTTAAAATTATTCTTTGTCCTTATCTTCATCATGATCTCCAGTCACTCCACCCCATCCCTGTCTTCCCAGTCTATTGCCCTGCTCAGCCTCATGTTCTTCTCATTCTATTCTTGACCCTAGAGTTAACTGGTTCAATTTGTTGCTGGTCTCTACCCACAAACCTCTTTTTCTATTGCTGTCGTTCCTTTCTAAATCCTAGCTCTGAATTATTCCCACAATGTGCTTTTTGTGTTCCTATTCAGTCAACATGATACTTTGAAACGAGTATTGGGTTTGGGATCAGAGGACCTGGGTTTAAGTCTGCCCGGCTCTGTATTGTCCATATCACCTTTGGCAAATCATTTAACCTCTCTGGGCCTCAGTTTCCTCATCCATAAAATGAGAGGGTTAGACTAGCTAACCTCTGAGGTTACTTACAGATCTAAATCTATTACCCTTTATGGCACTGCTGCACAACAGCAAAGAAGTTACATGATCTTGCTGAGCGTACTACAAATGTATTTTATCCCACCTCAGTTGAGCCCTCACGATCACATGGCAGTCCTTTTAGTCTTTCATATTTGATTCCCAATCATATTCTTCATATTGTTCAAAAGCTTTTCCTCTTTCCTCATTCCACCACCCCACTCCCTTTCCCATATCCTTTCCAGTAGAGGACCTTGCTCCTTATTCTTCTGAGAAAATAGAGATCATCAGTCTTTGCCTCCTCTTCTCCTGTCTAAACTGCAAAACACCTTAATATCAGATTAGAAGCAGCTAGAAGCCAAAGTGGATAGAGCACAAGTTAGGAAGATTTGAGTTCAAATCTTCCCTCACACCCTTACCAGTTGTGTGATCCTGGGCAAATCTGACACATAATAGATGCTTAATAAATGCTTCTTCCATATTATCTCTTTTTTTCTCATACTTTGTTCTGATCTCTGAAAGAGAAGTGGCTCTTCCTTTTGCAAAATCAAACTTTCAACTTGTTCACTTGATCCCTTCATCTAGAAAGGAATCTTGCTTTGCCATGCTATCTCCTTTACGGACTTACTTCTTTGATCATCCCTTCTTTACTCCCATCCTTAATTTCCCTTTATCCACTGGTTCCTTCCATTATTACCTACAAATATTTGATATTACTCATTCTTTGAAAAAAAAAACCTTCCTAATGCTGTCATTTTCTCAAACTTTTTATCTTCTCTCTTTCCTTCCTTTCACAATCTAAGCCCTGGGAAAAAGTCACATATTTCTTGCTTTTACATCCTCACCTCCTACTCACTTCTCAATTTTTTTCAGACTGGCCTCTGATGTCACCATTTGACTGAAACTTATCTTTGTGAGTTTACAAATAATGTCTAAATTGTTCAATCCAATGGCCTTTTCTTTTTGACACTGTCTACCAATCTCCTCTGTTGGATTTCTGTGACACTTCTCTTTGTTTGTTGTCCTCCTACTTGCATGACATTTCCTTCTCAGTGTCCTTTGTTGGATAATTCATGCCTCCCCCTTCCCTGTGTATGAGTTGCTGACACCCTTTTCTCTCTGTCTCTCTCTCTCTCTTCTCTGTCTCTCTCTCCCTCCCTCTCTCTTATACACACAGATGCACACACACACACACACACACGAGATTCCAAAGCTTCAATTATTATCTCTTTGTAGATGATTCCCAAATCTACAGGCACAGCCCCCATCTCTCTCCTGAGTTCCATTCCTACATCACCAACTGTCTGCTGGTCATCTCCATCAGGACATCCCATAGTTGTCTCAAATTGAATACATCTAAAATAGAACTCATTATCTTTCCCTAAAAACCTAGGTTTCCTCCTAATTTCCTTATTTTTTATTTCTACAACAAATGTAGAGATATAGAGATTTCACTCACCCTCAACTTTTCCCTTTTCCTCACCTCCCCAGTGAACAATTAAAAAACATTAAAAAATAAACCCTCATAATAAATATAAATAATCAAGCAATATAAATTCTTGTGTCAGCCAGGTCCAAAAATGTATCCCCTTTTCTACACTCTCACAGCCATCCCCCTCCCTAAATCCATACCATCACTAATTCTCACCAGGACATAAAATTGGCATCCTGGCATCAAGCTTCTCTCCTCTCTAATCCATTCTCCACACAGTTGTAAAATTGCTACTACTAAAGCAAAAGTTGGACCATGTCAGTCTCATGGTCAAGAAACTTCAGTGACTCCCTATTATAGACTCTAGGAAAAAATACAAGCTCCTTTGTTTGGCATTTAAAGCTCTTCAGAATGTGAATCCAATTTACCTTTTTAAACTAGCATCATGTGACCCACACTCCCCTCCACTCCACATTCTACCCAGATTGTTCTATTTGCTGTTCCTGATACACAGTATTCCAGCTCCTATTCCTCTTTTACCTGCAATGTTTTCCTTCCTTGTTCTGTCTTTTGGAATTGCTTTCTCCTTTCAAGACTCAGTCTGACAACCATCTCCTACTCAAGGCCTTTCCTGAGGCTCTTAGTTGTTAGTAGTACTCCTCATTACTCTCATAATTCCCATTGGGAAATGCCTAAACAAATTATGGCATATGAATTTAATGGATATTATGGTGCCATGAGAAATGACAAAATAACTGCAGAGGAACTAAACTATAAACCGACAGAGTGAAATAAGCAGAATTAGAATTAGACATTATAGAAAAAATAACTTTTGAATGACTCTAAAACTCTGATCAATGTAATGATAAATCATGAATCCAAAGAACTGGAGATGAAACACACAACCTACCTCCTGACAGAGAGACAATCGACTTAAAATGCACAATAAGATGTACATTTTTGGACATGGATAACATAAGAATTTGTATTGCTCGATCATTCATATTTGTCATGAGGGTTTTGTTTTTCATTTTTAAGCATTCAATGGGGGGCGCTAGAAGGAAGATGCAATAAATGCTCATAAAATCAGTATTTTTTAGAAGGATACAAGTTGTATCTACAAAACACTTTATGACAGAACTTATGCACCTAAGTATATCTTGCCTTATTCTAGTAGGCACCTTGGAAGGCTGACATTGCTTAGGATATCTTTACAGCAATTCCCCTTGGGATTGCATTTAATGCCTGGAGAATATTTGGTAAATATCCTGAGGGGTGATAAACATACTAGACTTCCTTCAGAGGCAGTATGTTATAGTGGGAAAAGTAGTAGACTTGGCATCAGAGGAGTCCTGTGTTTGGATTTAACCAATGATGTTTATTTAGAGGCATGTCACATAGAGGCCTGCATAAATGTCCTTATTATCCATCATTCTTTGAGAATTAATTTGACTCTCCCAAACAGAACAAGTTCATTCAGAATTAATCCCAGGTGTGTGCCAAGAGATCAGGGGAATGGAAACTCCTTGAGAGTAGGCACCATCTTTCCTATGTATCCACAATGCTTAGCACAGTATAAATGTTTGTTAAATGGAGTTGATCAAGTCACTTAACCCCATTGCCTGGCAATTAAAAAAAAAAAGGAGTTGATCAAGCTAGGCCACACCAGATTTGCTTAAAAATAAGCAATAGCTGTAAACGCAGGCAGCTAGGTGGCACAGTGGATAGAGTGCTGGGCTTGAAGTCAGGAAAACCTGAATTCAAATCTGGCCTCAGACACTTACTAGCTGTATGTCCTATATGTCAATCAATCCTGTTTACCTCAGTTTCCTTATCTGTAAAATGAGCTACAGAAGGAAATGGTAAACCACTTTAGTATCTTTGCCAAGGAAACCCCGAATAGGGTCACAGAGAGTTTGAATAACAACAGTAACAGCTGTAAGGTAATGGTTTTCTAGTCTGACTGATAAACTCAACAGTCCCCAAACTGAAGCCTCCCAAAACGTGAATACTGACATCGCATCAGTGGACTAAGTATTTGGCCCTTTATGGGGCCCAACTTGGAAGGACAGCATTGATTTGGAGGCATAAAACCTAACACGCTCACTTAAAAATATATGTAGTCAACAAATATTTATTAAGTGTATCAGACACTATGCTACACAATTTTGTTACTATATAGTGATACTTTATATTTTGTAGTAATACCTAAATAATACCTTTAAAATAATCCCTTTTCAAATTTTTTGGTCCATACCTCGGATTTCATCAATGAAAGGAGCTCCCAGAAGAAACTCCACCTACCAAAGTGGATGCGCAACTTTTCTGCAACTTATAATCTTGAAGACTTACTTGGTCATAGAGAGGTTAAATGACTCACCTATGGGCTGGACTTGAACCCAGATCTTCTGACTGTTTCTCTATCTAACATTCCTCCTTGCCTCTCCACTTTTTTTAAACATTCAAGAAAGTTCCAAAAATTTCACCATGACCTTCAGTAGCTTAACAAGCCTGTCAAAGGCTGTAGCTCTTTGAAAGAATATTCTATAATGTAAAGGTGCTTGTCCACCCCCTTCTTCACCGAGAAGATGATACAAAGATGTATCCCTAAGGCTATCTATCCAGCACATTCTTCTTCACTGAGATAGAATCAAGCATGGATTTCTAGAGTGGGGACATAGGGCAAGTTCACTCAAGAACAATCCCAACAGACTAAAGGAGAGGAGACACGGAAATAACTTGTCAACAAAAAGGAAAAAAAAAATTAGTGCCCTTCTCCGCAGCAACTTTTATTCATTTTTAGCTCAATGTGTACAATGAAAAATGCACCATAAATATGAATTACTATCGTAGGAAATAAAAAAATGCAAAAACAAATAGCCTTTAAAGACTTGTTTTAGGCTAGCAGCTTTTCCTAATTCCGTAACTTAAAAATTCACAGTAGTTTTGTGTTTTAAGATATACACAGCATTGAAAGAATTGCTGGACTTTTATTTCCGGAGATTTCTTCTTTGATGATTACTGCTCAAGTACAAGAGTTAAAATCAAAGGGAGAACATTTTGATTCCCACCCACTTTGGGGCTTGGGTATGTACCACAGTACAATTCCACTTCACCACTTTCCTGGTAAAGCTGGTTCATAGATTATGTTTCTAATTAACATTTTTCCAGTATGAAAAAGCCTGCAGCCACATTTGTGGTAGCCTTGGGATAGCAGGCACAGCATGATTTGAGGTTGTTGTTGTTGTTGTTGTTTTTAAACCTCACTGCTGTGACAAGTCTTATTGCAAAATTGCACCTAGGAAAGCACCAAATGAAAGTTTCATTGCCTTGGAGATGTTGCAAGGAATTGGAATCCCAAAACTAGAAAACTGCATGGTATATTTCCATATTTAATAAGTGAAGAATCATTTTAGCATTGTGAATGCAATGAGGATTGATTCAAACATGTCTACTGCTACTTTACTGAGACTGCTGATGTTTGGTTTACTGAGGCACAGTGGACTGGACTATTGTCCAAAGAGCTGACCCTCTCGTAGAAAAGTGAAATGAGGCCAGATCAGCTTTTTTATATACTTATACTTTCTCTCCCTTCTACTTTGAGATCAGAGTATAGTAGGGTTTAAGAGGAAGGGAATTTCTCCCTTCTCTTCTGCCCTGACCTGGAAAAAAAAATAATAGAAAAGGGCAGAAAAAGTACATGGAGAGCTACTTGCACTAACTCAAGTAGCTCTAAATGTTCTAGGTTCTAAAGTCCTAGGTTCATGGACCTAGAGTTCCTGTCTGGAGTCTGCCCTTTTCTCAACACAGAAGAATAGGTTTCCTGAGAATAGACTGTCCCCGCCTGAGACATGATAGCAGCCATTGATCAGACTGCCCAAAGAAGGACATGATGTTAGTGGTCATGTGATTACATACAGCCTAAAACAAAGTTTCTGAAAGCTTATTTTCTGAGCATTAGGGATGACCTCACACATAATCCCAAATTTAAGAGTTTTCAAGTTTGAGGTTTTCCAAGAGAAGAACAGTTCCTGAGGTTGAAAGTTGAACACTGGCCTCCTAAGAACAGAGGATTTCCCAACAATGTGTTTCTTTGAGAAGGAAGAGTGATGTGGCCCAATGCCAAAGAACTAGACTTATATTATAAGCTCGGAGGTCTAAGCCTTGCCAACCCTCTTACTCTTCATATGAGTTGCTCAGATAATGCAGGTCTGATATGAAGAGTAATTGTTTATTCAGCAGCCTCCCAAAGTGATTACCTTTTGGAAGAATCTAATGGAATGTTCTCCAAACATTTTTTATCATATGCTCCCATCAAAAAACAAAAACAAAAACATTTTTGAACATGTACCTTCAATATATGCATAATTACTTATTTATAAGTTATTTACATATAACTACTATACTAATAATGAAGGTGTATTATAAAACATACAATAATCAAATTTTTTAAAGCCTGAGCTGAAGATGATCCTTGAGTCAATAGGGAATTACTAGAATTTAATGAGTAGGGGGTGAAATTATCAGACCTGCTCTTTAAGAAAATGACTTAGGTAGATGTGTGTAAAATGAATTGGAGAGAAGAAAGCCTTGAAGCAAGGAGAACAGTTGGAAGGCTATTATAATAGCACATGAAAAAAGTAATGAGATTCTGAACTAGGGTAGAGGCCTTGTGAGAGGAGAGAAGGGTCCAGATTCAAGACTTATCATGGAGGTGAAAACAACAAGATTTGACAAGTGATTAGATATGTGGGGTGAGGGAGAGTGAAGAGTCAAAGATAACACTGAAGTTGTCATTGAGAAAAGTGATGGTACTCTTGACAGAAATAGGAAAGTTTAAGAGAGGCTGGGTTTGGGGAAAGAGATACTGTAATGAGAATTAAGATGTAGTTGCTACCAATTCATGCCTGTGAGCCTCTGAAAATCACTGTCACACCCAAAATGAAAAGGGCTTGGAGAGGGGAAGGAGGGCTCTTACTCACTGGTCACTCACTACCCTGGAGTGAAAAGGTCACTCCAAAGGGTGTATGCCAGTCATGGGATGTCTGGGTGACACAGGGTAGGCATAAGTTCAGAAGTGGGGGATGGGATCTTGCCCAGCATAAGTAAGGAGCAAAGAAGGGAAGTACTGGGGAATAACCAGAATTACAGTTGTGTTGGAGGCAAGTTCCATGACTGGTTACCATGGAGAGGGTAAGATAGAACCTACCTTGCCACTTTCTGATTGGTTGATCATAACCTTTGTGGTTAAGTCACTAGCATCCACTTTACAGACCACTAGACTAATGGGCTAGGGAGTGCTTTCTGTATTTCTTCACCTGTTTATAGGAGATCTTCCTTTCCCTGTCCCAAAAACTGAGCTGCCACCAACCACCACCATGCAGAAGTAAGAACTGTCTCAACTTCACCCACAATGCCTTAACAGGTCTAGGAATAGCTACAAGTATTCCATTTTCCCAATCAATACTCATTGCTACATTGCCCAATTCCCACCCAAGCACAAGACATCCATTGTCAGCCAACCTTCTCCAACCCTATTGAAGGTCTACCAAAATCCACTGTACTCTGATCCTGATATTTACAGAAGGCCTTAAATTTTGCAAACTTTTATCTATATCATCTCATTTGATCCTCAACATAACCCTAAAATTTACTGAGACCTCCATATCCATCTAAACAGTTGCCAAGGCTTGTCAATGTTGCCTTCACAATATCTCTCACATATGTGACCTCTGCTACGTTCACACAGCCTCTACCTTAGCTCAGGCATTCATTACCCCTTTGCCTGGTCTATATGATGAACTCTAAGTTGGTCTCTCTACTTCCAGGCTCTTCCCTCTCCAATCCAGCCTCCATATAACTGACAAAAGTTTTCCTAAAGCATGTCTAAATTTGTCATTCTGATGGCCAACTAGTTTTAGTGGCTCCCTATTTCCTCTAGGACACAATACAAACTTCTTTCTTTGGCATTCAAAGACCTTCACAATTTGGCTTCAGCTTACCCTACTGGTATAACACTCTTTCCAGGGACACTCCCCAACCTGTACTCATACTCACAGGTTAGATGCCCAGAGGGTAGCTACTAATACTCTTGGGGCTATATTTTTAATATACTCCTATGGAGCTATATTTTTCATGTTGGAGCTCCTAAGCTACCACCAGTGTGTTTCCCATTAACAACCAGCCTCAATTAGCTTTTAGTAAAGGCATTTACTAAAAAGAAATAACAAGTGTGTAGTTGTTGCTATTCAGTCATTTCAAGGCTTTTTTTTTTGTCATGGTTTTCATATAGTACAATGATTCTTAAATTATCTCTCCTTGATCTGTTGTCCAGGGTTTTTTTCCAATGAGATATTTCACTTTTTCTTCTATTTTTTTTCATTATTTTGATTTTATTTTATTGTTTCTTATTGCCTTGTAAAGTCATTAGCTGCCACTTGCCCAATTCCAATTCTTAAAGAACTATTTCAGACTTTATTTTCCATTTAGCCAATTCTATTTTTTAAGGAGTTCTTCTTTTCTGTGATTTTTTTTGTGTATTATTCCATTTGGCCAATTCTGTTTTTCAAGGCATTCTTCTCATTATTGGATTTTTTGTGCCTCTTCTACCATTTGGCCTATTCTGTTTTTTAAGGTGTTATTTTCTTCAGTATTATTTTGCTCTTCCTTTACCAAGCTATTTATTCTTTTCTCATGATTTTCTTGCATCACCCATTTCTTTTCCCAATTTTTCCTCTACTTCTCTTATTTGATTTTCAAAATCCTTTTTGATTTTTTCCATGGTCCAAGACTAATTCACATTTTTCTTAGAGGCTTTGGATGGAGGAGTTTTCACTTTGTTGTCTTCTAAGTTTATGTTTTGATCTTCCCTGTCACCATAGTGACTTTTCTGCTGTTTGCTAAATTTTCCAGCCTATTTCTTGACTTTTAACTCTATGCTAAAGTGGATCTCGGCTTCCAGAGTGGAGGGGACACTGTCACGTGCTTCAGATTTTTTGTGCACTTGTTTTCAGAGATAATTCTGAGGCCCTTTAAGCTTTTGGCTAAGATGATATGATCTAGGGAGAGGTGTATTTACTACTCTCCTGGCCTGTGCTCTAGTTTATGAGTGACCACAAGCACTCTCTTCCACTTTGGAACTATGACTAGAGTCCCAGCTTCCCTGTGGCCACAAGCTCTGCTGTGCTAGTGCTCCTCCTTGCCCTGGGACTGAGACCCAGGCCTGTGACCCACATCCAAATATGGGCAATGCAACAGAGTCCTGCCTCCAGTGTGAGCAAAGAGACCCCTGTAATCTCCCTCTGATCAGTTGTCTGACCCCCTTCTAGTCTGTGGGCTGAGATGTCCAGAAACTGCCACTGCTCCCACTGATTCAGTAGCCCCAAAGGCCTACTGCTGGTTTGCTGGGGTACAGCCTGCACTGTACTGTGCTCCAACTCTCATCCTGGTGCAACAGACCTTTCCTGTTGACCTTCTAAGTTGTCTTGGACTGGAAATTGTTTCACCCCATCTTTTTGTGGGTTCTGCCACTCCAGAATTTCTTTGAGGCATTATTTAAAGCTTTTGGAGGGGTTTGGGGGAGAGCTCAGCAGAGCGTCTGCCTTTTCTCTGCCATCTTGGCTCTGTCTCCCATACTTTATTTTCTGAAAAGTAGCCTCAGGGCTCACATTAGACCACTCTTGAAAAACATATATCAGAATTGAGATAAATACCTTTATATCCACACATCCTCAATGATGCTGAGAAAGTAATTTATAAGACATTAAACTAGGGAAATGATTCAAAATATAATGAAGCAACAAAATCAGGCTTTAATTTTTTAATTTATTTTTGCTTTTTGGTGAGGCAATGGGGGTTAAGTGACTTGCCCAGGGTCACACAGCTAGTTAATTATTATTATAAAGCCCTTTTCTCTATGGTGCAACTTAGAGGCAGGGAGATGGCATAGGTCCATTATAATTCTTTCACAGTCCTCACACACAATAAAATTAATGTTTTTGCAAAACTTATGTTGACAAAGAGGCTTAAGACCATATTTCATCACAGCAAAGTCAAAGATGATTGCTTCTTATAAGCAAGTAATTAATGTTGCCATAATACTGCTATGAAGTTAACATAAATCTCAATTTTTGAAAAGTTCAGAAAGAAGAAAAAGAAGATTTTCCCCAAAAATCCTCTAATTATATGGAGCAGAATATTTTATAAACATGACATAATTTTTGGTTTAAGATCTATATTTTTTTAACTTGATGTAACTGATACCATGAGTACATTAATCAATTACTTCAATTAAGGGCTTCACATTATGCTCTCATCAGATGTCACCAATCAGTGGTCCATTTTGCTGCCACAATACCATAGTAAAACATTTTAAAACCTTCTGCAATTATTTCATTACCTAAATATAGTTATTATTTTATTTCAAATTTTGAGCTATCCTTGTCAAATATACAACTAAAATATAATCATAATAATTATATGCAACGCTAAATATGACCAGTTTTCCAGGGGCCAGAACTCTGTCTTTCAAGTCACTGGACAATATCTTATAAAATTCCATATATATCTTAGCATTTGCTGTAGAGAAAATAGAAAGGCCTAGTTTTCAGAAGGCCTAGATTCTAATCCCTTCTGCATCACTTATTAGCCAAATGATCTTGAGTGAGTCACTTGGCTTCAGTTTCCTCCTCTATAAAATACCCTCCCTCCCTCACATTGTTGCCCTAAGGATGAACTAAGTAAATTTAGGAAATACATGAAAAATCTTAGCAAATTGTAAAGAGCTATCTGTATTCAAGGTGTTTTGGTTGAAATTATTTGAGGAAAGAGAGTGCGTTTTAATCTAACTTCTTTCTGTTTTGACAATTGGACCTTAGTGAGGCTGCCATCAGTCAGAGCTGTAAACTAGCAAGTGTTGCACCTGGGACAAGTTGTACAAATTGGACCTACCGCAAGCGGCACAAAACACGCTTGGAAAAATGGTGTGTGCTGCATTCTAAAAGGCTTCTAGAGAAGCCTGTGGGCTGGGAGAGAATTTACCTGGGCTGCAACTGCCCCAAGCCATTTGGTAAGGGCTAAATTTATATGTTTCTAGGAAGCTGAAGGATTGTGAGGCCCTTGTGGCAAAGCCCCAATTCTCCCACCCTACACTCAATTCTGTCTTCACATCTCAAGTACAGACACCCTTCTATTTGCCTAGCACTCTGATAGGGACGGTGAGGGGTACACACACAAAAAAAGTATGTGTGTATGTGTATGTGTATGTGTATATATATATATATTTTTTAAAAATCATATACAGCCTTGCCAGTATGCATTTTTTCCCCCAAATGCTCTTTGAGAGCGGGGAGTATTTCATACACACACACACACACACACACACACACCACACACACACACACACACATACATATATATATACACACATATATGTGTACATATATACACACACATATATACATATATACACACACACACAATATATACATATATACACATACACACACATATATATACTTATATATACACACACATATATACATATATATATACATATATATACACACACATATACATACATACACATATATACACACATATATACTATATACACACACATATATATACATATACACACACATATATACACATATATACACACATATATACACATATATACACATATATACATATATACACATATATACATACACACACACACATACATATATATATATATATATATACACACACACACACACACACACATATATATATATGAAATACTCCCCACTCTCAAAGAGCATTTGGGGGAAAAAATGCATACTGGCAAGGCTGTATATGATTAAATATCAGCACTTGTAGGCATTGACAATAAATGCAGTAGGAGATCTGAAGAGGGAGAGCCTGGTATGTATCAGAGTTGTTCTGGCCCTTACAAATTTTGGATTTGGATAAATGTGAAGCCTTCTGGGCTGGGGAAACCAAGATAGGAAAGAGCCTACATTTCTTAAGTACTGAGTCCTTGCCACTTTCCTAGCACTCTGCTACAGATTGTGAGGGCTAGAAAAGAAATTTAAAATATGTTCCCTGCCCTCAGAGAGTTGGGTACTATGGGTATGTTGAAAGGGTAATGAAAAGATTAGCTGACAGTTAGTGAAAGGCAATGGGAGAGAAAGCTGGATTGGTAAAGTTGGACCTTGACTCCTCAAATAGGCTCTCAGCTTGATTCAGTGAGGGCGGGTGGAAAGGTTACACTAGGAAATGGCTTGTGCTACAAAACCAAAAAGTTCCAATAAAACAGGCCCTAAAGGATACGTACATATGGATAAGATTGAAAACATAGGTAAGAGTTCCTAATCTCTAGCATGTGTGTGTGTGTGTGTGTGTGTGTGTGTGTGTATGTGTGTGCGTGTATTACGTCTGTTAAAAATGTCCTTGTTTTGGAAACATTGAGGAAGCTTCTTTGCCATCATTGTGGTTTGCAGACCACTTAATGAAGTATTGAATCAGTAACAAATCAGTTATTTCCATAACTAAACTTGAGTAGTGTTTAGATGCACAAAATAACCCTGATTTCTCACATCCTGCCATTCACAACAGACACATGGCTGGTGTTTGGGGGGGTATTTTTATTTTGTTTTGTTTCACACTCAGCGGCTATAAGAAAACGAAACATCCCAAACCAGAAAGAAGCTCTTTATATTAAGCAAGGGGACACCACAAGGGCAAGAAGGAAATTAGCAGTCACCTTTAGACCCTGCCTAAAGGCGTTAGGAGGTCTGAGACTCAGCTGACTGTTTTTCTCCTCTTATAGACCATATTAACCCTCTATGGGGACGGAGTATTTCACAAGTTCTTTAGCTCTTGCCTTTACTTTCTTGCTTCTACGACAGTGGAGAGGAAAAAATGAGCTGTTGCTTTGGAAGAGTATCAAACAACAATATACAAAGCAGATGAGCTCTTCCAACTATTTGTCTAGTAAATGTGTATTTTATTAACTGCGAGGTTTATTCATGTATTTAAAACCTTTGTCTTGTTTGTTTTGACACCGCTTAGAACTCTCTGTACAGAAGTATATTTGCTAACAGATGGGAAGGCTATCACCATAACATTTCAATGCTTGTGAATGCACAGCAAATATCTTATTGAAAGGTGGGTGCAGATGACACAAAGAAACTAGAGAACCCATGAGTCAGCAGTGACTAGGGGAAACAAAATGCCTTATGCGGAGGCCTCTACTTAGGCTCCTTTTCATTTAGGGTGAGAGGAGGGAGGTAAGTGGGAAGGAGGTTCATAAGAAATAAGAACAAAGTGCAGAGACAAGTTTCCCATTAAGGGTTGAAAGGACAAGGAAGTATGAGGAAGGTCATGCAATAGGCTGCCCCACATAAAAACAATAAGGGGAATATAGCCAATCACTCCAGGCTCTCCTGATCACTCTCATGTTCCTCTGGTTCAGGAGTGAGGAACTTGTGGTCTCGAGGCCAAGTGTGGCCTTCTAGGTCCTTGGGTGCAGCCTTTTGACTGAGTCCAAGTTTTACAGAACTAATCCTTTTATGAAGGGGATTTGCTCTGTGAAGTTGAGATTTAGTCAAAGGGCCACACTTGCGGACCTAGAGGGCCACAAGTCCCCACCTCTGCAGTTCCTCTTTGATACTAAACATTGTTCACACATATCTTCAGCCTCAATTTCATAGTTAAATCGTGTAATTAGGCAAGGAAAGGATATATTCAAAAGATTTTTGTAAACATTGAAACACATTAGATACATATTAGAGAATATATTTCTAATTACTTGCCAGCTCTATTCCCCCTTTCTGCAGTGGTAGAATAAACCAGGAGGTTCATTTGTTTATTGGGGAAGAAAAAAAAAAGAACTCTTCTCCCCACACTGGGCCAAAGTGGCAAATTATATTCACAAACTAGAGTTGTGATTTGAAATGCCTTTTTACTTTCACTAGCCATG
Organism: Phascolarctos cinereus; assembly: GCF_003287225.1. Lineage (NCBI taxonomy): Eukaryota > Metazoa > Chordata > Mammalia > Diprotodontia > Phascolarctidae > Phascolarctos > Phascolarctos cinereus. Next base: position 351,161,982 of record NW_027555847.1, on the reverse strand, counting down.
GCAGTTCTGCTAGCAGCATCAGGCAAGACCTTCAAGTACTTTCTTCTCTGACAGTCTCACACCTCCTAGTTGTATGGTCTGTGCAGGACATCCGCTTCTGCCAATCACAGCTCTGTACCCCTGTAAGCTGGTGGGGAGTGGCAAGCGGTTTTCTTTCTCCCTCCTCCAACCTCCTCTGTCTCCCTTGTCTCACTCTCTCCTCCATTCTCCCCATCTCTTATCCAGTCTCAACACCTCCACTTTTTTAATTATATGAAGATTGACAAACTTTTAACATGTCCTCATTCAACCTGGCTTTAAGGTCCTTCACCTTCCTGGTTGCTTCCCCCCCCAAAAAAAAAAGCTCCAGTTTGTCAATGTCCTTCCTAAATTGAGGTGCCCCAAACCCAACACAATACTCCAGATAGGGCCTGACTAGCACAGAGTCCAAAGTATCACTTGCCATTTTCTGCCTCTCTACTTACGTGCTCCTCTTTAGAACATGAGTACCTTAAGAACAAGGTCTGGCAGGGCAGCTAGGTGGCACAGTGGATAGAGCTCCAGCCTTGGAGTCAAGAGGCACTGAGTTCAAATTTGGTCTGAGACATACAACATGTGATACTTAGTTGTGTGACCCTGGGCAAGTCACTTAACGCTGATGGCCTAGCAAAAAAAAAAAAAAGGGCTGGCTCACATTTCTACTTGTATACCCCAGCACTTAGCACAGAGCTTAGAATATAGTAGGTGCTTAATAAATACTTTTACATTCATTCATTCATTCAATGGAGGATTATATTAGTTTCTGGCTACCATACCACACTAATATTAGCTAATACTGAGATTGTAGTGCACTTAAAAGTCCCAGATCTTCTTCATATGCATTGTTATTGAGCTAACACTTTGTACTTGAGAAGTTGGCTAATAAAGGACTTTATTTTTATGACAATTGAATTTCATTTTCTTAAGTTTAGTTCAGAATTCTAATTTATAAAAATTTTAGTGAACTATTCCAGTCAATTTTGTCACCTGAAAATGTGATACACATATCATTTGTGTAGGGGTTTGTTGGTAAATGTTTTACAACCAGCTTTGGTGGGGTGGAGGAAGGGAGTAAACATTGACACATTTTTAAGTTGAATTTACATTATTAACATTTTCTCCATTGCTGTCTTAAATCGAGACAATTAACTAAGCAGTCAGTCAAGCCCTGATTTGTAGCATTTTTCAGTTTCTGAGGCATGGAGGTTCACACTGAAAATTTAGCTATCAGCTCTAAAGAGCTGGCTCAAATTGGCTCCAGTATAGTCTTGCATTTATGCATCATAGGCTCAAAGACAAATGCTTGGGGCACATGACCATAGACTTCCCTCCAAGTTGTTATTAAGCCCGTCATTCAATCAGTTCCAAAACTACTTTCCCTAAAACTATATCTCTCTATCCAAGAATAACATGTAAGTTTTTGTAAAAAAATACTTTGTCAAAATCTAAGTAAACAATTTTTACAGCATTCTTTTCATCTACCAGTCTAGTAGCCCTGTAAAAAAAAAGGAAATAAGACTAGTCTGGCATAACCTGTTCTTTATGAAGTCATACTGGTTCTTTCTAGTCATTTCTTTTTCTATGCGTTCATCAACTTCCCCTCTAAAAAATACTTTCCTGAATTTTGAAAGTATTAGAAATCAATCTCACTGCGATATTCTATACAACCTACTCTCTTCTCATTTAAAAAAGAACTTGACATTTCCCTTTCTCTTATCCTGTGGCACCTCTTCCTTTCACAGTCTTTCAAACATCACAATATGGGCACAACAATCATATCTGCTGATTTTTTTTCAGATTTTGCAGAACTGGAGATATGGTTCATCTGGGCCTAGTGACTTGAACTGATTAAGCATAGCTAAAAATTCTCTTTTTGTTTGTTTGTTTGTTTGTTTGTTTTTGGCTAGGCAATGGGGTTAAGTGACTTGCCCAGGGTCACACAGCTAAGTAAGTGTTATGTGTCTGAAGCCAGATTTAAATTCAGGTCCTCCTGAATCCAGGGCCGGTGCTCTATCCACTAAAAATTCTCTTTATCTCCATATTTGTAAACTCCTTAACAGTTCTCAGCAGAGAAGTTGGGGTAGGGAGACTTCATGAAAATACTAAGGAGGTAAGAGGTGGCTTATCCCAGGAGGACACCTAGCCCAGCAATATTGTCTCCTAAGAGCCTCTGGAATTGTACTGATGAAGCCGGAGACAGTCTAGAAGAGAGTGACGAGGTCCTTCAACAGACACAGGAAATAAGGAAGAAGGGCAGGTTTAGTAAGAGAATGACTTCTACCATGGATGTACTGAGTTCTTAATGTCTATGGACATCGTGATGGAGAAGTCTAGTGGCAATTAATGAAATGCTGTGAATGCTCAGTGGAGGGAAGAGGGTGGGATTTTTACACGTGGGAGTCATCTGTATAGATGAAGTAACTGAAACAGAGAGAGAGTATATAGAAAATGAAGAGGTTCTGAGGTGTATGTCTATATTTAGACATTGGAACATGGCTGATGACCTAGTAAAAGAGATTGGGAAGGAGGGGTCAAGTAGGTAGAAGGAGAATCAGAAAAGATTTGTTGTTGGTGGTGAGTCATTTCAGTTGTGTCCAACTCTTCGTGACACCATTTTGGGGTTTTCTTGGCAGAGATACCAGAGTGATTTACCATATCTTTCTCTGGCTCATTTTACAGATGAAGAACTGAGGCAAACAGGGTTAAGTGACTTGCCCAGAATCACACAGCCAGTGTCTGAGGCTGGATTCCAAACCCAATGCTCCAAACAGAAAGGAGAGAGTAACATCCCCTCTTCCTGGATAATAGTGACAAAAGCTTCAGAGAAGTTAAGACAGATGAGGACTGAGACAAGGCCATTGGATTTAACAAGAGAGATGTGATAACTTTGAAAGATAAAGAGCCAAGGAAGAAGAGCCAAGAGACAAAATATAGACAATGAATACAATAATGTAAACAAAAACAAAATTAAAAGGCATTTGACCCAATTTGCAATGACTGATTTTGGTCTCAGCTAAGAGATGATTAAAAACATTTCTCATCTTTGATGGAGAGGTAGGACTCTGTGTGCAGAGTGTCACATATGCTTATCAGATCTAGTGTTATGTGGATCAAATTGCTTAACTTTTTGTTTTAAGGGAGGACTCTATGGAGCAATGGAGGAGATGGGGATGGTTGGCAATCAACAAGATATTTTTAAATCATTAAAATTATTTCATATCTGGGCAAAAGAACTCATTGACAATTCTGTTAATACTTTCAGTAGCAGCAGAATTATATAGCATTTATTCAGCTCTTACACATATGCTCTACACATATATTCAGCTCTTACACACACATACACACACATACACACACACACATGCACAAAATGAGATAGCACTTCAAGGAAAGTAGCATTGAAAAACATACTTCCTATCCCTAACTTCATCCTACGGTGTTCACTTAATCATTACCATATCTTGAAAATCTAAGTTGTATTGTGCTGTAAGAAATGACAAGCAGGTTGGTTCCATAAAAACCTGGAAAAACTTATATGATTCCATGCAAAGTGAAGTGAGCAGAACCAGAAGAATCTTGTACAGAGTAACGGCAATATTGAACAATGATCAGCAGTTAATGACAGCTATTCTCAGCCTACAATGATCCAAGACAATCCCAAAGGACTCAGGACCTCCAAATGGTAGAGTCTGACTGCTGGTCAAAGCATACTTTTTTTTAAACTTTATTTTTCTTGGTTTGTATTTGTTTTTGGTCTTTTCTTTCACAATAAGGCTAATATGGAAATGTGTTTTGCATGACTACACATGTATCATCTATATCAAATTTCTTGCCTTCTCAAGGAGGGGAATGGGGAGGAAAGGAGGGAAAGAATTTGAAACTCAAAAATTTTTTTTGAAATGTTAAAAATTGTTTATGGATGTAAATGGGAAAAAATTAAATTTCTAAGTTGTAAAGCAATTATGATACTAGAAGCAATTTGTGTCATGTTCTGAGTGTCTCCATTTGAAAAAATATCAAGTGAGAAATTGAGGTTTTGAATTTGGTCCCAATGGGATCCTCGCCTTCAGGGTCTGAGCAGTGTGCTATGTGAGCTTTCAAATATATGGGTAGGCTTGGTGAGCATGCTTCTGAAAGTGCCTGGTGATATAGAATGGAGGGTTCTGCTCTCCACTTCAGAGAATACACAGAGATGCAAAGACTATTTTGCATCTGCTAACCTCAAGTTAAGGAAATAGACTTTTTACTAGCTACTGACCCAGAACTGGGCATGTACTTTGAAGGAACTAATCAACTAAATTTAGTCTCTCTCTTCTTCACTGTCGGGTTGCATTCCATTGAGGAAGCAAGGACTATTATAGAAGTTCCCAAACTTATTTGGCCTACCACCCCTTTAGAAAAAAAAAATTACTCAGCTGGAAATCTACTTTCTTTAACCCTTTAATTTTTTTTTAATTTGCATCATTTCAAAAAATATAAAATATATATTTTTAAATGATGTATCATAAATTGAATAAATTATTATAAACTTGTAGGGGTTTTCCTGCATTGAAATTTTGATGATGCAATGCAGTGACACGTAAACAAATAATATCATAGTGTAAACGAGTCATTACACACACGTGTGTGTCCAGTCGATGCATGCTGGACTTACTAACAATGTGCCAAACACTTGCCTGCCAACACTTGCTTGTTAAGACCTGTTGGCAGACTTGACCACTGATCAGTTATAACTTGCATTTTGTGTGTTTATTTGGAAAATAATTTAATCACTATGAGTTCAACTCTGTTACACAACAAATGAAACATATACAAAAGGTTTTTCAAAATTTTCTTATCTTCTTTCCTTATGCTTCCACTTGCCCCTTATTTTTATTCAATGCCCCCCACTTGGACCCAAAGCTACTACCACTCACCCCTACTCAATCATTCCAACCTCCCCAGGGGTTGAAATCACCCACTTTGGGAACCTCTGTCTGTACTACTACAAGCCTTTGGGTGGGAAGAGAAAACAGCAGCTCCCCACCTGCATGCACATGAAGCCATAAATATACGGTCCTGCTGTTGCTTCTGTACCTGTTGTGTCTATTCTTTCTAGCTTTAGGTGAGTCTTCATAACAGAATACACAAGGCCATGACTATGTCAGCTTCAAAAGGTCACATCAGCTAGGTGCTAGAGATCTAGTGATGGAAAAATATTTGAAAATTTGCAGACTTCTGAGATCAGCCTACCAGCAGAGCCTCAAGATACGAATTGATTCCATAGTCAAGATGCTGAATCCTAAAGGCAAATGGTCAACTTTGTCCATCTGCCATGCCACATTTAGAAGTAAACTTCATGAGGCAAAAGCTGTGTAACAATTGCTTTAAGGCTAAAACTACTCTCCCCAGGAACTATGGTGGTATGAGGAAGAATTTGCCACACCCTGGTTCTGAAATGTTTGTACTTCTGTTTTTGCTTTATCTTCTCAGTAAATATTCCCATATATGTAATAGCTAATTGATGTTAATCAATCAGTTGACTTTTATTAAAGACCTATTGTGTGGCAGGCACTGTGCTAAGTGCTGGGGATACAACTATAAAAAAGAAATAGTCTGTGCCCTCTAGGACCTTACAGTCTAATGCGAAGACAATACACAAAAAGAAGCTGAGAAATGGAGGTAGGGGAGCAAGGAGCAGGGAGGGAGGTACCTGACGTGAGGAAATGATGAGAGTTTCACAATAATGAGCTTTGTAGGGATTAGTGGAAAAATAAGTCCCAAAGTAGTGCAGTTAGGTGAAAAATGGTTAAATTATGCTAGGGTGCCAAGCACTGGTGATTAATACGTAAGGAAAGCAGGACAACTTAAGCTTATAGCATTAAAAATGCCCCTAACTCCTCAAGAGTATCCATAGAACCTTGTGGGGGAGATGTATCCTGTCTCTATAAGACCTAGCTCAGCAGTGCTAGTGGCAGCTGGGATAAGGACTCTCAGAACTTATAAAAACTAAAGCTTAAGGACCACCAATGAGAAATGTACCACCACAAAAATATGAGCTTGTTCAAAGTAAAAACCCTTATTATTATTTAACTTACCTCTCAGAAGATACATGACCAAGATATTATTTTTTAAATAAAGTGTGTCCATTTTCTGAATATTAATGCTTATTATTTAAGTATTTCTTCATAATCATTTAGATTTATGACAAGCTAATTTGTTCAAGTTCTTTTTTAAATAAATTTTAAATAAACATTTTATTGGTGCTTTTTTAAAATATTGTTGTCACATACTAGTAACTTCTTCCCCTCATTCACATAAAACCCTTCTTAATAACAAAGAAGTATGATTAAGCAAAAAAAATTTATCAATGCAGTGAACATGTGTACCAAGTTATGCTCATTCCACACCTATAGTCTACTACCTCTCTATCAAGAGGTTTGCCTTTAGAATAGATCCTATAAAGCCCAGACTGCTTAGAATTCTGATGTATTTAGATTGTTTTAATGTTATTGTTATCATTATACAAATCCTTCTCCAGGCTCTACTTATTTCATCCTCCACCAGTTCATCCAAATCTTCCCAGTTTTCTCTGCCTTCTTCTTATTCATCATTTTCCGACAGCACTACCATTCTACTACATTTATATGCCATAATTTGTTCAACCGTTCCCCCCAGCCAGTGGCCACCCACTTAGCTTTAACGTTGTTTGCTACCACAAAAAGTACATCTATAAATATTTTGCATATATGGGATAGGAATTCTGTCTTTGACCTCCTCAAGGCATATTCCAAATTGTGGTCTTTCAGGGGGGTAGGGGAAAAAATAAATACAATTTGGCAATAACATAGTTCCAAATTATTTTCCAGAACAGTTGGATGAATTCAGTTTCCCCCAATACTGTTATGCAACTTTTGAGTAAACTTTATTTGTAGTATTCATTGAGGTATTTCTTCTCCTTCATTTAGCTCTGACCATCCCCTCCATTCCAGGATTGTGATAAAAAGGGCAGCCAAGATATTTTCTGACTCTTGACTGTGGTCAGGGTAGGAACCCTCATTGGATTCTAAGGTTACTCCTATGGCCTTAGGGTTTGGCCATTCTTATTGCTATTGCAGCAAGAGGTAGCTGGTATGACTCTAAAAAAGCCATCTGACCCTACCTTCTTTGGCTGGGAGAATTGGGATGCTGTGGCTTTTTGGTGGTCAAAGGCTGGCTTGGAGGAGCCTCAGAATTGGCTTGTCACATTTTACTGAAAGTTAATAAGGCTGTGGCTTAATGAGTCATTTACCACCAACACCCCTCCACCAAGAGTAGTGCTGAGCCTTCACTGATGAAGTAACTTTCCACAGCCAAGTCACACACAAGTCATATTCACCACAAATATCAGGAGTTGATATTTCTCAAAATACTACTCACAAAAAAGACTTTTTTGCAGGATCAAAAAATAGGTTAAATTCAGAGCTGGAAGAGACCTTCGAGACAATCTAATCAAAACTTCTCATTTTACAGATGAGGAAAGTGAGGCCATAGAGATTAAGTAGTTTTCTTGATGTTGGATCAGATGGCTTCTAAAATCCCTACCAACTCTTCATCTAGGTTTCTATGTTGTATCCTAGGTAGCTTCCTACCTTGCCTAGTTCTTGTCCTGGGCCTGTTGGAGAGGAAGCCTGAATATACAAACCAGGGGTTGGGAATGTACAGCCTCACGGCCACTTGTGTCCCTCTAGGTCCTCAAGTGTGGCCCTTTGACTGAATCCAAACTTCACAGAACAAATCCCCTTAATAAAAGGATTTGTCCTGTGAAACTTGGATTCAATCAAAAGGCTACACCCAAGGACATAGAAGGTCTCATATGGCCTCAAGGCCACAGGTTCTTCACCCCTGCAGTCCAAGAATTTGAGGTCCCTTTAGGGTATCATCCTCAAAGTATCCTTTTCACTATGTTTAGCTAGCTAAGGGAAGATAATCAAACCCTGACTTGCTTCACAGAGGAGCTATGGATTGATATTTCCAGAGGCAAGGACTCCAACATAATTATTATAGTATCAGTGAAGAAAGTGGTATTTTAAAGAATGAAAATTATTTGAAACTCACTTTAATAATAATAATAATAATATAATAATAATAATAATAATAATAATAATAACATCCCATCTAAGTTCTTTAAGAGAAGACTTGGAGGGAAGGGAAAGATTATTTTTTCTTTCTCTATTCCTCACTCCTACATCTATTCCTCATTTTCACCTCAACCTCCAGTTCCTTTTCCCCTTCCTCCTCTCCCAGTGTATGAGACCTGCTGTGGCTTCACGTTCCTATTTTCAAAATCTTGGCATGAATATTCAGTTCACATAGACATTTGGATCTTGGATCCCTAGTTCTATTAGCACTCATCCCTTTCCAAATCCCAATACTAGGTTACCCAATATCCAGACTCTCTAGTCCCAGTTGGACACTGCTGAAGGAAGCTACCAAATTACTGATTTGATCCACTCCAAGTTTCTGTTGGTTCTCACTTCTGTATAGAAGTCTTTAATCTTCCTTGACTGATTCTGTTATAGACAGCCAGTGAAAAAGCATGGAGTTTGGAGATGCAATGGATTGTTTGAGGATCTTCAAGAAAGCCAGTATAGCTGGATTGGAGAGTACATGATGGGAAGTAAAGTGTAAGAAGACTGGAAAGGTAGAAAGTGGACAAATTGTGAAGAGCCTTAAATGCTCAAAAGAAGATATTTCATCTTGGAGATAATAGGGGTCCATTGAAATTTATTGAGTAGGTGGATGACACTGTAAGTTAGGACTTGTAGTTTGAGAAAGTTATCTTGACAGTTGAGTGGAGGATGGACTAGAAGAGAAAAGGTAGGAAGACCATATGAACTGATGAAATCACCAAGGAGGATATTATAGGAGAAGAAAAGAGAGCCCAGAACAGAGCCCTGAGGGAATTCATCATTAATGAGTGTGACCTGGATGAAGATTCAGCAAAAGAATCTGAGAAGGTTCTATCTATCTACCATCAGACAGATAGGAGAACCAGGAGAAATTAAACATAAAAACCCAGAGAAAAGAGAGTATTCAGGAGAATAGGGTAATCAACTGTCTAAGGCTGCAGAGAGGTCAAGAAGGATGATGACTCACAAAAGGCATTAGATTTGGCAATTAAGAGGTCATTGGTAATTTTGGAGAGAACAATTTCAGTCAATTTGATGACAGTAAAGGCCAAATTACATATTTAAAGGTAAATGAGAGGAGAGTTGGTGGCACTGAGTATTGACAACTTTCTCAAAGAGTTTAGCCATGAAGGGAAGGAGAATTATAATGGAGATTGTCAGATTGAATAAGGTTTTTTTTTTAAGGATGAAAGAGTTTGTAGGCAGCAGGGAAACATCCAGCAGATAGGAACTAAAGATTATTAGTGAGAAAGTGGGTATGGAAGAGAGGGCAGTCTGCTACAGAAAATATGATAGAATAAGTTCAAATGTACATATAGAGGAATTGCCCTTGGCAAGATGGGCTATCTCTTCAGGTGAAATAGAATATAGTGGGGAAAGGTATCTGAATAATGTGAAATGAAGAGGAAGGAAGAAGAGAAAAGCCTCAATTTTTGCAATCAAGTATAAGAACAAGTACTCAGCAGAGAATGTGGGAGGAGGGAATGCCACAGGAGGCATTGTGATGAATGGTACAGAGAATCAATTAAGAAGATAGAGATTGCCTTCCTGCAGTGAGGATATAGATGAGATTATGTAAAAATTTATAGTGAGTCTAGTCAACAAAGTTTTGTGATTTTATCTATCTGTGTCTAGTAGCACACAAATAAGAGCAAAGGCAGTGGGTGGTAAGTGTAAGTCAAGGCATGACAAGATATGGTCAGTGAAAGGACAAGGAGGCAAAGGATTCAGTTCAGAAGATAACAGAGTGTTGAATTGATTCACCAAAGGATAAATACAGGGAAGGGAGAAGAGTGTGGCTTGTATAGGGGTGATGGCCTAGGAAAGAACTGAGGAGTGGCAGCACTGGAGATCTGGAGGAGGATGAAGAACAGGTGCCCAAATGTTTATGACAAAGGGAACAACGGAATGTTAAAGGATCATCATCATCAGATGAAGTCATGTTTGAGTTTATTAACATGGAAGTGGAACACATGTGGGTGATGGCAAGATCAAAGATCTGATCATTTCTCTGTGTAGCTGAGATGGAAGGGAGTAGTTAATCACATTTAGTAAACTGAGGAACTGAGAAGGTAGGGTACTTGTGGGAGTATCAATGTATATGTCAAAGTCTCTGAGTTCAAGGGAAACAGTAGGAGTGGAGAGAAAGGCTGTGAGCTAATCACTGAACTGCATGAGAAAGGAGGGAGAATATCATGGGTATTGGTAGATAACAGAATCTTGATTGGGTGATAAATTTGAATTGAATGAACCTCAAGGGAGACAAGGTTACTGAGCAATGGTAGGAGGAGGAAAGCCTGGAAGCGGCCGTTAGAAGAAAAGAATGATGAGGGGCAACTAGGAGGCACAGTAGGTAGAGCACTGGCCCTGAAGTCAGGAGGACCTGAGTTCAAATCAGGCCTCACAACGAACACTTGACACTTATTAACTGTGTGACCCTGGGCAAGTCACTTAACAATTGCCTAAAAAAAAAGAAGAAGAAATATTAAAATACCCTTGCCATGACCAGTGTGTTGGGTGAAAGTACTAGAAAAGGCTGCCAGGGATGCAGCATCAACAGAAGAGAGCTAGTTCTCATTCAGAGTCAGGACACGGAGGAAATGGGAAAGGAAAAGGTTTAAGATGAAGGCAAGTTTGCACATTACGAAGCAAGCATCCAGAGATCACAAGAAGGGGTGAGTAAAGTCTGGAGTGGGTCATGGGAGGGAGAGGATGTCAAGGGGAATGGGAGTAAAGAAGCAAGCAGTGGAGAGTGGGGAATGATATTTGTATAAAGCCAGTGGTTCATAATTATTGGGATGGGCAAATGCTAACAATTAGGAATGAGTCAAGACCTAGTGGCAGTGGCTACAGAGAGATCCTTGAGGGAGGAAGGTGATTAGATTGTTCCTTTCATCAAGACCCGACCAGGCAAGTAACAGTGATGTACCTTGCAAGGCCCAGGATGACTTGCTTCATAGCTGGCAGAAGTAGGTCAAGGTATGGCCTAGAAGAGTTCTGACAGGACTCAGGAGCTGGCAGTTAAAGATGGTCTGAAGAGCCTCTGAGGCATTGGAGAAGGCCTTGGGAGAAGTCAGAGGCCAGGGTTCCCTAGGAAGGCTCTGGAGCAAAGAGGCCAGAGGCAAATGGCCTGCATCTGCAGCTGACACAAGGTTCTCTCAGAAGCTCCCTCTTTTCCCCAAATCCATACCTCAAACCTTCTTGAAATCATGCCCTACTCTCTCCTTTTTTTGCATCCCATGAACAGGAAATTTTCATTGTTGAAGCCAAGCCTTCTATATATGCCCTTGATCCCATCTTCTCCTTTCTCCTCCAGGAGAGATCTCTCTCTCCCTCTCTTCAGGTGTTCTTCATGCCCTCCTACAAGTATGCCCAGGATCCCATTCCCCTACAAACAATTTCATTTCATCCCATCATTCTTTCAAACTACTGTCCTGTATCTCTCCTTTTCAGCATAACAACTAGAAAAGGCTATCTGGCTAACCTCTGCCTCCTCTTCCTTTCCTCTCACTCATTACTCAATCCCTTGCAATCTGGTTTCTGACCTCATCTGTCCAACTGAAACAGCTCTTTCCAAAGTTACCAAAGGTCTCAATTGCTAAATTCAAAAGCTTTTTTCAGTCCTTGTCCTTCTTGACCTCTCTGAAGCATTTGACAATCTTGACTGTGCCCTTTTCCTAGATAATCTCTCCTAGCTTTATGAGACTTCTGTCTCCTACTTCACCCCCGACTTATCTGGTCTTTAGTCTCCTTTGCCACACCATGGTTGAAAGGAAACAAAGATGTCATCAAATCCAATCCTCTCCTTTTATAGCTGCAAGAACTGAGGCCCGGGAAAGTCAGGTAATTTGCCTAAGGTCACAAAGATGGTAAGGGACAGAACCAAGATTTGAATTAAGGCTTTGTGACTCAAAATTAGGTCCTTCTACTTCTCTAGTGTGTTGTTTCTCTGAGTTCACTTGTCACCTTTATACAGATGTGTCCCACATCTGCATAGCCAACCTTGATCTCACTCTGCTTCTGTAATAGCAAATCAATTGCCTATTGGAAATCTCCATTGGAATGTCTCATAGACTTCTCAAATCCAACTCTATGTCTTGCCACTGGACTCTGATTCCTCTGGAGGAAAGAATAAGGCTAATGACTGCGCAGCTCTCCCTCACTTACCCTCAATTCCAGAGCAAGCTGAGATATCACCTTCATGATGTTACTAGTCCTCTGAGAAACAAAGGAACAGCAGCAACCACTACCACCACCACCGAAATGGAACTTCTCCCTCTACCCCTACCCCAAAAGGGATTGGGCCCGACTCTGATGCTTACTACCTATATGATATTGGTTAAGTTGCTTAATCCATGTGACTCAGTTTCTTCATCTGTAAAATGAGAAGATTAGACTAAATTAGACTCTGAGGTCTCTTCTAATATTAGAGCTATGATCTCATGATCCTAACTTTTGTTGAGGTCGGCACCAACCTTCCAGCCAGCTACCTTTGCAGCCTTGGAGATATTCTCAACTTTTTTCTCTCCTTTACCTGACATACCGAGTTGCTAAGTCCAGGGGTGTGCTGGTAAATGTTTAATAACCACCTCTCTCTAGGGAGAAAAATGTATGTACAACACAATATTTATTTTTTATTTTAATTTTTTATTTTCCCCAATTACTTGTAAAAATAATTAACATTCTTTTTTTTTTTAATTTTGGGTTCCAAATTCTCTCTCTCCCTCCCTCCTCTTTACTCCCATTGAAAAGCCAAGCAATTTGATGTAGGTTATGCATGTACGGTCATACAAAACATATTTCCTTTAAAAACATTTAAATTTGATCTGTGTTATTCATATTTCCTCTATCACTTCCTTAAGTGATGGAGTGGTCCAAGAAATTGACAAACTATGGCCTGAAGGCCAAATCAGGACCATTGCTTATTTTTGTAAAATGTCCTTGAGCTAAGAATGGTTTTTACATTTTTAAATACGATAAAACTTGATTTTAAAATGTAAAAACCAGAGCTGTACCAGAACAGGCCTCTGGCTGGATTTAATTTGCCGACCTCTGGCTAGACAATAAACAAAGCAATAAATCAAGCCTTGATTTATAGATAGTGTTTGTTGATTTCAAAGGTTTAAATGCTCACACTGAAATTTTAGCAATCAGTGAGTTCCAACTGGCTGCAGCACGCCCCTGGCCAAATTCTGTAAAATCTACCTCTTGCTGTTTTTCAGTTGTTTTTTTCAGTCATGTCCAATTCTTTGTGACCGTAGTTGGGGTTTTCTTGGCAAAGATACTGGAGTGGTTTGCCCATTTCCTTCTCTAGCTCATTTAATAGATGAGGAAATGGAGGCAAACAGGGTTAAGTGACTTGCCCAGAGTCACACAGCCAGTAAGTGTCTGAAGACAGATCTGAACCCAGGTCTTCCTGACTACACGCCCAGTACTCTATCCACTGTGCCATATAGCTGCCCTTAGAATCTGCCTCTAAAGCATACACACACATATATACACACTTGCATATGTGTGTGTGTATGTGTGTGTGTGTGTGTGTGTGTGTGTGTGTATGCATGTGTGTGTGTAGCTAGGTAGTGCAGTAAATAGAACATTGGGCCTGGAGTCAGGAAGATCTGAGTTTAAATCAAATCTGGCCTCAGATACTTACATGTTATGTGACCTTGGGCAAGTCACTTAACCTTGTTTGCTTCAGTTTCCTCATCTGTAAACTAAACTGGAGAAGAAAGTGGCAAACCACTGCAGTATCTTTGCCAAGAAAACACCAAATGGGATAACAGAAGTGAGACATGACTGAAACAACTGAACAAAAACAACAAAAATACACACATACACACACACACACAAATATGCCCCTTTCTAATTGCACAGCCACACACCCAAACCCCCCAACTTAGGCCTTCATCAACTCTTACCTGAGCTACTACAGTGGCTTCCTAATTGTGACCCACCTTCTTAATCTATCTTCCAAACAAATGCCAGAAATAATCTTCCTGAAGCATGAGTCTGACCTTGCTTAGAAACCCCACTGGTTCCCTGTTGCTTCCAGTATAAAATAAACTGCTCATTTTGGCATGAAACAGCCTTCACAATCTGGCTCCAGACTGCCCTTCTAGGCTTATTTCATATTACTCACCTTGATGTAATCATCTTAATTCTCGCCCAACATATCTTTCTATTGCTCACGGTCAGTATTCCATTTCCCACCTCCACAGCTTTCCACAAGCTGTTCCCCATATCTGGGATGGACTCCTCTCATCTCCTCAGTCTCTTTAAATCCGTAACTCCTTTCCAAAATCAACTTAAGGCAACATTCTAAGGGGATGTCCCTGGGGTGAATAGTGCCCTCTACCCCTCCAATTAGCATGTGTATCTTTATCTATGTACACATGACATTTTCCCATTCCCAGTAGAATGTAAACTCCTTGAGAACAGGGCCAATTTTTCAATTTGTCTTTGTATGCCTAGCACTAAGCACCATGCCTTCAACACAGCTGGTCCTTAATAAATTGTTGCAATGGATACCAGAGAAAGGCATGAGTAACAAACAGGAGAAAACCCAACTTTGGAAGAATAAAGAGAGTAATCCTGTGGTGGATTTATGGTCAGCAAGTGAGATTTCTTGGGAAATCAGCTTCCTCTCAAAGGAAAAAATTCTCATTTCTACCTTCTTGATAGATCTTGGTATGCCAAGCCTGATGGCTCAGCAGCGGCCTGGGTCAGAGAGGGAGAGCGTAGCTTGCTGACTGACTGTACTGCAATAGCTGCACAGCAGAATGGGAAAGTTAATGTCATAAAGGGCGAGTGGATACAAACCATTGGCAGCCACCTTGTGACCAGGCTATAGCCATTAGGATAAATATATCATCTTTCCCCTGGGGTCACAGTGGGTAGAGGCTCCAGGAGAGGAAAAAATGCCTTTGCTCTGGAAATTCATTTAGTGATCGGTATCAGATGCCATTACAAAAACAGTTCTATATTCAAATGGGATTACCTTGGTCAAATTAACTCAATTCAAGGTGAAGAGGAAGGTCAGAAAATCTAAGGCCAAGGTTTCCTAGGGTCCTATTTGATCCAAAGCCTTAAAGCTGAACCTTAAATAACATGGGCTTTTGGATTTAGAGCTAGAAGGGAATTTGAAGGACAATCAGTCTAACACCTTCATTTTTCAGAGAAATAAACAAGTCTAGAAGCCTAAGCAAGATCACAGTGCATAACTAGTACTGGGATTTGAAAGTAAGTCCTCTGAGAATCATAGACTATTCGAAACAGCATGGAACAGTGGAAACAGTGATGAACTTGGAATTTGGAATTAAAGACCCTCCCTGGGTTCAAAGTCCAGCTCTGTGTGATCTTGGGCAAATAATTTACCATCTCTGGGCTTCAGTTTCTTCAATTGGAAAATGAGAGGGTTAGATTAGTTGCCTACAATCCTATCATTCTATGATCCTATAGAGGAGCACTCAGAGGCCATTTGGTCCAAGTTGTATTGTAAGGAACACTCTCTAAAACATTCCTACCAAGTGGCCATCAAGGCTTTGCCAGAAAACCCCTAGTTAAGAGGAGCACCTCGAAGCAATTAATTAATCTACTATTGGACAGTGCTGTTACGTTTCCATAAGTTAAAACATCTACCTCCCCGGAACTTCAGCCCATTGTTCTGATTTCTTTCACCTGGATACCAATCAAAACAAGCCTAACTTCTCTTCTACATGATGGCCTTTCAAATATTAAAAATAGTTATATTCCCCCTGCTTTCCTTTGGGATAAATAGCCTCAATTGCTTCAATCAATCTTCCCATGGATATTCTCTCCTCTCTGGGTTTTTGTGACATTACCCTCTCCTGGTTTGTTTGGTTTTTTTCCTATCTGTCTGATCATTTCATCTCAGCCTCCTTTGCTAAGTTATCATCCTTATCACCCCTCCTAACTGTGGGTCATCTCCAAGTTTCTGCCCTGAGAACTCTAATCTCTCTATCCTTTCTTTCTCTTGGTGTCCTCATTAGCTCATACAGGTTTATTATCTCTATGTAGATGACTCCCAGACACACACACACACACACACACACACACACACACACACACACACACACACACTGTGTGTGAATATACATATATATGTATGTATGTGTGTATATGTGTATATATATATATATATGTATATATATATATATATATATATGCATAACACATATACACACTTCTAGATTCATATCTCTAGGATTCATTATCTTTCACCCCCAAACTCATACCTGTTAAAAATGTTCCTGTTTCTGTTGAGGACACCAACATTGTTCCAGTTTCCTCAATCTCTTACTCTCCCTCATCCCACATGTCCATTCAATTGCCAAATCTCACCATTTCTACCATCTCTTGTATCTCACCTCTTCTCTCTTCTCAAAAAATCAGTACCTTATCCCTCATCACTCTCATCCAAACAATTTTAATGGCCTCTTAATTGGTTTCCCTATAACAAGGGAATACCAATTCCCTCTCTGATCTATTCTCCACACAGCTATCAAAATGACTTTTCCCTAAGCACAGATGAAACCATATTATTCCTCTGCTTAATAAATTCCATTGGCTCCCTATTGCCCCCAGAAAAGGAGTTCTCAGCATAGGGTCTGTGAACTTGATAGATAGATAGATACACAGGTAGACAGGTAGATGGGCAGATGGACACACACACATATATATACATATTATGTATATATGTATATATGCAAGCATATATATATTTTAATTGTTTTCAATATAATTTGTTTTCTGATTCAATGTATTTTATCTTATGCATTTAAAACCATTGTTCCAAGAAAGGTTTCACCAGACTACAAAAAGGATATGTCACAAAAAAAGGTTAATAAGCCCTGACCTGGAATAAAACACAAACTCTTCTGTTTTGCTCTTAATGTCCTTCATAATCTAGCCCAATCATACTTTCTGGCCTCATTATACATTAATCTCTTTTCCATTCTCCATGATCCAGCCAAACTTCCCTTTCTCCCTCACACAAGTATCCATCAGCCATCTCTAAACCTTTTCACTGGCTATCCTTAATGCCTTCTTCATTTCCACCTCATAGAATCCCTCTCTTCTTTCAAGATGCTTCTTAAATGTCATCTACTACAGGAGCCTTTCTGGATCCTCTCAATTGCTAGAACCCTCTCTCTCTCTAAATACTTTGTATTTATTTTGTGTTTATTCTGCATTTGTTGATTCTTTATGTACTTATACATGTGCATATTGTCTACTTTGATCAAATATAAGCCCCTTGAGGGGCAGCTAGGTGGCACAGTGGATAGAGAACATGGCCTGAAATCAGGAAGAATTATCTTCCTCACTTCAAATCTGGCCTCAGATACTTACTAGCTGTCTGACTTTGGGTAGGTCACTTCACTGTCTTAGTTCCTCATCTGTAAAAATGAGCTGGAGAAGGAAATGACAAACCGTTCCGGAATCTTTGCCAAGAAAATCTCAAATAGGGTCATGAAGAGTCAGACATGACCGAAATGACTGAACAACAATGACAACAAAAGCCCCTTGAGAGGAGGGATTGATCGCTTTTCTGTTTTGATTTGTATCCCTAGCACTTGTCACAGTGCCTGGCACAGAGCCCTTAAAAAAGGCTTGTTGATGATTGCATACATGGTCCCAAGGCACTTTGCCATCTGATCACTCTACCTTGCCAATGTTTTTCCTAAAATATGCGCCCTGAATGAAAAACAAGACCCTACATGTGGTAAGACCAGGACAGAGCAGAGTATCATCTCCCATGTTCTGAACACTATCTCATATACCCATAGACTCATAGATGTAAAGTTGGAATGGACCTTAAAGATTATCTAGTACAGTTCCTGAATTTTACAAACTAATTAACTGAGACACAGAAAGTTTCAGTGCTGCTTTCTGGAGAACACCTGTGGTGAGTAGTAGAGGTGGAATTTGGAGTCAGCTCTCACAGGTTTGCAAAAGGTATAGTATTTACACCTCAAAAATTGGCAAATCACTACAAATCAGGACATGATTTATTGTTTTGTTGATTGACCAAACTTAATAAAGTATTAATAATGCAGATTAAACTTAAAAATATGTGTGCATGCAGGTTTTTTTTTCTTGGAGAGTTGGTCATTAAATATTTACCAGAATAGCCCTGTATTAATCTAGAAATATTGCTTGAGCTCAGCCTGACTGCAGTAGAAGGCTTATGGAATGAAATCACCATTAGACTCAAGGCCCGAAGACTATAGGCTAATAATAATAACAACAACAACAACAACTAATATTTATATAATGCTCTAAGGTTTGAAAAGCATTTTACATTCATTATATAATTTGAGCTTCACAACACCTCTGATTTGAACCCAAGACTCCTGATTCTTAACTCCTTCAAGTCTCCAAATCAGTGAGTACTCTTTACACCTCACTAAACTTATTCTACTCTTCTCTCTCTCTCTCTCTCTCTCTCTCTCTCTCTCTCTCTCTCTCTCTCTCTCTCTCTCTCTCTCTCTCTCTCATAGCTTTTGACAAAATTAAACTCTTTCAAAACTCAAAACTCATACCCCCTGAGTTCTGATAACATAACATAGCCCTCATAGTCTAACAATCTGTTAGTACTAATTATCTTAACAGATAACCCATAATAACAAATTGAAGCCCCTTAAACTGTTCTTCAAAGTCTTCTCCAGTAAAATATCAGTTACTCTAGTAGAGTGTAGACTACTTTAGGGAAATATTTTTTTATTTATTTAGCTTTTTGTCACTGGCCTCTCAGTGCCTAGCTCAGTGCCTGACACATTTTTTTTTTTTTGCGTTTCTGTGATTTCACTGGTTTAGGGAACTCCCAATAAGGAGTCTCTTCCACTAGCATAGATGAGCACTCATTCTGAAATGTATAGAAATAGATTATCACCTGCGCCCTAAGAGGATGACTTGCCTAGAGCTACATAGCTAGTAGATACCATAAGGAGGATTTAAATAGGTCATCCTAACTCTGAGACCAGCTCTCTATCCATTAATCCATACATCCACTTATTCCTGACATATCACAGGTGCTTTAGCAAGCATGTTGGATTCTTCTCACTAATTTCGCTGATCTAGCCTCTTATTAATTTGTTATTGTTGTTCAGTCATTTTTTAGTCATGTCTCCATCATCATTTTTCATCTAGAACCAAGTCAATCTCCTTACCACCCCTCCATTACACACACATGCATGATGCACATGCAACATATGTGCACAATTGCAGATGGACCCCAAAGTTGGATGAGTAGCCTTGAAAAGGCTCAGTAAGCCCTCACGCCAGAGGAGCTAGTCCTCCTGAACACGCCATACAGGGAAGTGAAGTGCAGAGGAAGGGTCCAGGTTGTTTTAAATGGCATCCAGGAGTCTACATTTTATCTTGCAGGTAGTAGGGATCCACTAGAGTTTATCGAATGGGGTGTGGGGTTGGGGTGATGTCTTCAGACCTATACCTTAGGAAGATCACTTTGGCAAGCTAATGTAGAATGGATTAGAGTGGGAAGCTACTCAAGACAAGGAGGCCAAACAGCAGGCTATTTCAGTAGTCCAGGAGTGGGGGGGGTCCTTGCTCTAAAATTCGTTGATGGTTTTGAATTAATTTTATTGAAATTTCTTTTTATAGATATCACCTTTAGTTACTTGCATAAGCTCTTCTGGACAATTACTATTTTTGGTTTTCTTTTTGTATCACCAGTATCTTGCACACATAGCACATACTTTAAAAAACATTTGTTGAATTCCTTTGACTTGAATCTGCAAATAAGGGGTTAGAACCAGGTAATTTCTGAGTTTGTTTTCAATTCTAATGAAGATGTGAAAGTCAATCGGGAAGTAGTTGTAGGGTTCCAGCCGTATGCAGTGTATGAGACCCCAAGGTAAGATCCAGAAGAAAGGGAAGACATGGAAAAAGAGAAAAGTAGGTTACATTCAATAAAGGCAACATCCAAAAAGCACAATAAAATACCCATACCCAGGAAGCCCTCAGATTATATGTAAGCTATTCTAAACTCCAGAGTTCTAAAAAATGAATAGCTTACATTGTTCAAACACCTATAGCCGCTCTTGCCAACAGGCAAATGTGTATAGACAATCCCCACCCATTGTTCAACTCACACTTCTAGTAGGTCAAGTCTTTGAGTCAGGAGTTATAAATATTGTGTGTGTGTGTGTGTGTGTGTGTGTGTGTGTGTGTGTGTGTGTGTATGTGTCTGTGTGTGTGAAGGACCCTTTTGGAAGTCTAGTGAGTTCTTCAGATAATGTTTTTAAGTACATAAAATAAAATACCTAAGATTACCAAGGAAATCAATGCTATTGAAATACAGTTGTCAAAATATATTTACAGTTATCCCTTCCATATTGCAACTTTCCCCATCATGGTTTCAATATATCACAGGTCAGTATAAGAAACTAAATGGGAATTGGGGGGAGTTTTGCAGAAGCCACAGACAACACAAAAAAAATGTTTAGAAACTCAGAACTATATAAAATATATGTGTAGTATTATATAATATCAATGTATTTTATCTTTTAATACCATAATAATTCAGATTTCTTCTCTAGTACAAAGAAAGGCCAAAAAATTTTTTGTGGATTTACTAGATTGTGGGGGCATTGTGCCCCAAGCCCCCACATCGATGAAAGGATAATTGTATTTTTTTAAACCAAGTTCATAGATTCCAGGTTAAAAGCTCCTACTCTAGAGAAAAGCTTGATTACTAGGTTCTTGGGACCTCTCAAAACGCAGGGAACGGACTTAGACTCTAGTGTGAACTGGAGCTCCTAATCAGTATTTTACCACTCTGTGATTTACTGTTGATGTAGTCTCTGACTACATCTCTGTATGGCTGGTTCATCACAGGGCAAGGGGAGAGGATTTTTTTTTCTTTTTGGTGAGGTCATCGGGGTTAAGTGACTTGCCCAGAGTCACACAACTGGTAAGTATCAAGCATCTGAGACCAGATTTGAACTCAGGTCCTCCTGACTCCAAGGCCAGAGTTCTATCCACTGGGCCACCTAGCTGCCCCCTAGGGAGAGAATTTTCAACCAGCCCTTGAAAAGGGCATCATTCTATGGTGGCGTCCCTCCATCATTGAGCTCTTCTATCCATAGCCGCTCCCTCTTGTTGCCATGTCATCTCACTTGCTATCACACGTATCCTTTCTTAATCCCCACTGGGCACTAAAGTAAAAGTGACACACAGAGCAAGACTGGAGCCACATTGTGGTGAGGGCAAGATCTATCAATGCTGCCTCAGGGGTCTGTGAACCAACCAAAACTTAAGAACCAGAAATATCCTTTAGCACTGAAGCTATGCTCACAGAAACTCAACTGTCCTTGTGGATTAATTTTCAATGTGTTCCACATGAGGAAAAAGAAGATGCCACTTTGGCTACTTGACTCCAGAAGGAGCAAGCCCACATAGGGATAAAAAATAATGATCACGATCCTAGTTCACATTTAGCTAGAATCTGATGTTTACAAAGTGTTTAAAATACATTATTTAATTTGATCCTCATGATGATCCTACGTAGTGCTATTATTATCTTTATTTTACACATAAGAACTGAGGCTCAGAGAAATCTGGAGACTCTCCAGCACCCTTCCTCTTCCTTTAACTTCTGGAAGCATAACAGTGATTGTGAAAAAATAACAAGGAAATGCTGAAGTTCAATGCCAGGTACAACAGGATTAAGAGACATGGTGGGTGTTTTGTCCTCTGATGACTACAGTTCTAAGTGACTCACTTATGCTGCTGTAGGCATCCTATCCCCCCAAGGCCATCAGGTGGTGAGGGTTGGAGTACCTCGTGAAATGCAGGTCAAAAGAGGGAGGCAGACCAAACTAGGAATACCTGGGGGCCTGGAATGCAGAGAGACTCCTGAGCAATCAGGAAGAATCCAACAGTGAGTGCTGGAAAGAAGTCTAAGGATGTGTGGGTCTTGTGGGAACATAGCAGTCCAGCAATATGTATAGAGCCAGATAGGCATCACCAAAGTTGGTGGGAAGAGGCAGAATTCTAGCAAGCAGAAGGTGGACAGAGATTCCAAAAAGGTGGTATTGGGCATCTCAAGGAGGTTTGGCATCAGGTGGCAGAGGATAAAGACATAGGAGCTATGCCTTTGTGAGGGGCTCAAGGTCCTGAGGGTACTAGCTGAAGAAGCAAATAAGACAAAGTACTTTGAAAATCTTAAGCTATATAAATTCTGTTACTCATATTTTTAATAATATCATTATTGGTATTAAAGCAGTTCTCTGGAACTGTGATTTAGAGAAAGATATTCCCATAGGAAATGGATGTAGGTCAGAGGAACAAGACAGTCTTTCAATCTGGGGTTCAAGATGGAGGCTTAATCTATAGTTGACAAGGCAAAGGTCAATTTCTAGAACCAAGATAGGAGGTCAGTATGAGATTAATTAGCAAAAAGGCTTAATGATGAATTGTCTATATAGAAAGCCAAATATCCCCTTGCCTGGAGGCTGGATTGATGCCAGGGCTAGAGGCAGGTGTGAAACTGGTCTGGCTATGAAACTAGTAAGGCTATGACAGTGGTGGCCTGTGATTTGAACTATTGTTCTTTCCTCTTTCTCTTCCTACTTGCTTGATCTACACCTTTTCATAGGTCATCAAACCCAATCCACATTTGGACTGGAATCTCCTCAAAAACACATTCGACAAGAGGTCACCCAACCACTTCTTGATGACTTCAAAGGGTAGCTCACTACTTCCTGAGGCCATCTGCTCCATTTGTAGTCAAAGTGTTAGGAGAATTTTTTTTTTATATATGGAATTTGAATCTGCCTCCTTACAAATTCTATTAATTGCTCCTCCTTCTGCCTTCTGGGGTCAATAAAATGAGGCTAATCTCTGTTTCATACGAAAGCCCTTCAAACACTTGAGAGCAGTTATCATGTGTACCTTGAATCTTTTCTCCAGGAAAAAAAAAATCCCTAGTCATTTCAACCAACACTCCTGTGTCACAGACTCTAGCTTCCTATACGTGCTCTGACTGATCAGTGTCCTTCTTAAAATGTGGTACCCAGACCTAAACATGATGCTTCAGGAATCATCTTACCAGGGCAAAGTATAGTAAGACTGTTCACCAGTTAGGCAGCAAGTGTTTATTAAGTACCTACTATGTGTGCCAGGTACTGTATTAGATACAAAGAAAGACAAAAGACAGCTCCTGCCCTAGAGGAGCTCATGACGGAATGGATTAGAATCTAAAGGAATCTATCCCCCCCTTCATTCTCTAAAGGATACTTCTCTATTCCATTAGCTCTTTTCACTGGAATGTTGTGCTGTTGATTCATATTGAGCTTGAATTCCATTAAAACCTCCAGATCTTTTTCACACAATCTATTGTCCAGTCACACCTTCCTCATCATGTACTTGAGCAATATCCTTCTAATTGGGCTCTCTGTTTCCAGTAGCTCTCCCTTTCCAACCACCCTCCACATAGCTGCCAAAATAATAGTCTTATTAAA
Organism: Phascolarctos cinereus; assembly: GCF_003287225.1. Lineage (NCBI taxonomy): Eukaryota > Metazoa > Chordata > Mammalia > Diprotodontia > Phascolarctidae > Phascolarctos > Phascolarctos cinereus. Next base: position 351,138,308 of record NW_027555847.1, on the reverse strand, counting down.
GTGTAAATCTGGTATGGCACTCTTGAACTCAAAAATCTTCAGTGGCTTCAGGATATGATACAAGCTCCTCCATTTCACACTGAAAGCCCTTCATGCACTAGCTCCAGTCTACCTTTCCATATTCATTGCATGACTCCCTTCACACACTCTAATTCTTGCAAAAACTACCCTATTTGTTATTCCCATAACTTGATATGACTCATAACCTGGAGTATGTGGGGGGAAAGGACCTTCCCACAAGGGGCTCTCTCTGGCAGCATGTGAACCTAGATTCATCAGGCAAGGGAGGAAACCCCCCAAAAGTAGTTCAGATTTTTTTCTATCACATTCTGCTTCATAATGTCCCTACCCACATTTAACTCTGGGGAGATATCTAAAACAAACTTTAGGTATGTCTTGTGTCTAGAATCTCCTCCAAAATGTGAGTAACATGCTCCCGTGCAGAAATATCATTCAGTATATAAACTAGGGATCAGGTTTGTTCAGTAGTTTCAGTCATGTCCTACTCTTCATGACCCCATTTTGGGTTTTCTTGGCAAAAATACTGGAGTGGTTTGCCATTTTCTTTTCCAGCTCATTTTACAGATAAGAAAACTGAGGCAAACAGGGTTAAGTAACTACCTCAGAGTCACACAGCTAGTAAAAGTCTAAGGCCAAATGGAACACAGGAAGATGAGTCTTCCTGACTTCAGGCCTGTTTCTCTGTCTACTGCACTACCTAGCTGCCCCATAGGAACCAGCTACAGGACAGTTACTTCTACTATCACAGAAAATGCTTAAGACAAAAGACTTACAAGCATGTATTAACAACCACAAAAACATTCCTGCCCAGGTGGCTATCTGAAAGGGGAAGTGGATTGTCCTACTCCCACACGCCAACTTCAGAAAAACCTTGAAGTTCACATGAAACTGAAAGATTTTTTTAATTCAATGAAAAACTAAAGTAAGTGACTTCTTCCACCCCTGACCTACAGAAGAGGTCAGCCAGAAGCCCACAAGCATAGGAAAGAGAAACCTTCCAGCAAAGTAAATACCAGCCCAACCAGAGTCAGAATATATATAGCTAACAAGGCTCTGTATCTGGAGGTAGGTAGCAAGAACAGAAGACTCTTCCAAGAAAATTCTAGGGTAGTCAGAAATTCCCAGAGTGGGGTCCCTGCAAGCCCTGGGGAGCAGCAGTGGTTAGTAACCAATGAGATGCCACAATATTGACTTAAGAATAAGACAACTCAGGTCCTGAAGCTTGGAGGTCTATAATATTCTGTCCTAAGACATCAGGGAGGGCCATAGTGATCCAAATCTCTGAACCTCCAAGATCCATGGGAGCCTAATTGCAAAATGATGAGATACTCCCCACCTCTTGAAATCCTTAGGATCCTTCGAGAATCAGCTCAGGTGAAATCCCCAATAGCAGGCCTTTCCTGAGGCCCCTAGTTGTTGGTGAGCTCTCTTTCCTGAGTTATTTTGAGTTTATTTATCTGTTTAAATGTTGTCCTTGCAAAGTAGAGTATAAGATTTTTGATGATGCAGACTAGTTTATTTTTGTCTTGGTATCTCTAATGCCTAGTACAGTGCCTAGCATATATAGGTACTTAATAAACGTTTGTTAAATTGGATTAATCTGCAGGCGAATTGGGCTGGACTAAATTGTAAGAGCTTCTAGAGAAAAGTAGTATCCTCTCTCTAGGAAAAATTATGAAGGAATCAAGGTTTGTCTTCATGCTTTCACCTTCCTTTTGACATTTTCCTCCACTGCCTCTGCCTGTGGCATTTATTTCTACCTTTCAAACAAGTACCCAATCTCTCATGCTGGTCATTATCCTTCTTGTCAATGGGAAAACAACCTAGTAGATTAATTCCCATGTAAGTGTTACTAGCTTAACATGCTATCTCTCCCAGTGTGTCTTCATCTGCAGAAAGAACGTAGCAAGAGGGAGAGTTAAGGATAGTTTTTCAGTCACTGAACCATCCCAGTAAAAGAGCTTGGTTGGATTTGGAGAGGGGGAGGGAAGCAAGGAAGGAAGCCAGAGCAGGAAGGAAACTTCTCAGTATCTGTGCTTATAGCATGCTATCTATGCTAATACTTAGATTCCTGCATTCACAAGACTGATCCTAATTGCTGAATAGTAGTGACAGGACTCTGTCATGCCAGACACTTCCAGTCCAGTTAGTAACTAAGGCATTCATCTTCCCCATTCTTCTGTAGTTGTTGTTCAGTTCTGTCTGACTCATCATGAGCCCATTTGGGGTTTTCTTGGCAAAGATACTGGAATGGTTTGCCATTTCCTTCTCCAGCTCATTTTACAGATAAGGAACAGAGGCAAACGGGCTTGAGTGACTTGTCCAACATAATACATCCAGTAAAAATGTCTAAGGCTGGATTTGAACTCAGGAAGATGAGTCTTCCTGACTCTAGGCCTGGTGCTCTATCTACTAGGTCACCTAGCTGCTCTATTCTTATTCTTCAGTAGATTCTCTACCAGTCAAAGAGGACATTGGACATCTCCCTCCCCTTTTTTATCCTCATCTTTAATCCTTTTTCCCTTATGACTTTAACTTAAATAGCCCCAAGGCATAAGCACAAAAATTATAGTCTAATGAAACTTTTACTATAAAACAATATCATCATTATCAGATAGGAGGTATTAATAATGGCCTGCATCATAGGGTTTGGGTAAGGATTGTTAATTTATAAAATCATTAAATATTGCTATGTTCCTGAGATTTACTTACAATTAATCATACCATACTATTATGACCTTCAGCAATGAGGTTAACTCAAACATATGTTAAGTTCCTAGATGGTCAACCTTCTATTTCAAGTACTCAATCAACCACCAATCAATAAGTATTTACTGAATTAAGTGTTTCAACCTGTTTCACTAAGGGCTGACAATATGAAGACAAAAGCAAAACAATTTCTGTCCTCAAGAAGTTTGCATTCTATTATTGTGCAGTAAGAAATGATGAAGAGGGTAGTTACAAAGAAACTTGTATGAACTCATGCAGAGTGAGGTGAGCAGAACCAGGAGAACAATTTCTACAATAACAATATTATTAGAAAGACAAACAGCTTTGAAAGACTTTAGAACTCTGACCAATTAATGAATCAATAAACATTTATAAAGTACCTACCATGTGGAAGGTATTGTGCTAAGTGTTAGACTAATACAATGACCAGCCAGATATCAGATTTATGATGAAAATAGGCTAGCCATCCCTAACAGAAAGATAACAAACTCAGAGGACAGAATGTAACATGTTTTGGGGGGACATGGCTAATGGTATGATTTATTTTGCTTAACTATACATATTTGGAACAAGGGTTTTATTTTTCTTTCTTTCACTCTCAATTCAGGGTGGAGGGAAGAGGAGGTAGGAAGGAGAAAAAGTAGATTTTTATTAATCAAAAAAAAAATTTAGTTAAAAAAAGCTCATATTCTAACTGGGGAGACAACATGTACATATAATGGCATAAACTTGTTATATACAGAGTGGATAAGAGGTAATCTTAGTGGGGAAGAGGCTGCTGGAGATACTGAGAAAGACTGCAAAAAGTACCATGACCTAAGCCTTGAGGAAACCAGGAATTGTTAAGAGATAAAAGTAAAGAGGGAGAACTTTGCCAGCATGGTGGTCAGTTAGTCTAAAAATATAGAAATGGTGGATTTGGTAAAATATGGAAAGGAAGATGCTATCTACCTACAGAAAAACAGATGAAAAGTAGAAATAAGCATAATGTGGTCTTAGGTATATGCATGAGTGTATATGTGTATATATGTGTGTGTTTATGGGTGCCTATGTATGTGTATATATGCATGTATGTATACATGCATATATGTGTATGCATATACATATATACATATATGAACATATCTTTCTATATATTTATATATGTGTATGTGTATATTTATATCCATGCTTAATTGTAGTTTTTTTGGGGGGAAGCGGAAGAAATAAAGTAAAAAGTGCACAGCAGAGGACAAAAGAAAACATACAAGGATGCAAAGAAAAGATGGACAGCTTTGAAAATAATTTGTAGTATTCATTATATAGGTTTTTCTGAAATGGAAATTTATTGCTTTATATTGAATCCTCTTATGTTCTGCTGTGCACGTGGCAATTTTTTTCTTTTTATTTCATATTTAAGTTCAAAATAAATTCAAATATAATGAAAAAAATAATACAATAAAATTTTATTTTAAAATATAAAAAAGTGTTTTGCAAACCTTAAAAAACATAGAAATGAAAGATGGATCATTGTGAAAAAACAGCAAGTTCAACAGTAAAGCTAGGTCATAGAATGTGTGGAAGGGAGTATGTGTAAGAAGGCTAGAATGTACGTAATATGATCCCTTGAACAAATAATACGCACCATGTCATATGGATATCAGGTAGAGGAAAGCCATTACTTCCTCTAACACACACACACACAACTTTAAAAACTCACAAGCTTGTATTAACAAATGCAGAAATATTTCTGCCAAGATGACTGTCCGATGGGGACATCATAGTAGCTTGTTTCCACACACTAGCTTCAGAAAAACCCTCACGTTCACAGGAGACTGAATAATGATTTTTTAAAAATCAGTGGAAACTATAGTAAGTGACTTCTACCCCCAAAACTACAGAAGAGTCAACCAGAAGTCCCCAGACCTAGGAAAGAGGGGGCCCTTTAGCAAAGCCCAACCAGAAATAGAATACATATGGCCTCCAAGGCTCTGCATCTGGAATCAGGGTGTGGGTGAGGAAGAAGCCAGGTTGTGAAAAGCGTTGAGGGCCAAACAGAGAAGTTTATATTTGATCCTGAAGGTAATAGGCAACCACTGGATTTTATCGAGATCTGAACTTTAGGAAAATCACTTTGGTAGGTCTAAAGAGGATAAATTGGAGTAGGGAGAGATTCCAGGCAGGGAAAATAGGAGGTAATTTTGACCTTGATGAAAAGATAGAGAAAAAGCCTTCAGGAATCACTTGAGGGAACTGAAGTTTAGCCTGAAGAAGAAAATATTTAGTGGGGACATGACAGCAGCTGTCTTCAAATAATAAAGTGGAGGTGAATTGTGAAAAAGATATTACTTGTTAAATTTGGCAACAAAAGATAGAACAGAATCACTGGGTAAAAGTTTCAGAGTGGTATAAGGAAAAACTTAATAACGATTAAAGTTATCCAAAAACAGAATGGACCACCACAGGAGAGAGTCAGCTCCTTTTCACCAGAGGTTTCCAAGTAGGGCCAAATGACCACTTGTCAGGGATGTTTTAGAGGGAATTCCAGGACAGATACAGGTAGAAAAAGATAGTCTCTGGCATTACTGTGGGGAAAAGGTTGTTGGGCAGAGGCACAGAGGAGGTAATATAGAGAACAAGGGCAAGAAAGCATGGAAGATGAGGCAAAATAATGACTACTCTCCATTTTCTGCAATTCTCAGATAGAACCAGAACAATCATCCACTTGGGTTATCTGTCTCATCCAGTTCATTTTGATTCAATTCAACAAGCATGTATTAAATGCCTAGTACATCCCACTCACTGTAAGATAGACAAAAACAAATCATCCATTCCCCCAAAGAGCTTATACTCTATTGCGGGGGAGGGGGGGAATACACATAGGAAATCAGATACAAAATACTGCTGTCGTTCGCTCATTTCAGTCATATCTGACTTTTTGTGACCCCTTTTGGATTTTCTTGACAAAGATACTAGAGTGTTTTGCCATTTCCTTCTCCAGCACACTTCATAGATGAGGAAACTGAGGTGAACAGGATTAAGTGACTTGCCTAGGGTCACACAGTATCTGAGGCCAGATTTGAATTCAGGAAAAGGAGTCTTCCTGAGTCCAGGCCTGGCACTGTATCCACTGGCCACCTTATCTGCCCCCAAATACAAAATATAGAAAAAACTTATTTCCCAGAAGAAGTTATTAGCAAATGGGGAGATTAGGAGGTTGGCGGTGTCATCTGAGCTGATATTGAAGAAAGCAACATCATGCTATGATGTAGAGGCGAAAACGGAGTACATTACAGGCAGAAAAGGGAATGTCATGGATAGGCCCAATGTGACTTGAATCTAGTGTAGAACAAACAGAAAAAAAATCCCAGGCAGTAAACCTAACTGGGGAAAGCTGGAGACAGGTGGCAAAGGTCTTAAAAGCTAAACAGAAAGTTTATATTTATATATTATTGCCTAAAGGCAATAGGGAGCCTGTCTTGGTCATTTTAGGGCCCTCATGGCTCACAGCAAATGTAAATAGCAATTGTTTCTGTTTTGGCTAGAAACCCTGAGGGTTTTCCCCTCTCAGATTGATTTTTTTTAACTAGGTAAAAGAGGCCATTTTTTGCCTCATTTCTTACCTAGCTTTAATCACCGAATGGGCATTGCTTTGACACACCTTAGCTTAAAAAGGCCAAGGTCTCTCACTGTATCCAGGGCCATCTCCAGTCATCCTGATCTACATCTTGCCACTGAGCCCAGATGGCTCCTGAGGAGAGAGTGAGGCTGGTGACTTTGCACAGCCCCACCTCACTTCAATTTGCTTGCAAGTCATGACATCACCTTTCCAATGTTATGGTCCTCTCTGAGAACAAAGGACAAACAGCTTCTGGAATTTTGCCCTATGTATCATTTCCCACCCTGCCGTCATCTATTATCTTTTTTCCCAAGGCATTAGCTTGCTAGATTTGAGGCCATAAGAAATGGGTTCAAATCCTGGTTCTACCTGGTCTGTCATATGATCTTAAGTCATCTCTCCTCTCTTTGCCTGACAAGCTGCTGGAAAGAATTGCCCATACTTATTGCATCACATTCTTCATCACCCACTTACTTTTCAGCCCATTGCAGTCTGGTTTCTAACTCCAAGACTCATTGATCACTTAACTATCAAATGCAATAGCTTTCTCTCAGGCTTCTTTCTCCTTGACCTAGCTGTAGCTTTTGAAACTGTTGTCCACTACCTCCTCTTGGATACCATCTCCTCCTTCGAGGAGCTCTTTCTTGGTTCTCCTCTTATCTAACAGACTGCTCCTTCTCAGTCTCATTTACTATATTATCATTCATCTCCCACCCCCTAACCATGGATGTCTCCTAGGGCTCTGTCCTAAGTCTTTTTCTCTTCCTCTTCTCTCTCTCTACATTCTCACCCATGGTGATCTCTTGTGCTTTCATAGGTCCAACTATAATCTACAGAAAAGACTCTTGAATGTGTATATACCACATACATCTCTTTTGTAAGCTTCAATCTTGCATCATCTATTCATCTGCATGTCCCATAAGCATCTCAAACTGAATATGTCCATAACTGAACTGATTTTCTGTCTTTCTAAACTAGCCCTACCTTTCTAACATCCCTATTTCTATTGAGGACACTACCATCTGCCCAGTTACTCAGGCTGGAGCCATCTTTGATCTTAGTCTTTTCCCAACCCCTACTTAAAATCAGTCTCCACTCATATAAGTTCAGGCCTTCATCACCTTTAACCTGGAGTATTGTAATAGTCTAAGTAGATTCTTTATCTAGTTTCTGCCCCTCTCTACTTCTTCTCCTAACTGTTACAAAAATAATCTTCTAAGGATGAAGTCTGACCATATCCAAATTTTTTTGTGGCTCCTTTGTGCTGGTAGGATGAAAAATGAACTCCACAGACTAGTATTTAAAAGTTCTCCACAAACCAGCTCCTACCTATCTATCCACACTTCCCTCCTTCTGCCCCTCTTCGTGAACTCTTCAGGTGTTTCCTGACTGTGACAATCCATCTCTTGTCTGTGTTTCTGCATAGCCTATCCTTCATGTTTGTAAGTCACTAACTCTCAGAACACTTACCTTCCTTCAAGACTCAGCTCAGTCAGGCAACAAGCATTTATTAAGCACCTACTATGTGCCAAGAGGTATAAAGGCACAGAGACAGGAGTAGAGTGTCACATATGAAAAACAGTAAAGTGACCAGTTTGGCAGGACTGTATAATGTCTACAGAAAAGTAATATATAGCAAGAGCATGCCACGCACTGTTCTGGGGACTTAGAACACAAAGATAAAATCGAAACAATCTCTTTTCTCAAGGGACTGCTATTCTATTAGAGTAGACAGCATTCATAAATATAATTATATGTAAAATAAATGCAAGGTAATTTGAGGAGGAAGACACTAACAGTTGGGGAATGGAGTGGACCAGGAAAGATTTTCATGCCAATGTTGGCACTCAAACTGAGTTTTGAAAGAAACCAGGAATTCCAAGAGGCAGAGGCAAGGAAGGGGTGTGTTTTTGTCGTGGGGGGCATATATAAAGGTATTGAGTTAGGACATGTGTTATGTATGAGAAACAGTAAAAACTGGAGCCAGTTTGGTAAAACCATAACTTGTAGGAGAGGAGTAGTGTAGGATAAAGATAGAAAGATAGGTTGGGCCCAGGTTTACAAGGACTTAAAAATCCAAATAGGGAAGTTTATATTTAGCTTAGAGGTAATACAAGTAGTCACTAGAGTTTACCGAGTTGGGGAGTGACATGGTCAGACCTGTACTTTAGGAAAATTACTTTGGCAGGTGAGTAGAAGATGGATTGTCCAGGGCAGAGATGAGGCAAGTCAACCACTTGGGGAGCTATTGCAATAGCCCAAGGGATAAGGAGTGAGAGCTTGAACCAGGATGTTGGCTGTGTAGCAGAGAAAAAGGGGTGGGTGCTTGTGTAAAGGTAGAAATGACAAGAAACTAAAGTCTTCCCTGCTTTCTGCTGTTTTAATGCTCTTTCCCTCCTCAATTTGCCTTGTATTATACTTCTTTGTGCACATTTTGTATTTGTCATAATCTGCCTTCAAGTAGAAGGCCAGCTCTTTGAAGAGACAGACTGTTTTGATTTTGTCTTTGTGTTGCCAATATCTAGCAAAATGCCTTGAATATACCAGGGCTAACTAAACGTTTGTTGAATTGAAATTAAGGGCTTGTATTGAGGGAACCAGTGGTTAAAAAAAAGTCTTAAGAAGGCACAGGCCACATTTCAGCATAATGGGTCATAGCTTGAGAGCTAGTCAGGACCTCAGAAGCCATCTTGCTCAATCTTCCCATTTTAAAGATAAGGAAACTGTGTCCCAGGGAGTCTAAATGACTTGTCCAAGTTCATATAGGTAATAAGTAGAAGAGGCAGGATTTGAACCCAGGTTCTCAGACTCCAGAGCCTTTCCACTGTAATACTCCCTTCCCTAAGTCAAATGCCAACTTGCACACTTTTCTTCTCTACCAAACATTCCCAACTTCCCACAATATTAGCTATTTATGTGCAATAACAAATTACTTTTAAAATGTATACACACTGGGAGAGTGAAGTGTATCAGTCATATACAAACCTTGGTGCTAAAGACTTTAATAAGCTGATCAGATTGCTTCCCTAACATACAATGGAAGTTTTGCTCCAAAGGAAACATGACAGTAGGTCACAAGAGGAGAAAAGGTGTCAGGTAAGTGGAAGCTGGAAGATGCACCTGCCAGCTACAGCTAGACCGGGGCTATCTTGGGATAAGCTTTCTATCCTGTGTAACTAATCAGGTCTGTTCTCTGTAATTTTATTTTCATTTGTTTTTCTTAGTTACAGCAAAGTCCTTTTTTGAGGGAGAAGAAACCAAATCTTTTTCTGGAGGACACATTTAAGAGGCAAAGGCTTGTGTATCCCATCCTGGGCCAGGAGAGAATCTGGAGAAATCATCTCAGCAAGAGCAGGTCACCAGAGTAAAGAAAGTGACAATTGCAGTTACAGTGGCCTTCTGCAGCTCTGGGATGTTGATCTATATTAGATAATATAAAAAGAGTATCAAATATAAGAGATATAGTTGGATATAGGGTTGGGCAGTGAAAGTTGGCCCCCTTTCTGCCTGAGATAATTTAATTACAGAAGCTCAGAGAGTTAGAAAACCCAGAATTCTAGAAAAGAGTCAATGTTCTTTTTCCCTTCTGCATCCAAAGTACAGGAAAAGCAGACTTGAGCAATTATACTGCCAATTTGGTCACTGAAGACTGAACAATCTGGCTGTCCAAGCCTGAGAACAAGACCCAATTACCTTGCTTTTCATACTCTGGCTGGCTTTTCCACTAAATTATCTAATTTTCTACTTATTGTTTGGTTGTAACTCTTCCTTTACATAGGCAAGGCTCCACGGCTGAGTGCAGGCAAAACCTACGTTATGTGGCCCAGACTGGTACAATTTCACAATAATGTTATTTATTACTATATCATAGCTAATTTCTATGAATACAGGTCAAATCCTGCCTCCAATAAATTACTAGTTGTATGACCATAGTCAGGTCATGATTTCTCTGAGCCCAAGTTTCATCATCTATAAAATATAACATATAACAATATATGAAGATTGAAATGGATAAAGTATGCAAAGGCCAGGACAGCTAGGTGGTGCAGCGGGTAGACCTCAGCCTGAAGTGAGGAAGACTCCTCTAAGTTCAAATCTGGCACCAGACACTTACTACCTGGGTGACTGGGCAAGTCCCTTAAATCTATCTGACTCAGTTTCCTCATCTGTAAAATGAGCTGATAAAGGAAATGGTAAACCACTCCAGTATCTTTGCCAAGAAAACCTCAAATGTGGTCACAAAAAGTTGCACACAAATGGAATGACCGAACAATAAGAATATTAATGTCAGTTATGTTATGTTCACGTCATAAAGTATAGCAGTGTGATATAGAGAGAGAGCCAACCTCTAAGTTAAGAAGACCCACCTCTTATTAAAGACCTGCAATTCATTGGAGTCCTACCTCCGATACCTAATAGTGGCCCTAGGCAAGAATGGGCCACCAACGACATTGATAGAGATTCCTCATATGCATTTTCTTATTGTCATGAAACCTCACCATAATGCTTGGCCAATTGTCTACAATACATTTCCCCTAACAGAACTGCTTCATTTAATGTCATGTTTTCATACTAGTTTGAAATTTAACCATCTGTTAAAGTAGTTCATTCAAACCATTTCAAAAAAGTAGTAAAGATACTTGTTCCTGTTTCCCTGGTCCTTCCCAGGGATAGTACAGAAAGCATGGAGCAGCCAGGAGCTGTCCTTACTGACAGTCCGTTTTTTAATCCCATTTGGGAAAGAATTTCATTGGCAGAATTTCCTTTCATTGGGAAATATGATCATTTGGCCATTAACTTCATGAGTATAGAAAAGCCAAAAACTACAGGATTTATTGGGAATATTATCTTATTTTATCCTCACCACAACCCTGGAAGGTAGCTATTAAGAGGTTAAGTGACTTGTTCAAAGTTACACAGAAAGCATCAGAAGCTGGATTTGAATTTAGATCTTCCTAACTCCAAGTACAGTGTTCTATCTACTGCACTATCTAGCTGTGTGTGTGTATATGTGTATGTGTGTAAATACATATATATTTTTAATCAATCAGACCCACCATCTTGTCCCAAGCCCCTGTTATCTTTTATCTACTGATCCACTGGGGCTTGGTGTTTGGACTTATATTTTTGTGTTAATTCCCTATATATATTGAATATTAGACCTTTATCAGAAATATTTGATTCAAAGACTTTTCACAATATTTTTCCTTCTCATTATAATTATTGCTTTTATTCATCATAAAGTTCTTTTAGTAGTTCATGTAGTTGACATTCTCTACTTTATCTTCTGTCATCCATGTCCTTTGTTTGGTTAAGAATTCTCTCTGTAGCCATAGTTATGAAAGATACCATTTTTTTTTCATTGTGTGACCTTTTACATTAAAGTCATGTATCCATTTTGCATTTATTGTGACATACAGTATAAGATATTAGTCTGAATCTAGTCTCTGCTAAATTACTTTTCAGTTTTCCCAATAGTTCTTGTCAAATAAGGAGTTCTTCCCCAAGTAATTTATATCAGAGGTTTAAATAAATAGGTATATAACAAAAACTGAGATTTATTGAGCAATGGAATATTGAGTTCCACTGTTTCTAATTCTTCTATCTCTAGTCTGTTCCACTGACCTGTTTTTCCATCTTTTTTAACTAATATAAATAATTTTTATGAAAAATGTGACTAAAATGTCTGTCCCTTCTGACCCAGAAATCCCTTTGCTAGACATATATTCTATGGAGTTCAAGGACAGAAAGGTGCTGTGTTTACCAAATTACCCACTGAACTGTGCGTGTTAAACTGGGGTAAACGTGTATTCCATTACTTACCAAATGTCTAAAGAAATTGTACACATGGATGCAATGGAATATTACTGTACCATAAGAAACAATGAAAAAAATCATAAAAGCATGGGATAATGCTTATGAATAGATGTAGAGTTGAGTATATAGAACCAGAAAAGCAACATATACAATGAGTCCAACAATGTAAAAGGAAAGAACAATAACAACAAAACAATGGAAATGAATGCTTCCTGACTAGATCGATCAAGATTAGCCCTAGAGAACAGCTGAAAATATATATATTCTTTAATTCTTTATGCAGGTGGAGGACTGTGGCTATAGAATGTTATACATACTGTTCAGACACAGCTGTATTGGTTACTTTTATTGAACTCTTTTGTCTTTATTTTTATTTTTATTACAAATGATGACTTGCTGAGTAAATTACAAGGGATAGGACATCTATTTTTTTAAAAAAAAATGAAGATAATGTAAAAACAAAAGATTAAAAATAATTTAAAAAAATAAAAACAATCAGGTATTTCAGAAAAAAAACGTAAAACTTTTAAAAGAAATTTGTTTGACTGAATTTCAAAGTGCTTAAAAGTAATAGCCTATAGATAGCTTATAATCTCCCAAGGTATTAATTTTGAAAATCAGGGGAAAATATTATAATCATAAGAAGCAGTTTTTAAAAGGTAATAAAAGATGAAAGAGGCAGCTAAGTGATATAGAAAGACCCCAGATAGACCCCAGACCTAAAAGACCTGAGTTCAAATTTGACCTTGTATATTTATTAGATGTATGACCCTGACCAAGTCACTTAACTCTTTGCCTCAGTTTCCTTATCTGTCAAATGAGCTGAGAAGGAAATGGCAAACCACTCCAGTATCTTTGCCAAGAAAATCCCAAATGGGGTCATAGATAGTCAGACGCGACTGAGAACAAGTGAACAACAAAAGCAACAAAAGATGGAAAGTGAATGAAAGACAGACAGCATCATCCAAGAGATATCCTAGAAACTAGGGAGTCCTGGGTTCCACCATTGCCTTGGATACAGACTAGCTGTAGACAAGTCACTGACCTCTCAGGGCTCCAAGCAACTCCCTAAGACAATACATTGCAGAGCAGGGGCTGATCTGCATTTTGTAAAGGGCGTTTTCTTAGCAAGAATTGCTTACACCAGTTAAATCACAGGTGTGGACAAAAACAAACAAAAATGAGAGAGATGGAATGGAACATTGATGGACACCAAGGATAGGATTTAAAGGGTGGAATTGTTACTAACTTAAGCTGTGAACGCTTTATTATTTTCTTCTTCCCCTTCCTTGTTTGTTTTCTTAGCCTTTGCCCAACCTTGTAGTGAGTATTGAGTAAACATTGTCCCCATCCCCCATCCCCCATCCCCCATCCCCCAAGGGATCTCCAGTGATTCACCTAGGCAGGAATAAGAGAGACTTTCTTCCTTGGCCTCAGAGAAGCAAGCAAATTCCTGAATGCTAGGCTCAAAGAGGCCCAAGTATCATGAGGAAAAGATTGTCCCAGGTACAGCAGTACCGGAATCCTGGCTGTTAAAAGGCCAGTTTCCTGCTGACCAAAAACGTTGGAGGAGGGGGATGAGGATGATCCTGTGCACCAGGTCCTGAGGTTGGACTTCTGGCAAGACAGCTCAGCCTGGGCTGTTTTTCCTCTGTTTAGGCACATGTGACCATACTGACAAGTTGGGTCCAACACAATTCCCCAAGACCTTGGAATCATTCAAAGATTTTGACTGATCACTCGGATCCAACTCCAGTCACTAAACATATATTTCCTGAGGCACGATCAGAGGAGAGAATCACTCCGTGCTCCAGGTGTGTTTTTCCTCTCCTTCTGGTGGTTGCGTGGTATTTGCACCAGCAGACCATATGACCAGGGCCTCAGGACTAAAAACGGGATCCAAAAGAATCCTATATCCTGGGAAATTGCCTCTACTTGACCAGTCTTAAGACATTTCTTCCTCACCCGCACTCCAGCTCTTAACTGCCCAGCTTCCCAATGGTAGAAATGCTCACATTTCATCTTGTCCAACCCCCTCATTTTACAGAAGACAAAACTGCAACCCAGAGGGGCGAGAGATTCCAAGTAGTTAGTATATACAGCCCCATAAAATCAGTAGTTGTCTTGGAGTTAAGTAACTTCATTTTCAATCTCTGTTGTGTCCTTTATTTGCTGTGTGCCTACCTTAGGCAGGTCATGCCATGTCTGTGAGTCTCAGCTTCCTCCTCTGCAAAATTAGGGGCATTACTCACAGAATAGTGGAGAAAGTGTTTCGGAAACATTTCAGTATTATAAAAATTATTACAGGATCACAGATGTAGAGTGATTATAACTATCCTTGGGCAGCTAGGTGGTACAGTGGATAGAGCACCCAGCCTGGAGTCAGAAAGAATCATCTTCCTGAGTTCAAATATGGCCTCAGACACTTACCAGCTGTGTGACCCTGGGCAAGTCCCTTAACCCTGTTTGCCTCAGTTCCCTCATCTGTAAAATGAGCTGGAGAAGGAAATGACGAACCACTCTAGTATCTCTGCCAAGAAAGCCCTGAAACAGGGTCATGAAGAGTCTGAAACTACGGAACAGCAACAAAAAATAACTATTCTGGAATCATAAATGTAGAGGTGAAAGGGATCTTAGAGCTTATTTCATCCAACTTGATCCTTTTATAGATGAGGAAACTGAGGGCCTGAAGCAATTAAAGGGACTTACCCAAGGTTACCTTGGTAGTAAATAACAGAGCAGAGATTCAAATCCAGGTCCTTTGACTGGGACTTCAGCATTCTTTCCACTGCACCAAGGCTAACAAGGCTAATTAGTGACAGAAACTGGGAATAGAACCCATACTCCCTGGCTTCTAGTCCTGGACTCATTCCATTTTACCACTCAGCCCACACTTCTCCCTGAGCTCAGACCTGTACAGTCTTGATCTCTAAATTCCAAGCAAAGAATCCCTAATGAAACTTTATACCTTGCCTGACACTCCAAATTCTGGCTTCAAATCTGTCTTCTGATTGAACGTCACACAGAACTCACCTCTTCTCCTATTGATTGGCCCACTAACTATGGCTTCTTGTTTAGAACTTCAGTAGTTGCCAGACCCCACTAGCCAAACCCAACTTCCATTTCGGTCATTGCTGGCCTGGCCTGACCCATCACTATCAAGTCCCTGTACTGTCTATATAGGACCAAGAGACTCAGATTCTATCAGGCTTGTATGGCTGAACACAAAGCGAAAGGTCTGACTCATTGGGGTCATTTTCATTTAATAATTAGTTGAGTAGGCATATTTTTAATTCAAATTTTTAATTTGGACCATTTTACTATATCTATAGAGAGAGCTATAATCTCTATCTGACCTCTTCAGTTGGCTTGAACTATAGAAGAAACATTAGATGTAGGAAACTGTAGTAAATAGGAATGAACCTTGACCAGTTTCACTTATTTTAATATTCCATATTTTAATGCTCATTTACAATATCCCAATTGTCCATGACAATGTAATAAAGAAGCATTCAACTGCTTTTACCTGACAATTTTCTGAAGAAATTGGATCACTTCTCATTTTCTATGGAAAAGTTTACATTAAATTTAGTTCAACAGGAAATGATATTTTATTCTTCTCTATAAAGATTATCCAACAGTAATCCAGTTAGGTGGTCCCAGGGTATCATCTAATATGTTTGTTCACAGGGCTCAAGCTTACAGCAAAGTGTGAAATCCAAGAGTACAAATATCAGATAACATATAGCTGCATTACTCATCTTCTTCGTCACTGTGGACTAACCAGTCATCCATGTGGATTAAGGAAGAACACTGAGGCCATAGGTGTTCCTGATGCTAATGAAATCAGAGGTCTGGTCTCTATTCCTATTAAAATCATCAACTCCTCAAAGCTGTACTTTTTCAGTCTCAATTCATCAAATGTTATCAGGTGCCAACATATCAAGACTTTCTTCAGCTTTCTCAAACAACAGCTCAGGAATACACCCCAGGACTGTTCCATCCTATCTGACAAACAGGAGAAATAAGCTGCTTAATCAAATGAGATAACGTCTATTTGGGCTTTCAAAGCCTCTAATCACTCTATAAATGTCATATACTATTAACATTACTAACGATTCTCTTGGAAAATATCTGTGCTGCAAAGGGGATGGAAATTCACAATAAAAAGAAATTATGAGAAAGTCAAACACTAGGTCTCTATCGTATTGACCTACGATTGTTTTTCCTGTAAATAATTTCTGCCTATTTCCCCCATCTTCCAGAAGACTGACTTTAAAGTGGTTTACTCCCTTAATCACCTATTATGAGGAGGGAGATGAGCAATGGTATGCGAGCAAATATTCAACAACTAGCTCTCTCCCCAAAAAATCTACCCATAACATCCTTTTAAGTATAATATTCATTATTAATATCTTCTTAGCAACTTTCTGAAGTCTAAGCAACTGACAAAACAATGAATCAAGCCCTGAAAACTACCTGTTCATATCCTTCGGCCACTTGTCAGTTGGGGAATGGCTCTTATTATTATAATTTTTAAAATAAATTTATAAGCCTTTATCAAAGAAACTTGCTGTAAAAATTTTCTCCAGTTTCTTGTTTTCTAATTTTGGCTGTATTTGGTTTTGTTTGTGCAAAACTTTTTAAATTTCCTATAATCAATCTATTTGCCTCCCATGATCCTCTCTGTCTCTTGTGTGGTAGTAAATTCTGCCTTTATCCATAGCTCTGACAGGTACATTTTTCCCAACTTCTCTTAATTTACTTATAATATCATACTTTTGGGCTAAAACATGTAGCCATTTTGACCTTATCTTGGTATATAGTATGCGATGTTAGTCTATGCCCAGCTTCTGCCAGACTGCTTTCCAGTTTTCCCAGCAGTTTTTGTTATTGAGTTCTTGCCCTAATAGCATAGATCTTTGGATTTATCAAACACTAGGTTACTGTGGTCATTTACTTCTGTATAATGCATGCCTAATCCATTTCATTGATCAACCACTATATTTGTTATCTGTTACTAGATTGTTTTAATGATGTACTATAGTTTAAGATCTGGTACTTCTAGGCCGCTTCCCCTCACTTTTTTTTTTATTTCCTTGCTATTTTTTTCCTTTTGTTCTTCCAGTGAATTTCATTATAATTTTTTCTAGTTCTATAAAATAATTCTTTGGTAGTCTGATTAGTATGACACTGAATAAGTAAATAATTTAGGTAATATTGTCATTTTGTTATATCGGTTCAGCCTATCCATTAATAATTAATATTTCTCCAGTTGTTTAGATCTGCCTATATTTGTGTATGTCGTTATTTGTATACTAGCAAACTCTCTAGGGATATGTGCCCTTTTCTTGATGACTACTTCCTTGGGATATCTAGGGACTGGCAAGGCATCCCAGTTGTCTCCCCATTTGTTTGCACTAGGCACTTGGTCAGGATTAGTGAAATCACTAGAGTTTCTCAGTACTAGTTATAAGCTCCTATCCCAAATGAAGTTATGATCTCAGCAGTAACTATAGTATCCATACTTGGGAACTGGAAGGAGCTCAGAATCCTTGCTCAAGTTAAGACCCATGCACTCATCCACAGGGAAGTGAGAAACACAGTGAACTGAGTAGAGACCTCAATTCTAGTTCCAGTTCTGCCACTAACCAGCTGTGAGACCTTGGGCGACCTCTCTGGATCTCAGTTTCCACATCTGTAAAATGAGAGGTCCTTATCTAAATGATCTTCCAGCTGTATCATTCTTTGATTCTTGAATAAGGTCTTAACTTTCAACTGTAAAATTTTATGATTCTGAGAAAAGAGGGCTTAGTGAAAAGTTAACTCTGCTCCGCATCAGCCTATAAAAGAGAGGAAAAGATCTCCTTAAGCCCCTCTTTTTTTTTTTTTTATCATTTCTCTGTCCTAAAAACAGATCAAGTTAAAAATAAGCAGAGTTGGGTTTAGGGCAAGTCCCTCGCTCTTCCTTCAAGAAACATTAAATGACTAGATTGGGGAAGAAAAAATATGGGAGTTAGATGTTGTTGCAGACAACTTTTTTAACAGCCCGATCCAAGAGGAGAGTTCCTGAGAGTAGAGTTTCCCCGGCTAAAGAGACGACAGTAACCAGGGCAATGGGGCATTATCTAGAGCTCCTGTAGAAGAAGCATTGAAGAAAGAGGCATATGCTTACCTGTGTGGCCCAAGAGAGAATCTGTCCAATTATACACAATTTTCCATATTGTCTGAATGACAATGTACCCAGGGCTAATAACAGCAAAAGGGTGATTGCTGGAATTGAACAAACACATTATTATTTGAAAGAACTTTAGGACAGAAAAGTAATAAATAAATAAATAAATAGTTTACAACCAAAACAAAGAAAATTTCATCTCAGTGAACTGCCTTGAGTACTTCATTTGTGGGAATAAAATAATAGCACTTGGAACTTTAAATACTCTCTCCCTCCTTGGCTGAAAATAAAATGACCTAATTGTCATGTAAGACAAAAAAAAGTCACCAACTTCTTTGTTGGGGACAAAAATGTAAAAAGCAAAAATCTGGCCATCTATTACAAATATAGGCATCAGATAGGAAATCTAAGCACGAGATCCTCCCTCACCTTTTAGGATCACCAGCTTCCTTCTAAGCTGAACTGAATAGCCACCTTCAAATTGAGTACATTCTTGATTCTCCTAGTTACTCACCAGTATTGATCCCCCCCCTTACCTAAAATTACCTTGCTTTTACTTTGTTTGTGTGTGTGTGTGTGTGCACACTCGTGTATGTGTACAATATGTTCTTTTTTAATCTCTCCTCAGAGTGACAGGGACTATTTAGGGGTTATTTTGTGTCTTTGTATCTCCAGTATTTAAAACAGTATTTAGTCCATATAAAAGGTTCTCAATAAATACTTGTTGACAAAATGAGTGAGTGAGTGGTAGGAGGGATTTTTTTTTTAGTGGAGCACATGAATCCATTGTGAAGTTAGTCAGATGGTTTCAAGAAGTCTCATTTTATTTGTCTCTGCATTCAGTCTGAAAGTAGTCACACTTCCTGTTGTTTCAGACTGAAACTCTTAACAAAAGCATTGATTCTAGTTTCGGTGATAATGGAATGTCCTCCCCACCTGACCCCCCAAAAAATTAAATCTGCACCTTTGAGAAAACTGTCTTATGGAACATAAAAGGAAGGCAGGAAACTTCCCTTTTAGAAAAGCCACAAGGTATTTTTTCCAGGTTTCCACCTGAAAATATTTTAAACTTCAGACAAAAGGGGATGATGAAAAGCCTTACTAAGGACACTAAGGAGGGACTAAAGGAAGGATGGGTTGGGAGAGAATATGCATAATGCAACATCTCCATCTTTTCTCTTCAGAGTTCTACATAGTATTTGGATTCAGACCACTGAGTGCTCCAAAGTATCTTCTAATATCATGAGTCCCACCAGACACCAAAGGATATTTTGCTATTTGCCTCTTAACCTTTATCAATTCGACCTTTTGTGTATTTTAAGAAAAATGACATGCATATGCTTCCAATTTA
Source organism: Phascolarctos cinereus (assembly GCF_003287225.1). Taxonomy (NCBI): domain Eukaryota; kingdom Metazoa; phylum Chordata; class Mammalia; order Diprotodontia; family Phascolarctidae; genus Phascolarctos; species Phascolarctos cinereus. Next base: position 351,118,616 of record NW_027555847.1, on the reverse strand, counting down.
TTTTCACATAAGGTACCAAGTTTTTTTTTATAAGAAGTACCAAATTTGAAAATAGCTTTATAAGCTTTTGTGTCCTCCATAAAAATATTTTAGCTTTGACCCAGGCAATTCTACTTTGATGACAGAAATGAAACTTGGATACTATACTCTCTTAAAGAGGCATTCAAGTCTGGACTGACTCTTACAGCCTAGAAATGCAAAGGAACCTAGACTAAACCAAATGTGTTTCTTTCACCCACAAAATCATTGAATATTAGATTTAGAAGTGTCCTCAGACCTAATCCAACCTCCCACCTAAAAAAGGAAACCTCTCTACACCACACCTGACAAGTCTATGCCTTAACACATCCAGTATCAGGAAGCTTACCCTCTCATAAGGCAGTCCATTCTATTTAATGCTAGGAAGTTGTTCTGAAACTTCATCAGAAATCTCTCTCCTTATATAATCCATTCACTGATCCTAATTCAATTCAATTGTAGCAATCCATATGGACTACCTCCCACAACGAAGGAGTTTGCAGGTTGGATCCCCAAGATTCTGGAATACTTCTGTGGGTCCACATTCCTAAAACTATTGCTCTTGAACCCCACTTGTAGCTTATCTTTTTAATATCAGTAAGCAAACACAAGGAGCTCAGAGCAAAGACATTTTGTTAAGAGTTAAAAACAGTAACCATAAAACATTCCTTCTAAAAATCCTGAGATACACTCTCCCTTAAATGCACACAGAATCAATGCAAAGGGCAGGTACAATCATACAATCTTACTGTACAATCTCACTAGTAAGGAGGCACATATGTAAGGAACATTTATATGTTGCTAATGTAACTCATGCCTCCATTACTCTGGGGCCCCAACGCCCTTTGTCTTCTCATGGAGTCCTCATGCCCCATGATACTACCCAATAGGCACAGCATCTCTGCTGCGTGGGTTGCTTAATGGTACTCCTTAGTTCTATTTCTGGCCTGCAGCTTAAATCCAAACTAGCCAGACTGGTTCTCTCTTAAATCCATAGTAAGATCTATTCTTTTATGCCAGGGGTCTCAGTACCTGAAGCTATTTTCTGTCTTGAATGCTACTTTTCTATACCTAAATCTGACAGGAGAGATACAGAAAGGCTAGAGAGGAAGGCCTACTCATGCCCAGCTGACTTAAAAATTCAAAAGCATCCACAGAATGGCAAGTATAACAAATTGAAATTTTCCTTATCTACCTCCAGCACACTGTTGCTCACAGAGTACCAAGCCCCTGATTCCTTTCACTGCTCCCTTACCTGAACAACTTGGCTCTCCAAACAGCCATTCCTGTCCTGGTATAATACAATGGTAGGGAAGCTTGGTAAAATATAATTGTACTTTAATCTGTATTCTCCCCCTACCAGGCCCCACTCCCCCCCAGAGCAGAACAATGCTGTTCAGAGGTCTGTTCTAAGAGCTGAGCATCGGAGGATTAGCAGAACCAACCACACTACAACCTTCCTGTCCCCTACTAAGGATGAGGTTTCTATTATGACACTGCTCACACAACGTACAAAAGAAGCTTGTGGGATTTTTGTTTTGTGTTTGGGGTATCTCTAATTTTCTTAATGTTCCTAAATTTGTTTAGAGCTGAAAAGGACCTTAGATTGAATCTAGTGTTGCACCTTTATTTTACATGAAAGAAAACATACTCAGATGTTATGTGACTTGGTCAAGGTCATGTGGCTCGAGGCAGAGCTGAGATTAAAGTCCCCTGACCTAATAAATTTTACTAAACCACATTTTGATGCCGTAAGCACCATGGTCACCACAGAAGCAAGACTGCACCTAAGCCAAGATTTTTGGCTCCTTGTCACATCTGGATAACATCAGTTTTTGAGGAATAGTATCTTTGTTTCCTTTTAAGAGTCATTGTTTCCTTCAGATTTCTATTGACCTAAAACTATGACCTTAATTGGCCTTTTGCTGAGACATTATTACAAATTCAGAGTCTTTACTTTGTGAAGAACTTAAGCAAGAAGTCATCAATCCATTTTCTTGGTCTTCAAAATTCTCTTCCCAGAAACTAAAATATAATACATAAAGAAAATCATTTTTATCACAATGTTTTTCATAAGAGGCAGTATGGTCATCAAAAAAGCATTTGAGGTGTTTTGATTTTCCATCTCTGCATCCTTTTCTCCAAATCCTCAGGGCTGGGTGCACTCTGCCTTCTTGTTGAATAGTAGACACTCAGTAAATGCTCCTGACAAACTGACTAAGTAAATCTGTGTGCTTACATTCTATAAAGTGCCAGCACCCTTTCTCCCATGCCAGAGTACCCATATATCTTATGCCCATGTCACAAGGCTTTAATATTTGGACCATTCCAGAAAAGTCAAAGCTTCTGCTGCCTATATTCCTGGAGTCCAACCCAGATCCAGAGTCAACAAGGAGTCTAGGGAAAGTCTAAGAATCACCAGCTAGAAGCATCCCAGAAGACTGACATCAGGAGGACCCCAATGAAAGCCTTGGAGGATTGGGGGAGGGGAAGGTGGTAAAGTCCAGAGAACAAAAGACGGCCTGTCTGAGCCATTCCACAGAATGTCATTGGTAAGACCAGGAGCTAAACTTTATTTCCCTGGACCGCTCTGGAGCAAAATGAGGTCCCTAAGTTATCCTAGGCACACATTGTCTCCCCATGGATACCTGTGACTCAAGTTCTATAAATTCATTAGAGAAATATATAAGTATTTATAGCAACGCTATTCCTACAGGCCTGGGGCACCACTCTCTCAACTGTGTAGACTTTGTGGTTTCTGGATCAGTTAATGAGGGTGGAAACAGCAGGAGCTCTACAGCGAAAGGTGACTCATGGGAAGTTGAAGACTGAGGCCTGTTCGTACACAGCTGGCTTAAAAAGGTCAAAGGCACTCAGGAACCATAGCAAGTCTAACAAATTGTCATTTTCCTGGTTTCTCTAAACACAGTGATGCACATGGTACCAAGCCTTTGATCTCTGGCCCCAAGAACTTTCCTTCCCTCTTGTTGCCCTGAATTTAGTTGTCATCTTGGTTTAGAGCCAGATTCCTCTTTGGTCACCGGTACTGACTACCTCTGGTCCATGCATCGCTAGGATTGGCCACTCAAAGGCCACCAGCCTGTGTAGCTACTTCAGACATTGTTAATATCTGACCTTTTCAGTTTGGAGAATTGTATCTTTGACATGTGCCATCTGATTGCTCCCATTTCAGTTGTGTCCCCTACACTCACCCCATGGCCTATGTGGAATCTACTTCACTGAGCCCCAACATCCAGGGAGCCACACCTAGCCTTGACCACAAGTAGGCTAGAAGAAACAGCAAAGTATGCTTCCTAACTATTTTAAACAGTCTATTATCAAGGCCCAGTGGTTTTATTTATCCACTCATTTTTATTTATTTTAATTTCCTAGAACAAATGTTGCAGCATGATTTAATGGAGGGAGTACAAGACTTATAGTCAGAAAACTTGGGTTCAAGCTCTGCTTCTGACTACTACTAGCTGTGAGAAAGTCATATCAAATCTCTGAGTCTTAGCTTCCTCATCTGTATAGTGGAAATAATGATGTTCATACTTCTTATTACATTGGGTTATTGTGAAGAGAGTCCTTTATAAATGAAAATTGTATATATATGTAAATTATAATTATGTTTATGGTCCACAAAAGTGGAAAGAGCACTAATGTACTGTGCCACCTTTCCCTTTTAATTCTGGTTAGCCAGGGGATGGTTACCCAGGCTGGGGACTAGTTATGCCTTCTGGACCCTCCTCACCTGTGTCTCTTGGCATCCCTAGCTCCCTTCAGAATTTGGCTCGAGTACCACTTCCTTCAAGAGTCCTTTCCTTATTCCCCCCTAGCTCTTAATGACCCTCTCCCAAATATACTACATTTCCTTAAGTGTGAATATGTGGTATACCCCTAGTAGCATGAAAATTCCTTCGATTCAGGTCTCACTTTTGTAGCATATTGCACTACAAACTACAATAGAATCCATTTAGTATCCTTAGAACCTAGCACAGCATGTAATAGATGCTTTATTAATGTTCATTGATTGATCACGGATTCCTAACCTCCACTGCACCATTATAATTTCTATCAGAATGAGTCAATAAGCATTTATTAAGTACTTGCTTGGTACCAGGAACCTTGTGAAACTCATGGACACAAATGCAAGGAGAAAAGATGGTCCCTGTCCTCAAGGATCTTACACTGTAATGAGAAAACAAAACACATAAAAGGGAGTTGAAGGTGTGGGAAGGGGATCTAAAAAATGAAGGATAGCTAGTCTTCATTCTTTCTCAAAATAAAAGTTTCATGAAGAACTCACCAATGAGAGAAGGGCAAAGAGAGAAGGCAACTGGTGGCAAATTCAATAGAAAGAGGAATGTCTCAACTGGGCCCTTCCTTGGCATCTAGAAAGTGCAGTGGGTAGTTTGCTGAGCTGGACTCAGGAAGACCTGAGTTGAAATTCAGCCTCAGACACTTATTAGCTGTGTGACCCTGAGCAAGTCACTTAACTTCTGACTTCTTTGGTTTCCTCAACTATAAAAATAAGAGTCATGATAGCACCTACTTCATAGAGTTGTTGTGAGGATCAAATGAGATAATATTTGTAAAGTGCCTTGCAAATAATAGGTACTTAATAAATATTTCTTTCCATATTTCCTTCCTCAAAATGGCTGAGTAAGAAGGAATGATAAAACTATGCACTAACATGTTTCAAAGTACCTATCATATTCAAGTACACAACTCAATATCTCATATTACAAATGTACGTAACATACAATATGTTACATATGTATATTACGTACAATATGTATGTTACACCAAGGCCATTGACCTGCTATCTCAGCTGCCTTATACTTCAATGGATCTATGACCGCATTGATGTGGGCCTACCAGTGTAGATAGGAACCACACCATCTTATTCTATGTAACTCTTGTCCATATTCACTCATAAGGATGAATTCAAAACACCAGAAGCCTCACTCTAGTGCTTCTGCCATTCTGTGGATACCAGTACCACCTTTCAGCTGCCCAGCTATGATTCTTCACTTTTACTACATGACCAGCCCACCTCCTTATCTGATCACAGTGTTTCTAGGTGTTATTTTGCTGATTTTTGATATAAACAATCAATATAACATGCTTCAACCTATGCCCATCCACAACGTATGCCTCTCCATTGCTTTGAGGGTTGTTGAGGGATAACATTGATTCTCTGAAGATTGTGGTGTTCCAGTATGTAACCATTCCCCTTTATGAATACTCCAGTGATATTGAGAGAGGGAGCTTTGCAGAACACAATCTGTAACAGTGTTAAGAATATATCTAGCCCTGCTGGTGACACAATGGTTATCCTGAACAATCATTTCACCTATTTGTGCCCCTACTTCCTCATTTTTAAAAACTGGAGTGAATACTTCCTTTCTTCATCATGATGATTCTTCCATTATTTAAAGGGCTCACATCTGCCAAGCATTTCAAATTCTATCAAGCAAGTTGCTAAGAAGCAACATTAGGCTTGAGAAGGAGTAGTACAAAGTAAAGTAAGAAAAACCATCAGGGCCAATTTAGGAGAATGGACCCTGTCCTTAGCACTAATAAGGCCTCCAGAAGAAAATCCAAGGGCTTAAGGAAATGAACATGGCAAGCGGAGGGTATTTAAAAAAAAAAAAGCTGCAACTGAAACATCCTAATACTTATGAGGTTTTGGCTGTAATTATTTTTTTTTCACTTGGGATGTATAGCCATTACCCCTTAAGCATCACCATCCTCCTCAATAAATGTTTATTACCAAAGTGCAAATCACTGGCCTGGACATCAAAGATACCAGGAGGAATAAAGCATTCAAGGTCCTTTGACCTTAAAGGGATTTCAGGCTATTTTGAGGAAACAGGATAGATACACAGAAAATAACTTCAAATAAGGATAGGACATTCTGAATGCTAAATATGTGGTACAGACAATAAAGACCAGAGGTTCCCAAAGTAGCTGATATTGCCCACTGGGGGAAGGGGCTGGAATGATGTGGGTGGTGTGGTAGCCTCGGGTGCAATTGGGGAGCATTGAATAAAAATAAGAGGGCAATGGAAGCATAAGGAAAGAAGAGAAGACAAGAAAATTTTGAAAAAACATTCATACATGTTTCATCTGTTGTGTAACAGAGTTAAAGTCCTAGTGATTACATTATTTTCCAAATAAATACACAAAATGTAAGTTATAAAGTATCAGTGGTCAAGTCCACTATAGGTCTTAGCAAGCAAGCACAGGTGAGCCTGTCATGCGTTGTCGGGAAATACAGCCTGCATCGGCAGGAATATGTGCATGTAATAACTTGTTTACAATGCAATACTATATGATCACATGATGCAATATTGCATTATCAAAAATTCAATGCAGAAAAAAATTTACAATAAATTATTAAATTTAAGATGTCATTTTTTTAAAAAAATATTTTACATTTTTTGAAATGAAGCAAATTTCAAAAAAAAAATTAAACAATTAAAGAAAGTAGGTTTCCAGTGAGGCAATGAGTAATTTTGGGTTTTTTTGAAAAGGAGGAAGTAGGCCAAATAAGTTTGGAAGCCTCTTGTCTAAAGGAATCCATGGCAGATAGAGGTTACTCTGGTCAGTAACACTAAAGGAAGAGGTGGATGTCTGAGCAAAAGTAAAGGGAGTGACTATGTAGATACACTCCATTCTCACAAAAGCAGGTTTATGTTATGCAACTGAGTAGTGGGAAATAAGATTTAAAGCTGGAAGGCTAGAGGTCATTTTGTTCAAGCACCTCACTCTGAAGATGAGGAAATTAAAGGTCATATGGGTTAAGTGACTCGCCCAGTATCACACAGGGAATTAGAGAGACGGGATTCAAGGTCCTCTTACTACAAATTCCAGGCTTGTTCCCCTGTTGGTAGGTATGAGCCAGATTATTACGGGTTTTTATTGCCAGGCAGGAGAGACAGAGAGAGAGAGAGAGAGAGAGAAAGGTGGGGGAGGTGACAAAGATGCTTGAACACTTTTGAATTTTCTAGATTAAAACTGCAAACAACGAGCTAAATTTGAAAGGTAATGAAAAATTCAATTTTATGCGTACTAAATATTAATCAAAATGGGATACCAGATGAAGATATCCATCACACAGTCAAGCCAACATGCCTATAGGAATAGGTTAGCATCATTCTGCTATGGGACAAAGACTAGCATTCTGATTAGTGTACCTCTGGTCCACTTTCAAATAATATGTCCATCAGCACACTATGGCATGATCCAGTTGTAACAATGCCAATTCAGATGTGGTCTTGTCATAAGTGGAGGATAGACTAAATAGCTATTTGGTATCATTTTCCAGGCTTATGTATGGTTCCATTGATTTGTGTGTGTGTGTGTGTGTACCTCCTACAAATCAAAAGGAAAAGGAAGTTGAGTCACCAAAATTCCCTTTGAGATTCAGCAATAGGAGAAACGCATTCAATTTCCCATTTTCCGTTTTACTCCTCATGCCAAAAGAAAGATATCAGCTGATATCACTTGATGAAAGAGAGAAGGGAAAGAATGAAAAGAAAACATAGCAGAGAACTTAAGCCAAAGTACACTCAGAGAAAAAACTACTTCCTCTCACCCTGGATTCAGGCTACTACTCTTTTTATAGACAATGTTTTTCATAGTTAATATTTCATCAACAGATATTGACTAAGCACCCACTACATCCATCCACTGTGATAAGTAAGCACACAAGATAAAGAGGAAAGGGAAAATTAAAGAACCTGATAACCTTGGGATTTCTCTCTTTTTGTAAATAACCATAAAGAACACATAAAGAAAGAGGCCAGGGCAACTAAAGGTGGCACAATGGATAGAATACCACCCCTGGAATCAGGAGAACCTGAGTTCAAATCTGGCCTCAGACACTTGACATTTACTAGCTGTGTGACCCTTGGCAAGTAACTTATTTGCCTCGGAGGGGAAAAAGAAAGATGTTAGCTGCATACAGAGAAAAAAACTGATAACTAAAAGTATGTATAGAATAATTTTATGTATATATACTTATTTGTGTCTAATGGTGACAATATCTAGGGCTGGGGCAGAGGGAGAAAAAAATTTGCATAATAACTTTGTTGTGTATTCAAAAGCAATAGCAATTGTACATAGCAGATTTGCAGTTTCTTATGCAATCATCTTTTGTTATTATTATTATGATATTATGTTATGGAAATGCTTGTTTTAGTCTATGAATTAAAAAGAAAATAAATTTTAAAAAATAAATGAATGGTGCAGTGTACAAGGAAGATAGTAAACTAGGAGTTCTATCTAGCATTGGCTCTGCCACTAACGACCAAGCTTTGCAGATGTAGACAAGCCACCACTCATCTGTAGATACTAGTTTCCTTTTTTTTAATATTTATTTGTTTTATTTTTAATTTGGGTATTTATAACAGTCAAAATGACTTAGTTGTTCTTAAAATAATATTGCTGTTAGTGTGTACAACTTTCTCTTGGTTCTGCTCACTTCACTTTTCATAATTTCATGCAAATTTTCCATGTTTTTCTGAAATCAACCAGCTCATCATTTCTTGTAATGCAGCAGTATTCCTTCACAATCGTGTACCACAACTTGCCCAGACATTCCCGAATTGACAGGCATCCCCACAATCTCTAGTTCTTTGCCATCACAAAGAGAGCTGCTATAAATATTTTAGAACATATAAATGCTTTTCCTTTTTCCCTAATCATCTTTAGAAATACTACTCAGTAGTGGTATTGCTGGGTCAAAGGGTATACGCAGTTTAATAATTCATTAAGCATAATTCCAGATTGTTTTTCAAAATGGTTGGATCAGTTCATAGTTCTACCAGCAGTAAATTAGTGTCCCAATTTTTCTACTTCCCCTCCATGTGTCTCTTTCCCCTTCAATCATTTTAGCCAATCTGATAGGTATGAAATGATATCTCAGTTGTTTTAATTTACACTTCTCTAATCAATAATGGTTTAGAGCATTTTTTATATGACTGTAAATTGCTTTGATTTAGTTATCTTAAAACTTTCCATTCTTATCCTTTGATCATTTGTCAGTTGGGGAATGATTTGTATTCTTATAGATTTGACAAAGTTATTTATGTATTTGAGATATGAGACCTTTATTTGAGAAAATGCGTATAAAAACTTTTCCCAATTTTCTACTTTCCTTCTGACCTTGGCTACATTTGATTTATTTGTATACAACCTTTTTAATTTAATGTAATCAAAATTATCTATTTTACACCTCACTGCTCTTTACCTCTTGTTTATTCATAAATTGTTCACTTATCCATAAGTCTAAGTAATATGTTCCATGTTCTTTAAGTTTTCTTAATTTCCTTTTCTGTAAAATGAGAGGGTCATTTCTAGTTCTATTGTATCTATAGTTGAGTCTTTTTTATTCCTATGGGATCACAGGATCTCAAATTGGTAGATTCATGGCCTTTTTCTCAGTCCGTATCCATTTTGTCCTCTCTATAGCATTAATGCTGTTGACTGTGTCTTCCTCTCAGACAAACTCTCCTCTATGGGTTTTGTGGCACTGCTCTCTCCTGGTTCTCCTCCTACCAGACTGGCCACTCCTTTTCATCCTCCTTTGTTAGATAACCATTCACATCAAATCTCCTTTGCATGGGTATACCCCAAAACTCTTTCCTGGACTCTCTTCTCTTTCTCTCTTCTTTCTCTTAGCAATCATATCAGCACCCAAGGGTTCAACTAGCATCTTTACACAGATGACTGACTCCCAGATTTATATAACTAACTCTCGTCTCCCTTCTGAGCTTTAATTCTCATGACCAACTGCCTAGTGGACATTTCCTCAATGTCCACTAGGTTGCCCCATGCATATCTAGAACTTGGTACACATGTCCAAAACAGAACCCATTGTATTTCTTCCAAAGCCCTCTTCCCTTCATAATTTTTTCCTTTATCTGCTGAAAATAGCACCAAAAATTACTTTTCATTTATTTATTATATATTTCATATTTGTTTGAGGGCATAGTGAATAAAGAGCTGTCTTCAGAGCCAAGAAGATCTGGGTTCATGTCCCACCTCTGACATGAACTGGCTGGGACCCTTGGCAAGTCACTTAACCTTTCCCAGGAAGCTCCCTGAAAGAAGTTGCCAACTTCCATTGGTAGAGTGTCCTCATCCAGGAGTACCTCATACAAATGAAATCACAGGCCCAATCCTTATCTTAGCCAAGCCTGTCCTATATTTCACATATACTTAGAAATATACATGGTGCCTCCCCTGAAAGCATGTTAAGCTCCTATATTTCTATTATTATATTGCCAATTTCTAGTACAGTACCTGGTACATAGCAGATGCTTAATAAATGCCTTAACGAAGACTTTGCATGTTCAAATCTGGCCTCAGCCACTTAGTAGCTATGTGACCCTGGGCAAGTCACTTAATGTTGTTTGCCTCAGTTTTGTCATCTATAAAATGAGCTAGAGAAGGAAATGGCAAACTGCTCCAGTATCTTTGCCAAGAAAACCCCAAATGGGGTCACAAAGAGTAGGACAGACTAAAAATAGACAAATGCTTGTTGATTAACTGATTGATTGATTGATTGATTGATTGATATTCCCCTCCCCCACTACTTGGGAACTTACTTTACCTGCTTTGTAAGTACTTTGCATTGACTTTTTTTAGGTACATATTGTTTCTCCCTAGTGGAATGTACTCTCCTTGAGGTCAGGGACTGTTTGCCTTTGTATTCCCAGCACCTAGTCTAGCTCCTGGATCGTAATAAACACTCAACAAATTCATATTAAATGAATGAATCAAGTATCATGTGAGAAGGGGGACAGACACCAAAAAAAGAGACTCCATGCCAAATGCTGGAAAGAGAATAGCCAGCTGTATAGATTGGAATTCAATTCAACACATTTTCTTAGGAACAAGTAGATAGCTCATCCTCTTCCTGCTCTTATTCCCTAAACTAGCAGTTGTCAAAGTGTGGCATAGGGATATCTGGGTGTCACCAAGACCCTCAGATGATCCACAAGATCAAAACTATTTTCGTAATAATACTAAGATGTTTGCATTTCTGATATAGTAATATTGATAGGTCTAACCCACATGAACGAAAGGTTTTGGGGGAATCCTCAAACATTTTTAAGAGAGTCAAAGTGTCCTGAGACCAAAAAGTTTGAGAACTGCTGCCTTAAGCCCACCCTCCTTTTTTGTTTCATGGTACATGAGTCCTCAAATGGTTTGGGTGATAGGAAAATACTAACTTTTTATGGTTTTATTACTGTTTTGACTGCAAATTGAAGAAACTAACAGTAAAAAATACTTTGTTAATTTGAATTGACCTGTGTGTTGTTTTTTTAACGAATGAGACAGTATTATCTAAGTTATGTCTATTGCTTTATTCCTTTGAGCACACACAATAATTCAATTTGACTCCTAACATAATATTACCAAATAGTCAGAGCCAGCTTTGGCATAAACAGAGCAGGTAGTGAGTGCCCTAAGAGTAGAGATCTGAGCAGGTCTAAGAGAAACAGACCCAACCAAAAACATTTCCCTTACTGGCCCACCACAATTCTAACACTAGAGATAGATTTCTTTGGGTTAACAGGCATCTTCTTTTAAAATGGCCCCTGGAGAGGTAACACATTAAGCCAAGCTATTAGTGTGAATTCATTTAATGGAATTGCTTTCCTAACAGCTAGCTGAGACAGGAAACTGAGGAATAGAGTGTACTGCTAGAAGGGAAAATGGAAGAGCAATTTGGGATCCTGGTGCAATCCAGAGGGAGACAAAGCTTAAGTGGGACATCCTTAGCAGGATGATGCTTTAAGGCATATGCAGGGAGGGGAAAGGAGAGGGTGAAACAGAAAAGGAGAGGATGTTGAAGAAAGAAGAGGTTGGAGGGTGAAAAAAAGGGCTGACCCTTCAAGTAGAGGTGCTGTAAGGTTTGCCTTAATGATTAAATGTGACTCATTTGTCACCAGTAGAACACAGCAATGAATGACCAAAAGTGTAACAATAGATGATAAAAGTTTATTCTCTTAAGTAGGTTAAATATGGCCCATTTTATTCCTTCAATTTGAATAACAATCTCATTCTTCAAAGCTAGTCTAAAGGCAAACTTTAGCTCATCATACTGTCACAAACTCCAAATTAGTGGTGTCCCAACATGACTAATGTGGAAATATGTTTTACATCATTGCATATGTATAACCTGTATCAGATTGCTTACCATCTCGTGGAGGAGGGAGAGGAGGGAAGGAGGGAGAAAACATGGAACTCAAAAGCTTATCAAAAATGAATGTTGAAAATTGTCATTACATGTAATTAGAAAAAATAAAATACTATTAACGTGTAAAAAAAAATTAGTGGTGTCCAATATATGGTTAACTACATAATCAGCTTTCAATTAGCCGTTTTGCATAATATCTTTTTTATTTTTAATTTATGGAATAAAACAAGTATTTCCATAACATAGTATAATAAAAAGATGATAAGGGGCAGCTAGGTGGCACAGTGGATAGAGCACTGGACCTGAAGTCAGGAGGACCTGAGTTCAAATCCGGCCTCAGACCAAACACTTGATACTTACTAGCTGTGTGATCCTGGGCAAGTCACTTAACCCCAACTGCCTAAAAATAAAAAAATTAATTAAAAAAAATTAAAAGATGATAACACATAAAACTACAAATCTATTATGTATAGCTTCCTATTCCTTTTAAATATGTAATAAAGTTATCATGTATTTTTTTCCTTTTTTCTTCCCTCCCCCCTCCTCACCAGAGCTAATAGATAATGTTAAAACACAAAATGACTTCTTTACGATTAGTCAGTCAATAAGCATTCATTAAGCACCCACTATATGCTGAGCATTGTGCTAAGCACCAAGGATACCAAGAAAGGCAAAAGGCAGGAACTTACAGTCTAATGGGGGAGATAACATGCAAACAACTACATACAAACAGGATAGATATGGGATAGATTGGAGAAAACTAATAGAGGGAAGGCACTAGCATTAAGGGGGATCGAGAAAGACTTCTTATTGAAGATGAGATTTTAGCTGCAACTTGAAGGAAGCTGGAAAAGACAAGAGACAGAAATGAGGAAGAGCATTTCAAGCATGGGTAACAGTTCAGATTCTTAGTCTAAAGGGAGAGTGTTGGGTTAGAAAACTACCAAGAAGGCCAGTGCTGCTGGATCCTGGTGTGCTTCAGGGGAGGAAGGGAGAAAGGGGAAATGAAGCATACTGGAAAGGTAGGAGTGGGCCAGGTTGTAAAGAGCTTTGAATGACAGAGGATTTCATATCTGATCCTGGAGGTAAAAGGAAGCTACTGGGAGGTGATATGATTAGACCCACGTGTCTAGACTATCACAGCAGTCCAGATACGAGATGAGAAGGGCCTACGCCAGAGCAGTAGCAGTGCCAAAGGAGAGAAGAGTGAATATCTGAGAGATGTTACAAAGAAAAGTTCAATAAGCCTCCTCAACAGATTGGCAATGGGTGATGAGAAAGAATAAGAAATCAAGGATGACAGCTGGGATGGGAGCTTGAAGGACTGGGAGGATGATGGTGCCCCCAACAATAACAGGGAAATTCAGAAGGGAGAAGGGTTTGGAGAGAAAGATGATATCTACAAGTCACCCAGTTTAATACATCTAATGGTCAGTAGGAGATGTGAGTCTGGGATTAGAAGAGAGGTTAGCACTGGATAAGTAGATCGGAGAACCACCAAGGTCAGCTAAAGAAAAATTAATTTTTTTAACTATAATTCCACTGCAAGAGGAGAAAGATTATAATTTAGTCCAAAGTTAAATATCCTCTGTTATTTTTTTAATTGTCTATGGCTGGTACAATGTCCTAAACATAGTAGGTGCTTTAATGACTGTTTGTCTTGTTGAATAATGGAATGAATCCGCCACAAGGTCCTTATCATTAGCTCAAAAGATGGAGAGTTGACTGTAAATTATCACTGTAGTCAAATGTAATTAACATTTATTCATTCCTAGTCCACCTATTTCAGAACTGGTAGAGGAAAATGAAACTTCTATTACACAGAGATGCAATGATTCATAGTAAAAGTTATCACTTCTCAAAATTAGACACTTCCCCGTAAATTACTGTAATGGCCCACCTACTGGTGATGTTTCAGGAGTTCCAATTTCCCTCACTTCAACAAGCAGTTTAATAAGTGCTGTTGTATAAAGTTTCATAAATGTTGCTCTAGGAGGATGCTAGATAAATGACTTCTTTGACATCCTGGTAGCTAATCATTATCTATGTAACTTCTAAGGGGAAAGCATGAAGACTAGTACTAATTGAACTAATATTACTCAAAAAGTTCAATGGCCTTCGAGCATCATGCCAGAAAGATAATGAGTTGTGTCAAGTTGACTCTGGACACAGCCTCGGGGAGTAGAACAAATGGGATGTTTTCTTAAAGCTAGTACAAATTTGCATTTATTATTCAAAACCTAATTTCATAAAAAAGCATGAGAGTTTAATATCTTCATAATGGAAAAAAAAAACCTCACTCTTCCTTTGGTACAAAGGGAACACAAGCCCTTATAAAAATGATCCTGCTTGCTGCCTTTCTATTGGTCGTGAAAACTCAATTATGCAGGGCTGACTCAACAATCCATTAACTATGCAAGTTTAGTGATCCTGAACTTTATTCCTTTTTTGCCTTTTTTCCTTTGCACTCAGGCAACTAAGAGCTGAGTATTCAGGTTCTCTGGTTGCAAATCCCAGTCTCTTTCCACTATATCATATGGCCCACTTCCCTCAAAGTTCTTTCCAGATCTACAATTTTAAAGTTTCCTCATTCTAGTCTGCAAAAATCCCTTACTTAATCCACCCATTCCCAAATAAGTATCATCCCATATCTCTTCTCCCTTTTGCAACTAAACTCCTTGAAAAGACATAGTCTGTAGCTGATGCCTCCCTTTCCTCTCATTCTCTTTATAACTCTCCAGTCTGGCTTCTGACTTCATCATTCAATGGAAATTTTTTCTCTTCAAAGTTACCAATTATCTCTTACTTGCCAGATCCAATGGCCTTTTTTTTCAATCCTCCTCTCCAATCTTCAACACTATGGCTTGCCCTCTTCTCCTTGATATCTTCTTCCTTCCAGATTTCCATGACATTGTAGTCCAGATATGAGATGAGAAGGGCCTACACCAGAGCGGTAGCAGTGCCAAAGGAGAGAAGAGTTAATATCTGAGAGATGTTACAAAGGAAATATCAATAAGCCTCATCAACAGATTGGAAATGGATGATGAGAGAGAATAAGGAACCAAGGATGACAGCTGGGTTGGGAGCTTGAAGGACTGGGAGGATGACGGAGCCCTCCTCCTACCTGTCTGATGGCTCCTTCCCAATCTGTTTTGCTGGATCTTCATCCACGTCATGCGTTATAAAGGTGAGCATCTCCTAGAGCTCTTTGCTGGGCCTCTTCTCTTTTCCTTCTATACCATCTTACTTGGTAATCTCATCAGCTCCAATGGTTTCAATTATCATTTCTATGCTAATATTTCTCAGATCTACTTATTCAGCCCTAACATTTCTCCTAATCTCCAGACTCATATCTTTAACTATGTATTAGACATGCCAAACTGAATGTCCCATAGACATCTTAAACCCAACATGTCCAAAACTGAACTCATTGTATTTCCCAGAAAACCTCCTCACTTCTGAATCTCCCACTGTTGAGGGGACCATCATCTTCCCAGTCACCCAGGTTCTCAAGATAGATGTCATTCTCAGACCCTCACCACCACCAGACTCTCTCACCACCCATATTCAATTGTTGTCAAGGCTTATTGACTTTACCTTCATAACACCTCTCATATATATCTCCTCCTCTGATGCTGATACCACTCTGGTCCTAATCACCTCCTGCCTGGAAAATTTCAATAGCCTGATAGTTGGTCTGCCTGCTTCAAGTCTCTTCCCTTTCCAGTCTATTCTCCATTCACCTGTTAAATTAATCTTCCTAAAGAACAGGTCTGATCATATCACTCATCCTATTCAATAAACTCCAGGCGCTCTCTGTCCAGCAGCTACAAGATCGAATGTAAAATCTTCATTTGGCATTCAAAGCTCTTTACAACATGACCCTTCTACCTTTCTGTCTTTTTACACCTTACCCACTCCATCCATGTATTTGTTAGAGCAATGATGCCTTCTCCCTTCTCCTTATTATTTCTCAAACAAGACACCCCCTCTCCAGACTCTAGGCATTTTCACTGCCTGTTGTCCATGCCTTAAATACTTTCCCTCTTCATCTCTGCCTCCTGGCTTCCCTGGCTTCCTTCAAGTACCAGTTAAAATGTCATTTTAACTTTTCTTAATCCCTCTTCATTCTCTTTATTGATTATTTTCAATTTATACTGTTTGTATCTTGTTTTTCCATAATTGTTTTCAGGTTGTCTCCCCTACTAGATTGTGAGCCCCTTGAGAGCGGGGACTATAGTTTGTCTTTCTTTGTATCAACAGAGCTTAGCGTAATGCCTGGCATGTAGCAGGCTGCATACTGACTAACTCACTGCCCGATTCAGGTCTACAATATTTCTCTAGCTCTCCAATGTGCTTGGAACTAAATATATATATATATAAGAAGATAATTGTCTCCTCATATACATAGAGCTAGAAGTTCACAGAAATGTGATAAGCCTGCATCACTTAATAACCCATTATTGGTTTCATCAGAAGCAAAGGAAATGGAGTACAGTATCTCTGAGTCCCCCACTATGGTTGAATCTGCCAGTAATTGCAAGGCACATCCACAAAGATAATTCAACCAATCAATCAGTGATTCAATGACACAAATACTTTTCCATTTCTGGTTAAAGTGTTCTGTAGACCACAAATGCTAGTTCTAATGCCAATGGACATAAAATACCTTCTAATGTGCTTCTTCAGAAACCAGTTGTTTATTGGTTCAATAGCAGTTTATCCCATGAGTGTCTCCATGGCACTCTGCCACAGCACTGATGCAAAATTAATTTGGGTTGTGTAATACTATAAACTCCAGGCAACATTATAGCATCCCTGAAAATGCCCTATCTTTTGCCCTATCTCCACTGCTAAGACTGTCATTTGCTTATCCCATTCAAAGGGCTCTGAGGGAATGAGTAAGGGTAAGGGAGTGAATCCTAACTTTTTCACTAGCTTTGTGACATTGGGCAAGTCATTCAACCTCTCTAGGCATCAGATTTTATTCCATTATCTCCTCATTTTTAAATCCTGCTACTGACTCCTCACTGCCTCCAGGATTATAAGTAACTCTACTGCTCCTATCTGTGTGTCCTCATTTTCCCTCTCCCACCTGGGTGATTCCTCCATATTGCCCCTGACTTCCCACAACATATACTCAGGGCTCCAATACTCAGGGCTTTCACTTCCTCAGATCTCTCAAGCCTCCTTTCTTTTCAGAGGGGTTTCCAAGACTGTTGGATGGAATTAGGGTAGACTTAATGTTAACAATTTTTTTAACTTTCAAAAATTCTCCATGTACAATTGATCATTGCCTTTACATATGTGGATTTTTTTTCACATATTCAGATACTAAAAGGCAATCATTTAAATTAATTCTATGTGGTTTACCTTTTGGGCCATTCCTGAAGCTTCTCTCTCTCCACTTTTTCTGGATCTCTCAGCTGGCTATGAACATAATGGAGAGAAATTAGCTTGGCCCTGCTGGAGGGAGAAGGGAGAAGGAGTAAACCAACCTAGGTTGAAGGCCTTCTTTCCTGAGATGTGATTTGAGGAGGCTTTTAAGTGAGAAGAGGAAGAGGATTTAATGCATGGAAGTTAGAAGGCATTCTGAATGCTCAGAAAGTATTAAAAATTGATACTGGCTCACATTTATATAATGGTTTGCAGTTTTACAAAGCACATTAAATACATTATCTCATTTGATTCTCAAATAGCCCTATGAGGTGACAGCTCACATTAATATAATGTTTTTGCAAAATACTTTGCATACATTAACTCACAACAATCCTCTGAACTAGGTAGTATATTATTATTTCCATATTACCGGTGAGGAAACTGAGGTTGAAGAAAATTAAGTGAAGTCACACAAATAGTGGTGGAGCCAGACATCCAGATAAAATCTTGTGACTCTAGGTCTTAGGATCATAATAGATTCAGAATTGGAAGGGACTTTAGAAGTCATTGAATTCGTTTTACACACAAGGAACCAGACATAAAAAGGTTAATCTAGATAGTTCAGTAGCTAGAGCTCTAAGTCAGGAAGACCTGAGTTCAAATCCAACTTCAGACACTTACTAGCTGTGTGATCCTGGGCAAGTCACTTCATCTCTGTTTGCCTCAGTTTCCTCAACTGTAAAATGAGGATAATAATACCTGGCAGGGTGGTAATGAGGATCAAATAAGATAATAACTGTATTATAACAGAATAAGTGGCACACAGTAACTGCTACATAGCAAGTGCTATATAAATGTTAGCTATCATTGTTGCTATTGTTTTTAAATGACTTGACCAGGGTCACATGCTAATAAATATCTGTATCAAAAGTTGAACTCAGGTCTTCCTGACTCCAAAACAGAGCCTTATCCCCTTATAGCACACTGTTTCCAGACACTAGGAGCAGAGCTAGACTCTATCAACTCTTAAGTTTGATTTTCTATAGAAATTCACTATGATTCTTCATCATTCTTGCAACAACAAACATTTATTAAGGGCTTTCTATGTACCAAGCACTGGGAATATAAATACAAGAAAAAAGAAAGGTAATACTTGCCTTCAGGAAGCTTATATTCTAACGAGGGGAGGGACAGAGAGGCAACAAGTAGGAGAAGGTCGAAGGTATCCAATCTGTGGTCAGGGTGTTCTTACGTGGTAACTGCCAGATGTGTGAATGGATGACAATCGAGTCTATTTCCCTGCACCAATGGAAGATTGCTACTATAGGTCTAGTCTTGGCCTGTGCTATATTTTCTACATGACCATGTTCAAAAGGGAAACAAAGGGACCAGTTAGCTAACATCCAAATTCAGGTTTAAATCCTTGGGGGATCTCTTTCAGCTTAATAGAAAACACCAGAGGTGCTTAAAAAAATTTAAGTAAATTAAAAACAATCGTCAAGATATCATTATAGGCTGATGACAGAATTCTTGAAGTCTTAAGGAGATATGAAAATGATCACAAACCACTTTGCTGAGAAAACATGACAGTAGAAGCTAATGATAAGCTTACTCCAAATGTGGTTCAACCCACGAATCCCCCCAATCTCCTTCTGTACCTCTGCCCATCAGCCTCTACCTCTATAGGCTAGTCCTCTGTTTCATTTAACCTTCGTTTAAAGAAGGACCTATGCCAGCCATGCTTACTCACAACTTTATTCAGCCCATGCCACTCCAATCCCTTCTAAACTTTGCTCCTGTGTGGATATTCTGCTCCAACCCTCATCCTTTTCATCTCCCTTTTATGTGTTGTCTTCCTCCATTAGAAGGTAATCTCCCTGAGGGCAAGAACTGTCTATCTTTGTTCCTGCATTTGCGTTCCCACTGCTTATCTCAATGCCTGGCACATAGTTAAGTACTTAATAAATGTTTTATCTATCTATCCATCTGTTAAAGTTGAAGATGATGCCAATGATAAAAATAATAGCTCACTCCCCACTAAATTCTTACTCTGCTGCCTCATTATCCAGTAGAGGTGACCCTATGTTCTCAGAGGCTATTCCTGCAGAGTACAAGCTTTGGCAAGAACTATTAAGCTGGAATCTTATCGGATATGGATCCAGTGATGTACTGTGTGTTGGTTTTTCAAGAACCAGACTAGTACATTCATAGAAGCTCTTAAACAGAAATGAAGCAGCCAGATGATGAAATTTGGTCCATAGATAAAGACTGTCTACTAAAGTGTAAAGAGGAGATCCTATTGGTGGAGGAAGTACCCATACCAATGAAATCACATCTCTTTCAATGTTGAACAAGAAGTCATGACTCAAAATTATGTTTCCTTTTATGGTTGATAAAACACTTTATCTACATCACTGATAACCTCACATAAACTATTAGAAGTAAGTAGTATAAATAATATTATCCCTATTTTGCAAATTAAAAATGTGAAGGTCAGAGTGGCTAAGTAAACTGCCCTGTGTCAACCTAACAGTAAGTAGCAGAGCTAGACCTTGAACCCAGGTCCTCCAACTTCTTGTCCCCTGCTCTTTTCACTAAACCATAATCACTCACAAATGAGAGAGTATATGAAGCAATAAACATCAAGAAAGTCAAGCATCTCACCTCTGCTAAGATTAAAGTTACTTCACCCTCCTCACCCCCTTCCCCAACCCCCAGCTGCCCCAGAAAGCAATCAGGACTGTTAGGCAAAAGGACAACCCACCAGTTCCACAGGTAATTGCCTCCCTTTCTTTTTTTTTCCTTCTTCCTCTCCCCAGCCAGAGTGCACAGAATCCATATAGGCTTCTTGACTGCTTGGATGAGATGGGCGTCATCAACTCTATTATTTCTGGTTAAGATGGAGGACCACAATCTGCCCTTCCACTGTCTCCAAAGGTGCTCCAGGCTATATTCTCTGCCCTGCTGATGTAATCTAAGGAGTCCCTGGGCCTTGCCATGTGCATCACCATTGCATCCCTCAGGACTTAAGGGCTTTTCTACCTGCCCTTTGGCTGATTTTTCTTTTACATGTTGTCTCCCACAAATAGTGTGAAATTTCTGAGAGCAAGGACGGTCCCACTTGTTTTTCTTTTTGTGTTCCTATCATTTAGCATAGTGCTTTGCTTGTGGTAGGAGCTTAAGAAAAGCTTTTCCTTTCATTGATTCATTGAATCAGGAGGGGAAAAAAGAAGAATATCATTTAGTTTATGGGTAGATAATATTGGGAGTCAAAGTGAATTCAAATTCTCTTCAAAACATCAAAACTTCTTATATGGTTACACAATCTCCTGAACAGTGAATTTACAATCCACTAAATCCCCTAAATCCTCTTCATAGCAACTGCATTCTAGTCTCTTCCAGTCCTGTTTCCTACAATGGATATTTTCTTTCTAAAATAGGGTTATTTAAGTATTCTAATTCCTCTTCTGTTAATCTGGGCAATTTATATTTTTTCTAAACATTCATCCATTTCATTTATATTGTCAGATTTATTGGCATGTAACTGGGCAAAATAGCTCCTAATAATTGCTTTAATTTCCTCTTCATTGAGATGGATTCACTCTTTTCATTTTTGATACTGGTCATTTGGTTTTCTTCTTTTTAAAAAAAAATCAAATTAACCAGTGGTTTATCTATTTTATTGTTTTTTTTTAACTAGCCTGCTCTATCATGCCCACACCCCAGGGGTCTCCAACCCCTTGCCCTCTCTTCTCACCTTTCCCCCCAAGATTTTCACCTTTCTTTTTGTGTGTTGCCTTTTAAGCCCTTCAAGGGCAGGGACTGTCTTTTAACTTGTATTTTTGTCTCCAGCACTTGGTAAGTGACACATAGTAGATGCTCAATAAATGTTTATTGACTGACTGACTACTTCTCAACCTTAATTCTTTGGAAACTGTGACACTCTATGACTTGGAACCATAAAATGTTGCCAAAAGAACATTAGCATTAAAAAAGATAGACCTTTATTTCAGGAAGAAGCTTCGCCAATAAAAGAGCCTTTCGATTTCCCAAAAACAATCCAGCCCACTCTCCTCCTATTCAACTCTGAGTGAAGCTCATTGTGTATGTGCATTGTCTGTCCAGCATATATCACTAATAGATAAGATCCATGGGCTGCCTATCCAACTGCATATCACAGCCTAGACAAAAGTTATTCTTCATCCATTTGGTTTTTTTCTCCCGCATATACTTAGAGGAAACACTTTTGAGTGATTGTAGATCTCACTTAAGAGGCTGTCATGACTCATTCTTAACAAATAATTCTGTGATCCTTGCTTTATCTTCTAAGATGTTGCTCTTCTGGATCAGGTTCACTCACTGAGAATTGCTAAGTACTCTCTTAGCATCCCTTCACTCATTTTGGACTCCAAACCCCTGTTCATTATTTTTGTTCTATTCATTTTCCTTGGTAGAGAAAGAAAAAGCAGCATAGAAGCTGAGTTTGGTCTTCTCTCCATCACCCCTTATCATTTTTTCATTCAGCTCAAAACATGAGTCCTCTTCAGTGGTGTGCCAGAGCTAGTTAGGAATTGTCTTGCTAGAGCTGATTGTTAAGTTTTCAGTGTGAGCATTTACAGTTTGGAAATCAGCAAATGCCGCAAATCAAGGTTTGATTTATGGCTTTGTTGATTATCTAGACTTAAGGAAATGATGGAGAAAATGTTAATAATGCAAATTATACCTAAAAGTGTATCATGCATATATTATATATTATATATATACACGTATATACATATATATGCATATACATATATATATTTTTTGAGACCTGATTGTTAAACATTTACTAGCACAATCTGGTTATCTTTGGTTATCCTTTTGTGCCCAGCTTGATAGCTAATAAATCTCTTTTTGTAGTATTTTATGTCCCTGCTCAGTTTAATCCTGCTGGTGCTATTCTGGGATATTGACACTCCGTCATATTTATCCTCAGTAACTTGCCCTCCTTTCTACTGCTTCAACATGGCTTTTTAAATTCCAAATTCATCAATGAGATCCCTGTACAGACTCCCAGGTACATTTAGATGGCTGCCTTCCTTATCTCTCTTATCAGAATCAATTACTATTGTATTGTTTGACTTACATTCCTGAGAGTCTCCTCTCAAGCATCATGAGTCAACTTCCTTTATATTTTGAAGAACCTACCTATCCCATTTCTGAATTTTTTGAAATTCCACTCTCCTCAAGCCTTTTGTATAAGCATAGCTACACCAACCTTTCTTTCCTTATCTATCATGAACTCTAAGATGTCATGGTTCCTGCCACCAAAGGCTCCCATAATTTTTATCAGTTCCTCTTTATTGTCAGAATCAGGTGAAGAATAGAGGTCCTCTATTGCTTCATTTGCTTAAGAAAGCTGAAATTATCAGCAAGACAAGCAAAAGAATTTGTCGTCCACTTTTGTTTTTAATGGAGAAAGAGCTCTAGCAGATTCCTAGATAGTTGGAGTACCTCATCTTTAATTGGCTCCTCTCTCTTGGAGGTCTGCATATACCCACACCATGATATTGTTTCAATTTCTTCCTTCTTCAGTCCTCACTGAAATCTTCTAAAACACCTCACTATACCATGCTTTCCCCTTCATATTTGTGGATCTCCACAGAAATGACTATCTTCTTAATATACAGGCCCATCTCCCTTCTTATCTAGTCTATTCCTCATGTGCCTCTCTGTTGCCATGTACCAATTGTGAGTGCAATTCTACCAAATCTCAATGAGATACTTAAGAGGTATAGTCCCCTAGTATCCGGAGGAGGAAAGGGGTAAGACAAGATAAAATAAATATGAATTAAACACTGATAAATGCTCAATTTTTTTTCATTTTTATGACCTTAATGTCATAGTATAAATGCTCTTTTGGTTCTTCTCACTTCATTCTGTTTGCAGAACCAGGCAAACAATTTCTATGATAATAATACTATAAAATAACCAAGTTTAAAAGCTGTAAAAAAACTATGATCAATAAAATGATCATGCAGGATTCCAGAGGACTGATGATGACACATGCTATCCACGAAAGAGAAATGCTGGATTTAGAGCATGGAATATATACATTATACACATATACACACACATATACACATACACATATACATATATGTGTATATACACATATATACACATATATGTATGTATATACGTATGTATGTGTATATATAATATACACATATATATAGTGTACTCTCACTGAAGAAGGAATTTGTTTTGCTTGACTATGCATACTTATTACAGGAAATTTGTTTTTCTATTCTCTTTTTTTCCAGTAGATGTTGAGGGTGAGTGGGAGAGAAAATAAATATTTCTGTTACAGATGTGAAATGTTGCATATGGTTTCAGATGAGGTCACTGAATTATTAGTTTTATCTATTGTGCTTTGTTACAAAAGATCTCCCATAAAGTGACAATATTTAAATATTTCTAGTGTAAACATTAAACACATCAATAAAAACAGACCACGATAAGTATTTTAAAAGGAGGCTAAGGGTGCAAAAGAGCAAGAAATCACTCCCCAGCTGGGAAAATCAGGGAAGGCTTCATGGAGAAGATTATGTTTGAACTGGACTTTGAAGCGTGGGTTGATAGAGGTAAAAATGGAAAGACTTCATTCCAGGTGTAAAGAACAAAGTGGGCAAGGGAAAGGAATGTAAAATTGTGGGACACGTTCATGATGCATAAAATAATTCATTTTGTCTGGAGTATAATCAATCTAGAAATATTTAGCGATATTACTGCCAATGACTATTATGTGCCAGGTTAAGCATTATGGATACAAAGTGTTATGGATACAGAGACAAACATAGAACAGTCCCTGACCTCAAGAAGATTTAATTCTTTTGTACATAGAACAACAGGCAAATTAACAAGTAAGTGCAGAATTAATACAAAATAAATATGAAGAAGTTAGTTGAGGGAAGGTACTTTCAGATGGGAGGATCAGGAAAGGCTTTATGAAACAGGTGGGGCTTGAGCTGAGTCTTATAGGAGGGATAGAGGAGGGATTCAAGCCAACAAACATTTATTAAGCACCTCCTGTAGACTATGCTAAGTAGTAGGGATCCAAAAAAAAAGTCCCCACTTTCAAGGAGTTTATGTTCTAATGGGGAAATAGGGGAAAAATATACAATCAACTATACAAACAAGCTACATAAAGGACAAATTAGGGAGAGTCTCAGAGGGAAGACACAAAGATTAATGAAGACTGGGAAAGACAATACTTCAGCTGTGACGTGAAGGAAGGCAGAGAAGCCAGGAAGCAGAGATAAGGAGGGAGATCATTCCAGGCATGGGGGTAACCAATGAAAAATGTTCACAGTCAGATGATAGAGGATTGTCTATGAGGAATTGCAAGGCCAGTGTCACTTCAGAGTACTTATAGGGGAAATAAGGCATAAGAAGACTGGAAGGATAGAAAGAGGCTAAGCTACAAAAGACTTTAAAAGTCAGAGGATGCATCCCAGGCACTGGGGACAGCCATTTCAAAGGCATGGAGATAAGAAAAAAAGGGCAGCGTGAAGAGTAACAAGAAGGCCAGTCTGGCTAGACCACAGATTGTAGGAAGGCATGCAATGTTATGGGCAGCTAGGTAATGCAGTAGATGGAGCACTGGGCCTGGAGTCAAGAAGACCTGAATTCAAATTCAGCTTCAGACACTTGCTAGCTGTGTGACCCTGGGCAATTCATTTAACCCTGTTTGCTTCTGTTTCCTCATCTGTAAAATGAGCTGGAGAAGCAAATGGCAGACCACTCCAATATCTCTGCCAAGAAAACCCCAAATGGAGTCACAAAGAGTTGGACACAACTGAACAGCAGCAATACTCATGTCCATTATTTTGGAAAACTGGATTGGGACCAGGTCATAAGGACTTTAACATAACACTTTTTATGCTATCCTAAAAGCAACACCAAGCCACTGGAGAAGGTGAGCGACATAGTTAAATATACATGTGAATGAGTTAATTAAAAAGTTTATTAAGATTTTTCTATGAGGTAAGCATTATGCTAAGGAATAAGACTACAAATAAGAAAATCAAACAGTTCAAATTCTAATTGGGAGAGACATCGCATATAGGAAGATCCAGCTGCAGTACAGCTGGATGTCCTTAGACTTATATGGCAAGGTGAATGGCAAAGTCTAGGAATCATTAGGGTACAATGGCCATAAAGTTTTGCCTAAAGCAAAGATTTATCTTTTCAGTAATGATATTCTTCTTGTGATGCTGGACAGCTTTGAGTTATGGAACGCTATCCAATGGTGAGACCACAGACCCATAAAAGTATAAAGAATGAGAGCACCACATCCTCTACTCACTCTCTCCCTCACCCCCATGTCCAATTTGCAAGGCCTGTCAATTTTACCTTTCATAACATCTTTCACACATGTCTCCTCTGCTCTGATATTGCCACCATTCTGGTATAAGACCTCATTACCTCCTGCCTAGACTATTGAAATAGTCTACTGTGGGTCTTTCTGTCACAAATTCTCTTACCACTCCAGTTTATCCTCCACTCAGCTGCTAAAATGGTCTTCCTCAGAGCAGGTCTGATCATATCACTTCCTCTACTCAATAATCTGCAGTAGCTCCCTATTATCTCTAGGTTCAAATATAAAATCCCCTGTTTGGCATTCAAAGCTCATCATAGTTTGCATTCCTCCACCTTTTCAGTCTTCTTATACCTTACACTTCTCCCTCCAGATATTCTAAAATCCAGTGATCCTCTTGTCGCTCCTAAAATAAGACATTCCATTTCTCCACTCCAGGCACTTTAATAAACTGTCCTTCATGCCTGGAATGCTCTCCCTTCTCATCTCTACCACCTGATTTCTCTGGAATCCTTCAAGTTCCAGCTAAAACCCCAACTTCGGGAGGAAGCGTTTCTTAATGTCTCTTAATTCTTGTCCCTTTCTTCTGTTGATTATTTCCAATTTATCAGGTAGATAGATAGATACATAGATAAATAGATCTTGTTTTACATATTTGCTTGTTGTCACCCCCATTAGACTGTAAGCTCCTTAAAAGCAGAGACTATTTTTTTCCTTTCTTTGTATCCCCAGTGACTATATATGCATGTATGTGTATACATACACATATCTAATACATGGCACATAGTCAGTGCTTAGTAAATGTACATCAGTACATATCTAGATATATATAGAAATATGAGTTTTTAGTAAATTTATGTTGGCAAGTCAGTTAAGTTGCATTACACCCTGTTAAGTGTTTGACTTGTGGACTTTAAATTGCTGATGGAAAATCCAAGCAAAGATGGTCTGTGAACAGTTGAAGAGGTTAAATTTCAAATAGAAGAGAGAGGCCCATGTGCTGGGAATGATACAGAAGGGATGTATGTTTCACAAAAGGGTTGTACCTTTTGATCCAAAAATACTCTTGAGATTCGAGTCACAAATTTGAACAGAAGAATTATATCATGCTGCTGCCAATCACTTACCTGTGGAGAAGAAATTCTTCTGTTGGAAGATACCATATAAAATCTTTCATTTAAACTCAACACTTCAGGTTCTTAAGAAAGCTGTATGATTTTTCTTAAGTCTATCTACAGTCATAACTTTGACTTGAGTGCCTCTCATGAAATATTCATCGAAATGAGCATCAGAAATAGAGCGTGTCTATGTAACAGAATTCCAGACACCACCACCCACATTCTATCCAGCATCCAGGGAAATCAATAAATTATTTGGAAGTCTGTTCCTCTTACTGTGGTTTAGTCACTATCATTATCTATTCTAAAGATTTTTCTGGGTAATTCTCTTGCCCTTTTAAAAAATCTCAGATGAACTCATCAACATATGGTATCTTTTTGCACTTTTACCATTGTACGCTATTACCAGTCTCAAAAGGAAGGGAGGCATGCGAGCTGAATGTGAAACAATTTAGAAATTATGTGTTACTAAGATGGCTAGATTGTGATACCCCATTATCTTTGGGGACTGGAAAGATTCTAGAGGCAATAAGCAGAATCAAAGACTGAGGAAAGGGGATAGTAGTGGATAGGGGAGTGGATATCCCATAGAACAGCAGAATAAATGTGTTTCATTTTACTGAATTGATGAAGTCCTGAAAAGATGAATGTAAGGCAAACTTTTCTAGGTCAAATCACACCATAAATGCACTAAAGAAGATTGGAATTTAAAGAAATCCTATTGTGAATCCTCTGCAAAGTGAAGGATCCATTCTCTTATAATGGTCAGATTGGTTCCCAGACCACTTCATCTCTATAAGCTTCAATTAGGCCCCAAATGCAGGTTCCTTTTTCGACCAGACTGATTCCAATCTTCACCTGCTATACTCTGTCATAATCAACCCAGGGCTAAGCACAGTGCATAACATAGAGTAGAAGCTTAATGAATGATTATTGATTGAGTGATTGATTAGGCCATTATGTTCATTTCTGGATTCCACATTTTAGGAAGAATATTGATCAACTTTAGAGTGTCTAAAGAAGGACAACCAGGATGATAAATAGTCACACATTCACATCAAAAAGGACTGATCAAAGAGCCTGATAATATTTAGCCTACAGAAGGGTAGACAGAAAGTTGGACTTGATAGAAGTCTTCATGTATCTAAGGAGCAATGATGTGGAAGAGGTATTGACCTGTTCTGCAAGGCCCCTAAGAGTAAAATGATCAGGAATGGCTAGAAACTAAAAAGAGACAACTTTAAGTTTAATACAAGGGAAAACTCCTCAAAAATTGGAGCTCTCAGGATCAGCTAGGTGGTGCAGTGGATAGAGCACAGCACTGGAGTCAGGAGGACCTGTGTTCAAATCCGGCCTCAGACATTTAACACTTACTAGCTGTGTGACCCTGGGCAAGTCACTTAACCCCATTTCCTAGCCAAAAAAAAAAAAATTAGAGCTCTCCAAAAGTAGAATGGATGAGTTCTAGAAGTAATGGGTTTCATCCATTCTTCAGGAAGCCACCTTCTGGAATAAAATGGGAGCTTCTGGAGGGACAGGGAGGATACAATATTTCCATGGCCAGGGTTAGACTAAAGCCACTTCCAGAAATGGAAAGGATGGGATCTGCTACTCCCAACCCTCTCCTATCTTGACTGGGAGGTAAGTGGTAATGGGGATATATTCCTAGGCTCTCAATCTGAGAGCCTGAGGTAGACAGAGTACATCCCTCTCCTTGTGTCCTTCACTTTCCCACCTCTGCCTCTAGTGGACTCTGCTCTTCCCCAAAAGGTGGGAGCTTTGAAGAGAAAGAAATGGCCTCTGGACTCCTGAGAGAGTCAGGGTCCACCAGTAATGAAATACAGAACATCTCTCAGTGATCATTTGTACCGCCTACTGGGTCTCCCAAGCATGACCACTGATCCTCAAAGTATAAAAGGATTAGGATTGAATCTCTAGCTGAATCTAAATCCAACACTTTTGCATTTCCAATGTACTGGACTTGTTGTTTGCAAACCAGCTGTAATATACCATTTGGAATGAGAGAAAGCACCTTGGATATAAGAGGGAGATGTCTCAAGAAATTGTGGTTGTGTGTGGTTTGTCCTTCATTCATGAAGAGGACCATGACATCAGGAAGATGATGCCATGACTTACAAGTGAATTGGATTTGAGTGAGGGAGGGCTGTGCAAAGTCACCAGCCTCACTTTCTCCTCCAGAGACATTGGGTCCAGTGGCCAGATATAGATCAGGACAACCGGAGATGGCCCAAAATGCAGTGGGAGACCTTGGCCTTTTTAAGCTCAGGTCTTTCCAAATTCTCACTTTGACTGAGGCAATGCCCATTCAGTTATTAGGCCTATTTAAGAAGTGAGTCAAGGGATGGTGCCTTTGAAAGAGAGAAAGAAAGAAAGAAGAAAAATCAAAAAGGGAGGGGAAGGCCTTCAGGGTTGCTGGCCAAAAGAGAAACAATTACTACATGGATTTACTCTGAGCCATCAGGGCCCAAAAAATAAACATTAGGTGGTGCTTGGGCAGGGACCTATTGTTGGCCAGTCAATGACAGCCAGAGGGAATCAAGTTTAAGGTGTGGTCTTTAAGAAAGAAATCTAGCCAGTAAACACCAAGATAACTATGTAGGTTTCATTCATCAAAATTTACCAGCATGATACCCCATGTAGAGGTAGGGAAGGGGAGGGGAGGGTAAGGGGGGAGCAGGGTTGAGTTGCTCAAGTAAAACTGTCCAGTTGAGGGAGAGACTGGAGGCAGTACATGCAAGGACAGTCAAACCATCCCAGCTGCCATCTAAGATGTCATGTCCTGCAAACCCTGATGGATACAGCCCAGGACTCTTCACCCAAAAGCTTTGGAATTAGTGACATTAGATAATTACATTAAAGAAAAGACACTAATATTTCCTTTGCTGCTGTGTCCTAAGGACCATTGGACCTTTCTACCTGACTGGCAGCTGAAACCTTCGATATGTGTTGTCTGTCCCCACTAGAATGTGAGTGCCTTGAGAGCAATCTGTCTTACTTTTTTTTATTTATATCCCCAATGCTTAGCATAGTTTTATACCTAAGTACTTAAAAAATGCTTTATCCACTCATTTATTCTACACACTAAGTTACTAGATTTTATTTTCTTATCATTCTGTGACTCTCTTATATTGTTTAATCCATTCACTTTTAAGATTATCTTTTTTTTGCCTTGTGTTTTCCTCCATTCATGCCTTTTGTATTTATTTTTATCCCTTTCCTCTTTTAAATAAGATCTTTTTCTCTAAGATCCATTTGTTCTGATGCCAGCACTGGCTAGGCCACAGTGTCTAGATAGATGAATTTGAACTCTTAATCTCTGTTTTCTCTCTAAGTGTGAATATTCTATAATTCTCTGTGGCTGCCTCTTTGATTTTGAAATTTTTTTAATTGTATAAATATTCCTTCTTTCCTTTGAGTTGCAGGTGACCTGTAGCTTCCAGACATCTGCTCTAGTACCAACCTTGACAACTGTGCAGAACACATTTAATCCTTTGTGTATGGAGACATCAGGGTGTCGTGGGGAAAGTCCTTGAATTGGATCCAAATGACTTTGGTTTAACTCTGGGCAATTCCATAAATCACTCTGATCCTTAGTTTCCTCTTTTGTAAAAATGTAATAACTAACCTTCATACCTCACAATGTTGTTCTGAATATTTTATAAATTATAAATTATCACACAAGTAAAAAAAATAAGGAAGTAATGGGTTTCTCTCCTTTTAGGTATCATCAAGTGAAGCTAGATAAACACTCAGTTGTATTCTTGCAGGATTCTTTTTTTGAAGTCTAAGATTCCTCAAGCAAAAGAAAATATAAAGAACCTTGTTCTGTAGCTCACTGGCTCAGCTTCCTTTTCTGTTTTTTTTTCTTATACAAGCTCTTCAGAAACTGGGTTCCTGTCTCGTTCCTTTCAGGTTTCTGTCATTTCTGGTACAGTTAATTCCTAACAGAGGAAGAAGTGCCTCAGACAGTGTCATCAAGGACACAACTTCTGACACAGATTCAGGACAACCAAATTCCTCAGATATTCTCCATGCATGAAGACATCAAGAAGCAGCAAAGGTCCAGTATGAGAGACCCCTCAAGAGGACACTCACAGGACAAAGGCAACACTAACAGTTACAAAGTCCTCAGGATCATTTACCCCTTGCAGCCCCACTGCCCCCCCATCCCTTCCTTCTGGATTCAGTCACACTGGCCTCCTTCCACCACCAAACACAGTTTCCAGGTGCCAGCAGCAAATGCTGTGCTTCTCTTTGCTTATCTGTGTAGCCCTGAGCTCAAGCGCAGAGCATTCACAGCAATCTCTCCTCATTGGTAGGGAGAATGATGACTCAGTGTTGCGTATCTGCACAAGGGTCACATCTGATGGGAAGGCTTAAGAGAGGACATTCTTCTTCCTTCTCAAAGCCTTTTGTCTCTCTGAATTTCTCTGTAAAGAAAGTCTGAAACCACGTATGCCTCCTCCCAAATCAGGAAAGAAGAAGAACGTCCCCCCATTCCCAAGCTTTCCCATCAATCCGCTCCTCACATAGGCATGCTACATTGAGTCATCATTTTCTCCACCAATAAGGAGAGTCTCTTCTGTGAATGCTCCAGGCTTAAGCCCAGGGCTCCAAGCATAATGGCTAAAAGCAGCTCCAATAAGGAAGAAGAACTTCACAGAGCTATGGGACTTAATTGCTGCCCTCCTTCCCCCACAGCTTTTCTTCCTTTAGTAACAGTTCTCTATAACTGAGTCATTTCCTGGTCCCCCAGTCTTGTCAGGGACTAGATTTCCTGCCCTATGGCAGGCTATTGACCACTAACAGCCAGCAAGACTTTTGCTGATTGCCTACCCCCAACTGAATCTTGGACTTGGCCTGGACTTTTGACCAATAAAATTCTATTCTTATGCATATTTTTCCTTCATAGGTGATTCTCCCAGTTCTGGATCTACCTTTAGAATCATATGGCTCCATACCATTACTCAAATAAATAATTGATGAACTTGTGCCTATGTTCCAAAACCCACATCCTTAAAAAAAAAAAAGTCACTAGAGATTCATGCCCTTAATTTGTTGTCATATATCTCTCCTTCTTTCAGGGCTAAATACCTGTATAAATTTCCTATACTCATTGGCTCCACTTCCTCTTCTCTCCCTCACTTTGCATGTCCTTGTGATCTGGCTTCCTACCTCAATACTAAACTGAAACTGCTTTCTCCAAAGTTACCGAAGATAGCAATTACCAAATCCAATGACCTTTTCTCAGTCTTCATCCTTCTTGCCCTGCTTGTGTCAGTTGATACTGTTGACTGCCCTTTACTCCTAGCTACTCTCTTCTTTCTGGTGTTTGTAGCTGCTCTTGGTTCTCCTCCTATCTGTCTAACTGATCTTTCTCAGTCTCCTTTGCGGGCTAATCATCCAAATCAGACCTAATGGGGCGGTGTATCTCAAGTCCATTATATTCATTAGACTTCTCACAGAAGTTAAAGTCATTTTGTGGAGAGAGGAAACTAACAAATACTCACAAATTCATCTCCAACCTCTAGCATCTGAGCAACTCACTGCAATATCATAGAAGGTTGCCAAAGTCTAGGTCTCCTGGCCCCTCTTGTCATGGCTTCAGTGCTCCAGCTGCAGGATGATGTTGGTGGTAGTCCTCGTCTTCCTTTAATCATCTTCTGGCACTTCATGGCATGACTTTATTGCTCCAGCTGTGGGGTGTTGATGGTTCCTCTTAATCCTCCAAAAAACATGATGATGAAGAAATCTCCCTCTGTTGCCAAACCTTCTAATTTAGGGACTATTGTTCTCTTGAGAACTGTAGAACTGAGACTTCCTCATGAGGTAAGCACAAGTCTAGAAATATCTATTGTCAGGGACAGAGGTCTTTTCTCAAAAAAAAAGGTGGGGGGGGGGACAGAAAGAAAGGAGATAGCCAAAAACTAAAGGTACATAAACCAGAAGTCTCCTCTCAGTTTTGTCTGAACAAACACAGGTTTCTCACCATGTACTTTTTTGGTTAAATTGCCATTTTCTACTCCTGGGAGTAAGGAAGGAAGGGATTTCTCCCCTATATCCTTCCCTTACCTTACTGGACTCATGTAGAAATTGAAGAGAGAAAGTACAAGAAAAGAGGAAAGGAGTGAGTCACATGAATGAATAAGCATTTATTAAGCACTACTATGTGCCAGGAACCATAGTAAGTAGTACTGAGGATACCAATATAGTCCCTGCCCTCGAGGGGTGTGCATTCTAACAAGGAGATCCAATGTAGATAAGGGAAGAGTGGCCTGGGGAAGAGCAATTGGGCAATCAATTAACACTGGCTTGAAGCAATTATTATTCCCAGAGCAATAAATAGGAAGGTGTGGGTAGAGACCTGGAATGCCTGTATCAAGACAGATGGCAAGAAGATGGCCAAGATGAAGCAGCGTTCATTCAGGGCCTGCCAAATTTAGTCAGCTCTCACTAATAAGGACTTCATGTCCCTAGGATGGAGGTTGTAAAGCTGAGGGAATTAACTCCTCCAGGACATAGTCTCTGAGGACCTGGTTCAGGTAGGGTAGGTAACAAAAAATTATTCACTTGCTTCTACTAACCAGAAAGAGGACAAGTCTTCCACTAATGCTCCATCTTCATGAGACTTAATCAACCTATTCTTAAGAGACAGACTCCATTTCTGAAGCAAAATTAGTAAGGTGTCAGTGTGAAGATCCACTCCTAGAAATGTCCTAAGCATCCATACCC
Source organism: Phascolarctos cinereus (assembly GCF_003287225.1). NCBI lineage: Eukaryota > Metazoa > Chordata > Mammalia > Diprotodontia > Phascolarctidae > Phascolarctos > Phascolarctos cinereus. The sequence goes on along the minus strand of NW_027555847.1, from coordinate 351,084,766 downwards.
AATAATCTTATCAAGTTGAGCTGGAGGCATTCATTAAATTGAAAAGGGATTCCTCTGATCATCCCCTCACTCTCACCCCTCACTGACTACACTGTCTTACTCCATCCAAATGTAATTTCCATAAATGAGGCAACATTACAAAGAACAAGTATTGGCCCTTAAAGACAAGATAAGAGAAGTTACCTAGGTGTGTGGAACACTGAATATATTTTCAGATTTTTTGATGGACTGGTCATTTTGGCTGACAGTGTTTTTTTTTTCTCCTTTGTCTTTCCTTGTAAAAATTTTTGTTGTTGTTTTATGAGATGGCACTCTGGGAAGGGGGAAGGGGAAGTAAAGAAGGAAATTTGGGTAATATAAAAAAAAACCCTTTTCCTTAGGGTCTATGATTATATAACCAGTATGTAGCACAGTGCCTGGTACACAGTAAGAACTTAATAACTGCTTGTCGACTGACTGAATGGAATAAGTGTATTTGGACTGACTGCCTTTGCCTGATCCTGTGGACCAAATGTAGCCTTCCCTAATTTGATCGATCCATTCACTTTCCAAACTTTATTGTGTACCCCAAATTTTGTCCAAATTCAGTTTTCCTGGAAGTGAAAGATTATAATTGAAGACCTCAAGCAGAAAGAAATTGAAAGGAAAAGGAGCAGACTGAGAAGCGAAATGAGGAAACTTATGGCTTTCCATCAATATTTATTAAACATTTCTAGGTCAAGAGCACTGTCCTAAGAACATAGCAAATGAGTAAATCATGAAGAATTTATTGAATGCCTTCTGTGTGTAGCTCTGATCTCTGCCTACCATTAAAAAAGCTCATTGCTCACATGGCTTTTCTAGAGGGTGACAAGTTTCAATAAAATCTGAAATTCAAACCCATCCATTGCTCTCCCTGTCCAAATTCTGACAAAATGCTTAGTGAATAGAAATTGAAATATAGTGCTAATATGAAAATAAAGTATCATCTATGAATTTAATTATATATGCTAAATCTGGTCTCTTAATTCTGAAATAATTAAATTGTCAGTATTTCCCTGCTGTTTTCCTCATTGTAAGAAAGGACAGATAGCTACAGCCCTGCCTCCTTGTGCATACATGCTGCATTCTGCTATAGCATTTTATCATGTTTTATGTAGATGTTTGTTTCCTTTGGCTGCACTCTTTCTCAGCAGATGTCAGAGAAAGTTGCTGACCTACCCCTGGACCTTTCCTGACTCTCATATAGGCAGAAATTAATCTAATCTCCTCTTGTTCTAATCCTAGTCACTGTAGTTTACAAGGATTGGTGCTGTTCAAGCTCTTTCCTTAATCGTCGTTTCTAAACCATGGTAGGAAGATGGCCAAATCCTTATAAATTTGGATTTCTTTTGAAACAAACATTTCCACGTCTTTTCATTTCCTGACCCACTGAAAACCTTCCAGGAAGTTGAGTGGATTTGGTCTGCAATTTTCCACTGAGGAAAAAAAATCTTATATAGCTTCAAGGAAAATGAATCATGACATATTGTCTCCCCTCAGGCCCACATATTGATTTTTGCCTGAAGTTGCTTTGGGAGGGTCCTACTCCTGTTGAGCTATCATGTTCTTTCAGATTGAATAGTCTACAAATGGAATCAAGGTGGCTTTTCTATAGATTGAATGCTTGTGAGCAGTCCATTAACTGCAAAGACAAAATAAATCACTGGTACATAAAGAAAATATTGATTCCATTCTCTCATGTGCATTATTCTGAACTTAGCATCAAGCATTTCCACATTTTCTGTAATGAGAAGCTACTATATTTTCATTGATTACAACTCAACAAACAAAGGAGTCATCAAGTATTTTCAAATTTTAAAAAATTAGGAGGAAAAGTATTATTTCAAACAAAATGTATTGTTTTTAAAATGTATTTAATCTCAAAGGTGGGGACTTACCAGAGACCTCAGCAAATTTATAGTGGGAAGGATGCATCTCAGAAAACAGTACAACTCTCTCTGCAAAGACAGATGTTGGGGCTAATTCTTAAATTTATTCCTTCATCCAAGCAAAGACAATAAGTTACATAACATCTACAAAACTAATCAAAGCCCATAAAGAAAGGTGCCTTCTTATAAGGATCATAGGATGGATAATTAAAAGGGACCTTAACAATAATCTTATTGGAACCACCCATTTTACTCCACCTTCCTTAAAATAAATCAAAAAGCAAGGCGTATGGTCCAATGTAGATGTATATAATTTTCACAGAGCAAGTGTAAAGGCTAAAATCCTCGTTAAATTTAAAATGGTTCAGCTCAGCAGTTTGCTAGTAAATGTTTAACAATCAGCTCTCTGGCACATATACAAAAAAAATTGTACACACATACACTTTTAAGTTTGCTCTAAATTATTAATATTTACCCCCATCATTTTCTTAGGTCTAGACAATTCAATTCAATAAATATTTATTAAGTACCCACTTTGCGCCAGGTGGTATTAAGCACAGGGAATAAAAATATGAAAAAGAACTAGTTGGTCCTTGCCCTCAAGGAGTTTACAATGTATTGCAGGGAAAAGGACACTCAAAAGGAAGGTGAAAAGGAGGGATGGGGTACCAGAGCTACAAATGGAAAGATAGAGTTCCCAGGAAGGTAGGTCTGTTACAGTCTTTCGTGTTCAAAGAGGACCAAAGTGACATCACTATGTTGGAGTCAAGGCACAGTGTGTCCGACTGTGGCTGATCAGACCAGGAGAAACTCAGAAGACCCTACCACAGTTCAGGCACAAATAGTCCATATGGCCATTTGGAGATGTCTCTAAATTTTCTCATCTCACATTTCTTTTGAGCTACTGCAATTCTGCTTTGTTTGTAGAACACAGCACCTTCTTTGATGAGGGCACACCATGCTGGGCAATCCTGTGCCAGTGTCTCCCAAGTCATGCAATCAATTTCAAAGTTCTTAAGAGAGACTTTAAAAGCATCCTTGTATCGTTTCTTCTGACTTCTATGTGAGCGCTTGTCATATGTGAATTCTCCATGAAATAGTCATTTAGGCAGACATAAGTTTGGCATTCAATGTGGCCAGCCCATCAGAGCTGCACTCTCTCCAGCAGAGTTTGAATGCTTGACAGTTCAGTTTGAGAAAGGACCTCAGTGTCCAGTACTTTATCTTGCCAGGTGATTTTCAGAATCTTCCAAAGACAATTCAAATGGAAGCAATTCAGTTTCTCAGCATGGCACTAGTAGACTGACCAGGTTTCCCAGGTGTACAACAATGAGATCAGCACAAAGGTTCTGTAGACCTTTGATTTGGGCCCTAATACCTCTTCTCTCCCACACTTTCCTTTGGAGCCTCCCAAACACTGAGCTTCCTCTGGCTATGCATAAGGCAACCTCATCATCTATGTGTACATCCCTAGAAAGTACATTGTCAAGGTAAGCGAACTTACAGCATTCAAAATTTCTCTATTTGCTGTAACCAACAGTTCCACTTATGGATGGTATGGTGTAAGCCACTTTCTTGGTGTTAATTATCAGGCCAAAATTAGCACAAGTGACAGAGGATCATTCCATAATGAGCCCTTGATGAAGAACGGCTCTGGGAGGAGTTTAGTGGGCCTCTGCCAGCCCCCAACTCAGAGGAGAGAGGCAACTGAGGGTGAGTTGAGAAGATATAGAATATCCAATGGGAGAAGCTAAGTGGTACAGTGGATGGCATGCCAAGTTCAAATCCAGCCTCAGACACTAACTAGCTGTGTGACCCTGGGCAATTCATTTAACTCTGCCTCAGTTTCCTCATCTCTAAAATGAGCTGGAGAAGGAAATGTCAAACCACTCCAGTATCTTTGCCAAGAAACCCCAAATGGAGTCATGAAGAGTCAGACACAATTGATCAAACAACAAAAAGAGTACCAAAAGCCCAATTATTCTTTTTGGTAATGATATTATCCTGTAGGAGGGAGAGCATATTGTGCCCTGGAGTCAATTCCCAGAACACAGTCAACAAAACAATGAGTCAAGTCCTGACAAGAAGCATTTACCTATTTTCAAGGTATAAACGCTAACTCTGAAAATTTAACAATCGGCTCTGGGAAGCTACTGTATTTTACCAAATAATTGTTGCCCTCTGTTTTTACAGTCTGAAAATTGGTTTATAACCTTTCATTGTGTAGTCATCACATGTTATAGTTCTGTTCATCACAATACTCAAAAGGTAAGCAGAGCAGCAATATATTCACCAGATTCATACAAGATACAGACAGGCTAAATTGGAGGTAATCGCAAGGGAAGACAGTAGCATTGAGGGAGACTCAGAAAGGTTTCAAGCAAAAAGTAGGATTTTTAGCTGAGACTTGAGGGAAGCCAGAGAAGCCAGGAAATGGAAATGGGGAGGAAAAACATTCCAGACCTGCTGTAGATCCAATGAAAATGCCCAGAGTTGAGGCAGCTAGGTGGCACAATGGATAGAGCACTGGCTCTGGAGTCAGGAGGATCTGAGTTCAAATCCAGCCTTAGACACTTGACATTTACTAGCTGTGTGACCCTGGGCAGGTCACTTAACCACATTGCCATACAAAAAAAAAAAAGCCCAGAGGCTGGAGACAGACTTTCTTGTTCTACAAGAGCATAGATGTGAACACTGAATACAGGGGGATCTGATGAAATCGCCAAGTGAAATACTATAGAAGAGAGGAGGGACAAGGACCAACCTTTGGGACATGCCTGTGATTAGTTGTTCAGATAGACCAGCGGACCAGGAAAGAGCAGTGTCATAGAAACCTGGAAAAGACAGAAATATCAAGAAGAGGCTGATCAACATTGTCAAAGACTGAAGATAGAGCAAGAAAAATAAGATTTGAGAAAAGGTCCTTAAATTAGGCAACTAAGAAATTGACAGCTTTGGAGAGAGCAATTTTAGTGAGTCAAGGAGGCTAGAAGCCAGATTGCTGAGATTTTAGAAAAGAGTTAGAGGAAAGGAAGTGGGGCCCCAGCTGTACAAAGTTATCTCAAGGAGTTTAACTGCAAAATGGAGAGAAATAGGAAAATAACTGCTTCATACGAATGGAGGATCAAATGAGGGATTTATAAATTCATGACCAAACAAGTAATAGAAAAGATCACTGAAGATAAGATGAATAATTTTGATTACATGAAATTTAAAAGGTTTTGCATAAACAAACATAGCAAAGTTAAGATTAAAAGGGAAACAACTGGGGAAAATCTTTGAAGCAAGTTTCTTTCAGAAAAGCCTCATTTTCAAGCTGTAAAAGAAACAGATTTAAATTTATAAGAAAAAGAGCCATTCTGCAAATGAAAGATAGTCTAAACATATGAACACTCTCTTCTCAAGGGGAGAAACCCAAACTTATCTATAGCCATATATAAAATGTTCCAAATCACTACTAATTAGAGGCTAGTCTGCTTGGTTTCAACACCGTGGAACAAGGTGCCCCCTGTACCAGGTACTCCTGGTGTCCCCTCCCCTCCCTTTCTGGCCTTTATTTTTGTATTGTCTTCTTTTTGGGGGGTGTTAAGTTCTTTGAGGGCAGGAACTGTCTTTCTTTTGATTGTTATCCCCAGCCCTTAGTGCAGTGCCTAGCATATAGTAAGTGCTTAATAAATGTTTGTTGGATTGGATATGAAAAATTGCTATAATGAATGAAATAGTAAATTGATTATAAAGATCTCATAAGAGGGTTGCCTTGCTGCATTGAGAGCCCGTTTGAGATTATGTAACATAAACTTACAGGGTTCCCAGCCAGTCTGTTTTCTTTATTGTGTCCAGCTCTGTTCAGGAGCAAAGGAAGTGAATATATCCCAAGGCTATAGTTTGGCAGGGTATGATTAGTAATAGCATAAAGAGCAAGAGACTTAGGAGAAGTTAATGTAGAGTTGAACTGGTTTACCAAGGAGTTGAGATGACAGCAAGAAGAGCCTGTGGCCAGTGCATGGGGTGATAGCCTGGAAAAGAACTGAGGAGCAGAGGGATTGAAGATAATGATGAGGACAGAGCAGGAAGAGAATCATATCACAGAGGAAAAGATGAAATGGTAAATGATTATAACACAAAGGAATTTCAGAATTCACGAATACGGAAGTGAAACATTTGTGGGTGATAGCAAGGGTCAAGAGTATGACCATCTCTGTATGTAGCTGAAGTGGAATGGGGGAGTAGGTCTTAAGAAACAAGTAAATTAACGAACTGAGAAGATGTCTGAGGGAATATCAATGTTGAAATGCCCTAGTAGGCCAGAAGTTGGGAAGGGAAGATTGTGAGCCAAGCACTGAACTCATTGAGCAAGGATGCATTGTATCCTGGAAGCTGGTAGGTAACAGTTATCAGAATCTCAGACAGGTGATAAATATGCTTTGAATGAACCTGAGAGGAGGAGAATTTACTGAGTAATGATGGTGGAGGGAAAGTATAGACATAGCAAAATGGAGCAAGGAATATTCCAACTCATACCATGACCAAGGAGTCATTTGGCGTAAGTGAAAGGACAAATAGTGCTGGAAAGGGCAGCGAGGGAGGCTGTGTCAAGGAACCAGACCTCATCTGGAAAGGAAGAAGTAAGAAAGGAACTGTTTTCAAATGAAAGAAGGTTTCTTTCAAGTCAAAAAGGGCCATGGGGTTCTGTAGCTACAGACTTTAGAACTGAAGATTCCCCCTTTAATTAGAAACCAAATGAGTGAATGGAGGAAGGCTGATAATTTCTTTTTTTTAATAGTATCTTTTTTCCAATTACATGTAAAAACAAATTTCAACATTGTTTTTTTAAATTTGAGTCACAAAATTTCTCATTCCCTCTCTCACTTCCTCCCACCCTAAGATGGTGAACAATTTGATATAGGTTATATATGTGTAATATATAAAACGTATTTCCATATTAGTCATATTGTGAAAGAAGAAACAGACCAAAAGAAAAAAAAACATGAAAAAATAAAGTGAAAATACTTTGCTTTAATGTACATTCAGATTCCATCAGTTTTTTCTCTGGATATGAATAATGCTGATAATTTCTAATAGTTCTATATAATCCAAAGGAATAGTGAGTTATCTCCGGAAGTTTGTGGACCCACTGAAATCTATCCACAAATGGGTCTGTGGTATACAGACCACAATGCCCACAATGAATATAAGCAAACAACTTACCATGACTATGGTTTCAGCTTATATGCTAGCATTCACTGCAGAGGATGAAAAAGTAGAGAAATTCCATGACAAACTTGACGTACTTGAAATTAAGTCCCCATAGAGACAAGCCTTACCACAAGGCCCTTCTCATAATAAATCTTGCAATAACTAGCTGCAAGTAGTCTAACCCACCTCCCAGGATTATCATCAGACGATTCTTTCAGCTGGCTTAAAGCCAGCTCCTAGGAGAGGCAAGAGGGGAAAAAATGATAATTGTATATAACATCCTAAGAAAAACATAGATATTTCCAGTAGGAAATATGTAATTCAAAATGAAGCTTAGGAATTCATGTAAAAAGCAATTGTAAGAAAAGCAAACTAGCCAGGAACCCACATTTCTTATATTACAAGAAAGGCACCACACTTCTCAGTACTCATTTATCATCAAGTCCTTTTGAATGAATATGCTAAAACAAAATATGAAATTATTTTTTAAAAAAAGAAAACTTGCTTCTAAATCAATAAGTAATTCTCATCTTTCCAGAATTTTTTCCCTTGAGAATTGATATTCTGGATTCAAAGTAGGGGGGAAGGGCAGACTTTTTAAAAGAAAAGAAAACCATAGTTTTCAAAGACCAATACATCAAAAGCTTTTGGACCACTTTTCCCTATTAAATTATCATAACTTGGGCAACTTTTTTGGAGAGAATTTTCTCATCAGGACTTCCACACTGCAGTGACCACAATGAACACAAGCAAGCAAACCAATATGACTCTCATTTTAGATTATATGCTTGCATCCCTTTCAGAAGAAGAAAAAATAGAGAAATTCTATGATAAAATTGATGATATCTTTGAAACTAATTCTGCATATATTTTGAAACTTGGTGATATCACTGTCAAACTGGACATAAAGGGAAGGCAATGAAAACTACATTAATTTAAGATGAAGAAATGAAAGACATTTATAGATGATGCAGAAGCTACCTACTCATACATCAAGAATAACTTCATCAAGAAGAGAACCAGAAGCCTCTAGATGTGACAATTAAATTAATTAATAGATATGACATTAAAACAAAATGAACCTGACACACCAGGCAGAAAAGGACTGATTAAAGACATGTAAGACTTATCTAGCTGCCTGCAATCAGATCATGGAGCAGCAGCAGTCTTCACAGAGCTAGCAGTGGTCAAAGTAAATACCATACATAAAAAAAAATAAAATAAAAGGGGGAAGGATAAAGATGAGAAGACACTGCATCCCATGATAGCAGCTCTAGTATAATTTATTGAAATGAGCTGTCTACTCTGAAAAAGGGGAATAAACAAGAAAAATTGTTGATTCTGTCACCGTTTCTTAAGGAAGTTTAACTGATGCAAAACAACTACAATAATAATGAGGAGAAGAGCCTAGAAACTGCCTCAGTCAGCAAATCTATAATCTCCATGACAAGCAGAGACAGGATAACCAAGAGTAATACCAATTAGATTACAAGCTCATTTGCAAAACATTACAAAAAGAGGATGACAGAAGAATACAAATCAGTGTCAGTCCCACAAAACAGCAAAAAGCTGTTAAGGAAACAATGAACGTATATAATTGTGCAGGTGTAAGATCACAAGGGCAGAGGTGTAGAAAAAACCGCATTGGGTCTGGAACCCGAACATCACCAGGGGTCATAGAGGGAGTCTGAGAATTCTTATATCTTGATGATTGTAAAAGAAGAATGAAAAGGGATGAGAAGAAGCATATGCTGCAATGGGGGAGGGGGATGAGAGGAAAGAAGAGGAAGGTTAGAGGAAATTATGTCACATAATCAGACACGCAAGTGGAAGACTACGTAAGGAAAAAGGAAGATGTCGAGGAAAGCAGGTGACATTTGATCCTCAATATCATTTGAACTGGTCAAAGGAGGGAAAATATGCATACAAACACACATTTGGGAACAGAAACACATTTCACTCAACAGGAAAGCAGGAGGGAAAGGAGAGAAGAAATAGGGGGCAATACAGGGGCAAATAGTTAAGATGATCAAGACTGACATTAAGAAATGAAGTTCTGGGAGCTGTATGCAAAAAAAAGTGTTGCTTTAAAGACCTTTTATAAACTAATGCAAAAAAACAGCAAGGAGCATCTAGGTGGTGAAATGGTTAGAGTTCAGGATCTAGAGTCAGGAAAACTCATCTTCCTTAGTTCAAATCTGACCTCAGACTCTTACTAGCTGTGTGACACTAGTTAAGTCACTTAACCCTGTTTGCCTCAGTTTCCATAACTGTAAAATGAGCTGGAGAAGGAAATGGCAAAATACTTCAGTATCTTTGCCAAGAAAAGCTCAAATGGGGTCGTGAAGAGTCAGGCACACCTGAAACAATTTAAAAAATAGCAAAAACACTAATTGGATTCAGTTATTCAAGTCTTCATTTGATACCTCATCATAGTATGAAATTGACCATGGGTTCTCAAGGCCAGGTAAATGCAGGCATTGGCAGTTCCCATCAAGCTAAAAAGACTTTTGAGTATGGGCCCAGCAATGGCTTTTAATTATGGTGCTGTTGAGGATAATTAATAACTCACATTTATAGAATTCCTTTAACATTTTAAATAACATTCCTTAAAATATTTGTTTTTTCATTTTTATTTACATTTTATTTTATTTATATTTATTTTAACATTTTGAATAACATTTATCAAGCACTTATTATTTGCAAAGACCTATGCTATGCATTGGAGACAAAATAGAAAAGGCTTGTCATTACTCTCAAGAAGCCTACTTTCCAGTGATGGAGACAACATACAGAAAGTTTTAGTTGAAAGTTAGATGAAAAGATCCCATAGTCCATCTGGTAATGTCTCTTCTTTAATGTTACTTCCATTGTAAATATTATATCCATTTCTGATGTTGAACTATTTGATAGTGACAAGGGCTTTGGTGGCAAGAACTTTCTTTTCTGTACCTTCAATAGAGTGACTGCAGGAGCAATTGTCAGCCTCCATAGGCTTTGCTTCCCAGGATGATGTCTGTGGTCTGAAAGCATTGCTATTCCAAGGGCTCTTGGGTTCAGTGTCATAGACTGTCTCCTTCAGAGTCCAGGAGGAACTGGTGGTCAAAACAGTGATGGTGGTTCAACTTTCCTGGCACATGATGCCTTCTGGTTCTTCCCCAGGGTGCCCAACTGCTTCAGCTAGTCTGGCCCATCTGGTCTGGGAAGAGCAATTGCTTGATAGTTGGTGTGAATGGCTGACCCCTTATCCAAAGGAGTTGTTTCCCCAGATAATGGCTTCTGGGCTGGTTTGGAAATAAGGCTGGTGATCTAGTACATGCTGCCATTCCCAAAGCTCACGTGATTTTAAAGATCTCTCACATTTATTACCTGATTTTTCCCCCTAACAATCTCATTAATATATGAGAAAAAGAAACTATGTTATTATGCAGTTAGGCTATAAAAATTTGCCCAAGGTCAGAGATAACAGGCATGATGCTATATACCATCAAAACGTACATGAGATGAAAAATATATAGTGCTTTTGATGGGGTGCTTGGGTGCTTGTATTTGGGTGCTTACGCTTGTACTTGGACCCCAATTTCTCCCTAGTCTCGGAAACACTGTCTCTGACAACCACTCCCCAGCCCAAGGACCCTGTGCCTAGTAGTTATTCATGCATGGGCCTCAGCACAACCCTCATCTCTCTTCCTAGTCCAGCTACACAAAGCTGGGTGAGAGAGTGCTGGGCTGCTCAGGCCCCAGCCCTCAGATCATGTCTCTGGAAGCCTCCCAATTCCTTAGTAAGTCCCTATTTTGTGAGAAAGCTTTCCCTTGTCGTAGCCCATTCTCTCATCAAGACAGAGGAAGAGGGGTGCCTTGCCCAGCCCAAGGAGTTTTGTCCTTGGCTGGCACATGGACTCTTCTTCCTGCCAGACTCCAAAGATCCATACCTCTGTCATCTCTCTCCCTGTCCAGTATACTCCCTATACTTTCTCATCCATAGCTCCCAAAGACACCTGGACCTTTAGATTACCTCATCAGTGTCCTTGGCATTCTTTTCTCATGCCCTTTTCCACATACACCCTAGCTCCATCCTCAGTCTCTTGCAGGTTCCTTAAGAATCGTTGCCCGCTGAAAAGTGTAACAATAAATCTTTGCCACCTTGACTTAAAGAATGCTTGAGTCTGTGAATTCATTCCAGACGATCCGTCCTGTACTCCAATCTTTGAGGGGTCTCAACCTCTCAGACCGCAACACTTTGAATGTAGTAAATGCTTAATATTTGTTGAATGCCTACTATGAAGACTTATATACATGTATACACACACACACACACACACACCATTTATTGTAGCAGCTGAGATTGAAAGTGTTGATCGCTGGTAGAGAATTGCCTGCCATCTGCAATCATGTGTGCCTAACAAATGCCACTGTTGCTGCTGACTGATGGTGACTTTTCATAAAGTTAATCCAGAGGATAACCTCTCACACACCTGACAAAATCTAGTAAAACACTAAGAGGAAACTGCTGGCTCCACTTCATGGATTTCTTCGATCATGCAAATCTAAAAATAAGTCTTTCCACTAAGGGTTTGGAGAGGATGTGGCATCTGGAAGTTAGTACTGGGATATCTGGAATTCTTAAGAAAAATTCCAGAATACCCAGTCACTTCTGGAGAACATAGGAAGGCAAAGCTCAGTCTCTGGGGAAACTTTCCACCTCACCCCACTCTCCCAGCTTCTGATCTTTCACCATTTTATCTAGAAGTGTTAGCTCATCTTAGAAGTGTCAATAATGGGTCAACCATCCAGGGCAGGCCTGCTTGCTGCTGAACCTTGATGTTCATTCTCTATGGTCTCAATTTCTTTCTGGAAGCCAAAATTCATTCTTTTGCAGAATTTCTTTCTCTGCTCTTTTTCATCTACATACACATTTACCTGGCTACCAATCTTTGTATTCCACCTATGGAGAGAAGACCTTGATGAAGATCTGGATCCTGGTTTTATTTTTATTTTATTTTATTTTTAATTTATGAAATAACACAAGTACTTCCGTAACATAGTAGAATAAAAAATGGATGATTGCACATGAAACTACAAATGTATTGTGTACAACATACTATTCCTTTTAAATATATAATAAAGTTATCATGTAACTTTCTTTTTTTTTCCCCCATGCCACTCCCTTGAGATTGTCTTACTATGAAATAAGATGTAGTACATGCCTAATTCTGCTAGTTCACCTTGCTTACTTAGAACTCCTTTTGCCTTTTGCCAGGCACTTTTTTAGGATTATTTAGGTCCCACCTTTAAGCTCTTCACACTTTTTTCAAGGCCTAATTTAGTTACTGCTGTATAATTATGGGCAAGCCGTCTCACCTGTATGAGCCTCAGTTTCTTCAACTATAAAATGATCTCTAAGATATCTTCTAGCTCTGACAGTCTGAGACCCTGTGATCATGGATGCATTCCATTATCCTGGATGAACTTAAATCTGTTCTTCAAATTTATTATCTTTTTCAATATCATGCAAAAAGAAGGGACTGGATCATCATTCCTTGAAGACCAAGCCACCTAGAGCTAGAGCTACAGTGATAAATAGGCAGTCTTCAAGCCAAAACACAATAGACATCATCCAGCCTAAAACTTTTGCCTCCAAACCCATATTACAAATAAAAAACTTGACACTTTTAATGACTTTACCATGGTCATACAACTAGGCAGTGACTAAGCCAGGTTTCCTGAAGTTTTACCCACCTCACACCATTTGGTCAAGAATCTGTGATTTCTTTGCAGGTGGGGGGGGGGTGAATTCCCTGTACTGATACAGTTTGTCAATTTCTTACAATTTGGTAATCTTTCATTTCTAAACTCTGAACTTCCAAAATCTCCAATAACTTAGTCTTAGAACTATCTAAGGCTCAGAAAGTTTTGATTGCTTTCCTGGGGTCATAGAGCTAGTGTCAGAGGACAGATTTCAGTCATACTGACTCCAAATCCAGTGTTCCATCCATAATTCCACACTGTATCTCTACCACAATTAATGATATGAAGAAAATGGAATACAGTATCTTCAGACATGGAATCTGAGATTCTTACTTCTCGTTCTCTGTTCCAAGCTCTGCATAAATTATCTAAAGAAATTTTAACATGATAAAACACCAACTAGTTCAAGGGTTTTATGTGTTGGTTGAACCAAGCAGCCAATTCTATCAACCAAAGATTTTTTTTAATAGAACTCACCTTGGCATTTGTTAAAGCACATGACATATATATTAAATAAAACATGTAAATTATTTCCAAAGTAAAATATTTCAAGAAATTTTGTTCTAGCAAATTAACTCTTCACGGGATTAAATTATCCTTTCATTAATAAACCAAATTAATGGATAGAATACTAATGAAGTTTAGAAGAGCCTGGCAGATCCAGATCACAGATTTAACCCAGAAAGAACCTGGGATACTATCTAGTTCGGCCCCTTAATTTGCAGATAAGGAAACAGACCCAGACAGATGAAGTACCTTCCCAAGGTCACAGAGAAAGGTAACAAAGCTAGGATTTGAACCCAGGGCCTTTGAAGGTAGATCCAATACTCACCATTTTTATGCTGTTGGCCTACTGATAACAGAGGAAATAATCTCTTTTGTTGAATGAATTCAGGAAAACTAAGCAGAGACACTCATCTTCTACAATGATCCCACTCTACCTGTTGTCTGATTTCTGAAATCCATTTCAAAAACCAAACTCTTTCTTTTTTTATCCATAAAAATAAGATATAACTGTATTTTAAGGTTATATATGTAGTCATACAAAACATCCATAATAGTCATGTTGTGAAAGAAAACATAGACCAAAAAAAACTCAAGGAAAATAGAGCAAAAAATAACCCCAAATTGCTTAGATTTGTATTCAGACACCATCAGTTCTTTCTCTGGGGATGGATAGCATTTTTCATCCTAAGTACTTCAGAGTTGTCATGGATCGTTATGTTGCTGAGAATAGCTAAGTTATACACAGCTGATTGTCTTACAATATTGCTGCTACTTTGCACACAGTACATTTCACTTCGTATCAGCCCATGTAACTCTTTCTAGGTTTTTCTGAGGGTATCCTGCTCATCATTTCTTATAGGACAATACTTTTCCATCATAATCATATATCACAACTTATTCAGCCATTCCTCAATTGATCTACATCCCCTCAATTTCTAATTCTTTACCCCCAGATAAGATCTGCTATAAATATTTTTTGTACATATAAGTCCTTTTCCTTTTTGGTTTTTATCTCTTTTGGGATACAGACCTAGTAGTGGTATTACTATGTCAAACAGTATGCATGATTTTATAGCCCTTTGGGTATAGTTCCACAGCTCTATAGGATGATTTAATCAATTCACAACTACAACAACAGTACATTAATGTCTCATTTTTTCCCATATCCCCTCCAACATTTGTCATTTACCTTTCCTGTTCTATTACCTAATCTAATAGGTATAAGGTAGCACCTCAGAACTGTTTTAACTTACTTACATTTCTCCAATCAATAGTGAGTTAGAATACTTTTTCATATGGCTAGAGATAGCTTTAATTACTTCATCTGAAAATTGATTATATCTTTTGATCATTTATCAATTGAAGAATGGCTCTTATTTTCACAAATTTGACACAGTTCTCTATATGTTAGAGAAATGAGGTCTTTATCAGAGAAACTTGCTTCAATTTTTTTTCATAGTTACTATTGCTACCTGTAATTTACCTCATCCTATTCCCTCTATTCCCATTTATTCTATTCTCTATCTTCTTTCACCTTGTCCCTCCTCAAAAGTGTTTTGCTTCTGATTACCCTTTCTCCCAATCTGCCCTCTCTGTTATCATCCCAATCTTCTCTTATCCCCTGCCCCTTCTATTTTCCTGTAGGGTAAGATAGGCTTCTATACCCTATTGCCTGTGTATCTTATTTCCCAGTTACATGTAAAAACAATTTTTAACATTCACAAACTCTTGCTTTAATCCCACAAACAGATATGTTGTTGTGGTTCAATCATTTCAGTCATGTGACTCCATTTGGGGCTTTCTTGGTAAAGTTACTGGAGTTGTTTGTCATTTCCTTCTCCAGCTCATTTTTCAGAGGAGGAAACTGAGGCAAACAGGGCTAAGTGACTTGCCCAAGGTCACACAGCTCATAAGTGTCTGAGGCCAGATTTGAACTCAGGAACATAAGTCTTCCTGACTCCAGGCTTGGCACTCTATCTACTGTGCCATCTAGCTGCCCCAGTGGATATCAGGCAAACAGGCAAACACCTTTGAGAAAGGCAAAGACATCTACTTCAATTCATAATAATATAGAATCATAAGAGCATAGGTTTAGAGCAGCAAGTCTTTCTTGAGAGTAGGTTTTGACAATCAAGAAAGCAGTAGAGCAACTGGCCATCTGGGAAGGAAGGATGCAATAGGCAGGAAGATCATAGCATCACAGATGGAAAGGACCTCAGAGAACTTCTAGTCTAGCCTCTTCAATTTACAGATGAAGACTATAGCTCAAAGTAGTCAAGGGACTCACTTTAGGTCACACAGCTAGCAAATAACAGATCCAGGATTCAAAGGCTGAGCCTCTGACTTCAAAGTCAATACTCTCCCCTGCAAGAAGAGGAGGCACCAAAAATAATCATTGTCTGTTTCATAATTTTGCAAAGGAGTAGACTTGTTTCTTTATACCTTACCTCTCTGGTCCTCATGGATCAAACGAGAAACAATAACATGGTGTTTGCCACTTACATTCTGGTTGTGTTGAGAAGACTCATAGGCTCGTGGTTATAAAATGCTTTGAAATCCCTCCAGCAAAAGTCAGATCCCATAATTAGTGCAGCAAAAGCCCTTGGGTCATTCATTAGGTCCAATCTCACCATGGTCTGTGCCTTTCCATATCTCAGAATATAGTTCTTCCATTTCTGAGCTTCCCACAATACAGGAAGAGCACAATTATGTGTATTTTTAGGCTGACTCATTTTTTTCTGATGTTAAAGATCAGCAGTTAAGCCAATTAGGCAGATCTTTTTGATGTCTTTGATTTATCTCAACATTGGCATCTCTGCACCACTTTTTTTTTCAAAATAAACTCCCCACCAGTGGGGGGAGTGGAGGGAACTATGTTCCTATCCTCTGTTTCTATCTAGTTTCGGGTAATTGCTCACCATCTGGATGTTTCTCCTTTGAGGAGCACTTAGGTGTGAGGACACTTGGTTGACTGGTGAGTCACTCCAAACTCCCTCCTCTTGGAATCTGCTATACTAGCCATCTGAAGAGATGAAGCTGATGATGAGCTCTCAATGTAAGGATGATTTAAAGAGTGCCAAAGCACCAAAACCATATCTCCTCTTCACCAGCCCACCCTATCGCCAAATTACTGGAATTGAAATTTCTGCCATTAAAGTTCTTTCAGTGAAGGCAATGATTTCCTAGGCCTCTTATTAAGATATAAATCATATTAGCTGGGAGTAGTCACACATTAAACTATTAACACCTAACCTCAGATCAATTTAACAGATTAGGTGGCATGAGAGAAAAGGCCTAGAGGAATGGACATGGGGATGGTTCCATTTTGGTGGGGAGAGGACTGTCCAGTATATGCAACTCTGCCAGGGAAAAAGAAAAATAAGTCGAGCCAGGGTTCTGCACTCAGAAGTTTCTGGATAGGACAGCAAAAGGGAAGCAGGTAAAGGCTTAGGTGCTCTTGGAAAGGAGTCTATTGATGACAGACTAGGCCTTGCTCTCATTTTGCCTAGTGTGAACCCTTCTTTACCTCTCTTTTACATTCAAATTATAGAATGCAATGGTTGAATAGAATGACTTATATGAAATGATGATGAATGAAATGAGCAGAAGCAAGAGAACATTGTACACAGTAACAGCCACTTTGTGCTATGACTGACTTTGATAGGCATAGCTTTTCTCAGCAATGCAAGAATCTAAGACAACTCCAAAAGTCTCAGAACGGAAAAGGCTATCCTCATCCAGAGAAAAAACTATGGAGTCTGAATGCAGATGGAAGCATGCTACTTGCTCTCCTTTTCTTTTGTTATTTTGTTTCTTCTTTCTCATGGTTCCTCCCATTGGTTCTAATTCTTCTTTACATCATGACTAATGTGAAAATATGCTTAATATGAATGTATAAGTAGAGCCTACATCAGATTGCATGCCATCTTTGGGAGGGAGGAGGAGAAAGAGGGGGAGAAAATTTTAAACTCAAAATCTTATGAAGGTGAATGTTGAAAACTAAAAGTGAATTAATTAATTATAAAAAAAAAAAGAATGCAATGGTTGAGACTCCCATCATTTGAAAAGGTAGGACAGAGATTATTAGGCCCAAATGCTGTCATTTGTTGTCTAACCAAGTATTGCCAAAACCACCAAATGAACACTGGCCTTGGGGGAGAAGGAAAAAGGATAGTATATGTCACTCAATTGCAAACGGACAGTGGTACTCTGATAGAATGTGTCTATGACCTGTAATATTAACGTCCTTCTCAAAGTGTTTTTTTATAATGGAGCTTGTCGTTTTGTCTATGCTCACAGCTGAGGGTGTCACAAGGTGCTCTGCCGCAGAGGACAGCCACTCCAACAGTGCAGCAGGAAACTCTCATCATACTCAGAAGGGACTGCTGCAAACAGTGATTGCTATCAGCATGTGCGGATGTGTCTAGAAAACAAACAATAGTTCTTTCCAGGCATGAAAAGAATGTCTTCAAGTTTGTAGTAACAGCCACCCCTTGCAGAGCATATGACTTTCCATCATTTCAGCTCAGTTCAACAAACTTTTTTTTTAAATGTTAAACATTAAGTACTTAACAATAATAATTGTTCACATTTATACAGCTCTTTATGGTTTACAAAATGCTTTGCATTCCCTTATCTCACTAAACTCTCACAAGAACCTTGCATGGGAGATCATGCATGGTATTTTACTTGGCTTAGGCTCAGGCTTGTGATATTATCTGTGTAGGAAATAACTGGTGTGAAAATTCCATCAACCAATATAAATTGACAGTTCAAAGTCTTAGAGGGTTGCCTGGGACCTAGACAGTTAAGTGATTTGCCCGTGATCACATAGTCAGTGTTTGTCAAAGGCAGATAAGACTTTAAGTCAAGCTTTCTTGACTCCAAAACCAACTCTCTTTATCCATTATTATTACTCTTGATTAATAAATTAAGAAGTTGACATGTTGAGAAGTAAAGTGACTTGCCCAAGGTCACTTAGAGAATAAATAGAAAGATGAGGCTGAGTCAGGATGGCATATTAGCAGGAAGAAGTGCAGTCTCACTCCCCCACCAGACCTCCTCCACAAAGATCTGAAAAACATACCAGAAATTTTTTTAAAAGTCGTACTAGGCCATTTTTCCAGCCAAGGAGGCTTAGGGAGACAGACCAAGAGATCTACAGACACAGGGGACAGAGTCTGGCCAGGAGGATGCTAAATGAGAAGCGTTACAGTACCCAGGGAAAAAAAGAGAGCCAAGACTGGCACCAGGGCAAGAAGAGATCTCAGAACTAACACAGGATGCAATATCAGATACCATCTAGCAGCACTGTTACCCGCTATGTATGTTGAAGTGAGAGGAAATCTGCACATAGGAGAGGTGGAGAAGTGTTTTCAATAGAGGCCCTATGGGTGTACTAGCTGAGCACGAAACAAGTTCAAAAGTAAATAGTAACTGTGCCACTCTGATCCCTGGAGCAGAGCAGAGACCCAGTTCCGATCTCCAGCTGAGGGTGAAAGCCCGACGTGGAATTGCCAGGGCAAGGGTCCCAGATCAAAGAAGAATGATCTAATTCAGTTGCTCTGAACCTGTAGAACCTCCTCAAAGACAGACAGTGGTTGAGTACAGCAGCAGTCTACTGAAACTCTCAACCAAGGAAGTCAAGAGACTCAAATCTGGTTGAGGAACTGGCAGAGCTCAGACCAGGAGAGCAACGAGCAGGTTTCACCTAGGATCACATCACTTGGGAAGCATTGAAAGCCAGCCTGAATTGTGAAAATAGCAGAAGCTATTTTAATTTAATTTCAGTTAAGAGGGCAGAAGCTCGGGCCAATCATTCCCTGCCCTCCTCAACCCCTCTGCGCTGCCCCCCTACTCCACCCCACCCCTCCTCCCACAGAAATACACAAAACCCAGCATTGACATAAAATCCAAAGACAAGAAGTAGGCTCGAAGAGTAAGCAAACAAACAAACAGAAGAAAAATAATCTCAACATCCAGAGCTATTATGGTGACAAGAAAATTCAAGATACAAACCCAGAAGAAAGGATTAACTCAAAAACATTTACAAGCAATGCTTCAAAGGGGAAAAAAATGTAACTTGAACACAAGTCCAATTAGAATTCCTGCAAGGGTTAAAGCAAACATTTAAAAAAGAGAGAGCTGGAAATGATTTTTAAAATGAAATGAGAGCAGTAGAGGAAAAATATGGGAAAATAAACGAGTTATGGAAGATAGATATAAAAAGAGAATTAACAGCTTGGTACAGGAAGCACAAAACTTTATCTAAAATAATAATGATAATAATAACTCCCTGAAAAATTAGAATAGAGCAAATAGAAGTTAATGACTCCATGAGACATCAAGAAACTTTTTCTTTAAGTCAAAAAACTGGGAGGAAAAAATAGATGATAATGTAAGATTAGCGTAATAGCAAAATCAACTGACCTGGAAAACAGATTAAAAAGAGACAATTTAAGGATGATTTGGACTACCTGAAAACCACAACAAAAATAAATAAATAAATAAATAAACATGGACATCAGTTTCAAGAAATCAAAAAGAAAACTGTTCAGATCTCTTAGAAATAAAGACAAAGTAGCAATTGAAAGAATCCACTAGTTACCTCTGAGCAAATAGAAAAGCCCAAAGCTGAACCCAGGTTCCTCAACTCCAAAGTCTACAGCTGTTTTTCTTTTCTGTTTCTTTTTTTTTTTCCCTACTTCATGTTGTTCAGTCATTTTCAGTCATGTCTAATTTTTCATGACCCTTTTGGGGAGTTTTCTTGGCAAAGATACTGAAATCGTTTGGTATTTCCCTCTCCAGATCATTTTACAGCTGAGAAACTGGAGCAAACAGGGTTAAGTGACTTGCCCAGGGTCCCACAGTAAGTGTTTGAGGTCAGATTTGAACTCAGGTCCTCTTGATTCCAGGGCCAGCACTTCATCCATTGTGCCACCTAGCTACCCTTATATTTCATATCATGTGCAAAACATCGTGTGAGGTGCTGGGAGACAAAGATCTGTATCTCTATCCCTGGTCTCTCTCTTTAGCTCTAGTCCTGTATTTTCCGTTAAAGCTACCTACCTGGATGTGTAAGGGACAGGACTTTAACTCAGATCTTCCTGACCCCAAGTCCAACACTCTATGCAGAACATCACACTCCTTCTCCAACAGCCTCAGCTTGGGGTCCTTCAATTTGATTTTTCCCCTTACATCTATCTTCACTTTTTCAAATACTGAATTCTAGGCATGAATGAGAAAGCTCTATAACAGGCCATTGATACTTTATTCCTTCTGTATTCAGAAGCAATCATTGCAAAATCTTAAGAACTAAACTTCCAGTCAAGATCCGGACCAGGCCACCAAGATCCTACATACCTACTCAAAAAAAAAAAAAAATACCCTCAAGTTCTCACCAGGCTGAATAATGATCAAGAAATCTAATTAGAAATGGCAAAAAGTGACTTTTTTACTCCAGAACTTCACAAGAGGTCATCCAGCAGCCCAAGGGAAATAGGACAGGGGGCTTGTCAGGAAAACCAGATGGCCAAGATCACATGGATCCTGCAAGCCTCTGTATCCGAGGAAAAAAGAGGGAAGGGCTCCCCTGAGGAAGCCTTGGAATCATTAGAAAATCACAGGTTAGATAGAGACCCTGGAAGTACCAATTAGTAATTGCAAGCCAATACAATGCTCAGACAGGTAGAGCCAAGGCCAAGGGATTCTAAGTCCCTAATGCTGTGTCCTAACATGCCAGAGAGGGTCTAGAAATCTAGAAATCAGAACCTCAAAAATTCATGGTAAAGGAGTGCTCTAAGCCCAGAAGGTAGGAGTCAGTGCAAGAACCCATGAAATTCAGCACTTTATAAACATTAAATTGCTAAACAAATGTCACTTTTATTCCTTTTTTCTCTCAGTTGAAGGGTGTTTAAACCCAGTAAAATGTGAATGCAATCCAGAAAGTGAAGGGAACCACATTTTAGAGGGGAAAAATTATTTGCTTGAGGAGACAGACAGAAAAAAACACACTTTTCCTAAGCTCAGTCAATAAACATTTATAAAACATCTAGTGTTTTCATGGACCATTTGCTATGTACTGGGAATACAAAGAAAGGCAAAAAGTCCCACCTCTCAAGGAACTCACATGAAAACATCTATGAACAAGCAAGCCATATACATGATAAATGGGAGATAATCAACAAAGGGAAAGCACCAGAGTTAAGGGGGATCAGGAAAGGCTTCCTATTGAAGGTCTGATTTTAGCTGCTACTTGAAGGGAGACAGAGAAGGTTGGAAGTAGAGATGAGGAGGGAGAGAATTACAGATGTGAAGGACAACCAGTGAAAATGCCAAGAGTTGGGAGATGGAGTGTCTTGTTTGAAGAATAGCAAGGAAGCCAGTGTCACTGGGTCAAAGAGCATACGGGATCGAGTAAGATGTAAGAAAGCAATTAGGTGGCTCAATGGGTAAAGTAATAGCCTACAGTCAGGAAGACCTGAGTTCAAATCTTGCCTTAGACACTTAGTAGCTGTATGACCCTGGGCAAGTCACTCTGTTTGCCTCAATCCACTGGAGAAGGAAATGGCAAACCACTCCACTATCTTTGGCAAGAAAACTCCATGGACAATATTGGTGCGCTATGGTCCCTAGCGCCACAAAGAGTTGGACACGACTGAATGACTGAACAACAACACGTGAGAGATAATCTCTCAGAAGCGAAGCCTCCTCAGGGGTCAATGGTTCTTGTTAATATTTCTTGATTGTTGCTTTCAAAACCCTCCCCCGCTCAGACCCTGTTTTTAAGCACATAACAGAAAGAATAAGCCCTGCCCCCAACCTGAACTGCTTGCCCTGGCAAAAACTTCCCGTCTTTTCTTGTCTCTGGGCAAACTTGTGTAACTAACTACCTTTGTTCTAGATTTCTGTGAAAGAATTGTGCCCCCTGAAAGCCAGTGGGACTAGGGGAAAGGGGTTAGGGAGGAGGAACTCGAGTTAGGGTATAAATAAGCCTTGGTTTCTATAGCGAATTCGTACTCTCCTGGCCAGAAATGGCGACTAAGAGGGTATCCTTTCTCACGAGAAAGCAATAAACTCCTTTCTACTTTCGAAGTATCTAAGTCTTTGTTTTTATTTTTGAGTAAGTGGTCTCTGTCCCACACAAACACAAGGTATAAGAAGACTGGCAAGGTAGGAGGGGTCTAGATTATAAATAGTTTCGAACACCAAAAAGAGACTTCTTTTGAACAAAAGTAGGTCGTGCTAGAGGAAGAAAGAGCAGTAGTCCAGGTATGAGAAGACCACAACTGAATTGGGATATAAAGAAAAGGACAAATAATAGAGAATCACAGACTCCTGGCATGCTGTAACTGGAAGAGACCTAGAGACTTTAATCTCCTCATTTTACAGATGAGGGAACAAGGTCAAGAAGTGAGATGACTTGTCCCACCTGATCTCATAGTTCAATCAATTAGCAATGATGTGGCATAAGAAGTTGCAATAAGGTGAACTGGAAGAGATAAGAAGAGTTAGAAGTCAAAAGTGATTCTGATTCAGTCCCCAGGAGATCAGGAAGTAATCAGTGCCTTGCACAGTGATAAGAAAGTCCGTGAGGTTGAAGGCCCCAGGAGGAAATTGTGAGTGTTCAGCCAGAGGCAACAATCCTTTCAGATACACAAACACTGAGAGATGAAGAAACAGAATGAGAGTGCAAGTAGAAAGAGGAATTCAGAAAGGAGTTTAATATAAATGATAACCAGTCATTATGGTCAGTAGGATTGCCCACACAGACGGAAGGAGGCAGAATGAAATGGGAAAGAAGGCAAAGAAAATGAGGATTCCCAGGGTCAGGGAGCAGGGTAAAAAGGGAAGGGATATGGGAGGCATCAAAAGACTGGTTGAAGAGCAAAGATTAAAAAGAATAGAAGGCATAAATCGGAAATGGGAAGGGGAAAGCAAGAGATGACCTGCAGGGCTAAAAGAAGCTACAAAGTTGTTTTTTCACTCTAGTCTTCATATAATCATTGGAAATTTGAGGCACTGGGCAGAGATGGAAGCCAGGTAAGGAATGACAGGGGAAGAGTTAGCAGAAATGAAGGGGGCAGAAAACAAAAAGCCAAAATACTTAAGGAGATTGGGAGTAAAGGATCTAGGAAAATGGGATAAAATGGCAACTCACAACTGAGTTATGAATTAATTGATCACTCTCTTCAGCAGCATTTATGAGAAGGAAAAATAAAATCTGAATTTAGGATTGCTTTCCTCATATTCCAATCAATAGCAACTTCCTCTTCACAATGAGACTTTAAACAATTACAGAAACATTTCAGTTTCTAGCTAATGGACCTAACAATGATTATGATTTCAGAAAAGTCACTTCATCCAATTGTAGGCATACCAGCAAAAAGGAAGGAGGTGGGGGGAGGAAGAAAAGCCATCACTATGGTTTTGAGTCACTGTGAAAATTATACCCTTTATCTGATAATCCTTTAAAGACTTTGGTTTTCTTTCATTTGGAATAAGAATGTTCTGGTCTAAAAACAATGGATGCTTCTGGGCTGGGGCATCTGGGAACCAGGGAGGGGGAGCCTCCATATTCTCTGATGGCTCTGAACATAGCCCAAACTCTTAGTAAAGGTTCCTACACCTCCTTTCCTTACCTCAGTACTGGGAATGGTACCTTTCCCCACTCTGAAGAACAAGAACATGCCTAGAATATAAGTATATGTTTCTAATATAAGAAGGAACTATCACAGACATCACTACCATTCTTTGGCATTGAGAGGAAAAGTGCCATTCTTTGCAGACCACAAGTATTTGGTAAAACCACAGAGCCAAAAACTCATAGAATGTTAGTTTAAAGATGATCTGGTGTAAGCTTAATAATTTGAAGATCAAGAGTCTAGAAATGTTTCAATTTGTCCAAGCTCAAGTTGCTAGCTAGCAGCAACTCACATAGATTCCTAGAGTTGGAAGGGATCTCAGAGGACAAGAAGTCTGACCCGTCAAATAAGAATCCCTTCTGGAAGATAGTCCATTTCACTTTGGGTTGCTTTCTAATGTTTAAGAAGTGTTTCCTTACATCAAGCTTAAATCTAACTCTCTGTAACTTCTATTCATTGCCCCTAGGTTCTGACCTCCAGGACCAGGCAGAAGAGACCTTATTCTCCTTCCACACGACAACCCTCAAAATATTGAAACCAGGCATCATGTCTACTTTCAGGCATAACTTTTGCCAGTCAAACATCCAAAGCTTGTAAAAATGAACCTTGTAAGGCATGATTTTAAGTCCCTTCACCATCCTGGTTGCCTTCATCTGAATGTATCCCAGTTGTTCCTAAAATGGGGCACCCACAATTGAACACAGGCTTCTAGATGTGCTCTAATGAAGGCAGAATACCACAGGGCTATCAGCTCCTTTGTCATGGGCATCATGCCTATATTAATACAACCTAAAACCTCTCTAAGATCACTTGTCTCATAAGACTAGAAACCTGTTTGCCTAATCATTCTTGAACCTGAGGTCCATATACCTCAAAAAAGTATTTAAGGTTTTCTTTAGAAGAAAGGAGCCTGAGTGTTTCCCTAACTGCGACTATAATTGATTCAATTCAATAAACATTGTTTAAACATAATTCCATTGTATAACTAGAGCTCAGGAGAGACTGTAGGACTATTAATGTATGTTTAGGAGCCATCTGCTTAGGCTGGTTTAAGTTCCTCAAGGACAAAGACTGACTTATTTTGGTTAAGGCGCTTAATCAATGCTTATTGAAAAAATGAATAAATAAATGTTTAGATGAACCTATGGTAATGAATGGCATCATCAAGGGAAAAAACTAGGGGGCGGGGGGGGGGAAGTGCAGAGGCATAGCCCTAAACTTGAAATCAGCCATGAAATAAAAATAGGTTAAACTCACTGCTTCAGGCTAGACCTGACGAGGAACTATACCTCAGTAAGGAAATTATGGATCTGAGGTCAGGCTTTAGTTCCATGCCCTACAAACCTCAAAGGTAAGCTTATTCAGTGTCAATGACGTCCTGAAAATAATATCGTGCTACCAAAATTAGAATGCACGTTATGCCATTTTAAAATGTAATGAGAAAAAAAAAAGTGGTAGCTAGATTGTACAATGAATAGGTAAAGTGCTAGGCCTGGAATCAGGAAGACTTGAGCTCAAATCCAGCCTCAGACAATTACTTGTTTTGTGGTTCTGGACAAGCCTCTTAACCTCTCTCTGTCTTGCTCAATTTCTTCATCTGTAAAATAGGGGTAATAACAGCATCTACCTTCTTTTTTTTGTTGTTTGTTTTTTGTTTTTCAACATTCAATTTTGTAAGATTTTGAGTACCAGATTTTTCTCTCTTCCTCCCTCCCCTCCCCACTCCCTAAGACAGCAAGCAATCTGATGTGGGTTATACATGTACAATCATATTAAACATATTTCCACATTAGCCATGTTGTGAAAGAAGAATCAGAACAAAAGGAAAAACCAACCATGAGAAAGAAAAAACAAAAAACAAAAAGAAGTGAAAATAGTATGCTTCAATCTTCATTCAGACTCCATAGTTCTTTCTCTGGATGTGGATAGCATTTTTCATCATGAGTCTTTTAGAATTGCCTTAGATCATTGCATTGCTGAAAAGAGCTAAGTCTATCATAGTTGATCATCCCACAATGTTTCTGTTAACGCATACAATGTTTTCCCAGTTCTGCTCACTTCACTCAGCATCAGTTCATACAAGTTTTTCTAGGTTTTTCTGAAGTCTGCTTGCTCATTATTTCTTAAAGCACAATAATATTCCCTTACATTCACAATACCACAACTTGTTCAGCCATTCCCCAATTGATGGACATCTTCTCAATTTCCAATTCTTTGCCACCACAAAAAGAGCTGCTATAAATATTTTTCCACATATTGGTCCTTTTCGCCTTTTGAAAAGATCTCTTTAGGATACAGACCTAATAGTGGTATTGCTGGATCGAAGGTATGCAGTTTTATAGTCCTTTGGGCACAGTTCCAAATTGCTCTCCAGAATGTTTGGATCATTTCACAATTCCACCAACAATGCATTGGTGTTCCAATTTTCCCACATCTCCAACTTTTATCATTTTCTTTTTCTGTCATCTTAATGTTAGCTAGACATCGCATTCTCTTCCCAGTAGGAGAAACCACTGGAGATATGAAAGTAATAGCAAAGGGTAGTCTGCTAAATGTGGAAAGAGCAAGGAAAGAGTTCAAAGGGGGTTGGACTAAGGTCCTTTTGAGGTTTAATATTATATGCTTCTGTGATTTAAATTGTGCAGATGTCAGATATTGGTGGTTAATATGCAATCCACCCTCTAAAAATATGTGATCATCTCAAATATTTGTAGTTAAGTCTGCCTTTCTGTAGATTATCCAGCCCCTTCTACTTTTCTCCCCTTCCTTCTTTGCCACACTTCTGATATATTTCCCTTCTCTCTTGTACTTTGGAGAATAAGTTTTTAAAAGGAAGTGTTGGTGTAAACCTTAACTGTACCCCAAAAGTATGTGTTTTGGGCATTTCAGCCCAGGGCCTGACCTCTCAGCTTGTCATACAGTAAACATTCAACAACAAAAAGTCTCCATTAATTTTGAGCAGATGTGCAAGGTACTAATTGATCAAAGATGAATGAGGCAAATTCTTGTCCTGCTTACATTTTAATATCTCAAATATACTTTAAATATACATATATGATTTAATCAAATTAATAGTCAGGGATACTGAAATGACTTTAAACATGCATTGACACGTTCAACTAAACTGCCTTCACAGAAAAGACAAATACTGATATTAATATGATGTAGGAGAATGGCAATAATTAGGTTTGGATAATTTTATGGATTAAAACTAATTGCCATTGAACTATAAGCCACATTTATGCATTGTGAATTTTACTAAATTAATTGCTTACTTAATTATATAATATAATATTCAAATGCCTTCATTATCACTTATTATTTGGCTAGACTGGTTCATTCGACATGTGGCTAAATTCTCCTTTTAATTACACTGCTTTCAATAATCCCAAACTGCTCAGCAGTGATTCAAAAGCACACCCTTTTAATACCAGCATTCTCCAAGTGAGCTTGCTGCAAAGAGTGGGTTACCATTACTGAAAAATTAAAATGACAGATCAAAGTGATAGTGAAAAAAATTGACATGACTAGACTGCAGTGCATTAGCAACAACTTGAATACAAAGTAATCATTGAGAATGATTAGGAAGAAAGATATGAAAGAAAGAATGATAGGAAGAAAGGCATATGGACAAGTCTTAGAGCAAGATTGATGGACAGTCCAAAGTGTAGCCTGGTAATTTTACTATGTCCATTGCGTGCTACATCTTTTTCTTGTTGTTATTCTTTCTTCTGTCTTCATACTAGTTTTGATATTTTTTCTAGCAAATTGGTGTTTTGACTGAACATAAACAACTGATTCAGCAATGCCTCCCATATCAGTGATGAGGTTTTCCTGTCTTTGAAACGTAAGCAATTTCATTTTTGTGATGATATTCAGTGCTCATTATGTTCAGCACTTCCCAATTCTTTTCTTAAAGGAGTCCATGATGTAGAGGTGTGAGGTTTCTATGTGCTTTACATGTCTTTGGCTTCTCACATTCTTTTTCCTGACCCCCATTTTATTTGTAAAATGAATCCATCATAGACCAGAGTCTTATGATGATTAGAAAGGATAGAGAGGTTTTAATCTATAACGGCAGAGGGATTGTCCAATCTGATGTAGTCATGGAGAAGTCAAAGTATCAAAGTAAATTACAGTGATTTCCTTTTTGTGTGGTATAAAGAACAGCTAGGATTTGACAGTCAACTCATGAAAGGCAAGTCTTGGTTGTACACAACCACCTCAAGTCCCATTATAAGTTATGTATTCTGAAGGTAAAGATTGAATTATAACCCTACTACTTAGAAAGATAGTTTTATGAGCCTTGCAACTGACAATGAAGCCTGTCTCCTTATCTACACACAAGCTATACCCCATACCTAGAATTTTCTCCTATTTCAGGGAAGAGAATTCACTTCTTAATACCCCTTTGTTGCTGTTCAGTCATTTCAGATGTGTCCAACTGTTCATGACCCCATTTGGGGTTTTCTTGGCAAAGATACTGGAATGGTTTGCCATTTCCTTCTCCAGCTACAAATGAGGGAACTGAGGCAAATGGGGTTAAGTGACTTGCTCAGGGTCACACAGCTAAGAAGTTTCTGAGGATGGATTTGAACTCAGGTCTTCCTGACTCCAGGTCCAGTGCTCTATACACTGCACTACCTAGTTGCCTGGAACATAGCACTGCTTATTAATGCTTGAATTCAATTGAATTAGAAAGAAAGGACACTGGGAAAGAAACATCTCAGCTATGTGAATGTGAATGGTTGGGTAATCTCCTCAGCCCAGCTTCACACATGATAGGAGTCTCTAAGCACATACCCCCTTCCTCCACTCACAGTTCACCAACTACCCCTTAACTCTTACCTTATGGTTCCTCAGATCAGAATGACCTGTGATCTATTGAAGCTATCTTCTCTTAAGCATTATGCTACAGAAGAGACACATCTGATCCCCAAATCAAAAACAAAAGGCACAGTCCTTATATAAGGATTTTATAAAGGACCTGTGTAAAGTCATTTTTGTAACACCGGAATTCTCTCTCTCTTTTTTTTAATAGAATGTAAGTAGACTCACAAATTCCTAGATGAAACAATGATCCTTAGTCCTTGCATATGCATCATAGATTAATTTATACCAGCATCACAAGACCAGTAAATTTGCTCAACCAAGAAACTGTTAACTAGCCTAGCAGCCAGACTTTGTCTAGACAAATGAAAATCAAAAAAAAAAAACCCACAAATGATGGTTATCTGCTCAAATACCTTTTATCCACAAAATAGAAATAATAACCCCCATCATCACTGTCATCTTCATCATCAATTAGTCTTACTGAGAGCCTTCCTATGGATATGACATCACACATCAAAATTAATGAGAATAGGCTTATGAATCAGTCCAGCTGGTGCTTCATAAATGCAGGATAATATTACAATGCCCTGGAGTCAGGAGGACCTGTGTTCAAACCTGGCCTCAGAAACTTACCAGCCATGTGACCCTGGGCAAGTCACTTAACCCCAATTACCTCCAAAAAAAAAGATACCATTACAGTAGCAGAAAAAAAAAAAAGGTTTGCTTGGGTTGTTGTAGTTTTGGTTCAATTTAGTTTTTGGTCTTTTTGGCCCAGGTCTATGATTTCATTGGTATGAGGATCTCCCTCTGCCAATGTATTTCAGCACCTTCTCTGCCACATATAGTCTTGGAAAGCTACCTGGAGCACTAAGAAATTAAGAGACTTGCCAGGGTCTCAGACTGTAAATATCAGAGGTAGAATTTGAATCCAAGTCTTCCTGATTTTGAGGCCTGCTTTCTGTCTACTATGGCTTAAAAAGGGGGGAAACATAAAATCTTTTCACTCAGCTGAAACTGCTCTCTCCAAAGTTAACAGTGATCTCTTAATAGATCACTATAGATCTGCTAATAAATCAAAATAGAGCCATGATCTTTTCTCTTTCCTGATATTTCTTGACCCCTCTTGAGCATTTGATACATTGGTCACCTCCTCCTAGATTTCCACTGTCCACCCAGTTTGAATGACTCTGCTCTTTCTTGGTCTACTTCTTACTTGTATGATGACTTCTCAGTTTCTTTTGGCTCTTCATCCTATCAAAACCCCTAATTATGTGTTTTCCCCCAAGGTTCTATCCTGAGTCCCCTCCTCTTCTCTCTCTTCATTCTCTCATTTGATGACCTCATCAATTCCCGTGTGTTTAATCACTTCATGAAAATGACTCTCAGATCGATATATCCAGCCTCAGTCTCCCTCCTGAGCTCTAGTCCCATTTACTGCCAATTCAAACTAGATGTCCAAAGACATATCCATCATAAAATACCCAAAACAAAACTCATCTTTCCTCCAAAATCTACCTTTCTTCTGAATTTGTCTATTTTCCTTGACAGCTCTACCAAACATAAAGTTCCCTTTCTAGGTTTACAACCTTGGTGTTATCCTAATCCTTGACACTCTTCCTCATGCCACAAATCTTGCCATTTCTACTTCCCAACAACTCTCCCATCCATCCTCTTCTCATTACTCCCAGAGCCACCACCTTGGTTCTTACCCTCATAACCTGGACCGTTTCAATGGCCTCCTTCTTGAGCTCCTTGTCTTGCAACTTGAACCCTCCATATAACAGCCATTGAATTTTCTTTAGCTTCAGATTGGACCATGTCCCTTCCCTACTCAATAAACTCTAGTGGCTTCCTATTTGCTCTAGGAAGAAATATAAATTGCTCTTCTGCTTCACTTTTAAGACTCTCTACAAACTAGCTTTAGCCTACTTTTTCCAGCCTTATTTTACTTTACTTCTCATCCCATACAACAGGCTGAAGATGCAGTGAATAGGGCACTGGGTTGAAATCAGGAAAGCCTAAGTTTAAATCTAGTACTAGATACTTGCTTACTGTGGGACTCTGGGCAAATCACTTAGATTCTATTTGCCTCAATTTCCTCAACTGTAAAATAGGGATGATAATAGCACCTGCCTCCCCCAGAGTATTGTGAGGATCAAAGGAGACAATGCCTGTAAAAGTACTTAGAGCAGTAGCTGGCACATAATAGGTGGTAAATAAACATATATTTCACCGTCCCCTTCCCCATACACTGTGGTTTAGCCAATTTGACCTTCTTTCTATCTCTCACACAGAGCACACCATCTCCCACCTCTGCACGTTTGCACTGGTGATGTCCCCTGCCTGGCGTTGTTCTTCTTCCTCACCTCTCCCTCATAGGTAAAATCCTTCTTTTCCTTCAAGAGCTGGCTGAAATGTTCCTCCTTCATCAAGCCTTTCCTGATTTCCCAGCCGCTAGTTTTCTTCTTGACTAAACTATGCTTTATTTATTTTCTCTTACTTTTGTATATGCTTATGGGTATATGTGTTGTTTCCCCTGATAGAGTGAACACGGGGAATGCTTCACTTTTGTCTTTAGATCCCCAGTACCTAGTATGGCACCTGGCATGTAGGAAGTACTTGATCAACGCTCATTGAATGACTAAGTGATGTCATTTATTTCTGCGTCACCTGTCTGACACACACTGCTTCTGTGAATCTGGACAAGTCATCTAATGTGTCAGCACCCGAGGACATTCTCTAAAACTGTAAGTTTCAGAGCAGGTCTGAATGATAGAGAAGCCAGCTAGACAAAGTGGTTAGAATGCTGGACCTGGAATTCTGAGTTCAAATATGTCCTCAGACACCAACTTTGTGATCCCGGACAAGTCACTTATCTTCTGTCTGACTCAGTTTTCTCATTAGTAAAATGGGGATACTGATGCACTTACCTCCCAGAGTTGTACTGTTGTGTGAATAAAATAAGTTAATATTTGTAAAGTGCTTTGGAAACATTAAAGTTAATATATATGCATACATATACATAAGGCAACTAGGTGATATAGTAGATAGAACACCTGGCCTGGAGTCAGAAAGACTGAACTCTAATCCAGTCTCAGACATTTGCTAGTTATGTAACCCTAGGCAAGTCACTTAACCCTGTTGGTCTCATTTTCTTCATCTGTAAAGTGAGCTGGAGGAGGAAATGGCAAATTGCTCCTGTATCTTTACCAAGAAAACATCAAATGGGACCACCAAGTCAGATATGACTGAAATAACAACAACAACATAGATATACATACATACATATAGTATCTGTATCTATATATACACATATATAATATATATTCATTTGATGTTTACAAAGCATTTTATATACAATGTATATTCACTTTATACATAAAAGAAAGGATGGAAGGAAGAAAGGGAGGGAGGGAAGAAAGAAAGAAAGAAAGAAAGAAAGAAAGAAAGAAAGAAAGAAAGAAAAAGAAAGAAAGAAAGAAAGAAAGAAAGAAAAGAAAGGAAGAGAAGGAAGGAAGGAAGGAAGGAAGGAAGGAAGGAAAGAAAAGAAGAAAGAAAGAAAGAAAGAAAGAAAGAAAGAAGAAAGAAAGAAAGAAAGAAAGAAAAAGAAAGAAAGAAAGAAAGAGAAAGAAAGAAAGAAAGAAAGAAAGAAAGAAAGAAAGAAAGAAAGAAAGAAAGAAAGAAAGAAAGAAAGAAAGAAAGAAAGAAAGAAAAGGAGGTACCCAGGAGGTAGATGTGAGGAAGAGGAGTCCCCTTCTCACTGCTACATCTCATACAAAGACTCCTTCAGACTATACATAATCTTTTCTTCCCATTCAATGCTGTCCTTAGTGTTGATTCTAACCTGATAATTCCTAGATCAAAACTTTGTGGGTAGGAAGGTGAATACACAAACTGATATGGAGGCTGGAGAGACATTCCTGCTGGTCAGGTTACTGTACCGTGTTTATCAACTTCCTTAGTTCCAAAGATTTACTTATTGCTGTGTACTCTCTTACCTGGCATATTTTGCTTCGAAATATATTCCCCTGACCACTTACAGAGGCTAGAAGTAAACTTTAATGATCATTTTCAGAATCCTAATTTTTTTCCTGTTTTTATTCAGATGATGACTTGTAGCCTTCCACTTCCCTCTTCTGGGACCTCTATGATTGTCTGTATCTTTGGTGAATAGTGATGGATGTTTCTATGATGTTTATTTTCACACACACACACACACACCACACACACACACACACACACACACCTATTGCTTAGCACCCTTTATTTTATACCTGTTTGTTTACTCCAGTCTTGTTCTTTATTAATTGCTAGCAAAGTGCACAAGAGAAGGTATGGGTCCTCAAATTCATCGTTAGGAAAAGTAACTTCTGACAAAGTTCTCATACATATAACTTCTTAGAATTGAATATTTTACACCACAGCCCC
Source organism: Phascolarctos cinereus (assembly GCF_003287225.1). Lineage (NCBI taxonomy): Eukaryota > Metazoa > Chordata > Mammalia > Diprotodontia > Phascolarctidae > Phascolarctos > Phascolarctos cinereus. Next base: position 351,051,501 of record NW_027555847.1, on the reverse strand, counting down.
CTTGCCTTCCTTCCTGTCAACCTGCCCAAATCTTTTTGCAACATACCAGAGTAAAAGGGGAAACTAAACATATACAATTTTCAGAATACTCCTACCATGAAGTATCAACAAATAGCTGGTGATTTTCTCCATGTTAATGCTAACAATGGCTCTATAGTGCTAAATGGTCCCATCTCAAAGTCATGAGTTCTTTCATTTGGGTTAGAAACTGCTTAAAACAACAAAGTAAATGGAATGGTTTGGTCATCATTTCAGTTAGAGAAAAAAATAAGGAAGTGAGATGATTTATGCATGGGCATCAGTCTTTTAAAGCATGTCTCCTGACAAGTAGTGGAATGGTTTCAGATCCCCCTAAAAGGAAGAAGTGGGGTGACTGTCTGCCTTTCACTCACTCCCACTCACCCTAGCTCTGATGTTAAAAAAAAAAAAAAAGAAAAGACTGAGCATTCTATTGAAATTCAAGTCTTATGAAATTCATGTTGATAGGAGCCTGCATTCTCTGGTCAATTTCTCAGAAAACTCTGAAATATGGTCCCCATCAGCATATTTCTTGCTAGATGAATCACCAAAACACTAGGCAACTGCCATCTCTCAAAGCTTCTCCAAGAAAAGGCAATTAACTAGTAATTTTCCTTGATTATCTCACCCATCTACATAATTAAATATTCTTAACATACTTATTTCATAGCATTCCACAAAGCATGAAAACACTGCACCACCTTCTATTAATGATAATATGATTAATTGGCTGCCAGTTTCACATGCTTTGATGTATTCTCAAAATGACTGTCATGTAATACAAGTCTAATGTGAGTTTCCATAAAATGATACTAGGCTCTTTTCCTTTTAGAGATCACTTATCACACAGTGGGTATACCTTGAAAGGTTTAACTCCCTGTAAGGGAAGGGTAAAGAAGTTTATATGAATAAACAAACAACTCAAAGATTTTTTGCAAGTCAGTAACCAGGAGTATTGTGATTTTTTTCATATTTCCCAATATAAAGTTTAGCCTAACCCTGTTAAGACACATAGAAACAAGTTAGGCTCTGTGCCATGACCTCAAACATCCATCTCTGCCTTCTGAAATCCAGCGGTTGTTTTTTTTTTTTTTTCACTTTGAATTCCCTCCTATGACAAAATCTGCCTGGGATACTTGAGTGTCCAAGCAAGTAAATGTTCTGTATCTCAAAGATGATTTCATCAGAGTTGTGTGGTAAAAGGCAACTTCCCCATCCTTATGACAGTTCCCCTCTGCAGGCAGTGAAACACAGGCATAATATATATTTAAAAGGGAATATTTCCAAAACCAGAAGTTTGATTTCCAGCTGATTTTTTTCCTTTTTTGTAGTTTCAACGTAGGCCTGCTCACCTGAGGAACCCTGGAATTAAATGGTAGACGGGACATGAAGATCAACCTTAGAGATTAGGTCACCCATGAGATGATAATATCACAGATGAACATTTCCTTTTTTTCTTTTTTAAAGTACTTTCAAAGCCATGTATCTTTGGACAAGAAACAAACTGGCCTTCAACATAACAATCTTTTTTTGCTGCAGAATTTATCTGAGGCTGATTCCACCTGAAAATCATTGCAACAAAACTTGAGAGGAACACATCAACAAGGATAAAAGGGATAGTGACTGTGATTTCAGTGGTATAGGGGATTCCCAGGAGAGTAAACTCCCTCTACCAAAATAGGTCACCTTCCCTTTCCCTTATAGCCTTAAAAAGTTGCCTAGAGCACTCAAAGTTCATGTGATTTGCCCAGGGTGACACACTCAGAATGTAGCAGAGGCCAAACTTGAAGGTCTTCCGGGCTTTGAGGTCAACTCTCTAACCATAATACAACACTGCCTCTGCTAAATATAAATACTCCTACTGCACCATTTGGCATATGCGTGTCATGGGCTTGTAGTTTTCTTAATCCCTTTTAGAGTCAGGCCAACAAAGACAGACACTTTGAGTACTTAATGTTCAGTATGATGAATTAGCTTTCTAAAATATAACAGCAAGAATAACAACAATAATAATAGCTAACTTTTATTTAGTGTTTTAAAATTTGCAAAGTGCTTATATATATTATCTCACTTGTTAGTAATAATACTCTATTCATATTATATTTTACCTTTAAACTATAGTCTCCAAATTGGGACAAGTGGAAAACTTCTGTTTTGTGAAAAAAAAATGATCACGTAAAGAGAATAAGAACTAATACCAGCGTTAATACATAATAGAAGTATACAAATACAGGAAGATTTTGAGATCTTATCATGATGGAGAAATCTTTGAGTGCAAACTCATCCACCAATACAGATTGCAACCTTCCTATGACTTAGTAGATAAGTTGAAGTGAGTTTCTTGAGAAATATGAAGGGGGATGGGGGGCAGCTAGGTGGCACAGTAGATAGAGCATCAGCCCTGAAGTCAGGAGGACCTGAGTTCAAATCCAGCCTCAGACCAAACACTTGACACTTACTAGCTGTGTGATCCTGGGCAAGTCATTTAACTTCAATTGCTTAAAAATAAAAAAAAATTTAAAAAAAATGAAGGGGAAGCTATTTGCCCAAGTTCAGACAACTATTCAGTTTCAGAGGCTAGATCTGAACCCAGGTCTCCCTGACTTCAAACACAGCACTTTATCCACTACATCAAGCTATCTCTTAACTGTATAACAACAATCTCTACTGAATCTTGTTGTTTTTGGGGGGGTATAATTTAAGCCATAGCATGTTCAACAAATATTTATTAAATGCCTTCTGTGAATGAAACTCTGTAAATAATAACATTTTGGGAGAAAAGTAGGTATGTTGTTTTTGTCATTCAGTCGTGTCCGACTCTTTGTGATCGCATTGGGATTCTTTTCTTGGCAAAGATATCAGAGTGGTTTGGCATTTCCTTCTCCAGCTCATTTTACAGATAAAGAAACGAGGCAAGCAGAGTTAAATGACTTGCCCAGGGTCACACAACTAGTGAGCATCTGAGGCCAGATTTGAACTCAGGTCTTCCTGACTCCAGGCCCAGCACTCTATCTACTGTACTACCTAGCTGTGAGGAAAGTAGAGCAAGTATTATTCCATTCTACAACTAAGTGGTACAGTGGATAGAGTGTTGGGCCTAGAATCAGGAAAACTTGAGTTCGAATCTGGCCCCAGACATACACTAGTTCTATGACCAAGGGCAAGTCACTTAACCCTGTTTGCCTCAGTTTCCTCATCTGTAAAATGAACTAGAGAAGGAAATGGCAAAGCACTCCAATATCTTTGCCAAGAAAACCCTCGATGGGACCATGAAGAGTCAGATACAACAGAAACAACTGAACAGTACAACTAACAAAACTGAGCCTCCGAGAAGCTAAATGATTTGTCTGTAACCATACCTCTAGTATATAGAGGAGCAGAAATCTGAACCCACATAGCCAAGTCTACCACTGTCTACTACCCCACCCTGCTTTCTATATCTGAAGCCATACAATAGCCTTTTTCTCAAGTATGGAAAGAGAAGATGGCCAGTGAAGTCCTTCCAAACTCTTAAATAATATGTTATAATGGGTACAACTGTAATTTCCATTGCTTTTTGTTTCTTTATATTTATATGTATTAATTCTGATACATTTGTATGTGTTTTTGTTGTCTCCTCCATTGGAATATAAGCTCCTTGAGGGGAAGGATTGTTTCATTTATTTTATTGGTATCCCCAGTACCCTGAACAGTGCCTGGCACATAGTAAGTCCTTAATAAATGCTAGTTGATTTATTGAATTTATGGGTAGAGAAACTGAGGTCCAGAAAGACCAATGCAGGACTTGCTCAAGATGATCGATTGATTTTATTGATGGAGAAGTTGAGGCCCAGAGAGACTTAGGGGAAGGTCTTCTCAAGACTTATCCACTGACAGCCAGTCAATGGTAGAACTGAGACTAGAATCCAGGCCTCCTGACCGCTAGGTCACTAAACCATGCTACCTAATTTCTGTTCTACTGACGTGTCCATCCATCATAGTCACCACATCCCCATAGTTTCAGGTGCCAACGTGAAGACTCACATGATCTCTACCTCCAGCTTTCAAAAACCACAGGTCAATTTGCCTCATGTTTCTTTTAAGTTGGTTTCTGGCACAAGAGGGCTAACCAAGCTTGTGCCAAGACTTTTTATTTGCATTATTTTATTTTACTTTAAATTAAGACACACTTTCACAGGCAAGATTACCGTAACATCACTTATCCAAGCAAATCATTTATCTGTGCATTGCATTAACAAAAATTAGGTTATGCCATTCTTTAAATGTGTGCTGCTGATCCTCCCCTGTCATTAGCCATAAACCACCTGGGATTTTCCAGCTCTGCTGTACATCGCTGGCTGCCTCACAAAAATTGAGGTGCTTGGGCACAGTGGAGGACTTATTAATTAAGGCCATGCAGTCATAACACTGGGTACATTCTCTAGAACACTTTGTCTTTAGATAGCAGGTTGGTCTTTTCAAAAACTAACTTGCCATGCTTCTGTGACTCCAAATGGTAGCTGCCCAGTAGGTACATTCATAGCTAATGACAAGGAGCTAACCATCCAAAAGCAAAGTCCCTGCTCCCACGCTTCAGTGTGGTCTGCCTTTTAAAGAGGAAACCATAAAAGAAGATTGCCTAAAAATATACTCTCACATGAGGATGACCACTAGTTGGTTCCCAATCAGAGGCTCCATAAACAGCTCAGATTGCCTTAGAAAAGGCTTTCACATAGATAAAGTATCGTGTCTCCTAGAAAATTCATAGTTCATGGTTCTTTGATGATTATTTTACACCTAGATAGAAAATATATGTTAGTAGCAAGTTAATCAATAAGTATTTGTTAAGTGCTTACTATGGGTGATACACTGTGCTAAATGATGGGGAAAAGAAGAATTTCAAAACCCCTCAGAATGGTGTGTTGCTTTGAGGAAGTGGTTGAGAGAGGGAACATTTTTGTGGTGGAGGGGGTTGAATACATTTCTATAACATATTATTTTAGAATAAGTCAAAAACTTTAAAATAGAATGTTTCTGCCAAGATGGAGGAGTGAAGAAAGAACCCTCTGAAGCTCTCCCAAATCCCCCTCCAAACAACTAGAAAACTTCCTCAGAATTGATCCAGGAGCAGGGAAGCAGCTTACCAGTATGGCAGGAAAGGTCTGCCTCATTGGGGTGGGAGGGGAGTGAGGTCCAAGAACAGCAGCAGCAGCAGCCAGCATCACAGAAGGGAGCCCGAAGCAAGCCACCACACCTGAGGCAATCCATCAGGGAAAACTTCCCCTCCTGAAAACCAGCAGTCCCCTGAGTAAGTGAGCAATCTGTGCAGGGCAGCAATGTCCCATTCCAGCAATCCAACCCCCAGCACTGGCCACCAGTGAGGCCTTGACCCCATTGCTGACCAATGGTAAAGCCTTGTGCTGGGGTTGGCCAACTGTGAGACCCTGACCCTGGGGCCCACTAGCAGAGAGATGCTGTTTCTATAGCACCCCAGCAGCAGGACCTCATTCCTCAGGAGATCAACAACAAAATTACTCCTCCATGCCCTGTTTCCAAAGCAACACAGCAGTAAGGCCCCACCTCTGGAGCAGGCCAGCAGCTAAACCCCATATCCAGGGAAGGCCAATAGGGAGGTCCCACCCCACCCCCAGCATAAGCCAGAAGGTACATCTACCCTCCAGAGAAAGGAAGCAGCTAAGTCCTGAAGACCAGTGAAAGCTGGCAGTAAGACCCAGAGCCCCAGCACAAAAAGCTCTGAACACTGCAGGACCAGAGCCCAACTCTCACATAAAAACACCAAGTCACAAAAAAGGCAGAAAAAAAAATAAGAAAAAAAAAGAGCTTGACTATAAAAAGTTGCCATGGTGATAGGGAGAATCAAAACATAAACTTAGAAGAGGACAATAGTATCAAGATTTCTACATGTGACGCCTCAAAGAAAAACGTAATTTGGTCTCAGGCCCAAAAAGAATTCCTGGAAGAGTTTGAAAAGGATTTTCAAAAGCAAATTAGAGAAGTAGAAGAAAATGGGGGGGGGGGGGGGGAAGGAGAGTAATGCAAGAGAATCATGCAAAAAAAAAAAGCCAATAGCATGGGGAAAGAGATAAAAAAAAATTACCGAAAATAACTCTCAAAAAAATAGAATTGGTCAAATAGGAAAGGAAGTGCAAAAGCTCACTGAAGAAAACAATTCCTTAAAATTTGGAATTGAACAAGTGGAAACTAGTGACTCTATGAGACATCAAAATATGATAAAACAAAATCAAAAAAAGTAAAAAAAAGAAGAAGAAAATGTGAATTTTTCTAATTGGAAAAACAACTAGATTCAGGAGAGACCATTTAAGAATTATGGGACTACCTGAAAGCCATAATAAAAATAAAAGCCTGGACAACACTTTTCAAGAAATTATCAAAGAAAACTGCCCTGGTATATTAGACCAGAAGCAAAATAGAAATAGAAAGAATCCACTGATCATCACCTGAAAGAGATCCCAAAATAAAAACTCCCAGGAACATCATAGCCAAATTCTAGAGCTCACAGATCAAGAAGAAAGTATTGCAAGCAGACAAAAAGAGATGATTCTAATATCATGGTGCTACAGTCAGGATTACACAGGATTTGGCAGCTTCCATATTAAAGAACCAGAGGACTTGGAATATGATATACCAGAAGCCAAAAGAGTTAGGATTACAGCCAAGAATCACCTACCCAGCAAAATTGAATGTAATCTTTCAGAGGGGAAAGGGGATATTTAACAAAATAGAGTACTTTCGAGCATTTCTAATTTAAAGACCAGAGCTAAAGAAAAATTTTGACCTCCAAATACAAAACTCAATGGAAATATAAAAAGGTAAAAAAAGAAACAAGAAAGAGAAAACATAAGAAATTTAGTAAGATTAAACTGTTTATATTTCAATGCAGCAAGATAATATTTATAACTTTTAATAACTTTATTACTATAAGAGCAATTAGTAGGAATGTATGTAGACAGGGAGTATGCATATATGGTGAGTTGATGGGATAATACCCAAAATAAAATAAAATAAAATAAAATAAAGGGCTGAGAAAGAAAATTGCACTGGTAGAAGAAGTTGAGAGATTCAATAGGGTAACTTATCCCACACAAAAGAGTCATGAAAAGAGCTATTATAAAGGAGAGGAAGATGGGGGGGAGTGAGGATGGTGTGCAAAGCTTAAACCTTACTCTCATTAAAACTGAATCAAAGAGAGAATAACATATACATACATTGAAGTGAGCAGAACCAGAACATTGTACAGAGTAACAGCCACTCTGTGCGATGACTGACTTTGATAGACTTAGCTCTTCTCAGCAATGCAAGGATCTAAGATAACTCCGAAAGACTCATGATGGAAAAAGCTATCCACATCCAGAGAAAGAACTATGGAATCTGAATGAGGATGGAAGCATACTATTTGCTCTCTTTTTCTTTCATTATTTTGTTTTGATTCTTCTTTCTCATGGTTCCTCTCATTGGTTCTAATTCTTCTTTACATCATGACTAATGTAAAAATATGTTTAATATGAACATATAAGTGGAGCCTTATCAGATTGCACACCATGTTGTGGGGGGGAGAAAGAGGAGGAGAAAATTTGAAACTCAAAATGTTATGGAAGTGAATGTTGAAAACTAAATATTAATAAATAAATTGTTTAATTAAAAAAGTTAAGAAAGGGGGGAAAACATACACACTCAGTTGGATATAGATATCCATCTTATCCTATAAGAAATTAAAAAGAGATGGGTATAATGGAAGGAGAAGGGAAAAATGATAAAAGAGAAGGCATATTGAGTTAAGGAGTGATCAGAAGTAAAACACTTGTGAGGAGAGGAAGGGGCAGGGTAAGAGAGGAGGAGGATAAATAAGTGAAAAACAGCATGGGGGAAAATCCACAGTTAGTTATAACTGCAAATGTGAATGGGATGAACTCACCCATAAAACAGAAGTGGATAGCAAAATGGGTTAAAACCCAGAATCCTACAATATGTTGTTTACAAGAAATACATTTGAAGCAGAGAGACACACACAGGGTAAAGGTAAGGGGCTGGAGCAGAATCTATTATGCTTCAGCTGAAGCAAAGAAAGCAGAGGTAGCAACCAGGGTCTCAGACAAAGTAAAAACAAAAATAGATCTAATTAAAAGAGATAAAGAAGGAAACTATATCTTGCTGAAAGGTACTATAGATAATGAAGTCATATCAATACTGCATATATATGCACCAAATACTATAGCATCTAAATTTTTGAAGGAGAAGTTGAATGAGTTACAGGAGGAAATAAATAATAAAATTATACTACTGGGGGACTTCAGCTTTCACCTCTCAGAACTAAATAAATCTAACCAAAAAATAAAGAAGTTAAGGAGGTGAATAAAATTCTTGAAAAGTCAGATATGATAGCTTTCTGGAGAAAAATGAAGAGGAATGGAAAGGAACATACCTTTTTCTCAGCAGTACATGACAGATGCCTATACAAAAATTGACGATGTATTAGGACTTAAAAATCTCACAACCAAATGAAGAAAGGCAGAAATAGTAAACACATCCCTTTCAGATCATAATGCAATAAAATGTCATTCAGTGATGGACAATGGAGATTAAAACTTAATTAGAAATTTAAAAATCTAATCCTAAAAAACAAGTGGGTCAAAGAACAAGGCATAGAAACAATCGATAATTTCATTAAAGAAAATAACAACAATGAGAACCCATACCAAAATATATAGGATGCAGCCAAAGCAGTACTTAGGAGAAATTTTATATCTCTAATGGCTTAAATCAATAAAATAGAGAAAAAGCAAATCAATGAATTGGGTATGAAGCTAAAAAACTGTAAAAGAACAAATTAAAAATCCCCAATTAAACACCATGTTGGAAATCCTGAAAATCAAAGAAGAGATTAATAAAACTGAAAGCAAGAAAACTATTGAATTAGTAAATAAAACTATAAGCTGGATTTATGTGGAAAAAAATCAATAAAATAGATAAACCTCTGGTTAATTTGACTTAAAAAAAGAAAGAAGAAAATCAAATTACTAGTATCAAAAATGAAAGGAGTGCACTTACCACCAATGAAGAGGAAATTAAAATGATTGTTAGGAGTCATTTTGCCCAATTATATGCCAATAAATCTGGAATCTAAATTACATAGATGAATAGCTAACATATATAGATATATATAGATATAGATATAGATATATAGATATAGATATAGATATATATGTATGTATGAGTCTACCTGCCAAAACAAACTATAGTTATATGAATACAACTATAAAATACTTTTCACACAAATGAAGTCAGATGTAAACAATTGGAAAAATATTAGTTGCTTGTGGATAGGCTGAGCTAACATGATAAAAATGACAATTCTTCCCTAAATTGATCTATTTATTCAGTGCCATGCCAGTCAAACTACCCAAAAAAATTTATAGAGGTAGAAAAAATAGTAGCAAAATTCATCTGAAAGAACAGAAGTTCAGGGATATCAAAAGAATCAATGAAAAAAATGGGAAAGACAGTGGTCTAACCATTCTAAATCTCAAACTGTATTATAAAGTGGTCATTATCAAAACAATATGGCATTGGCTAAGAAACAGGATGGTGGATCAGTGGAATAGATTAGGCACAAATTACATTATAGTAAATGACCACAAGAATCTAGTATAGGATAAAACCAAAGATCTCTTTTGGAACAAAAACTCATTATTTGACAAAAACTTCTGGGAAAACTGGAAAACAGTATGGCATAAACTAGGTAAAGACCAATATCTCATACCATATAACAAGATAAGCAAAATGGGCACATGATTTACACCTAAAGGGTAATAACATAAGCAAATTAAGAGAGCATGGAATAGTTTTTCTATCAGATGTATGGATAAGGGAAGAACTTAGGACCAAAGAAGATATGGAGAGCATTACAAAATGTAGAACAGATCATTTTGATTATGTAAAATAAAAAAGTGTTTGCACAAACAAAACCAATGCAACCAAAATTATAAGGAAAGCAGACAACTGGGGGTAGCGGGAATTGCAACAATTGTCTCTGTCTGATAAGGGCCTCATTTCTCAAATATTTAGAGAACTGAGTCAAATTTATAAAAATACAAGTCATTCCCCAATTGATACATGGTCAAAGAATATGAACAGGCAGTTTTCAGACAAAGAAATCAAAGCTATCTATAGTCATATGAAAAAATGCTCTAAATTACTATTAATCAGATAAGTACAAATTAAAACAACTCTGAGGTACTACCTCATACCTATCAATGTGGCTGATATGACAAAAAAAGGAAAATGTTGGATGTTGGAGGGAATATGGGAAAACTAGGACACTAATGCATTGTTGGTGGAGTTGTGAACTGATCCAAGCATTCTGGAGAGCAACATGTTTATTATTTATTTATTTATTTATTTTGCTTTTTGTAGGGAATCAGGATTAAGTGGCTTGCCCAGGGTCACATAGCTAGTAAGTGTCATGTGTTGTGTGTCTGAGACCGGATTTGAACTCAGGTCCTCCTGACTCCAAGGCTGGAGCTCTATCCACTCTGCCACCTAGCTGCCCCTGAAAAGCAATTTGGAACTATGCCCAAAGGACTGTAAAACTGTGCATACCCTTTGATCCAGCAAATTACTGCTAGGTCTGTAAGGGAAAGGGACCTATTTGTAAGAAATATATACCAGCTCTTTTTGTGGTGGCTAAGAATTGGAAATCAAAGGGATGTCCATCAATTGGGGAATGGCTGAGCACGTTGTGGTATACGATTGTAATGGAATGTTATTGTGCTTTAAGAAATGACAAGCTGGATGATTTCAGAAAAACCTGGAAAGACTTACATGAACTGATGCATAGTGAAGTGAACAGGACCAGGAGAATGTTGTACACCGTAACAGCAATATTGTTTGATGAAGGATTGTGAATGACTTAGTTATGACCCAAGACAAGCCCAAAGGACTAATGATAAGTATGCTATCTGCTTCCAGAGAAAAAATTGATATTGATTGAATACAGGCTGAAGCATACTATTTTTCACTTTCTCTTTTCTTATTTGAGTCTTCTTTACAAAATAACTAATATGGAAATATTTTACATAATTGCACATGTATAATAACTTATACCTGATTGCTTAGTGTCTCAGGGAGGGGGAAAGATAAAATTTGGAACTCAAAACTTTAAATAAAAATGCTTAATTTTTTTTATAAAAAGAGTGTTCCCAACTACTTTGCATTTTGCATTGTCAAATGTCATTTGTGATTTTCCTTTGAGTGAGTTATGAATCATTTTTTCCATGTGGGAAAAAATACCACTCTTGCCCTAGTACATCATGATTAAAAGGGCCAGGGCAATTTGGAGCACTGTCCTGCAACTACCTGTCCAACTTCAGCTGACTAACCATAAAAATAACTGACATATAAATAGTGCTTTGAAACATAAAAAGCACCGCACCTGCATTATTTTGCATGAGCCTCAAGAGCAAATATGGTGGGTATTATTATCCTCATTTTACAGAGGAGAAAATTGAGGACAGAGGTTAAATGAATTGTCCAGGGTCATCCAGCTAGGAAGTGGTAGAGGTAGGATTTGAAACCAGGTTTTCACTGGCTCCAAGGCACACTACACTGTACTTGAAACCTGACCAGTAGAAAGCAAGCTTCACCCTTGGGGGGGCCATTGGATGTTGGTCTTTCTTTTGAAAAAAGATCTTTTAAGTATTATGTGTCCTACTTATATGTGGAGTAGGAGCTCTTCCAAAGGAGCTTCATTTGTGGGATACTAAAAGGTTTCCCAACCCAAGGATATCTCTGGCACCCACCATCAAGTGCTTGAAATTCCAATTATTAGAATCACTCATTAGGAACTTTCTGAAGATGTGAATTTTAAGCAACTTATTGTACCTGATTAGCATATGTAGCATATTATCTAATGTATTAGCAAAAATTAGTTTACCTGATTAACCTATTGACAATTATTGTCACCTAGCAGAAAGAAGGGATCTGAAGGAGTGGGGGACAAACCATGGAAATGTTGATGGGAGAGAAGTAGAGAAAAGGTCAGAAAATGTAGCCTGGATAAAGGTTCTGATTGCCCAGGTTTTAGGAACAGCATTGGATACAAATGACAGGAGAAACCCAGAGCAACAATAAAATAAAGATGAGGTTAACAAAAACAAACTTTATTCATTTCATGTGGGGAGAACAATGATTTTGATGTTTACAGACAGGCAGGGTAAAAATAAGCTGTTCCACCCACTCTTGCTAAGCAAAGTTCCTGGGGGTCATTTGCATGGACCCAGTCTAGTGACCAGGGCCACGATAGTAGTTAAATAGAATATTCTCACCCCAACTCAAATTGAGCAACTCAAATTGACTTAGCAAACTGAGGAGAGGGATCTGTACAGGGATAAGGCAGAAGCAAAAAGAATTTAAAAAACAAACACCCAAACTTTTGAAGTCTGACTAGTTTCAATTGTCAGTCTGACTCACAAAAGAGTTGAAATTCCCCAAGCATACAAACTGACAGATCTGAGATGCCCTTCTCTGAGTGGAAGATGCTGCAAATCATATACAGTTCACTGGAGAAACTGAAGATGGCATACAAAAGCAATATAGTGCAGAATCATCAGATAGCAATTCAGCAGAGATCCAGCAAAGATAGCATCATGGCACCTCAGCCAAGGAAATAACCTGGCAAAGAACAACAACAGCCTGTAGAAATGAGAAAGCAGCAAGAGACAAAGGCAGAGAAAGGTTCCAGGTGGGACATAGTACCAGGAATGTGAGTTGTCCTGGGTACATTTGTTACCTATGTGTAAACCCTCTCCCTCATATACCCCCTGGTTACATATGTTCTTTCTCCCACTGGTGGTATGGGAATTTGTGACAGCCTATTCCTTGTGGGCATGGAGTTTTTTTTTCTTGTTTATCTTTTTCTTTTTCTTTCCATTTGAACTAATGTGTCCTCTGATTTGTCTGATAAAAGAGAACATCATTAGATGCTTGTTTTCTGCAGTTTTGAATAAAGGCTGGCTCAAAATGTGCCTTGAATCTGAGATGGCTTCGAGCGAGCCCACATGTGGAGAAATCCCAGGATAGTTTCACAATTATGCCTTAGCAGTATAAATGGAGAAAATATGAATATGGAGAGAAAATGGATAGTCCAACAAAGCATTTCCTAGGTACCTACATCTAAGTGGCATGATAGGGGTGTGGGAGATAGAAAATTCATCTCAGACTCAGTTTTTCTCCTTTTCAAGCTTACAGATAGATGCCTTAAATAGAGGCATGTGGATACTGATACAAAGACACGGATGTAGATGAGGCTTTAATATAGATGTAGAAATGAATAGAGCCCAACGTTTGAAATCAAGAAACCAGGGTTTTATCTTCCTTTTATGTAAAATGTATATGATGCTGTCACAAAGTTTAAGTGAAAAGAGTGTTTTGCAAATCTTCAAGTACCATAACAATGCAATTTACTATTTTTACCACAACATTCTACTAAAAACTATATCATAAAGGAGATTACCAAAAAACAAATCATATTTTACCAGCAAACTATTATAATCAAAAGTATGTTCCAGACCCAGGACTTCTAAATGAAAGCACAGGTATAATTGTATTTTTTTGGTCCAGACCTGTGATTTCATCAGCATGAGGAACTCCAAGTGCAAAACTCTACAGGTCCAAAACAGAATTCTTTTTTTTGTTTGTTTTCAGCAAAGCCCACATCTCTTCTAAACTTCCCTATTTCTATCCCAAGTGCCTTGTTCCTTAGAGTCACCCAGGTTCATAATATCAACATTATCTTTGACTCTTGACTCTTCCTCATCTCTGACCCATATTGAGCCACCAAATCTTATGATTTCTACTTCCACATTTCTGTCTACTGTGTCCTGTTCTCTCTATTCATGAAGCCACCACTTTAGTTCAGACTTTCATAACCTTTAACATGGACAGTCACAATAGGGTCCTAATTGGTCCTCTTTCTTCAAGTCTCTCCCCTCTCCAACCTATTCTCCCCACAGCTGTCAAAATGACTTTAAAGTGGAGGTGTGACCTTGTCATTCCCCTACTTAGTAATCTCTAAAGACTCCCTGTTGCCTTTAGGATCAAATATAAACTCTGCTGTTTGCCTTTTAAAGTCCTTCACAATCTGACCCCAACCTAATGTTCCAGCCTTTTACATCTTATTGCCTTTCACCCACTTTGCAGTCCAGCCAGTCTCACCTTCTTGCTATTTCTTACACAATTAATTGCCCCTCTCTATACCTTTGCACTGACTCTTCCCCATGCCTAGAATGCACTTCCTCCTAGCCCCCACCTTCTAGAATCCTTTGTTCCCTTCAAATCTCAGCTTACTTCCTACCCCTTTTTCTAACCCTCCCAGCTGCTAGTGTCCTATTGAAAAGATTCAAGACAATGACAAAGGATGGCATAAATGAACTGGGAAAGTTTAACTTAGAAGAGAGAAGCCTTAGGGGGATATGGCAACTACCTCCAAATGTCTGAAGGGTTGTCCTTTGGAAATGAGACTAAACTTCTTCTGCTTGGCCCAGATACTACAAGTAACGATGAGAAGTTGCAGAAAAGCAACTTAACTCACTGCCTTGGGGTTTATGGGTAAAAACTGGAATGTGCTAGAGCCAGATCAAACAACATCAAAAAAGCTGATTGTTAAATTTTCACTGTGAGCATTTACACCTCAGAAATAGGCAAATGCTATAAAATCAGAGATTGATTTCTTGCTTTGTTGATTTCTAGACTTTGAAAAGTGATGGAAAATATCAATGAGGCAGATTAAATTTACAAGTGCTTTGGGCCATACTTTTTTTCCTCAAAGAGCCAGTAGTTAAATATTTACTGGCAACCCACTAAAGATACCTTACAGAACATCTTGTTCAATCCCTTCATATTTAAGATTGAACTATTAGGTTGTAATGGTTACAATTACCTTATGAGCTCCTTGAGGGCAGGAGAAGTCTTTTGCCTCTTTTTGTGCATGCATAATAGACACTCAATGCTTATTGAACTGAATTGAATTGAATTAAGATGAGAATTGAAGTGAATTGAGATGAGAAAACTGGGAACAAGAAATGAATTAAGA
The DNA here is from genome assembly GCF_003287225.1 of Phascolarctos cinereus. NCBI lineage: Eukaryota > Metazoa > Chordata > Mammalia > Diprotodontia > Phascolarctidae > Phascolarctos > Phascolarctos cinereus. Next base: position 351,036,377 of record NW_027555847.1, on the reverse strand, counting down.
TGAGAAAACTGGGAACAAGAAAAACTAAACGACTAGCCTGAGGTCATACACATTGTAATACATATCCAGGAGCTGAGATAGAATTTGAACCCAAGCCTTCTGATTCCAAAGCTACCTTTCTTGACTGTACTATTGCTGGTTGACATAAGGGGAAACTTTCTAAAAAGCAGAACTGACCAAAAGTAGAAAGCTGCCTCAACAGATATTGTTGTGGCTGTTATTCAGTTGTTTCAGTCATGTCCAAGTCTTCATGACCTGATCTGGGGTTTTCTTGGCAAAGATACTGGAGTGGTTTGTCATTTCCTTCTCCAGCACATTTTACAGATGAGGAAATTGAGGCAAACAGGATTAAGTGTCTGAGGCCAGATTTTTTTTAAGGTTTTCTTTTTTTTTTTAGGCAATTGGGGTTAAGTGACTTGCCCAAGGTCACACAGCTAGTAAGTGTCAAGTGTTTGGTCTGAGGCTGGATTTGAACTCAGGTCCTACTGACTTCAGGGCTGGTGCTCTACCCACTATGCCACCTAATTGCCCCTGAGGCCGGATTTAAACTCAGGAAGATTAGTCTTCTGATTCTCAGCCCAATAGATAGTGAGATCCTAATCCCTTGAGGTCTTTCAGTAGCAATTAAGTGACTATGATAAATGATTAAATGATGTGAAGAGGGTTTTCAGGTATAGGTTGGAATAGTTGGCATCTAGTGTTACCTTCCAACTCCAACATCCTGTAGTCTTAGAAGTCTGTGAACTGATTCTTTTTCATCAACAGATTTCCCTGAAAGCAGTAGAGGCATTTAAAAATTTTGCTCTGCCCTTATTATTCAAGTACTCCAATGGAACCGTGATCGTATAACTGAGTATTTCTTCTAACAATGCAAATAACAATCCATACCACCAGACCTTGTGATATTCTTGTTCATGCCCTCCCATGACAGAATGATCCACCCAGCTAGCTAAAGATCTTTGTAAACTTCTTTTTACACCAGGACACCAGTGTAGTAAAGAAACTACCTATTGGTTTATCCATTACTCTCACTATGTAACCAAGCCATCTTCCTTCTCTTTGCAATTTGTTATGGCCTGATTATACCAATCATGTGCTTCTCCAACAGCCTCTTGGTGACATTCATTCTTTAATTCCTTGGAGACTAGTGTTCTAAGACCCACTGCTCCACAACAATATCTATAGAATGGTGGTATTAAAAAGTTTAACCTTTGTTTCAGGGAGAATTTTGAAGCCATTAAAAGAACCTTGCTATTACACAAAGTTAAAGTAGCCTGTTCTCCTCCTGTTTAATTCTGAATCCAACTTGTTGGTCATTTTCACTCTTTGTTAAAGATGTAGATATTGATGGACGAGCTGCACAGGTTGTGCATCTGATTTAAAGCCAAAGTCTAAAGAACAGGGATTCTTCATCCACTTGATTTTTCCAGTGTTATGGATAAGTTATGGATGTCATTCAGTGTTTTCTTAATGTTCTAGTGCTTCATGCAACTAGCATAATGTCATCAAAAAGATGGAACTGGGGGAACCTCCTTTCCTTCTCAGTTTATTTATAACCATAGTAAATGTCAGATCCTAAAAAGCCAACAAGAAATAATAAATGCTGCCAAGTCATTCTCTTATATTTACTAAAGCAATGACCTTTTAAGAAGATGGGGCTCAAATATACATGAAATACAAAATAAAATATAATCTATATTTAATTAGATAAAGAAATGTCAGGCAGGGTTTCTCTGGAATAATCACTCTGTCCAAATAGATTCTAGGTAAGCATTCTAGTTTTCTTTTCTCAGAAAAAAAAAATGGAAACTAGAGCATTATTGCAATTCTGGAATGAGGAAATTGCAGACATATTCCTTCCCACATTCTTGAATGGGCTAGAGTCCACATGGTGATTTAGTTTATCTCTTCCACCTGCAGATTTGATCTGTTCCTGTTATTCATTTATTGAATTGCCTGGCTTCCCTTTTCCTCTCCACCTCCCCTCCCTGCCCTTTCTCCTAGCTAGGGCCTCCCAGTTTAGTCTAAAACCATAGCCCTCTGCCTCCACCAACCACTGACAGGCCTTCCATCCTGTGTCATGGAAAGAAATGCTGGGGTCCTGGGCTTTAAGAGTCTCTTAATAACTCCATGTGATAATCATTGTAATAATAGTAATGATTTGCCTTGGCAACCTGACTTATTCATTGAATGAAATGCTTGCATCTCATTGTCTCCCAATTACATTAATGGTGTAGGCAACAAAAGCCCAAGACATTGACAGTCAAACACAATAGGCTACATCTTCTCATTAAGTGTAGCATGCAGTGCAGACAAGATTATAGTTCGAGGGGTATAAATGTGTAGAATGATCAGAAAGTTGTTTTTTACCGCCGCGTATTCTCCTCTCCTCCTCTCCTTCTTGAAGACTTTTTTGTTAATTCTTAGTCTATGGCTATAAGAAAAAAATCAAGCTTCAGTTTATTTGACTGTGAACTTAGAATTCCAACTGACAACATAGAAGGTGTAAAGCTAGAGGGAAACATTACATCCCATTAGCCCATGTGAGAAAAGCCAAAATAATGACTCTGCCACTTGATCCCAGGTACTGCATAGTACCTGAAGGACTGATAATGAAACATACTATCCTTGACATTAGGATTTAGCGTACAGATTGAAACATACACACATATACATATACATCTTTATATTACGTGTATGTGCATTTATGCATATATTTCTGGGTTTGCTATGTATTTCTTATATATACACCTACATATGTGTATAGATACATATATTGTAATACACATATGTATATGTATACATGTTTGTATATACACGTATGTATATGTATGGCCATTAAGGGGCTCTGTTTTGCTTGACTATGCATATTTTATTACAAAGAATATTTTGTTTTTCTTGTTTTTTCCAATGGGGTAGACAGAAGAGAGAAAAAATAGATTTCTATGAATTTATTTTTAAAAAATGATTGGATTCTGGATGTGAAATGCTGAATAAAATTCCAGATGAGGTCACTGTACTATTAATTTTACTTAACTATTTTACTTTGTTATAAGAGATCTCTCACAGAGTGGGGGTAATATATTAATGTTTGGGGGGGTTCTTTTTTCCAGTTTTTCTTATTAATAGTATTTTGTTTTTTCCCAATTATATGTCAAGATAATTTTTACCATTCATTTTTACAAGATTTTAGTTTCAATTTTTTCTCCCTCCCTCCCCCTCTTCCTAAAGTGTTAGGCAATTTAATATAGGTTATACATGTACTATCATGTAAAACATATTTCCATATTAGTCACAGTTGTGACAGAAGAAACAAATCAAAAAAAAAAAAGAATAAAGTGAAAAAAGTATGCTTCAATCTACATTCATAGTCTGTCAGTTCTTTATCTGGATATGGAAAGCATTTTCCTTCTGGGGTCCCTTGTACTTATCTTGGATCATTGTGTTGCTGAGAAGAACTGAGTCATTCATAGTTGATCAGCATACAGTGTTACTGATATTGTGTACAATGTTGTTCTGGTGCTGCTCATTTTACTTTGCATCAGTTTGTACAAGTCTTGTGAGGTTTTTTTCTGAAATTTGCCTGTTCATCATTTCTTATTGCACAGTAGTATTCCATTACATTCATACATCGCAGCTTGTTCAGCCATTCCCCAATTGATGAGCTTCCCCTTAATTTCCAATATTTTGTCTCCACAAAAAGGGCTGCTATAAATATTTTTGCATATGAAGGTCCTTTTCCCTTTTTTAGGAGCTCTTTGGGATACAGACCTAGTACTGGCATTGCTTGATCAAAGGGTATGCATATTTTATACTCCTTTGGGCATAATTCCAAATTGCTCTCCAGAATGGTTTGAATCCATTCACAACTCCATCAGCAATGCATTAGTGTCCCAATTTTCCCACAACCTCTCCAACCTTTATCATTTTCCTTTTTTATCATATCAACCAGTCTGATAGGTGTTAGGTGGTACCTCAGATCTGAAAACTGCCTGTTCATATCCTTTGACCATGTATCAATTGGGGAATGGCTTGTATTCTTATAAATTTGACTCAGTTCTCTATATATTTGAGAAATGAGGCCTTTATCAGAGACACGGTGTAAAAATTGTTTCCAAGCTTTCTGCTTTTTTTCTAATCTTGATTGCATTGGTTTTGTTTGTGCATAAGCTCTTTAATTTGATATAATCAAAATTATCTATTTTACATTTTGTAATGCTCTCTAGCTTTTGTTTGGTCATGAATCTGTAATTTACCTTAGTATTGATATCACCTCATTGTCTATGGCACCTTTTAGCAAGATGTAGTTTCCTTCCTTATCTCTTTTAATTAGGTCTATTTTTGCTTTGTCTGAGAATCAGGATTGCCACCCCTCCCTTTTTTTTTTTATTTCAGCAGAAGTGTAACAAATTCTGCTCTAGCCCCTTACCTTTACTCTGTGTGTGTCTCTTTGCTTCAAGTGTGTTTCTTGTAAACCACATATTGTAGGATTCTGGGTTTTGATCCACTCTGCTATCTGCCCACATTTTATGGGAACGTTTATCCCACTCACATTCACAGTTATGGTTGCTCCCTGTGTATTTTCCTCCTACTTTTCCTTTTATTTGTCCTCTCTCTTCTTTCACCCTTTCCCTCCTTGATAGTATTTTGCTTCTGTCTACTGGCCCCCCCAGACTGCCCTCTCCTCTGTCAGCCCCTCCCCCTATTTTACTTAATCTCCTCCCTTCCTACTTCCCTGTTGGGCGAGATAGATTTCTATATTCAACTGATTGTATATACTATTCTTTCTTTGAGCCAATACTCATGTCAGTAAGGTTCAAACAATGTCCATCACCTACCCTCCCATCTTTCCCTCCACTATAATAGGTGCCTATTCATGTGAAATAATTTACCCTGTTCTACCTCACCCTTCCTTCTGCATTCTTTGTACTCCTCTTTCTCATCCCTTACTTTTCATATCATTCCCTCAAATTCCCCTTATACCCATACCCTCTGTCTATGTATATTCCTTCTAGCTATGTTATTAGTACTACAATTTTTTTAAGAATTACAAGTATCATCTTCCCAAGTAGGGATTCGAACAGTTCAGTTCCACTGAATCCCTTATGTTTTCTTTTACCCTTTTACCTTTCTAGGCTTCTTTTGGATCTTAATATTGGAGATCAAATTTTTTGTTCAATTCTGCTCTTCTCCTTATGAAGGACTGAAATCCTTCTATTTCATTGAATGACCATTTTTTCCCTTGAAGTATCATACTTAATTTTGCTGGGTAGATGATTCTTGTTTGTAGTTCTAGCTCCTTTGCCTTGCAGAATATCGTGTTCCATGAGCTCTGATCCTTTAATGTTGCAGCTGCTAAGTCCTATGCCATCCTGATTGTGGTTCTCAATATTTGTATTGTTTCTTTCTGCCCCTTGCAGTATTTTTTTCCTTGACCTGATAGTGCTGAAATTTGGATATAATGTTCCTTAGAGATTTTTTTTTCTTTTGGGATCTCTGTCTTGAGGTGATCAGTGGATTCTTTCAATGCCTATTTTGCTTTCAGGTTCCAGGGAATAAGGGCAGTTTTCCTTGATAATTCCTTGAAAGGTGTCATCCAGGTTCTCCTTTTGATTATGGCTTTCAGGGTCTCCAATGGTTCTGGCATTGTCTCTCCTGGATCTGTTTCCCAGGTAAATTGTTTTTCCAATGCAATATTTTATATTTTCTTCTATTTTTTCATTCTTTTGAAGTTTTTTGATTGATTCTTGATGTCTCATAGAGTCAATAGCTTCCGCTTGGCCAATTCTAACTGTTAAGGAGTTGTTTTCCTCAATTAGCTTTTGTACTTCCTTTTCCATTTGGCCAATTCTACTTTTCAAAGAGTTGTTTTCTTCAGTAGATTTTTGCATTTCCTTTTCCATTTGGCCAATTCTACTTTTTAAGCAGTTGTTTCTTTTTCCAAGCTGTTGACTCTTTTTTATATAATTCTCTTGCATCACTCTCATTTCTTTTCACAATTTTTCTTCTAACATCTCATATATGATTTTTAAGCTCCTTTTTGAGCTCTCCTATGAGTTCTTTCTGTGCTTAAGACCACTTCCCATTTTTCTTTGGGGTTTTGCCTATAGGTGTTTTGACATTGTTGCCCTCTTCTGAACTTGTGTCTTGATCTTCCCTGTCACCATAATAACTTTCTACGGTCAGAATCTTTTTTGTTGCTGTTTTTGCTCATCTTTTCGGCCTTCTTCCTTTCTTTTAAATTTTAGCTCTGCTCCAGGGTGGCAGGGGCACTGTCTCAGGATTCTTGTGCCCATGGCTGCTGGCCATGACTGTATACCTGGTACTGCACTGATGTTGCCCTGAGACCTACAGAGAACCCTCGGATGTGGTGCTGTGCTGAGGGGTGGGGTGCAGTGAAGTGGTGGCTGGTGCTGCTGGAGGCCATGGGGTCTGGCAGCTTACCTGGTGCTGAACCAGGGTCCTAGTTGCTGGTGTCTGGCATGTGCTAAGGCCAATGGGGTGTTTCTGAGTTCCCCTAGAGCTTTACTGAAGCACATGGGGGGGGCAGTGCTGGTGGGCACAGCAGCTGCCTGTTTGCTTAGGTACCCATAAGATTGGCATCTACCTGTTTGTCTGAAGCTATGCTTAACTTAATGTTTGCAATATATAAATAAAACCTATACCTGGCCCTAGAGGAATGGGCAGCTGAAGAAGCCCTTCTTCAGGGAAGCCTTCACAGAAGAAATGGAAGCTGAGCTAAGTCAAGCCATAGCAATAGTTCACAAAAGTGAGGTTAGTAAAGATAGGCAAGGATAATGGGGAGAGAAGAGTAGCAGCAGGTATGGTCAAAACAAGGGGACAAAGCACCATAGGATAATAATTCTAAAGTTAGAAGGGACTTCAGAGGCCATTAGTCTGACTTCTTCATTTTTAAAAATAAGGAAAATGAGACAGAGGAAGATTAAGTCATTTGCCCAAAGTTGCACAGGAAGCAAGTATCAAGGGTAGGACTTGAAACCAGGTCCTCTGACTCCATAACCATTGTTTTTGTCTGGATTGGTTTTGGTTTTTTTTTTTGCTTTAAATAGTATTTTATTTTTTCCCACAATTACAAATCAAGAAAGTGTTTAGCATTCATTTCATTTATTTGTTTTTTCCATTGTACCATGCTGCTTCTCCTAGACGCAGGGTTATTAACCTTAAAGACAACAAACGTAGACATAACAGTGAATGTCCCTTCACCCTACTGAAATCTCTTGAAGTACACATATGCCAAGATAAGGTTATTACAACCTTGCAAAGGCCTGTGGGTAGCTGCATTTTTTTTAAAAAATCAATTTACTCATTTAAATATTTATCCAAAACCTTTGTCAAGCTTCCCAAGAGTAAAATTTAAAAAAAAAGTAATGAGAAAATAAATCTGGAACCTATACATTTATGCCAATTCTCAAAGCCAATTATTTGAAGTTAGTTCAGTCTGAGAGAAGTGTTTGTCATGTTACATTAATAATGGCAACAGGCTTTATAGACCTTCAGAGCTCTTCCGTTTCTGAGGGAAACACCCAGGAATGTTTCTGTGGGTGGAGTTTTGTCATGAAAACTCCCAGATAGAATTTTTTTAATTGCTAAGCTATAGATGCCAAATAAATGTACACAAATTCAGACTTGCTAAGCCTCTCCCTTAACAACTCAAGCCAGGAATCATACTTCATGGGTTCCCCCCCTCCTTCTAAAAAGGCAAAGTTCCCAGAAAAGAAGAAAAGGAAAGAAAACACAGACAAAGAGGCATCATTATCTTATGATGGATGGTGAGAATCATAAATGTTAGGAGCTCCTGGAGCAATAAAAAATAATTACTCTCTCTGAAATAATTGTTGCATATCACCTCATTCTCTTGTTGTATGCCCCCTATCACATTGGTGAATAAGATAACAAACAAAACAAAAAAAAAACCCACTACCTAGGATCTCTTCACCAGATTTCCTCCCAAGAGCACATAGTACTTTCACATACGTTATTTCATAATCTCCCTGGAAGGCGGGTAAAGGCAGGTATCATTATCTCCATTATACAGAGAGACAATGTAGGCTACTCACAGGCTCCATCCTCATTTTTCCTTCTCCTAGATCCGTGCCCTCTTCAACTTGTGCTTTCATGGAATCATGGGCTCAAAGATTCCAGAGTTGGAAGGAATCTCAGAGGCCAACCCTTATACATGAACAATAACCCCCTCTCCTCAACTAGCATGGAATCTAGCCTTTGTTTGATATCTTCTCATAAGGAGGAACCCTAAGGAAGAACCCGAGATAGCCCAGTGTACTGTTGGATAGCTCTACGGGGTACAAAAATTGTTCTTACATACCACCTGACTTCTCTGCAACTCCCACCCAATGTGCCTCGTTTCGCTTTTTGGGGTCAAGAAGAATTCTAACCCTTCTTCCCTCCTTTCCTGTAATGGATGACCTCTGTGGATCTCCAGATATTCTAATCTCTTTCTTCTTCATGGGCATAACTCAGGCACCACCTCCCCCTCCCCCAGGAAGATTTTCTTGATACCCTTCCCCCTCCACTATATCTTCATTTCTAACACCCTGCTAAAAGTAATCATATTTTTAACTGTACTTTGTCTGGACACCTCCTTGACATTTTTACTTTCTGCCTGGTATTATAGTTATTTATATATAGTCCATATCTTTTCTATTAATAATAATAGCTTGTATTTGTATAGCACTTAAAGGTTTGCAAGGCATTTTACAAATATTATCTCATTTGATTTCACAACTCCAAAAGATAGGTGTTATTATTACCTACCCCCATTTTACAAATAAGGAAACAGAGGCAGTCTAAGTTTAAGTTATCTGCCCAGGGTTATACAATTCGTAAGTGTCTGAGGCTAAATTCTATTTCAGGTCTTCCTAAATCCAAGTCCAGTGCTTTATCCACTGTGCCACCAAACTGCCTATTAAACCATAAGTTACATAAGGGAATGAACTATGCCTAATTTTATCCTGTTATCTCCAGTACCTGGCACAAGGCCTTACATGTAGTAGGCACAAATGCATATTTATTTAATTATTTGTCCATTAAAATAAATGTGGATGAAATAAAATACAGTGTGTGATCAAATCACCATGTATGATCTATGTACTAGATTGTGTTGTAAAAAATAGTTCAGAATACCTTACATTTAATATAATATTTCTATTCTGTTCAAATAAAGATGAAGCAATGAATATTTCTTAGATCTAAAAAGGAAAAAAAACATGGTCAGTGATCAGAAAAAGTTCAGAAAATCTGGAACCCAGACTTTCTATGTGATTACTTAATGAAGAAAATGTAAAAGAACAGGCTCTGGAGATATTTCTCCACTGGCAGGTTTGATAAAGCAGATGCCATTGCTATGTAGAAGTTAAACTGTTTGAAGTCATTCCATTTCTTGTAACTGATACAAATTTGTAGGAACAAGTTCCATTCAGAAAAATAATGTGATAACATCTAAACTTGAATCTCTAGTTTACATCTTCTTTCCTAGCTTTAATATCATTATACAGGTTTTTTCATACTAAGGCTTGCCTTGGAAACTCATCCATAAATATGTATGATTCTTTAAAAATCTTCCCATTAAATGTAAGCAGGCTTCTTAACATAGGGTCTGTGAACTTCTATGTATGTGTGTAGGTCTCTATGTATGCATAGGTGCATGTATATATAGATATAGATATATACACACATGCATACAAGATCATATATATTCTGTGCATGCATGTGTATATATACATATACACATAACATATTTGAAAGACAAGTAGAGGGGGACAAAGAGACAGAGAGAGAGAGATGGCGGTGCAGCAACAGATAGAATGCTGGGCCTGGAGTCAGGATGAGTTCAAATCCAGCCTTAGACACTTACTAGCTATGTGAACCTGGGCAAGTCATTTAAGTTCTGTTTACCTCAGTTTCCTCAACTGTAAAATGAGGATAATAATAATGCCTACCTCAAAGGGTTGTTGTAAAGATTAAATGAGATAATACTTGCAAAAGGGGGGCAGGAAGGCCCTTAGCATATAGCCTGGCACATAGTAGGTGCTGTATAAATGTTTATTCCCTTCCCCTTCCACTCTCATATTTTGATAACCATATTGCAATGTAATTGGCTTCTTTTATGATCCTTTGTATTTGATTCTGCGCATTTAAAAACATGATGCTGGGAAGGGGTTGGTAAATTTCACTAGACTACCAAAGAGGTCCATGACACCAAACAAGATTAAGAATCTTCATCCTAAAGGCATTCCAACTTTTGTTTCTGATCATCCATATATAGTATCAAAGGGGAACAAATGAGTTGAATTCAGGCAACAGCAAAACTGATACAGAGCAGGGACAAGGCCTTCCACTCCTTGGGGGAAATAATCCAATATGATGCTATAACCAGAAAGGCCCACAGACTATTCAGTGTTATCAGAAATGATACTGGAAAGACAAAATAAATTAATAACAACAAAACCATTATGCCATATTAATACAAAGCTGACATATGTTATACAGAGTTCATGTTGCCGCCATTTAAGAAAGAGGTAAAAGAGCTGGAGAAGGCCAACTGAAACAATTCAACATAGATAGAGAACCATGATTACAGATGGTCTGTGATGAAACACTGCCCAGCTCCTGACAGAGAAGTGATGGATGCGGCGCATCAGAGAAAGACGTGCATATTTTCATATGGCCAATGTGGGAATCTGTTTTGCCTGGCCATGCATAGTCAAGTCACAGTCAAAAGGGTTTTCTTTTTATTTCTGTTTCAATAGGAAGGTGGGAGGAAGAGAAAATAAGCTTTTGTTCATTAAAAAATATTTGTTTACTATCTATGGGGAGTAATAATAATGATAACATTTCTATAGTACTTAATATTTACAAAGTATTGTATAGACATACCATTATGTCTTTATAACAACTCAATGAGATAGGTACTGTTTTCCTTTCCATGTCACTAGGGTTAGGGGTGCAGTGCCCGCATGATCTGGAAAATCTGCATAAAATTTTTTGTCCGTCCCTTCATACCAGATAAGTCCGATTTTTTTTCCTTTTTCTTTTACAGGGTGTTCATAGCATCTTATTGTAAAATTTGAGTTAAGATATTTGGTCAGAGGCTCTGTGTTGTCTGCTGGCCTTTGAGTCTTGCCTGTGGCTTCCACAAAACTCAAAAAAAATTCCCATTTAATTTCTTATGCCAAACTGTAATCAAAATTGAGATGGGGAAAGTTGTAATGATGAAAAGGTAACTGTAATACAAACACTATCTGCTTCATTTGACTGATGAAAAAAATTAGTCACAAAGAGATAAAGTGACTAACCTAGCAAAGCTGACATAGACATACACAGAGGCCAGGTACGTCAGCACATCCCAGTGTTGAGCACTGCCATTGGTCCTTCTCCAGAGAGGGATTTGTTCCATTAAAGGGAAGAAGAACCAATAATAATGCTCACCCATCCATCTTCTATGCATGTTTATGATCTCTAGTAAGTGGGAAATAAGTGGGAAATGCCTGCCTGCCACATACAAGAAATGCTATATAAGGTCAGACTGACATGATTTGTATTAGACTGTAAGCTCTACAAGAATAGGGACCATGTAACAATCATGATCTTAGACAAAGTCAAAGCTAAAATAGATTTAATTAAAAGAGATAAATAGGAAAATTACGTTATAATAAAAGATGCCATAGATAATGAAGTGATATCAATACTAAATCTATATGCACCAAATGTTATAGCATCCAAATTTTTAAAGGAAAAGCTAAATGAATTATAAATTGAGATAGATAGCGAAACTATACTAGTAGAGGACTTCAATCTTCCCCTCTCAGAAATAGATAAATCTAAGGAAAAAAAATAAATAAGAAGTCAAGGGGATGAATAGAATCTTAGATAAGCTGGATATGATAGATATCTGGGGAGAACTGAATGGGAATAAAAGGAATACACATTTTCTTTCCAATGGTACATGATACCTTTACAAAAATTGACCTTGGCATAAAAATTTTATAGTTAATGCAGAAATATTGAATGCATCCTCTTCAGAACATAATGAAATAAAAAAATATATTTAATAAGTGGCCATGGAAATACAGATTAAAATTTGATTGGAGACTAAATAATCTAATCTTAAAGAATGTATGAGTTAAAGGATGAGTCATAGAAACAACAAATAGTCTTATTAAAGGAAATGATAATGATGAAATAACTTATCAAAATCCATGAAATGGAGCAAAAGCAGTAATCAGAGGAAAATTTATATCTCTAAGTGCTTATATCTATAAAATAGCAAAAGGGCAAACCAATCAATTGGGTATGCAATTTAGAAAAAAAAAAGTAGGAAAAGACCAAATTTAAAGTCTCCAACCGAACACAAAATTTGAAATCCTAAAAATTAAAGATGAAATTAATAAAATTGAATGCAAGAAAACCACTAAATTAATAAATAAAACTAGAAGTTGGTTTTATGGGGGGAAAAAACAATAAAATAGATAAAACGTTGGCTAATATGATCCAAAAAAGAAAGTGAAAAAACAAATTTCCAGTATCAAAAATTTAAAAAGTGAATATAGCATCATTAGGAGTTATTTTGCCCAATTATATGTCAATAAATTTAACAATTTAAGCAAAATGGAAGATTATTTACATAATATGAACCGCCTAGATTAACAGAAGGGGAAATGGGATATCTAAATAAACCTATTTTAGAAAAAGAAATTAAACAACCTATAAATAAGCTTCCTAAGAAAAAAGACTAAGGGCCAGATGGATTTACAAGTGAATTCTACCAAACATTGAAAGATCAACTGGTTCCGATACTAAATTAACTATTTGCACTAATAGACAAAGAATGAGCCTTACCAAACTCCTTTCATTAAACAAATATGGTGCTGATACCTAAACCAGGGAGGGCAAAAACAGAGAAAGAAAATTGTAGACCAATTTCATTACTGAATGCAAAGTTCTAAATAAAATACTAGCCAGGATATTGCAACAATTTATCACAAAGATTATACATGATGACCAACTGGAATTTATACCAGAAATGCAGGAATGGTTTAACATTAGGAAACTATTAACATAATTGATTGTATCAATAACAAAAGTAACAAAAATTATATGATTATATCGGTAGATGCAGAAAAGGCTTTTGACAAAATACAATGGCCCTTCCTATTAAAAACACTTGAAAACATAGGTATAAATGGATTTCTCCTTAAAATGATAAGAAGCATCTCCCTGAAACCATCAATAAGCATTATTTGTAATGGGAATAAGCTAAAAGCTTTCTCAATAAAGCAAAAGTAAAAGAAGGATGCCCATTATCATGAATATTATTCAATATTGTATTAGAAATGCTAGCAATAGGGAGCAGCTAGGTGGCACAGTGGATAGAGCACTGGCCCTGGAGTCAGGAGTAGCGAGTTCAAATCCAGCCTCAGACACATAACACTTACTAGCTGTGTGACTCTGGGCAAGTCACTTAACCCCAATTGCCTCACCCAAAAAAAAATATGCTAGCAATTGCAATAAGAAAAGAAATTGAAGGAATCAGAATAGACAATGAGGTAATAAATGTATCTCTCTTTGTGGATGATATGATAATATACTTGGAAAATCCTAGATATTCAACTAAAAAGTTAGTTAAAACAATTAATAATTTTAGCAAAGTAGCAGGATATAAAATAAATCCACGTAAGTCATCATTATTTCTATATCACCAACAAAACCCTGCAAGAAGAAATTATAAGAAATATCCCATTTAAAATAACTATAGACTGTATAAAATACCTGGGAGTAAATCTGCAAGACCAACCCAGGAACTACATGAACATAATTATAAAACACTTTTTATACAAATAAAGTCAAATTTAATTAATTGGAAAAATATTAATTGTTCATGAGTGGGCAGAGCTAATATAATAAAAATGGCAATTATACCTAGGCTAATCTATTTATTTAATGACATTCCAATTATTGAGCTAGAAAAAAATAAAATTCATTTGGAAGAACAAAAGGTCAAGAATATCAATTGAATTAATGGGGGGAAAAAATATAAAGGAAGGAGGTTTAGCAGTACCAGATCATAAATTATATTATAAGGCAGTAATTATCAAAACTATCTGGTACTAGCTAAGAAATAGAAAGGCAAATCAGTGGAACAAAGTAGATATACAATACATAGTAGTAAATGATTATAGTAACCTTGTGTTTGACAAAAGCAAAGATTTAAGCTTTGGAGATAAGAATACACTGTTTGGTTAAAAAAAATTATTGGGAAAACTGGAAAGCAGTCTGGCAGAAATTGGGTATAGATCAATATCTTCCATCATGTACCAAGATAAGGTCAAAATGGTTATGTGACCTTAAATATAAAGGGAGATATCATAAGAAAACTAGAACATGGTACACATTGCCTATCAGATTTATGGATAAGAGAAGAATTTATGAATAATAACAGAAAGAGCATTTCAAAATGTAAAATAGATCATTTTATTTACTTTAAATTAAAAAGGTTTTGAACAAATAAAACCAATGTAGCCAAGATTAGACAGAAATCAGAAAATAGGAGGGGAGATTTTTATAGATAGTTTCTCAGAAAAAGGTCTCATATCTTAAATATATAGAGAACTTTATTAGATTTATAAGAATGAGTCATTCCCCAGTTGACAAATGGTCAAAGGCCATGTGAACAAGCAGTTTTTTGATGAAGAAATCAAAACTGTATGTAGTTATATGAAAAAAATGCTTTAAATCATTATTTATTACAGAAATGCAAATTAGAACAACTTTGAGATATCATCTCATACTTATCAGGTTCTCTAAAATGTTAGAAGAAGAAAATAACAAATGTTAGAGGGGATGTGGAAAAATTGAGACATTAATACACAGTTGGTGGAATTGTAAACTGATCCAACCATTTTGGAGAGCAATCTGGAATTATGCCCAAAGAGTTATAAAACTGTGTATACTATTTGACCCAGAAATACCACTATTAAGTCTGTTTCCTAAGGTAATCAGAGAAATATTTATAGCAGTTCTCTCTGTGCTGGCAAAGAACTGGAAATTGAGGGGATGACCGTCAATTGGGGAATGACTAAACAAGCATATTATTGTGATGGAATACTACTACACTGTACAAAATGATGAGCAGGTTGATTTTAGAAAAAGCACGGGAAGACTTGTAAGAAATAATGAAAAGGGAAGTGAGCAGAACCAAGAAAACATCGTATACAGTGACAATAATAGTGTTCAAAGAATAATTGTGAACAGCTAAGTAATTCTGAGTATTATAAATACTCAAATCAACTATACAGGATCTATGAATAAAGATGCTGTACATCTCCAGAAAAAGAACTAATAGAAATATGCATAGTGTGGTTTAACACATATTTACAAATCTGCATCAAATGGTGGCCTTTTCTAGTGCAGGGTGAGGAAGGAGAAAGGGAGACAGTTGTTCTGAACTGTAACAAATGTAACAAAAAAAAATTAAAGAGAAAAAAATGTTTAAAAAAGAATAGGGATCATGTCTAATCTAAACTTTGTATGATCCTTGGTACCTAGCATAGTGCTCTTGACGCAAGGATAACATAAATAAAGTGCTTTAAAAACCTTAAAGAGCTGTATACATGTCAGCCGTTAATATTAAATGTTGAACTGAATAAGATTGAATTGAATTGACCATTCAGAAAAAAGTAAAGCTAATAGAAGACCTGATCTAATTCTATACAATCCTGATGGAATGAAGACATTCCTGTGCCCAGAATCCTGCTAGAACTAGAAACTTGATACAGTAAAGCAATAAAGGAAAACTTCTATTAAATAGTGAGTTACTGAAGCCTGAAAACACAAGTACATTTAATTGAAGTTAATATGAATTAATGAATGATAGATCCTTAAAGAGGATTTTAAGGGAAATTAAGATATTTGAAGAATATGCTAGAGCTGAGGGGGCAAACACACAGCTTACAGGCCATCTGCAGCATCCAGCACCCCTGAGTGCAGCCTGAACCAGCTTAAAATGTAATCGGGAAATATTTAACAAAATAAAAATACAATGAAATACAGTTAATATTACATTTTAAAACTAAATCAATATCTGGCCCACAGGAATGACTTCTTATATACAGTTTTGTTCAGTAATGTCCAATTTTTTGTGACCCCATTTGCAGTTTTCTTGGGAAAGATGCTGGAGTGTCATTTCCTTCTCCAGTTCACTTTACAGATGAGAAAACTGAGGCAAGTAAGGTTAAGTGACTTGCCCAAGTCACTTATGTATAGCTAGTAGTGTCTGAGGCTAGATTTAAACTCATGAAGATGAGTCTTCCTGACTCCAGACCCAATGCTCTATCCACTGCACCACCTAGCTGCCCCTTATGTATAGTTCAGTGGCCCCCATTTCTGTTTGAGTTTGACACCACTGTCCTAGAGTGCTGGGCCTGTGTTCAAATGAGGACTCAGATACTTAAAAGCTGTGTGACCCTCGGCAAATCACTTAACCTTCCTCTGCCTTAGTTTCCTCAAATGTCAAATGGGAATAATAATAGCACCTATCTCCCAGGGTTATTGTGGGGATCAAATTAGATAATATTTGTAAAGTGCTGAAAACATTTCCTAGCATATAGTAGGCACTTAATAAATGCTTGCTTCCTTCCTTCCTTAAAAGTTGACCTCAGGAATTCAACCTTTCTTTCCCTCAACATATTCCTTGAAGCTAATATCAGAGACAAAATTCTGGACTAGAAGGATGGGTCTGACATAGTGCTAGCTCTTATGTTCTGTAATCCTCATAATGCTTAGTACAATTCTGTGTATCCAGTGGATAGTCAAATTATTACTGAATGAGTGGATAAATGACTGCAGGGTAAAAGGCAACTGGGAGGGGGTAGAGGTCGGGGTGGGGGCGGTTTACACCCATACTCTTATGCAAACCACTTACCAGGACAGGAATATCAAGACAAGATTCTATGAATAAATAATTTCCATCCCTGTTCCTGGAAAGAATAGCAATCACAAGTGAAAGAAAGATAAAGGAGTAGGGGGTTCAGATCTCCCTTTTTTGTGACCAGAGAATCCAGGAAGGCCTCTGTTGGAATTTGCATAAGCCCAATTTCACTGCCATCCTTCCCTGAGATGGTCCAGTCTCTCATCCCAACCGTCATGTCCCGAGGCAACTTGAAACCTACCCATTGAACAATCTGAGCAACTCTGCCAGTGAAGCCGCAGCCTTGCTGTTAGAATGGCAATCCCCATAGATTACTGCTTGGGCCTAGACTAGCATTTTAAAGATGAGGAAGTAATAATCAAAGAGACCATCAAAAATTTGCGTGAAGAAAGCATTTTTTCCATCAATAAAAAGTAAGTCTGCTAATGTTTGAAAGATCTGATGTCACAGATAAGAAAAGTGGTAACTGGCTGATAAAAAAAAATCTGTATGGCTGCAGTTCAGGAAATTCTATTAATAAGTATGGAAATGAGGTGGTGTCCATATTTCCACTTTTTTTCTAATGAATAAAAGCAAAACTTAGTGGAATAAGCACTGAACTGAGAGTCATAAAGACTGGATTTTAGACTTACCTGTGAGAAATGGTTATTTCTCACTTATATTTAATAACTAATTATTGTATTAGGACCAAAGTTTTTCCCCTTTTATACTTCCTCATCCAGAAATTTCTCTTCAAGATTTGCCCAGGCCAAGATCAGACAATAAAAGAAATTCTAAGTTTAGGCTAATGGGTGTATTTCTGCTCATTGTGTTTCAGACATGTCCTGGGAAAATGTTGATTCTCCCTATAATCAAGATAGGTGATATGGAAATTGATGTCTCTTTGACCAAGATTTGACTGGCCTAAGTCAGGATAGCCCACTTCCCATTTGATTAACCAATCAGAGGTGATTACGCATCCCTCAGGAACACTTCCTTTTCTAAGGACATATAAACTGTGACTCTACAGCCATTACGGGTCATTGATCTAAGAGAGACAGCCAATTGACCATCCTTTTGTTAATAACCCACTTTACTAATAAAATTATTAAATTACCCAGAAACTATGTCTCTCAAACCTTTTTAAACATCACACACCTCTGATACCATATTAATAAAATTATTAAATTACCCAGAAACTATGTCTCTCAAGCCTTTTTAAACATCACATACCTCTGACACTGTATTAATAAAATTATTAAATTACCCAGAAACTATGTCTCTCAAACCTTTTTAAATATCACATACCTCTGACACTGTTTGCATTATTTTAGGCAAATCACTTAAACTCTCCAGGCCTCACTTCTGGGTGATCCGTATAGTGGTTTCATGGGTCTTATGAAGTCTCTTCTTGAAATATGAGAAGAAACTTCCTCTTCTTCAAAGAGATGGGGGCAGGGGGTTGGGCTGTGGAACATTGCATATAACATCAAATTTCCTCTATATGCTGATCAATTTTGCAGAAATTTTTTCTCTTCTTTTTACTTTTTCTTTTTAAAAAAATTGTTAGATGATTTTTCTGGAAGGGGGAAGGATGTAGGGAGAAATCTAGGAGATGTAAAAACAAAAGAAATCAATATATATATATATATATATATATATATATATATATATATATTTTAAAAAGAAGTCTCTTCTTTTCCTACTACTTTTTCTCTTGTTTTGTGCTTTTCACTTTTCTTAGTCCAGTGTATGGCTGAATTTCTGGTTGAGGGCATTAGCCAAATGACTTCTCATTAAATCAAGCCACAAAAATATCTGAGGACTATGCCAGAATGATCAAGACTCACTTATAAGATAAATTGTGAAGAGGATAGAGAATCCCAACAGCTTAGTCATATAGGCTCTCCTGCAGCAAAATGGAGGAAATAATTCTGAAAGAAATGAAAAATGGCTAAAACTCTGAGAATGATTTTGTAAGTATCACACTAAAAGTTTCAATCATTTCAAGGTCACTTCTTTGGAAACAGTTGCCAAAAACAATTCTGTAAATACTTCATAAACCGTTTCTCCTCTGGGAAAATACTCAACATATAGACCATAAAGTATAGTTTTACAAACTATGTAGTTATACAAAGGTATACTTATACAAACTGTCAGGTATAGTATAAACTTCTGTCCATAAGAATTTGATATTTAAAATTAAATTAAGTACCCATTATGTGACAGGATGGGTTCTGAGTGCTTGGGATATAAAAATAAAGATGAAACCATCCCAGTCCTCAAATAAGATAATCTGGGGGAATGGGAAAAGGAGATGAAACAATGTTCACACAGATAAGGAAATACAAAATAAATATAAAGTAATTTGTTGGGGGAGGAGGAAGAGCTGTAACCTAGCAAGTGGAAGAGACCGAGAAAGGCCTTTTTTTTAGAAGATGGCTGTTTTGTTGATTTGAGGAGGGAGGACATTACAGGTATGGGGAATGGTCTTGCAAAGAGGCAGGAAATGGCATAGGGTACCAAATGGAGACCAGTTTGGCTACAGTATGGATCCCTTGTAGAAGTGTAACATAAAATCAGTCTGTGGGTTTTCCAGCTAAGGTGACTGAATAAAGGCAGGCTGCTCAGCTCTCACCACACTGCACACTGCCTCCAGCTAATCCAGAAAATAACTCAAAATCCCACCAGGAAAATAATAAATAAGAAATCCAATAAGAAACTACAATAAGTGAATTCATCCACCCCAGAACTAATTAAAAAGTCAGTCAGAAATCCACGGGCCGTTGGAAAAGGGACTGCCAGCAAACAAGCTAGAAGCCTCCCAGTGAGGTCAGAGACTGGCCAGAGACACATGTCACCTGCATGCCTCTGTATCTGATGGCTGCAAGAGTGAAGTCTCCCCCAAGAAAGCGCAAGGGTTGGCAGAAATGTACAGCTAGCACTTAGAAGAGAATGAGAATCAGAAGCTGGGAACAGAAGTAACCAGATCTAGGGTGGCAGAATTCAATCTAGGATACCTGAGTAAGTGAACCAATAAACATTTATGAAGTGTCTACTGCGCCAGTACACAGTATGCCAGTAGCATAGCAGCACCAGGCACTGTACTAAACAAACACTAAGGATACAAAAACGGGCAAAAGGCAGTCCCTGCTCTCAAGGAGCTCACAGACTAATGAGTGAGACAACTGGAAAACAGTGACCCTCAAACAAGATTCATAAAGAACAAGTTGGAGAAAATCAACAGAGAGAAGGCACTGGAATTAAGAGGGAATTAGGAAAGGTTTCTAGCAAAAGGTAGGATTTTAGCTGGGAATTGAGGGAAGCCAGGAAGTGGAGATAAGGAGGGAGAGAATTCCAGGCACAGGGACAGTCAGTGAAAATGCCCCAAATAAGAAAATAGATTTTTGTTTGAGGAACAACAAGACTAGTGTCTTTAGATCACAGAGAACTTGGCAGCACATAAAAGGTAAGAAGGCTAGAAGGGAGGTGGGGTAGGTTATTAAGGACTTTAGGCACCAGAGGATTTTATATTTAATCCTGGAGGCAATATAGAGCCATTAGGAATTTATTGAACAGAAAAATGGATGACGTGGTTGGACTGTGCTTTAAAAATATCATTTTGACAGATATGTAGAAGATGGGCCGGATAGCAGAGAGACTTGAGGTAGACAGACTCTCCAGCGGCCCATTGCAATAGACTAGGCATGAAGTAAGGAAGGCCTGCACCAGAGCGGTGGCATTTAGACAAGGGAAAGAAGCACGTGCAAGCGACATAACAAAATTAAAATCAACAGGACTTAACACCAATTGATATGACAGTGGGGGTGAGAGGAAAGGGGGGAAAAAAGGAGAAGTTGGGGATGAACGTATGTTGTGAAATCCTAGGAGGAGTATGGTGCCCGTGACAGTAATAGGGAAGTCTGGAATCAGGGAAAGTTTAAGGGGTAAGAAAATCAGCTCAGTTTTGGACATGTTGGGTTTCAGATGTCTGCAGGACACTCAGTTCAAGACATCTAATAAGTACTGAGAGATGGAAGACTAGAGGTCAGGTGAGTGGATAGGGCTGGACATTGAGATTTGAGAATCATCAGCACAGAGATGATAATAGAATCATGGGAGCAGATGAAATCACCAAGTGAAATAATAGAAAGGGAGAAAAGAAGACCCAGCACAGAGCCCTTTGGGATACCCATGGTTGGTGGGTGTGATCTGGATGAAGGACTAGCAAAGGAGGCTGGGATGGACTGGTCAGATAGATAGGAGAGCCAGGATAGAGCAGTGTCATAGAAATCAAGAAAGAAGAGAGTATCAAGGAGAACAAGGGAATCAACAATGTCCAAGGCCGCTGAGAAGTCAAGGAGAATGAGGATGAAGAAAGGAACATTAGATTTGGCCAGTAAGAGATCATTAGTAACTTTGGGAAGAACAGTTTCAGTTCAGTGATGAGATCAGATACCAGATTATAGAAAATTAAGCAGCTTGTCACAGCCCAATGACAAGGAAGAATAATTCTTGAATCATAAGTTTGTGTTTATAAGGTTGAAATTCGTCTCTAAGAGAAATTGAGTTCAAATTCTGCCTTTAATGCTTACTACTTAAATGATCTTGAGCAAGTACCTTAACCTCCCTGGGTCTCAGTTTCCATATCTATAAAATGAGATGGTTGGACCAAATTACCTCTGAGTTTTCTTCTAATGCTAAAGCTATGATCCTATGGTTCCTTTTCCTTAAAAAAAAAATGCAACTTCTTCAATTATGTCTTGCTTTAAATTTAGTTACTAAGACATTTAGTATAATATTACTCAGAGCAGCACATTACTTTCTTAGCAGCCAAGTGCCTTCCCACATGAAATGCTATTGTTTCTATGATTCAAGACAATAGGCGAGGCCTTTACTCACAAGCTAGAGTTTTTCTACTCCTTCCTATCTTGGGCTTCTTGGTGAGAATTGTTCTTAAACTCAGCCTCTGAACTCTCCACCACATGCATAAGCCTGTTAGTTTTGACCTAATAAAGCACCAGAATGAAATTGTCATAAATCTAATATCTCCAGTTCATATTCTGGGTCACTGGCAGTTCTGAAGATGAGAACACCTGGTAATATCAAAAGAGCCACTTTGGCAATTCTATTATTAAACACTTGAGGAAAGTTTGCTTGTTGTTTCCTGCACTATGCAGACTCTGATAAAGCAACACAGGTTTAACAGAAATTCTGCTACTCCCTGAGATCTGCCAAGTTATAAATAAAATTTAGCAAAATTTTGGGTGAAAACTAAGTGTCTGTGATTTGAAGATCACCAAATGACTTCCCTTTTCCCCCTGAAAAAAAAAGTCTCCAATCTACACACGACAGGAATCCTTACCTTAGTCACGCTTTTGGGCTAAAGCACTGAAAGCTGATTTAAAAAAAAAATACACACACACACACACACACACACACACACACACACATATATATATATATATATATATATATATATATATATTTTACAAGTTGGGGGAGGGAAGATAATACAATAGCTCTCTAAGACATAATCACTAACACTGTTAATATCCAACTTCACCAGAATAGAATATTTGCCAAATTAGCAGCAAGGTCCTTAGGGAATAAGACACAAGCATGATCAAGTTTTAAGTGTGAGCAGAAAGCAAGAAAGGTTTTGAGCCCACCATGTTGTTCCTTAGGAGGCAGACCTGGCAACTTGTGCAATAACTGGGTTAACATGGATGAGACAGCAGAAGTAGAGGAGAAAATGGAAATGGGTAGAAAAGTACCCAAAAGATGGTGGAAAGGCCTATAAACTTTTGTCTACCTTATGACTTCACCAAAGACTGTTTCTTTCTTGGGACATTACACATCGATCATTCTTCTTTGGGTCAATGATGGGGAAAGATTTACAAATAGTAAAACCAAAGATATTCATTACCAAAATTGTAGAGTTCCATAACTTCTTACACAGCTATAGTTATCATGTTTTGTTGAGTCAAAGTTATTCTACGTGCCACTCTCAGTTATATCAAATTCTTGGGCTTTGTTGTCTTGACTGATTAATCATGACTAAGGAAAGATGGATAGCACTGGGCTCCGTTCTTCCCTGCACCAAAGGTTCTCCCAGGCTTGTGGTACATTAAGGAGCTTAGGGGGACTCCATATAGTACCCTAACCAAGTCACTTAACTTTCCTTGGCCACATTTCCTCCTCTGAAAAGATTAGGAATGGCACCACAGTAGGATTTTTAGTACAACTGGGGAGTCATCATTAGGGCCTATATAGAGGAAGAAGGAACCAGAAAAGTGGAAGAAGTCTACCAAAAGGAGAAAAGAGAAGCTTCAAAGCAAGCTTTACCTGCTTCACAACTTTTCCCAAGCTTGATCCTATCATAGACATGATATTTTACACAATCTCCTTTAAGTGTCCTATGAAGGAAGTCAGAATGGATGATGCTTCTAAGTCCCTTCTAGCTCTAAGACAATGAAATCAAGATTTAGTGGTCTTTCAGAAGTGGAGTGTCAATTTTTCTGAGCCCTATACTTCTTAAAGAAATAGAAGAAGGCAAATGGGAAAGGGCACCCACATATACAAAGATATTCATGGCAGCTCTTTTTATGGTGGCAAAGAATTGGAGGTTGGGAAGATGCCCATCAGTTGGGGAATGGCTGAGCAAGTTGTGGTATATAAATGTAATGGAATACTGTTGTGCTATGGGAAATGATGAACAGGCTGACTTCAGAAAAACCTGGAAAGACTTGTATGGTCTGATGCTGAGTGAAATGAGCAGAACCAAGAGAACATTGTACACAACAACAGCCATGTTGTGTGATGACTAATATTGATACATTTAACCCTTCCCAGCAAATACAAGGATCTAAGACATCTCCAGAGGCCTCGTGATGGAAAATGCTATTCACATCCAAAGAAAGAACTACAAAAGTTGAATTGCTATTTTTTTCTCTTTTGTTGTCTTTTGTTTCCTCTTTCTGATGGTTCCTCCTATTGGTTTTAATTTTTACTTACAACACCATTAATGTGAAAATATGTTTAATAGCAATGTATAGCCTATATCAGATTGTGTGCTGTCTTGGTGGTGGGGAGGAAGGGGGAGAAAAATTTTAAACTCAAAAGCTTCCATAAGTGATTATGGATAAATCAAAATAAATTAATAAAATTTTTTTTAAATGAAATCTTGAGCAGAAAAAAAAAGAAATAGGAGAGGGGGCAGCTAGGTGGCACAGTGGATAGAGCACTGGCCCTGGATTCAGAAGGACATGAGTTCAAATCCAGCCTCAGACACATAACACTTACTAGCTGTGTGACCCTGGGCAAGTCACTTAACCCTATCGCCTAGCCAAAAAAAAAAGGGGGGGGGAATAGAAAAGGCCTTGGAAAGAATCCTAATCAAAAACATCTTTGCTTCATGCTGACAATCCGAGAGTAGTTTTTACTCACAATATCACTTTTTCAAATGCAAATATACCCTGCTTAAATCACACTAAGGTTTGAGGGATTTTTGTGATCCAGACATGCAGATATCTAAGATAAAAAGCACCATGGAACTTTATTCTTAGAAGGGTCCTTAAAGATCAGCTAATTCAATTCTTCCTTTTCCCCAGCATTTTACAGATGATGAAACTGAGGAAAAGTGATTTGCTAGTTAATGGTATAGTCAAAAATTGAACCAAGGTCATCTGCCTCTGAGTCCAATACTCTTTCCATGGAAATCACTAATTCTTTCCTGAGATTGGCATAGGCCAAGGGACTGATTGTTTTCCTGAGGGGTGGAAGGGGGTGGGGTAGAGTTGGGGAGAAAGAAGTCATTTTAAAACTTGAGGCATTTACGAATAGGTCTCATTGTAATGCCACAATGAAGGGTTTTAGATAGTCAGAGGGCAATATGAGGGCACTGGTATAGAATGCAGAAGGGAGATGGGAAGGCACCTAAGACAAATTCCCTGTAAGGCAAACTTGGCCTACTTGGTAATTTTGTCTAAGGTTAAAAATGTCAACTGCCCAACTTCTCCAGATGTTTCAGATACACGTTTTTTTTTTATAGATTACTGAACTAAATGGGCCTGTAGTGGTCTGGAATAATTAATGCACACAATTTTTCAGCTTTCTGGCCAGAGGCAACTGGAAATGGAAAACTGCCTATTAAGTCAGCACTGTGAGTAGAGACAGCACAGTCGTGAGTACACTGGAACTTCAAGGAGGTGGGAGAGGCATTAAGAATGAGAACGAACTTGCTAACAGAACTAGCCACCTTGGAGTCTTGTTATCAGTTTTAGTCATTTGAAAAGGGCTTTCCCAATGGTCAGGACCCCGGGGGATATCTTTGTGTGTCTCCTCCAAGATGCTTGCCCCAGGCATTAACAATAATAGCTGCTTCTTTTATAATGCCTTAAGGTTTGCAAAGCATTTATTGCACATTAGCTCATTAGGTTCCCTATAAACTCTGTGAAGTGCCGTATTATTATCCCAATTTTGCAGATTTTTTTAAAAAGTCCGTAGGACTGAAGCAACTGATCCATGATCACACAGCTAATAGGTGCTACAGGCAGAATTTAAACCTAGATCTATCCTGACTTCATGATGAGCACTCTTTCTACTACACTGTGCTACTTCTCAAGGTACTTCAGCCAAGTCAGTCTATCTTTGGGAATTTGTCTTTGTCCCTATACTCTTTTGCAACTTTTTTAGAAAGTTTTCATTCACCATGGAAAAGTAGATGACTCCTAAATCTCTCTGTGTAGCTCTTTCCCTCTGTTCAGACCCACATTTCTACTAATCACAAATCTCAGTAGCCAAATGGTCCTATCCCTCAGCTCTTCAATGGGAGTTAGCAATCTTTTTGTTTTCTGGGTTGAGGAGGAAGTACCGTCAGGGTTATACACCTTGAAGTACCAATTTGTCCTCAGGGAAATTTGAAATGGCTCTTTGGGCCCTTAACCAGCCAAAGAAGGTTCCAGGCAAAACTCTCTTTCTCTTAATATGTTAAAACTGGCCTGTATTTGAGAAAATCAGTTGACAACCTGTCCCGCTTGTTTTCTAGTTTGGAATCTAATTACAGCCAGTTTCTCCAGTCTGCACAGGCTATGGGAAGATTGCTGCCCTTTGAAACACTGTCGCTGAAATCTGATCTCTAAACCCTGGAGAAGTTCTAAAGCCCTCAGCTTCCGGCCTGGAGCTAGTTGCTTGAAGGGGTTTACTATGGCCAGGTTCACTATGGGACAGCTGGGAATAAGTAAATTGCCTGAGAAATCTGCACCTTAATTTCTATGTGTTAAAAGTGAAATGGATATAATTCCTAAGCTGATGGAAAGAATTTTTTAAAGTCCCTACCTGAGATTCCATTGGCATGGGTAACCTCTGATGAGAAAATTCCCTCTGCCAATGCAGACTGGCAATTGTTTTCCAGCTTTTAGTCTTAGAGAATTGCCTGAGAGCAGTGATATATTAAATGATTGGGGTCACATAGCCAGTAAGTGTTCAGAAGCATGACTTATATTTTGTAGGTGGGAAGTATAAGCATTAGGATGCCTATTTTGCTTGCAAGAAAACTGAAGCTCTGAGAAGGTAGGTGATTTGCCTATGACAATAATGCTAGCCCGGATCTGAAGCAGGAATTAAAGTCAGATCCCTTGGCTCACTAAGTCCCACAGTCTTTTCACTATATTACACTGCCTGTCCATTGCCTTTCAAAGGCATAGCACAAACCTAACAGAAGTATGTGTCTATTGCAAACAAATATGAGTTTCTGTGAAAACCAACCCCCCCCTTAAAAAAAAACATAAAATAAGAAGCAGAGCATAATCCATTTATTTCAGGCCTACCAAAGAGTCTGATTTCCCTTGGGCCTAGGTACATAGACTGGCTAGGGCTTATTTTCATGCTTTTGGTGTGTGATATTTGGATGTTTGGGTGATTGGCATTGTCAGCCAGCTTAAAAATGGGGTGTGGGTTTGTCTTTACTCTAGGGCGCAACCAGGGCAACAAGAACAAAAGCAACTGAAGGAAGGGAAAGAAGCTAATTTGCAAGGGCTTCAAATAGCTAGGGACATAGATGGCCAAAAGGTGTTTAATCTGATAGCACTAAGTGGGTTAAAAAGCTATCTCTTCAGATCCCCCAAATAAATGAGAAATCACAGACCTGAGTCAATACATATTGATTTACTCCTCTTGCTCCTTAATGAGATTTTAAATGAATAATTAAATTCTAGTAAACGCACACATTAACAAGTTCTAGTTTCTCTGAATAGTTCAGTACAGATGACTACCACAATAAAAGATCTCTATTTGAGAAATGGGCATGGAGGTGGGTGTCAAGAGGGCAGTAAATCCTTCCTGATCCTCGATCAAATGGAAATCTAAATTTCCAGCATAGCTCTTGTGGCGTCATAATATTGGATTTTCCTCCTTGACAAATAACTTGTTAAACTTGTTAAACTAACTTGTTAAAACTGTCAGTTTGAAAATAGTCGCCACCTGCATTGAGATTATACACCAGCACATTCTATCCTCTTAAATTAAAAATTCTACTTCAAGAAATTGAGCTAACTTAATTAAACCAAATTCATACTAAGTTGTTTTATAAAGAAGACAATGAAATAACAATTGTTACACTTATTTCATATTCACTATGTTCAAAAGCACTTTATATGAGGATGTGGCTATTAATTTGATAGAGATTTTATTATTTAAGGTATCAAAGTGGGGGAAAGGCTGAGTGGGAGTTAAGGGGGGAGGCATGGATCTGAAAAAGGTATCCCATCTTGTATGTGACATATACTCATAATGCCATAGCCCATAGGAAGAAATTAGGTTATCTGCAGAATCTTCATTATTGACAAGAAGTTGGAGTGGGAATGGGGTGAGGTATCTACTTCATAGTCATAGTGCAGGGTGAGAGGGAAAAAAACAGGTATAAGGCTCAGAACCTGTGCCTGGGGAGCTTATAGTCTAGGTAATAAGACACTGATACATCAATAAGATAACTAACACTACAAAGTAGCAGGTGTTAAGTGCCAAGTTAACAACTTATCCAAGTGAACCGCATCATGAACAGCATGATATGGTGGAAAGAGGCTTGGAAGCCTGAGTTCAAAACCCACTTCTGAGACAAGCAAAACTAGGCTTCTCTTGACTAGCTGTAAGATCATGAACAAACAAGTCACTTGGCCTCTCTAAGTCTGTTTCCTCGTCTATAAAATGAGGCTATAATGCTTGTAGTATTATGCTACAAATCCCACAACTGCTGTTGTGAGAATGGAATTAGATAATGCCACATAAACCTTAAAACAACATGTAAATGGAAGCTCCCATTCATATTTTGTTACCCCTGCAAACCGGTTTCCCTTGTGCAGTTTATTGGCTCCTTAATGACCCAGGCTTTTCCTGAAGCTCCTTTTGAGAGCATGTTAGAACATGTTGGTACTTAAACATGTCCACACATTTATCAGAGCTAGACCAGTTAAGTTCAGGTCTAAGCTTGTGGGAGACAATGATGAATTAGAAGCTATGTATATACAAACCCAAAAGCCAAGGTTAACAGGCTGGCATTCAGCAACTTTGGATCCTGTATAAGCAGACACACTACAATGTTAACTTACACCAAAACCATTGACAAGCTTGCTAAAGATCAGGCTTCGAGAAGGTCGGGTACTTCCTGAAGGTCAGGATGAATCTGAATCAGCCATTTTTACTCTAACAGGGTTTACCCTGTCCTCCCCTTTCCCCCCCACCCCGACTGCCTGAAGGCCAGGTATACAATATTTCACCCCTCCTCAGGGTTCTACAGCACTCTCAAAGGGCTTGGAGCTGTTTGATCTCTGCCATTGGCTAAAGCCCCCCCCCAACTATGTTCCCCTAATTGTAGGGTGCTTCCAGAATGCCAGTTCCATTAAACCACTTAACAGTTTAGCTTTTATAAAGGAATATTTACCTCAAAGGTATAGCAAGAACAAACAGACAAACATTCCTCCCCTCCCCAACACCTAGAGACCTAATATCCCATATATACCCCTTCAGTATGAAGAGGGGGATCAAGCTCACAGCTCAATTCAGTTCTTGTATCACCTACTCCCAACAAATTCTAAATCTAAAACCCCCTGGGATCATCCATTTAGATCTTAGACCTTCCCTGCTGGGATAGTTGCAACAGACAAACATAGGTTAAGCGACTTGCCAGGCTCACACACAACTACTAAGTGTCTGAGGTAGAGTTTGAACTCAAGTCTTCCTGGTTCCAGTGCTCTATCCACAATGGCATCTAGCTGCCTCTAAACTCAGGATTCTTAGAGACAGAAGTGAGGAGGCAGTGTATTCCAGGCACAGGGAACAACTGTACAAAGATATAGGGAGCTAAATTGGATCATCATGCTAAGACCAGAGACATAGCACTCGACTAGTCCCCTCATCAAGATTTTACAGAAATAGTGATGACTTCAGGACGAATGACTTGAAGGGGAACACAAACATGTAACATCCTCATGGGTCATGTTCCTTCTGGTAGGGCTTGTTATTCTTGGACATCATCCACTTCGGAGGTGGCTTACTTCTGAGGCTATATTTCCACCCTATCACTTTTATAGCTTAGAGTAGTCCTATAAGCCTGAAGAGCAAGGAGGATGTCTCTTTCTATATTATACTCTTTGTTCCATACTCTTGGCAAAGGAAAAGAAAATGACACCAAAGTGCTAAGGTAAAAAACGCATAAAAATTTTACCGTAGGTTGGACTTACAAGGATGTGAAATTTCCCTGGTGAGCTTTATTTTTTTTTTGAGGGGGGGGAGGGATTCCATCCTTTTGATTGGTTGGGCATTAATTCATTTGTTCCAACCATGAAAGTCAAAATGCCTCATCTGTGACAAATCCCTAGGTCTTGGGTCATGATCAAAAGGCAAGACCTCACAGCACAAAGTTAACTGCCGTATCTCTCTGTCCTGACTTTGGAGTAATTATCTTGCTAGGTTCAGTGGAAAAGGAAAAATTACTGCCTGCTTTGTTCCCAAAGAGCAGGATCAACAAACCTCTGACAGAATATCCTTTGGCTTCTTATCATCCTTCATGTCTTACTGAAAAGTGAGATGCTAATTTTCTCTCCTTCGTATGCTTCCCAAGTTCATGAAGGCAGTCAAAGTGGTATTCATTTCTTATTTTAAAAAACAAATTGTAACCAACAGGGAAATTAAATTGAGTTAAGAGAAACAGAGAAGAGGTGAAAAGAAATATTAGTATGAGTGATAGTTTTAGTAATGAGTAATTCAGAAATACCCAAAGGGGAAAGGCAAATTATGTCTAACTACAAAGGACAAATATTATTTGAGGCAGAAAAACCCTAAAAATAACAAGAATGTTGTCTTTTATTGTGACACATGGAAACACCAAAACCCACAATACTCAGCAATGAGAAGTGTTGTGGCCAACCCTTTGCAAAGGTCTCTACCCATATTTGTGCATGTATACACACATAAGCATTTATATACACATTCTGTGAGGGACTGTAAGAAAGCAAGAAAAGAAAAGAAAAGCACAGCTTGACATATTTGCTTTGGATCTATGAGGTTGGCTCCAAATCTATATGTCAGATGAATTTTTCGACTTTCATGGGGAAAGAAACAAAATGGGAGAACAGGGACATTCATGCCTAACTTCAAATCAACATCCAAATTAAGGGAAAGCCTCAAAGAGGAAGCAAGCACAGGTCACTTTCCAGACCATATTTGTTGGTACTAATGGACCACCTCTCTCCCATTTGTCTTTCCCCTTGTTTTGTCTTGCGCTGACCAGTGAGGCCAAAGCCCAAACCTACAGTGGAGATTGAGAAGTCCAGAAGTCTGCCTCCACTAAACTAAGCTGTCTAGGACTGTGGACTTCTTTTCAAGTTATCTTGTAATAAAATGTAAATATATGTGATCAGGGAAAGCAAAAAAGAATTTAGGACTATACAGCTAAAGCTAAAAGGGACCAAACAAACCAGATAGTTCAAATCCCTCATTTTGCAAATGAGAAAACTGAAGCACAGGGAGATTAAATGACTTATCCAAGATTGCACTGGCAATAAGTGTCTAGGAAAGATATGAATGACACTCTCTCTTCTGTACCTCCATAAGCTACTTTTGTAGCTTGGGCAATATGGTGTGAAATTGCTAGGTACCATGGCAAATGGCTGACCTTGGAATTAAGAAGTATTGGTTTAAATGTTCATCTGACCAGAAAAATCAC
Organism: Phascolarctos cinereus; assembly: GCF_003287225.1. Taxonomy (NCBI): domain Eukaryota; kingdom Metazoa; phylum Chordata; class Mammalia; order Diprotodontia; family Phascolarctidae; genus Phascolarctos; species Phascolarctos cinereus. The sequence goes on along the minus strand of NW_027555847.1, from coordinate 351,005,214 downwards.
CAGCCTGAGACACCAAAAGAATTACAGGAGAGTTTAGAGATAGAAAAGACTGGTGATATGCCAGCAAATGTTTGACAACAAACTAAGATGAAAAAAAAAAAGTGTGTAGGACACACTATTAAGGTTAACCTACATTATTGACCCTTTTCCATCACTTTCTTAAGTCTAAACAATCAATAAAACAATAATTCAGTCCCTAATATGTAGCATTTGCCTATTTCCAAGGGGAAAATTGCTCACCCTTAAAACTTAACCATCAGCTTTCTTGAGCCTATGAAAGTCAATTCCAACACACCTCTTAAAAGAATCTAAGGGATCATCTATTCTAGTCTGAAGACTAGCCAGGTTTAAGTATCTGACCAGGTAGAAAGTAGCAGAATTAGAATCTTAATCTGAATGTTCAGCCTCAAAGAGTCAGGCCAAAATCTCTAGAAGATCCTGTTTAAGGGCCTTACCTAACAAAGGTCTTCTGTTAACCAATTAACACTGATTAGTCTCTCCGATTGGATACCAGAAGGGGAGATCCTGAGAAAATGGAACATAAGATAGATTAATGTTAATAAGAGCAGAAAGATAAGGAAAGGTCTGGAACATAGGATGTGAGGGGATAGAGGATAAACTGCTCACATTTTGATCTGGGGCTAGCTGGGGTCCCTGCTGTCAGCATCTCAGTGCCATAAAACTGATTTAAGTATGTAGTTCAAATGATCTGAGATGAGGAATTCAATTCAACTAGGTCATTTGGTCCACTGATAGGCTGAATTAAACTAAACTGAACTGAAACATCTGATCCAGTATTTGTCCCATTCTCTGTCAAATGACAGCTCAGAGCTCTTATTGAAGACCTTCACGAACAGAAATTTCACAATTAAAGTAGGAAGGGGCCGGAGTGAGAGAAATATGCAAATGCCTATTATTTTCTCTGACTCTGGGGGCAATAGCTTCAAGGTCTGTGTTTGACTTATTTTAAATCGTTCCCTGGGTTATGTGTACTTCAGATTCAAAACTAAGAAAACCGGCAACTTCTATACAATAACATATTACTGTCTTCCGGTAATGCCTATCCTTCATAACCAGACAAAGCACCTACAAGGAAGGTATCTCTGCCCTTAGCAGGGAGCCCAGTCAAAATGCTACCTTGATTCAATAAACTGAGACCCTTACTAGGAACGAAGGCCCTAAAGATTCTATTACACATGCATTTGTCTGTCTGTCTGTCTCAAAGAGAATGTTTCTTTACAGAAACAAGAACTCAATCTGAAATGATGCTCCCAACTTAACTGTAACTATGTTGAACTATCCTACCCTACTTTGCCCTCCCCAAGACTTGAGGCCAAGGTTTGGGGAAGTGATGGACACTTAAAAATAACCCTAGTGTTTTTATGCCTTTTACATCAGCAGGTGTGCTTATGGAGAAGCCCAGTAAAATTGGCAAATTTGAGGGAAAAAAACACTCCTATTCCTCTGACATATCCTCTTGACTTAGAGGTTTCATTCATTCATTGTCAGTCAACAAGCTTTTATTAATTGCATACTATGTGCCAGGGATTATGCAGGCACTGGCATAAAAAGACAAAAATATAACATTTCCTGTCCTCAGGGAGCTGACATTCTATTATGGGTAGCCAGAATCCAAAGACTTTACCTCTGCCCCCTTGCATATGAAACTTTTTCCCAATGCATATCCTCCCTAATTGTGGGTCTTATCTACAAGGTACTATGAGTCAGCTCAACAGGTACTATGAAGCCCCTACTATGGGCAAGGCCCTGGCTCTTCTTACACCTCCCAGTTATTCCAGTCTCACTAAAACCTCCCAGTTATTCCAGTCTCACTAAATCTCCCAGCAGTCCCTTTAATTTTAAAAGATAACCACAAAGCAATATTGGCTTCAAAGAAAAGATTTTAAAGGAAAAGAGATAATTGCCCCTCAATTTAGTTTTAATAAATAATAAAAATAACTTTAGTCCTTCAGGCTTAGACAAAAAAAACCATGAATACTACTAATTGGTGTTTCGATGCCACATTGAAAGCTTTTTTAAATCTATAGAAGTAAAGGTGTCTCGAGGTTAGGCTTTATACACCCACCACCCTTTTCCCCAATGCATCAAACTATTCCAACCGTTCTGTAATGGAGCCCCTCATAAAAAAAAAAAAGCTGAGGGCAAAGCAGAAAATAGAATGAGAAGCCTCCCACCTAACAGCCACACTACTTGCAAGACAATACTTGCTTCTGATAGAATGTTCCCTCAGCCGTGTAATTTGCCATTTAAAAAACATCACTTCCATCAATTATGGTGTTGTGATACATGATGTAACGGAAGGCTAGAATCTGAAAGAGCTATTATACAGGGGCTGAGCTAACACTACACAAAAGAGCAAATGGATAGTGAGAACATATGTCAGTTTCCTGACAACGGTTCTATGTCACCCTTATGATAATAATAGCTGATATTTATATAGTGTTTTCAGGCTTCTAGAGCACTTCACACACATTATTTCATGTGACCCTTACAACAGCCCTATGAGATAGAGAATACAAGTATTTTTATCTGTAAATATTGTATATAGGATGCAATATTGAGAGGCAGTGTGGTTTAATGGAAAGGACACTGAACCAGGATTTAAATCCCAAATCTGTTGCTTACAGCATGTGTGACTGTGAGCTCTATTTCTCAATAACAACAATATGCATTTATTAAGTACCTACTGTCTGCTAGGTAGATAGAAAAGTGGATAGAGTGCTGGGGCTGAAGTCAGGAACACTCCTCTTCCTGAGTTCAAATCTGGCCTCTGACACTTCCTAGCTGTGTCACCCTGGGCAACTCACTTAATCCTATTTGCCTCAGTTTCCTCATCTGTAAAATGAGCTGGAGAAGGAATTGGCAAACCACTTCAGTATCTTCACCAAGAAAACCCCAAAGAGGGTCAAAAAGAGTCAGACATGCCTGAAATGACTGAACAGCAATTTGCCAGATAACCATGCTAGATGTCAGGGATACAAAGGCAGGCAGAAAGATAGTTTCTGCCCTCAAAGGGCTTACAATTGAATGGGGAAAGCAGGGAACTGAAAAGGGGGGAGGAAGGAAGATACCCACATTGGGGCATGTCAATGAAGTCTAGAGAGTCAGAGGCACAGCTTAGAGAAGAATGAAGCATGACTGGTCTGGGCCCTTTCTCAAAAATGGAGGTTCCCAAAGTGACTCAGCAATGGGAGAAGGGCACCACAGGAACAGAGAAATGTTCCAAGGGTTAAAAGGCCTTCGGAGATGAGGAAATTTCCAGGGTGGATAGCTTATAGTTCCTGAACTGTAAATGAAAGAAGTTACACTTGTCATTCAGTCATTTCCGACTCTTCATGACTCCATTGAGGTTTCCTTGGCAAAGATTCTGGAGTAGTTTGCTATTTCTTTTTCCAGCTCATTTTACAGATGAGGAACTAAGGCAAACAGGATTAAGTGACTTGCCCAGGATCACACAGCTAGTGAGTGTCAGAGTCTGGATTTGAACTCAGGAAGATGTGATTTCCTAATTGCAGGCCCAGCCCTCTATCCACTGTGCCACCTAGTTAGGTTAAAACTAATGACCTCTAAATTCCTTTATAGGTCTAGATCTACGATCTTATGATTTTCCCAAAGTTATAGCAAATAAGTGGCAGACCTAAGATTCAAACTTGTATCTTCACACTTCAGGGATATTTCTTTTGCCCCCCACTGTCTCCCAAATCAGCAAACAATAGTTTTGGTTCTGCATTAACATTTACAGTGAGTTTTTGCTTATTCCTCTCCCTGTTTCTTTTTGTTTTTTAATTACAAATGACTGAGCAGTTAAAAGTTTTCAAATTCAGGTAATATTTCTTTTTCATTTTCTCCAAGAGAGGAGTTCTACAGGGAAACATACTTCTAGGAATAAGATAGAGTACAGCTGGTATAATTTTCAAATTGACCATACACATATAGAAGGACCCCCCACACACACACACCTTGGACTACAAGTCTTGAAAAAAAAACATTAAATATAGTCCAAACAAAATTGAATTCCTTTCTGAGATGTGACTTTTCCCAACATTCAACACAGCAAGCAAGCCTTCAGAGTCAATGGACAGGAAAGGAATAAAACTCAACCACAAACTGCCTGGATGGACAGCCCTTGTAAATACCAACTTGAACCAGCCAACTGAAGGTTCATTTGCTTTAAATTCCATAGACCAGCCCCCCTCTTGACCTTCAAACTGCATACTACTGGTTTCTTCTTGGGTTGGAGAAGATACTTGATATTATAGGGGCGTAGTGGTATGATATCTGAATGTGGAAGGGCCTTTTAGCCTGCAAAAAAGAACCAACCCTCTAAAAGGGACATACAGGCACTCAATTAAACATGGAATGGTTTTTAATGTCCTGGTGATACTTACAAAGCAAGATTACAAACCTCCTCCTGAAGCTCCTTTTATTTCCACAATTCTTTTTGCTAATTAACCTGGTGGATTAGCCCAGATTACCATGACCAGACAAAAGGAAAAATCTCACAGGGAAAAAAATATTTTGCTCATGTAGTTAATTTACTCTAATATAAAAGTCTCTCAGGACTTGCTTGCTAGCTGGAAATTCCTATGCATTTGAGCTGTATGGCATTTAGAGTTTTAGAACCTAGAGATACATGGACAGGCCTGGCTTTTTCACACAAACTGAGAACACAATATGATCTCCAGGGCTGGACAGAAACTCAAAAAGTTATCTTCTCTGGAAAGCCACATCTGCAACTGTAAACACTGACTGTAAGAGAATCTCAGGAGAATTTGCCTTTGGGAGTTCAGTTATTCCTGTCTATCGAGCTACAATTCTCCTATAATTCAAGTGTGGCTGGCCAGGTAGGCAGTCTCTTAGAAAGGGAGAAAAAGAGGAAGTATAAACCTCATTCTGTTCATTCAATAAACATTTATCATTCCCCCTGTCTTGCTACTGATCCTGTTCTCAGGACCGAGAGGGTTATCAAAAAAGCTAGAGCCTCAATCCCTCTTCTTGAGAGGCTTATGACTCAGTACTTCCTTTGCAGTCAGGTTTGAGCACACTGCCTTTACTAAGCATGTCTATTGATGATGCATCAGTGCCATGTTGAATAAAGGATTACATAATTGTATCATACAGAAATTTCATAAATGAACACAGAGGTGACAATCATATGCCCATAAGGAGTGACCAATGAACTTTTAATTGGTGTCATGAGGTTCTGTTCTGATTAGCATTATACAATTAACAATTCGGTTTATGGTAATTTTCACCCATCACACCTCTGCCAAAAGTGCTCTGGGGGCTACAAGTGCAATTAAAAATAATCACAACAGAAAATAAAAGAACGCCAGTTAAAACTAGAAGAGAGTACTTAGGTATTCTCAGGCTCCACCATTGGCCCTGTGCTACTCAATGGTTTATCAATGATTTGAATGATGTGGTTGTGAAAGATGCAGACAACACAATACTGCGAAGGATAAGCAGTATATCAGGTGACAGAGTCAGGATCTAAAAAAGGTTTCAGCAGTCTAGAATTATTGGTACATAAAACTAAGTGAAATTTAATAAAGATAAATGTAAAGTTCTATACTTGGGCTCAAAAATCAACTTCACAAGTACTACAAGAGAGTAGAAGCATGACTTGAGGCAGCTAGATGGATAGAGTACCACGCCTGGAGTCAGGAAGACGAGTTCAAATCCAATCTCAGATTTACTAGCTGTGTGGGCTCTTAACCCTATTTGCCTCAGTTTCCTCATCTGTCAAATAAGCTAGAGAAGGAAATGGCAAACCAATCCAGTATCTTTGCCAAGAAAACTCCAAATGGGGTCATAAATAGTCAGACACAACTGAACAATAGTGCAGAGACATGGTTAGACAAGAGTTTCTACAAAAAAAAAAAAAGATATGGGGGTTTTCATGGAATTTAAGTTCAACATGAGTCAATGATACAGCGAGGCAAAAGAGCAACTCAATGGAAACCTAGACAGCATTAAGAGGAGTACAGTGTGAATCAAGGAAGTTTTAGTTTCGTTGCTTTCTACCTGTTAAGACCACATCTGGAGTACTATGCTGCCACAACCAGAAACATTCAGGAGCACATCTGGAAGAGGACAACCAGCATAGTGAAAGGACCAGAGGCCCTGACACGTGATGGAATCAGCAGCTTTACCTCAGCGAGGAGAAGACAAGAGCTGTCATGTGAAACAGGGCTGGATTGGCTCTGCGTGGCCTCTGAGGGCAGAGCTGGGAACAATGTAAGTGGCAGAGAAGATTCAGATCTTATGTAAGGAAAAACTTCCCAGTGTATAGAGCTACCCCCAGGTAGAACAGCCTGGCTTAGGAGGAAGGGAGTTCTGCCTCATTAAACATCTTCACATAGAGTCTAGAAGACTACTTGTCCATAATGTTGTGAAGGAGATAAAGTGTGGGTTTCAGTAGAGGACCTTTGAGGCCCCCTCCCTCTCTAGGATTCTGTGACTTGGTGATGTTAGATTGAGACCTTAGAAAGTGGTATAGTCACCAGTTTTTTTCAAAAGCACCAAGTACGGGGGCAGCTAGGTAGTACAGTGAATAGAACACCAGCCCTGGAGTCAAGAGGCCCTGAGTTCAAATCCAGCCTCAGATGCTTACTAGCTGGGCACATCACTTAACCCCGATTGCCTTGCCAAAAAAAAAAAAAGCACTAAGTATAATAGAATCATCTATCGTTAGAGCTAGACGAAGCCTTAACAATAGCTTAGTCCAAGCCTTTTATGTGACAGATGAAGGAAACTGAGACCCAAATGAGTTTAAGTGACTTGAAAAAGATCACAGGTCTAGCTAAATGATTGAGCTGGGATTAGAAACTGAGCATTTTGTCTCCCAGTATTCTTTCCAGTGCACCACATCTGCATATTCCCAAGGATGACACAGAAGCCCAAGGCTTAGCCAACATCAAACGACACAGCCATCCAGCTAAATGGATACCCACATACGTGCTCCAGGTAAATAAGTCATGTATATCTGAAGGCTTGTGCTTTGCAATCCTTACAGAGCTATATAAATTATTATTATATTATTGTGCTTTCAAATGAATTTCCCATGACCTGTTCCTCATCCTTTTTCCCCTGACAATATCAGGGCTCTCTAAATAGGAGAGAGCCTTCCTTCCCATGTCTCCTCCACTTGAGCTACAGGGCTTTGATTCAAAGCCCAACTCTGCCATATTTGTGACCTCGAGCAAGTCACAGCCTGAGCCTCAGTTTCTTCACTTGTAAAATGTGGGGCATAACACTAGAAAACCTCTGAGGTCCTTCCAGCTCTAAAATCTATGATCCTATTAAAATATCTTTACTTGAATTTGTTTGTTGTTTTCAGATAGCTGGAGGACCTATTTATTCTTCCTTCCCTATCCAGAGGTCTAATCCTACCTTTGAGGCACCTCAGGACCATTTTCATTGGCAAAAGGAGTGCTCCCACTTGAGAAGCTTTTACCTCTTCGAGACCCAGTGGAGACCCCAACATAGTTACCCGCAGCATCTTTTTGCCCTTTTCTAAGGATGAAGCTGGCAAGTAGCCAAGGGTATGAGCCGGTAGCATTTTAAAGAGGATTTTCATGGTTTGATTTAGGCCATCGTCATACCTCCCAAAGCACCTCACTTTGCTCATTTAGAAAAACTTCTATTAATCTGACAATTAGCAACCTCCTATTCCCATAATAAGCTATTTAGTCATGGTACCTGAAGAGACTTCAGGACAATGGATCAGAACTCCCTTTTATTGTCCAGATTTATACAGCAAATATCATACTTATGGCATAACACTAGCACTAAAACATATTCCTTTTAACTTTTTTTATGTCTCTCTCTAAAAAGAACTGACATACTATAATTCCTTAAAGTTTACAGTCTCTTTATATATATATATATATGGGATTTATATACATATATATATATATATGGGATATGTATATCCCATGTAAATATTCCATCTCTGCTTATCCTTCTATAATCCTTCAGAGTAAATGCCTTGCACCTTTGACAAAATGTGAGTTTATTGTTGACTGTCACATTTCTTCCTTATCATAGTCCAAATGAAGCACAATAGCAAAGCAGATAGTTACTAAGAGCAAGAAGAATGGGCTGCGTCTCACCTGGGACACATACTGCTTGCGTCACTCTGGAAAATTCACTTAACCTCACAGCGCCCAGGAAACTCTTCTCAAGAGAGCAGATGACATTCTGCCTCAGCAGAGGGAGTTTCCTCCCTGGGAGTTACCTATACAAATGGAATTACAGGTCCAGACTCCCACTCCCCCTCAAAAAAATTCAAAGGATTTTTTTTTATTTTTATGAACTAGAAGTAACTGACATTTGTATAGTGCTCTGAGATTCACAAAGTGATTTCTTACATACGTGATTTCATCTGATCCCCACAACTCTAGAGTATTACCAGTATTATTATCCTCATTTCACAGGTCAGAAAAGTTAGGTGACTTGACCAAGGTCACACAGCTAGCTGATTCAGAGGCAGGAATCAAACCTGGATTTCTCCTGGCTCCTAGTTAGTACTCTCCCCTACAATATATTTCCACACTTTAAAAAAAAATGACAGTCTCTATAGTGAAAAGAGCACCAGCCTAGGAATCAGGTGACCTGGATTCTGATCCCAGATCTGTCACTTATTATCCATATTGTTGTTTGCTCAGTTGTTTCAGTCATGTCCAACTCTTTATGACCTCATTTGACGATTTTCTTAACGAGGATACTGAAGTGGTTTGCCGTTTCCTTCTCTAGCTCATTTTGTTGATAAGAAACTGAGGCAAACAGGGTTTGCTCATGGTCACCCAGCTAGTGAAGTGTCTGAAGCTGGATTTGAACTTATGAAGATGAGAATTCCTGACTCCAAACTCAGTCCTCTGTCCGCTATGACACCTAGCTGCCCTATTATCCATGTAGCCTAGCACAAGTCACTTTATTGTCTTGGGCCTCAATTTTCTCACCTATAAAATGAGGGAACTGGACTACCTAATTACTAAAGTTTCTCTTAGCTCAAAAAATCTGAGTTATAGTTAAACTTTTGAAATATCAGTATGAAGAATTCGCACTGTGACAACCAATACAGATCAGCTGCTCTTCTGTAACTTAGTCAGTCAATAAACATTTACTAAGCACCTACTATTCACCAGGCCCTGTGCTGACACATACTGATAACAAATACAAAAATGAAAGTCAATCTTGGCCTCAAGTAGCTTATGATCTACAGGAGAAGACATCACACACAAAAAGCTGAAAAGGGGGAGGGCAGGTACCCAGTGAAAAGGCGTGGTGGAGAAATCAAAGAAGTCCAAAAGCAGTACAGGTAAGAACTGAGCATCTTGGACATCTATCTTTAGAAAGGGCAATCCTCTATAAGGCCTATGCTCCTATGCATATGCGTATGCCTTGCATAAATTATGGCATATAAATATAATGGATTATTATTATACTGCCATTAGAAATGACAAAAGAAAGGGTGTTTGAGAAATCTTAGAAAACTTGCATGAATTGATGCAGAGTGAAAAGAGGTGGAGGAGAGTAATTTATGCAGTGACAACATTAGAAAGACAAGCAATTTTTGAAAAACTTAAAACTCTGATTGAGGTAATAATAACCAACCACGACTCTAGAAGTCTGATGATGAAACATGCTACTTCCCTCCAGCCAGAGAGATGATGGACTCAAGCTGCAGAATGATATGATATTTTTGGACATAGCCAATGCTGGAATTTGTTTTCTTGATTATGCATATTTGTTAGAAGGGTTTTTCTTTTTTCATTTTCCAGTGGAGGATGAGGAGAAGAGAGAAAATGGGAGGGAGAGAAAATAAATGTTTGTTAATTGAAAAAAAATGTATTTTAAAGAAAGAAAGGTACCTGAGACACAGAGATAAAGTGACTTTCCCAGAGTCATGCATTTAGTATTCAAGAGATCATTTTAACTTCAAGGTCGGCCTCCAAGTGGACATCTATCCACTATGCCAGGGCTTCTTAAACTTTTTCCATTTGAGACCCCTTCACCACTTCTTAAACTGTGGGTCTCTACCACCATGCTGCCTCTCATACCTAACACAAATAAGAATTTTAGCTTCTCATAGAATGTATTTGCACAATTTTCCTCTCCTTTACCTTATCCCCACCAACACATGGGCTTTTGTTCTCTGCAGATGCACTTCTGTGCTACACAGTCTACTAGACATCTGTCCAACCACAGTACTCAGACTTCTTATCCCACGACCCAAACAATAACTCATTTAGGGCCTATCTCAGCCTCTTCTAGTATTTATGCTCACAGTTCTTCTCCTTCTCGTAACAACTGATCCTAAAGATTCAAAAGGAAGAGATGGAAGCAAGAAGGGAAAAGAGGCAGTACTGGCCCAGTAGAAGTCAATATATAAAATCAATGGATCAGAGAACTACAATATTTGAGTTGCCAGGAGCTGCAGTGACAGTCCACCCATACTGATATCCCCATGATAATGTACCTAATGAGTGGCATTGTTGCCAACCAGGGGCAACTGTTCAGAAGACATCAATTACAGTCTCTATGACCTAGGCACTTCCTACCCTTGAGAGCCTCAACCCCCAGCATAAGACATATGGGTCAAATAACTATGCCTCAACACTTTTATTCATGTGACAGAACATAAAATTAGCATATGCATCATCAAGGGATTATAGATTTAGAGTTTAAAGAGACTTTAGGGGCAATCTACTCCAACCTACTCATTTTACAGATGAGGAAAGTGAGGCCCAGAAAGTTTCATTGATTTTCCTGGGGTCACACAGCTAGTAAGTAACAGAGATGGAATTTAAACCCAAGTCTAGCAAGATTCATATAGAATGCATTTAATCCCTTTTTTTGACATTTAAAGTTGCTTCAGGTACAAAGAAGAAGAGATGCCATGCCAAGACACAGTAGTTCTAAAAAGATCCAGAGGCACACAAATCAATGGCAAACAAGAGCCAAGAGAGGCATCCAAAAGGAAGTCAATGAACTGGAATGCTGAGGTTGGCATATGGTATTAAATGGCCCAGTGAAATTCCCAGAAATTATAAGGCAAAAACAATCACAGAAAAAAAAATCACATTCAGAAATGCTATCTTATTTCCATGTGACTTGGGTTTTAGATGACCAAAGAATGTGACCACTTTAAATTAACTGACCTTTAATTTCATTTTACTGTACCTGTACACACACACAAGTTCTATTTAATTGTAAAGGGAAAAATAACATCCCTTCCTGAGAAAATGAGCAGGAGGAAGAGGGAGGAGTTTTGACCATTAAGGAGCTAACTGATTATAGAAATCCATTCAGAATTAGTGTTTCAAATTCGAATTTAGATCACAGCTGAAGAAATTTCTTTGAGACTGAGTTGCTATAAAACTGGTCCAAAGAAAAAAGGTCATTTGGATGAGCTGAGACTAACCAACTGCAATCCTGTCAGTGAGATGGAAAAATTACCAGGCCTTACCATTTATATTATTACCGCATGCTAAGGCTCAGTGACCACATCCTCCAAAACCTTAGGCATTGCTACCTAAAGTACAAATGCACTGTAAGGGTCCCCTGCCTGATCTTTGCCATCTGTATTGCATCTGAACCCTGCCATTTGTATTATCTCACCCAACTACAGCATGAGTGCCTTGAGAGCAGAAAAATGTCTCACTTTTTCTATTTTTATCTCCAGCATTTTAAGACAGAATTTGGGGCATGTAAGCTCTTAATCAATGACGTTTCATCCATTGTGCAAACTAAATCTATAGGTAGGAGTTGAGAGGACAACAAACAAATGGAATAGTAAAAAAAAGTCTCAGGGTAAAGCAATCACAAAGAGTTTCCTGAAACAGGTGAGATTTGAAGGTCATGTGGAACATGAATTGACAGAAAATGAAGGGGGAGGCATTTAAGTTGAGGTAGTAGAATATGCCCATACAGAAGAAGGAACAAACAAGTTATTTGTAATGCAGGGCCATTAAATCGACCTGGCTGGCGTCATGGAGTAATAAGAGATGAAGTTGCCCAGACAGGAGGCAGATAGGAGAAGCTCAGCTAATCAAGAGCCTGGAATGCTGGGCACAAGCTGTATGTGATGGGATAGTCAACAATTTAAAAGAAATTATATCATTTGTGTGTGGTATAGATTGGAGGAAATAAAATAGGAAGCAGAAAAAAAAAACAGGATTCAGCTGCACTAATTCAGGTAGGAAATAATCAAGTGGCTGGTATGGCAATTGTCAGAACAGAAAAGATGGGGGGAGATCTAAGACTTGGTAAGCCTGGCAGTGCTTATGGACAAAAAAGAGAAAGTGCTGTACTGAGTACCAAGGCAAATACATTTCGAATAAGATGTGGCCCCTACCCTCAGGCAGAAACACAAATATTTAGAAGGCGAAATATTGTATCAGTGCATTAGAGAGCTGCAAAATACTGTGTTCTGTGAAATCCAAGGGAAAAAAAATATTTAATAACTGGAGGGATAAGGGAGGCCTTTGTAGAGGAAGTAGCACTAAAATTAGGTTTTAAATGATGGCTAAGAATTCATCAGGAGAAGAAGAAAGAGAAAACTGGTGTGAGCAAAGGTATGGAGACGAGAAAACAAAAGGCATGGTTGGAAGGTATAGGCTAGTCCATCTTGAATATAGAGCTCATGGAGGGGATAAATAGGAGATAAGATTGAAGCAGTAGATAGAGTACCAGACCTGGAATCAGAAGACTCATCTTCATGAGTTCAAATCTGTGTGACTCTGGGCAAGTCACTTAACCCTATTTGCCTCAGTTTCCTCATCTGTAAAATGAACTGGAGGCAGAAATGGCAAACCACTCCACTATCTCTGCCAAGAAAACCCCAAATGAGGACACAAAGAGTCAGACATGACTAAATGATTCAGCCACAGCAACAAAAAGATTAGAAAGGTAGAATAGTGCCAGACTGTAGGTAATCTTGAATGCAAAGCAAGGAGTTTAAGGCTTAAATTTAAGCTTTACTCTTCCAATCAATAATGAATCAAAAACCATGCAGGCACTGTGCTGGTTACTGAGGATACCAAAACAAAAGTGGCACTGTCTCTGCCCTCAAGGAGTTTACTTTCTATCAAGGCAAATAACACATACCTATTTCGTTATGTATATTTATCAAATACTCCATGTGCAGTAAATATGCTCTGGCTCACTATCCCAGAACTAAGCTCGTATATCACTCCCCTTTGGGAGTTCTTCCAGAGCTCCACTTTCTTCCTTCTTTCAAGGAAGGTTGTTTCCTTTCTAAAGAGGTATGTATAGGTAGATGGTAGGTCTGGAAAAAAAAATCTGTATAGATACTAATACAAATTTCTCAAACAGTTGTTTTTTTAATCACTTTTAAGTGTTTTCTTCATCCTACCTTTCTTAATGGTCCCACTTCATCCCAGTCATTCTGAACCCCTGATGGGCATTGTTCAGCTCCAGTTCTCCACCCCCACTGCCCATTCACATATTCCCCACCTCATCAACCTAACTTTCTCTCACCCACCCAATGTCCCACTACAAAGCTACCAACCCTTTCATTGTGATCTCTAGAATGCCTATTCCGCAGGTTTAAAAAAAAACTGTTTTCACCTTAAATCTTTTCTTTTCCCAATTCTTTTATTTTCTGACATTCACTGAGATCTGGCTCCTTCCTGATGACACAGTCTCCCAGGTCAACCTTTCCAGCACTGGTTGCAGTTTCAGTCATTCCCTCTAACTCACTGGTCAATGTCAGGAAGTTGACATACTTCTTGTTCCCCATTGCCACTTCTAAGCTCTCACTCTACCGTGATCAACCAGTAATCTCTCTTCATCTGAGGTTCAATCAATCCAGATCTACAACTCAATCAAAATCCTGGAAACTGTTTTCTACTGACCTCCAGGACACTTCCTTCTTTCCTCATTGAGGAAAGTCTGGCTAACAGGCTTTTTGTACTCCCAAACTGCTGCCCACATCAATAGATAGATACATAGATAGATAGATAGATAGATAGATAGATAGATAGATAGATAGATAGATGGATAGATAGACAGATAGATACTCCCTCTAAAATCTTAACTACCCAGTTCCCCAACTTACTCATTTCCCATGACCTATTATTCCACTCCACCTCAGCTACAAAAAGAGATGTTCATATCCTCGATCTTGCCATCACCTACAAATGCACCAATTCACATACATGGACTCTGAAATTTATTCCACCTCTTCTTATACTTTGAAACCCCAAAGCCTGTTCTTTATCTTCACTATAATTTTTGATCCTTCAGTTCTGTTTCAGATCATCACCTGTGTGCTGGCTATACTCTGTTCACTTCCCTATCTTCACCCCTTAGCAGCTAACAATAACAATAGCTGGCATTTAAATAGTACCTTTGCAAAGTTCATCACAAATATTATATAATTTTATCCTTGATGAACCGATTCAACTCTACACGGTCTTCCTGAGTCTCTTTGCCCTTTTATCCTGTCAACAATCTTGCCCTACCAAGCCTCACCTTTAGATTATTTCCACCATCCAGTGCCTTTACTCCTATGTAGACTGCCGAATCAAGCTGAAATGTGACTAGGCTACACTACAAATTTATGTTACATAATCTCAACTGGGCACTCACTGCAGTAAGGCAATCCTTTTACATCTCCCTGACTGACTTCATATCCTTCTCACTACAGAGACTTTTCCAAACCTTTCTATACTTTCTCAAGTCTCCCACAGCTTCCTGCCTCCCCATCCTTTCAGCTAAGAACCTCATCGTCTTTTCACTGAAAAAAATTGAAGCCATTCACTGAGACCACTATCTTCTCTCCTCTTCCTCATTTCACATCACCAGATGGCCTTCTCCTTTGACTCCTCCTTCACTCCTATCTCAAATGAAGAGATTGCCCTTCTCCTTACCAAAGCTAACCCCTCTGTAGGCATTTCCCTCAATGATCCTATTTCATCTTATCTTCTTCAAGTGATTGCCTCCTCCATTATTCCAACTTTCTCATTTATCTTCCCTCTCTGCCTAGGTACTGACTGCTTCCCTACTACCTACCAACATGCCCATGTCTCCCCATCTTCAAAAAATCCTTCACTTGATCCACCCTTTGCAATAAGCTGTTATCTCATATCTCTCCTCCCTTTTTTGGCTAATCTCCTTGAGAAGGCTGTCTACAACAGCTGTCTTCACTTCCTTCCCTCTCACTCTCTTCTTATTTTTCTACAATGCAGCTTCCAACCTCCTCATTGAACTGAAACTGTTCTTTCCAAAGTTATGAATGATCTCTTAATTGCCAAATCTAATGGCATTTTCTCAATGCTTATTTTTCCTGACTTCTCAGCAGCCTTTGTTTGACACTATTAATTACCCTCTCCTTTTAGATGCCTTCTTCTCTAGCTTTCTGTGACATTATTCTGTCCTGGTTCTCCTTTCACCTCTCTGGTCACTCCTCATTCTCCTTTTCTGGATCTTCATTTAGCACACACTTACTAACACTAAGCATCCCCTAAGGCTAGGTCTTAGACACTTTTCTTTTCTACCTACACATTATTTCACTTGGTATTTTCATTGCTATGCTGATTCTTAGATCTATTTATCTCATACTAACTTCCAGACTCTTGTTTCCAACTTCCTATTGGACATCCCAAACTAGATGTCCCATAGGCATCTTAAATTCAACGTATCCAAAACAGAACTCATTATATATCCCAAAAAATTCTCTTCTCTTCTGAACTTCCTTAGTAACGTCAAGGGCACCACCATCCTTGCAGGCACTTGGCCTTGCAAGCTGGGTTTCCTACTGGACTCATCACTCTCATCCTTCAATATTCAATCTGTTGCTAAGTCTTGTTAATTTTAACTTTATAATGTATCTCATATATATGCCTCTTCTTTCCTTTGACACTGCCACCACCCTGGTATAGGCTATCATCATCTCACAACTGAACTGTTACAAGAGCTTTCTGTTTGATTTTCCTGCCTCAAGGATCTCCCCATTCCTATTCTAATGTATTTGAATTCAAACTATTTAGAGTTTTAACTATGTTAAACATGATCACTGGTTCTAATCCAATGAAAATATACGGTGCAAATTTGAATAGTGTGACCACTTCTCAGGATTTGTTATTAGCACTCATCAGGACCTGCCTATATTAAAAATCTGAGGGGCCAATAATATTAATTTATTATTATTATTGCCAGCTAGCATTTAGACAGCACTTTAAGGTACATATGTGTGTTTGTGTGTGTGTGTGTGTGTATGTATGTATGTATCAATCTCTACAACCCTATGAGAAAGATGCTATTATTACCCCATTTTATAGATGAAGTTACTAAGGCATAGAGATTAAATGATTTGCCCAGGATCACACAGCTAATAAGTGTCTGAGGCTAGATTCAAACCCAGATCTTTCTAACTCCAAGTCTAGAATTGTATCTACTTTGCCACCTACCTGCCCAAACTAGCAACTCAAACCCATGACGTTTTATAACTGAATAAGGAAATTGGAGAAATTTTAGATTGTTTGATCTATCTCTTCTTGGAAATATGTTATAAATCCCCATCCATAAAAAAAAAATTTTTTTAAATGGTAAACCTAAAGAGACAGCCCTTTAGAGAAAAAAATGGATTCCATTAAAGCAGTTACTTAGCAACCTTCAAATAAACAAGTTAATCAGAAGCATTTGAGTACAGAATTTGGACAAAGTTCAAGCTTACTATAACTTCATGTGTCATAAATTTGCACCAACACTGATCTAGTTCAAGGATTGAAGTGTATGGTTTTTTGTCAATTGATGCCTTCCCATACTTAAGGAAAGGGGGAAGGGGGGTCAAACTCCATAGTTCAAACAATGTCTGGAAGGACATAGTATTATAAATGGTCATATAAAAGAAATACTTATCCAGGTGCTTATTGAGAGGACTGGAAGACTTTGAGGTCCATTCAACATAGAATCTGTGATTTTGTGATCATATCTAAGTGGAAAACAGGAATAGAAGATGCTGAGGGTTTTTCTGGAAATATAAATTGCTTTTGGAATTCTTTGGAAAGTCACAGGTAATATCTCTTGCCAAAATCTGGGTTTGGGTTTAACCAGACCAAATTCACTTGAAAAATAATCTGTAGCATTTTGCCAAATGGAAAAATGCATCTAGGTTCTTCTATTCTTTAAATGTTTTGACTGGAAAACCTTTCCACATTTTCCATTCTTCCAATATACCTCCTGCTTTTCTTTCATCATTTTACTTGAAAACTTTCAGATTACTATAGACAGTCTTAGCCAAATGTCAGCAATAGTTAATCTTGGTTGAAATATTCATTCATTAGTTGTGATTTGCTTTTTTGTAAACACAGCACAAATCTTTTGTATTCATTCAAGTATCTTTTGTAAAAATGACACAACAGTATGTTTCCTAAAAGGGACTGTAGTTTTAGTATATGTGTCTATGTTTGTTATGGATATATTTGTGTGTATATATGCACACATACACATACATGTATGTATGTGTTCTGATATGGACTGTCTCAGTCACAACATGCATTTGGGAAAGATTTATTTTCATATTTCCATTTCAAAAGGAATAGAATGTCCCGCACTTTCATCTTAGTTGCTTCCAAAGGTAAGGCTTCAGTTTATCCTCTGTCTCCCGGCAGTTTCCGCCTCTAGCACCCCTAAATGTCTTGTTTTTTTCTATTAGAATGTAAGTTCCTGGAGGTCAAGGACTGTCTTGCTTACTTGTATGTGTATCCTCAGCTGCTTAGCACAGGGCCCGGCACATAATATGGGCTTAAAAATGCTTCCTCACTCATCATCAGCCAGTAGCCTAAATTAACTCCTTGTTGCGTCATATCAGTCTTGTCTGACTCTTTGTGATGCCATTTGGTGTTTTCTTGACAAAGATACTGGAGTGGTTTGCCATTTCTTTCTCTAGCTCATTTTCTGTTTTTCCATTTCCTTCTCCAGCTCATGTTATAGATGAGGAAATTGAGACAAACAGGGTTAAGTGACTTGCCCAGGGTCATACAGCTAGTAAGTGTCTGAGGCCAGATTTGAACTCAGGAAGACAGTTTTTCCTGATTCCAGGCTCCATTGCTCTATTCACTGTGCCACATAGCTGCCCCCTTCTTATTATACCATTCTAGCAAATATCTTGGCTATGAGTTCATTTGGTTACTCACTGATAATGAATGAAAAAGCATTTGCTAGGCACTGTGCTAAGCAGCTAAGGATACAAATACAGTTAGGTATTGAACGACAACAAAGCAAGACAGTCCTTGACCTTAAGGAACTTACATTCTTATACAGTAAGACAATATGTTTAGGGGAGCTAGAGCTGGAAATGCAGGGAAACAGAGGATAAACTGAGGGCACAACCTCAAAAACAGCTAAGATGAGGTCAGGGTCCTAGGGGCACGAATCCAACAGCCCTAGAAACTCAGCCTGTCCAGGTCACACCTTGGACTCTGAGAGTGATTGGGAGCACATGCTGGAGGCTCAACCCACCAATGCAAGCCTTTGAGGAAATACTGCTACTATAGGAGTTCTGATAAGGTTGTGGTCACACACTGAAAACCAACTAGAATTAAGGGCAGTTATCAAGTATGTTGGAGGAAAAGGGGGGAGCTTTTCCTGAACTAGATGTTCGCCTTCATTACCACTTTACTTTGCACATATGGACACAGCCTAAATATCTCTAGGCTATCACTTCAAAGGTTCTTGAGTCATCTCCTTTTGAAAACCTATGAAGTGAGGCACTGGCAAGAAATCAAAATGCCTAATGATCCAGGTTATGTCATTGCAAACCCATTTAAAGCTGGGCAGAAGCCTCTGCAGCCTGTTATATAATTTATAAATAAAATAAAGCAGTAGTAAATTTGGCCCAAAGTTTAAAGCTTTCAATTTCATGTAGCCTATCTCCGCACAGCTTATTCGTATTGTCACTGTCTGCCTACTATTTGCTAGGGCTGGTCAATGTGTTGAACATTTTACAAATATTATCTCATTTGATCCTCACAACAGCCCTGGGAGGTAGGTACTACTCTCATTTTGCATTTGAGGAAGCTAAAGCAGAGGAAGGTTCAGTAATTCGCCTAGAGTCATACAGCTATTAAGTATCTGAGGCCTCCTTTGAACTCAGGTCTTCCTGACTCCAGACTCAGCACTCTAGGACAGTGGCATCAAACTTAAATAGAAATGGGGGCCACTGAACTGTACATAAGGGGCAGCTAGATGGTGCAATGGATAGAGCACTGGGCCTGGATAATGAATGAAAAAGCATTTGCCAGGCACTGTGCTAAGCAGCTGAGGATACAGATACAGTTAGGTGGCACAGTGGATAGAAGGTGCTGGGCCTGGAATCAGGAAGACTTATCCTCATGAGTTCAAATCTGGCCTGACACACTTACTAGCTGCATGACCCTGGACAAGTCACTTAACCCTGTTTGCCTCAGTTTCCTCATCTGTAAAATGAGCTGTAGAAGAAAATGGCAAGCCCCTTCAATATCTTTACCAAGAAAACCCTAGAGTTGGACAGAACTGAAAAACAAGGGGCAGCTAGATGGCACAGTGGATAGAGCACCAGCCTTGTATTCAGGAGGACCAGAGTTCAAATCTGGCCTCAGACACATAACACTTACTAGTTGTTTGACCCTGGGCAAGTCACTTAACCCCATTGCCTAACCCCCCCCAAAAAAAAAACTGAAAAACAACTGTAAAATTAGAAAAGCAGTGCTAGGCACTGGGGAAACTAAAAAATTTGGGTAAGAGATTATCTCTGCCCTCAAGAAGCTTATGGTCTAGCAAGGGAATAAAAACATCAACACAGATAAGTTATAATACATAATATCAACAGACAAGTAAATTAGAAGGACACAAAATAAAGTATTACTAGGAGATCTGTGCAAGAGAGGTTCTTCCAAATTCAAGGATTAAGGAAAGGTTCCTATAGGAGGACACAGCTTGGAATCCAAAGAAGCATTTATCTACCAAGCAAGAAAAGAAATCCTGCGTTCAGTGGAAAGAGTACAACATTCCTGCATTCAAATCCCACCTCTGCTTGCTGTATGACTCTGGATAACTTAACGTGTCTGAGGCTCAGTTTCTTGATCTCTAAAATGGGGATTATAATAGCACCCATTTTATAGAATTGTTGTGAGAGAATGCAAAACTTGAAGCTCTATATAAATAAGAGCTGTGGTTGTTATTATCTCCTTCCAAATCAGACTAGCACTTGATCATCAATAGAATGTATTGAGGAAAATCTGCCATCTGAGCTGGAAATGAGTAATGCCAATCTTTCCTATGAACAGGATTTTCTACTAGATTATATGCACCTAGAAAGCAGGCACTACAGCTCATACTTATTGGCAACCTCTCCACCCCACCGTGGGCAGCCTGGGGGTCCAGTGAATAGAGAGCCAGGTTGTTCTTTGTCCTTTGATCTCAAAAAGGACCATGATATCAGGGAGATGATGCCATGACATGCGTGTAAATTGGATCTAAGTGAGGGAGGGCTGTGGAAAGTCACCAGCCTCACTTTCTCCTCTGGAGTTATCTGGGATCACTGGCAAGATATAGATCAGGACAACTGGAAATGGCCGAGGATGCAGTGGGGGACCTTAGTCTTTTCAAGCTAAAGTCTTTAACAGGTCTCAATTTGACTGAGGCAGCGACCATTCAGTGATTTAGGCTTTATGAGAAATGAGGCAGAGAATGGCCTCCTGACCTAGTCAAAAACAAAAACAAAAACAAAAACAAACAAAATCCAATCTAGGAGGGACAAACCCTCAGAGTTTCTGTCCCAAATAGAAACAATTGCTATTTACATTCATTCTGAGCTAATCTGGGCCCAAAAGATGACCTAGTAGGACTTGGCCTAGGACCTATTGTTGGCCAATCAATGACAGCCAGAGTGATTTGAGATTAAGGATGGTCTTTCTAGAGAACCAGGCCTGAAGTCAGGAAGACATGAGTTGAAATCCAGCCTCAGACACTTACTAGCTGTATGACCTTGGGCATGTCACTTAACCTTGTCTGCCTCAGTTTTCTCATCTGTAAAATAAGCTGGAGAAGAAAATGGCCGTATCTTTGCCAAGAAAACCCTATATGGAAACTCGAAGAGTCAGACACGACTGAACAACAAAACCACCCCCTCACTTTCCTCCTCACACAAGGGCCTTGCACATAGCATGTTCTCTGTAAGTATTTTTTTGAATGCATTAAATGTGCTAGCCACTACAGAACATTGCTTTCCTAAATTGCAGCTATCATTGTACTTATTTAAAATGTTAGGAAGGGTAGAAAACTATGAAAGAGCTGAATTCTAACCCTTATAGCTGTAGGTATAGATTCTTGAAAACTATTTTTGCATCACATAGCCAAGAGTAGGGGGAAAGTTGCCTTGGGCCACCGAACGCAATGTGCTTGATCAGTCTTGCCTTGGATAGCTCTGACCATAAGTATAATTGGACCAGCAAAGGAGGAACTGGATAGAAAGTTGGGAAGGCCTAGGTCTTAGCCACAAATTCAAAGCGTGACTGGAGAGAGGTATCTCACCTCAATCAAACATTCTTCATTTCTAATAGAATAATACTTTTGCTTTACCTACCATGGGAATTGTGGGGGGAAGGGGTGGCTCTAAGAGTAGGAGGAAATCTAAGCCTGTGATTTCATCAATGTGGGAAAACTTCAAGAGTATGGAAACTTTCTTTACCAATGTCTTTGACCTGAAATTTATGGTCTCAGAAAGCTGCCTGGGGCCCTGAGAGGTTAAGTGATTCACCCAGGGTCGTGCAGCTAGTATGTGTCATAGGCAAGAACTGAACCAAGTTCTCTATCCACTATGCCTGACTGAATCTCAAAGTATAGTATAAGGATAATTAGATTCGATTTATTAATCCCTTTAAGTCAATCAGAAACAGATGCTAGGGAAATTCCAAACATTGTTAGAGGAATGTTGCAAATGGTAAGATTCTAAAAAAGTTTTTCATTCCATGTAACTCCAGAGACATTAGTCTACACCAGCAGCTCTCCAAGTATGTTTTTCAGCACCATGGGGATCCCCAAAACTCTTTCAGGGGGCCCACAAAGTCAAATATATTTTCAAAACAATACTAAGATGTTATTTGCCTATTAAAATACTCCTCTATTTTCCTACTATGAATCTGTGTTAGGCCAGATTTTCTTCATATACTTTAACCAAAACCACATATCAAAATTGATCACGTGCAAAAGCAGATATGAAAATCCAGGTGTCTTCTGTTAGGCCAGACATTAAAGAGATTTGCAAAAATATGTAAAACAATTCCATGCTTATTTTTTTAAATCATTTTTCATAAAAATGTTATTTATGCTACTATGTAATGGCTTATTGTCCTAGCAAAAGATAGACCATCTCCTCAGTCACCAAGGGCAAGCCAATTGCCATTCAACCCTAAATATCCAGGTAGACCAGGGAATTCTGAAGGCATTAGCAAGACTCCCAATGAAATAGATTTGATATCAAGGTAGACCCAGGGACTTAGATGCTCTCCATAGAAGGCTAAGGGAGAGCCTTCTCCAAGACACCCAGAATCATTCTCAGCTCACTCAAGAGGGGACTCAAGTTTCCAAATGAGCTTTAGTAACAATTTTGGAGCCTGAGTTAAGAAAATTCCTCGCAAAAATCCTTCTGCTCACCCAAAACCCAAACCACACACAACCTTGTCATTTATACTTCCTCCCCATATATATACCTAAACCTCTGCATGTTGCTAACACCAAAAAAAACAAGTAGCAGGAATAGAAATTGAAGGATGCCTCAAGATACCAATGTAGAAATCATATGGAACTCAAGATTTATCTGAGGCCAGTTACATAGCTGGGCCTAAATTTGAGTTCACTATCTGGGAGAAAGGGAATCAACAAGGCTAAATCATAATAATATTGGTCATTTTTAAAACCTAGTGTTTTGTTTTTGCATTTAGCACGTCCTCCAGGCTACTTCTTCTAATCTGCACAATAATTCCCAGGTTGGATCCTCAGAGGGATGGCTACCACCTCAGGTTCTAGTTTTGCTATTGTATCTCATGGGTCCCAACTATGTGTGAAGGTTAATGGGAGGTACCCTATGGAGGACTAGAATAGAGTTGCCTGCCCACCATGTCAGTCTGTCTGGGCATGTAAAAGTTGGTTCTCAGATACAAGTTGGTTCTCATTCAGCTGAGACAAAGGTGCTAAGGAATGCAAATATAAGGGGAAGACAGTGTACCCAGGTGTACCATTTTACCAGGAGATAGGCACCCAGGTAAACAGTTTAATTATAAGAGGCCCATAGTTATGCATTTATAAAGGGTCCAAAGGAAACTCATGTGTAAAGCATACTTGGTAAAATAGAACCTCTCTTTTCCCCTTCTTCTGTCTTGAGTGTTTTTGCCTGAAGAGCTTATCTGCATTACCTCTACTGGTCAATTTACATTTGTATTATTAATCTACTTCTACTTATAAAACTTGAGTTGACTAAGAAGTATTGCCTCAATGTAACACCATTGGGCCTGTGACTTCTGGACAGAATTTCTATCTCCTGTGGCTTAGAATGAATTGGAATGTTTTTTCCCCCTTTCTACCCACATCTGAACCATGATAGTATTAATAACATATCAAGGATTAGTGGCCAACAGACTTCTAAAAGAGGAATAAAACAAAAGCAATGAAAGGAGAAATGAACAATTCAATGGCAGTCAATGGCTCATGCTGCTAACTACAGAGCAGAAATCAGCTTCTCCTGATTTCAATTCCTTCTTCCTTTATGTGAAGGAGAAAGAAGCAAATCTCCAAGGATTTGGGCAAGTTAATGGGAGGTGCTTCCTTCCCCAGAGCAGAAGACAAGCAAGAGGGAATTAATAATTGCTTTATCTTACCAATTATAACTCTCAGAAGTCTCTTGACTCCTGCTTCCATCTGCCCAGTAAAGCAGCAGCAGCAGCATGTTCTGCAACCTCTCAAAGTCTCAGAAAAAAAGAGCAGGGCAGTGAGTATCTAGAGATCAAGAAAGGTGCTGCTCAATCCTTGCCTGCCCACAGAGTCCCAAGACAGAAGATGAGCTCTCAAACTCTGGAACTGACAAATTCACAAAATTCTCCTACTGCAAACTCTGACTTTCCAACTCTCTCTCCTTGTTCTTCACTCCTTGAAATTACTGAAGAGAGAAAAAAAAAAGATCATCCCAAAAGCACAAGTTCCAAAATGCTACCAAATGGCAGACTTTACAAATCATGGTTCAACTCCCAAGCCAAACAGAACAAAACAAAACAAAACAAAAAATCCCATCTGACTAATAAGCATTTTATTTAGCACTTACTATGTGCCAGATATGTATATAAAGCAAAAAAAAAAGGGACAAAAGACAATCCCTGCCCCCAAGGAGCTATTCTAATGGGAAAAACAATATGCAAACAAATACAAGGAAGTATAAAATATTGTATACAGGATAAATAGGAAATGACAGAGGGAAGGCACTAGAATTAAAAAGTGTTGGGAGAGGCTTCCTCTAAAAGATGGGATTTTACAACTCTGAGGCATCACTTTGCACTATCAGATTAGCTAACACGACCAAAAAAAAAAGAAAATTATAAATATTGGAGGCAGTGTGGGAAAACTGGGACACTAAAGCACTGTTAGTGGAATTGTAAACTGATCCAACCAGTCTGGAGAGCACTTTGGAACTATGCCCAAATGGCTATAAAACCATGCACACTCTTTGATCCAGCAATACCGCAACAGTCTATAATCCAAAGAAATTTTTTAAAAAGTGGGAGGGAGGGAGGGGAGGAGGAAAAGAAATGACCTGTATGTCCAAAAATATTTATAGCAGCTGTCTTTGTGGTGGGTAAGAATTGGAAATCAAAGCAATGCCCATCAATTGGGGAATGGCTAAACAAGCTGTGATATATGATTGTGATGGAATATTACTGTGCTATAAGAAATGACAAGCAGGATGACTTCAGAAAAACCTAGAAGGACTTACATGAACTGATGCAAAGTGAAATGAGCAGAACCAATATAACATTATATACAGTAACAGCAATAATGTATGACTTAGCTCTTATTGGCAAAGCAATGATCCAAGACAATCCCAAAAGGCTAATGATGAAGCATACTATCCAACTTCAGTGAAAGAACTGTTATCCTCTGAATATAGACTGAAGCATACTTTTTTCACTTTCTTTCTTTCTTTTTTTTAATTCAAGTCTTCTTGTACAAAATACTAACATGGAAATGTTTTACATGATTGCACATGTATAACCTACATCTAATTGCTAACCATGGGGGCAGGGGTAGGGAGAGAGGGATAGAATCTGGAACTCAAAAATTTTTTAAATGTTTTAAAACAATTTTGACATGTAATTGGGGAAAAAAATAAAAGATAACTTTTTTTTAAAAAAAGATGGGATTTTACTTGAGACTTAAAGGAAGCCAAGGAAGCTAGTAGGTGGACTTGAGGAGGGAGAGCATTGCAGGCATAGGGGACGACCAGAGAAAATACCCAGAGCTGAGAAATGAAGTGTCTTGTTTGTACCTGAAGTATAGAACTCAAGGAGCTCAAAGAATCTGACTGCCATTCATAATAATGTTTCTGTAGCAAAATGCATTCAGAATTGAAACTTAGTATGCCAAGAATACACAAATATGGGGGCAGCTAGGTGGTGCAGAGGCTAGAGCTCCGGCCTTGAAGTCAGGAAGACCTGAGTTCAAATCTGGCTTCAGACACTTGACGCTTACTAGCTGTGTGACCCTAGGCAAGTCACTTAACCCCGATTGCCTCACCAAAAAAAAAAAAAGAATACACAAATATCACAGGATTTAGAGCAAGAAATGACTTAAGGCATCATCAAGTTCATTCCCTTTGCATTACAGGTGAAGAAAAAGCAAATAAACAAAGGCCCAGAAGTGATGAATTGCCTAGAGTCACATAGTTGATAGTACTACAAGAATCTAACCCCCATGTCCTCCAGACTCTTTATTCTCTCCCTATATTTCCTCCCAGCCAGCCAGGCTCATAATATAAGTACCATCCCCAACTTCTCACTTTATCTTACCTTTAATATCCAATCAGCTGCCAAGTCCTGTCGTTTCCACCTTCAAAACATCTCCTATATGCCCCCCTCCTCTGGCACTGCAATCATCTAGTGCAGGCCCTCATCACCTCATACCTGGACAATTGTAATAACCAGCTGATTGGCCTCCCAGCCTCAAAACTCTCCCTTCCTTAATTCATTCTCCACTTAGCTGCCAAATTGATCTTCCTAAAATGCAGCTCTGACGTATGACTACCTTATTTTATCAACTCCAGTGGCTTCCTGTTACCTCCAGGATCAAATATAAAATCCTCCGTTTGGCATTTAACACCTTCCTGTCTTTTTACACTTCATTCCCCTCCATGTTCTCTGCTCAGACAAAATGCTCTATCTCTAGATTCTGATTTTTTTCACTGGTTGTTCCTCATTCCTACAATGTTCTCCCTACTCATCTCTACCTCCTAACTTCTCCAGTTTCCTTTAAGTCCCAGCTAAAGTACCATCTTTTGCAGGAAGCTTTTCCCAGGACTGCTTCTTAGTGAATTCCTTCTGAGACATCTCCCACTGGTCCTGTATTTATCTCGTCTCTACTTACTTGCTTGCATGTTGTCTCCCCCATTAGACTCTGAACTCCTTGAGAACAGGGATTGTTTTTGCCTTTCTTTGTATCCCCAGAGACTGGCACAATGCCTGGCACATAGTAGGCACTTGAGAAATGAGTTGATATGCCAAAAGAGCTATAAAAATGTGCATACCCTTTGAACCAGCAATAGCACTTCTAGGGCTGTATCCCAAAGAGATCATGCAAATGGGAAAAGGACCCACATGTGCAAAAATATTCATAGCAGCTCTTTTTGTGGTGGCAAAGAATTGGAAATTGAGAGGATGCCCATCAACTGGGGAATGGTTGAGCAAGTTGTGGTAGATGAATGCAATGGAATACTACTGTGCTATAAGAAATGATGAACAGGCTGACTTCAGAAAAACCTGGAAAGACTTATATGGTCTGATGCTGAGTGAAGTGAGCAGAACCAAGAGAACACTGTACACAGTAGCAGCCACATTGTGTGATGACTAATATTGATAAACTTAACCCTTCCCAGCAATACAAGGATGTAAGACATCTCCAGAGGTCTTGTGATAGAAAATGCTATCCACATCCAAAGAAAGAACTATGGAAGTTGAATTGCTACTTTTTTTTTCTCTTCTGTTGAGTTTTGTTTCCTCTTTCTAATGGTTCCTCCTATTGGTTTTAATTTTTACTTGCAACATCGCTAATGTGAAAATAAGTTTAATAGGAATGAAAATGTATAGCCTATATCAGATTGTGTGCCATCTTGGGGAGGATGGTGGGGAGGAAGGGGGAGAAAAATTTTAAACTCAAAAACATATGAAAGTTATTATTGATAAATCAAAATACATTAATAAAAAAAGTCACAAAAAAAAAAGAAATGAGTTGACAGATTAGTTGACTGACTGACTGACTATATACCTGATAGCCAGATGGGAGTTGGAGGAGGGTGCAAAATTAAGACAGACCTCTCTTAACTCCAAATGAGTTGAAGTATGTTAGGGACATGGATGGGGACTCTAAAGGATGGGGCTCTGGGTGGGATGAAAAACAAGAATGGTGACTTAGGATCAAAGGGCTATCACTAGAAAGAATTTTAAAGGTCATCTAGTTCAATTCCCTTTTATAAAGAAGAGAAAAATGAGGACCAAGCTCAAGTACATAGTCATCATCAGGGACAGGATTTGGACCCTTGCCCTTCTGATGTTGAGGTTTAGGGGTGCTGGGATCTCGAAATAGTGATTCGCAGGTCCTGTCTAAATAAATTCAACCCAAGCCTTCTTTCAGCCACAGACAAGATTTATTAGAACACTGATTGGGTTGGAGAGGATTTTAAGAATACACCATATTGGCCAGACTCTTAAGGAATCTAAGCATTTGTATTGGTAATGCAAGCAGGCCAAATTGAATCTGAGCCTCTTAATTGAGGCTAAGATGGATCTTATAGGCAGAAAGACTGTGGGAGGGATCTAGGAGTGGCCAAGTAGTCTGAGGTGACTGTGAAGTAACAGAGCAGGACCTGGACCAAGTGCCCAAGGAAGACTGGGGTCTAGATAGGGTCTAGGAGTGCAGGTCTAGGGTGGGGCCAGGTGTAGACAATGAAAGGCCAGTTAATTAACTGGGAAGGGTCAATGCCTCAGGAGAAAATGAAAGGCCAGTTGAGAGGATTACTGGGATGATGCCTTGCCAGAGACTTGACCACATGGGAAAAAGAAAACTCAAAGAAAATTGGGTGGGGGAGGTTCCAGGGCCTATACCACATCACTGAGAGATAGTATTCTTTCCATTGGACCATGCTGCCTCACTACTATAGAGTCATAAAGGAAAGAGTTGAGGCTATCAGGCTATTTATAGTTATTTGAGAAATACTCCATATCACTAATAATTGGAAAATTCATTCCCTTTGCATTATAGGTGAGGAAAATTAAAGCAATTCTGAAGCTCTACCTCACACCTGTCAGATTGGCAAAGATGACAAAAAAGAGAAATGACCAATGTTGAAGGGACTTTGGAGAAATTGGTGCAGTGATGCACTGTTGATAGAGCTATGAATGGATACAATATTCTGGAAACTTTAGAGTTATACATAGGCTATGCCTTTAACCCAGCCATACCACTGCTAGCCTTATATCCAAAAGAGATCAAAGAAATAAGAAAAGGTCCTATATGTACAAAACTATTTATAGCAGTTCTTTTTGCGGTGGCAAAAAAAAAAAACTGGAAGCTAAGGTGATGCTCATCAATTGGGGAATGAATGAACAAATTGTGGTGAATAAACATAATGAAAAATTGTCATAAGAAATGAGGAAAAAATGTGATTTCAAAGAGGCACAGAAAGATTTATGTGAATAGAGTGAAATGAACAGAACCAGAAGACTAATTAATACCATAACATCTGTGAGAAAGGATTAGGAATTGGGCTTCCACAACAGAACAAGGGGATTCTGCGAAGGACTTCCAAGATCTTGGGGATAGTCCCTCAACCAATCAGAAAGTGTTCCAAACATTCTGCAAACAACTAGTTCCTTAAGAAAGAACCCTGGAGGCTAAACCGGTTGCCTGTCAGGGTCAAGGACAGGGCCTTGACAGGGCAAAGGCTTTTCTCCACTGCCCTTGTTTGATAAGCTTATTAAATATTAACTGACACAACCCAAGGGTGGAGATAGCTGCCATTTTCTTAACGTGGGATACACGAAGTGGGAGGGGTTAACAGAATATGGAGGAACATGGGATGGGTGGTTCAGGAAGAATGTAACTCAGATAAGCTGGTCCAATCATGATTGAGGTGGGTGGAGTATGGATCTTACTAACCATTTAAAAGTTGATTCTACCACTGTACTATCATGCACATGCTACTAGAGTGCTGAGTGCCCACTTCTTGTGAGAAGCATAATAAAGGCTTTCCTTCACTCACTCCTGTAGTAGATTTTTGTTTCAGATTTTTCTAACAACATAAATACAATTTTTTTTTAATTTTGAAGACATATAAATTGATAAAGAATGAAATGAGCAGAACCAGAACAATTTCTACAATAAAAATAACACAGTAAATACAAACTTTGATCAACTCAATGATTATCCATGACTCCAGAGAACCAATAATAAAGCATGCTATCTCTTGACAGAGAAGCGGACTCAAGTTGCAAAATGAGGCATATTTTTTGGACATGCCCAATGAATGAATTTGTCCTTACTTGACTTGGTATATTTTTTTCACAAGGATTCTTTTCTTTTTTCATGGGTTAGAAGGAAGAGTGGGGCAAAGGAGAATCGATTTCTATTCATTTAAAAAAAATAAAATTTAAGTTAAAAAAAAGGAAAGGATTGAGGGCTTTTAAGAGCTTGAGGGCAGTGGAGAAGAGTGCTATCATCCTTCCTTAATTACTTTGTGTTTACCCCATATTCAATTTGTATCTATTCTGTTCATATTCTTTGAGAGCAGAAATTCTTTTATTTTTGTATTCCCAGCACCACATAGCATAATACCTGGCACATAATATTTGACAAATACTGATGACGAGTTGATTGAAGATCATCAAATGGGCATTTCCTCTCCTCCTCTCTCCTCTTTTTTCCTCTCTCTCTCTCTCTCTCTCTCTCTCTCTCTCTCTCTCTCTCTCACACACACACACACACACACACACACACACACACCCCTTCGTGGCCATTGAGCTAAAAGTTGAAGGAAGCAAAAGAGGGAAAGAACAAAAAGCATTTTTGAAATGTACATTCATCACCTTAGTTTTAGTAGATAGCCCATGCTGAGAGGGGAGAAAGAAAAGAGAAGATGGAGAAGGGAAAAGTAGATAAACCAGGGATGAAATAGTGAGGACCTGCCTACATAGTCTTATACTACTATGCAACTAATCCCTGAGTGTACATTATATTTCTCCATGCAGATTGCAAACTGTGTTTTCTACATCTTAGCTGCTTTTCACAGCACCTGTCACTGTATTGAATGTTTCTTAAATGGATAGGGAATTACTAAGTACTCAGTAAGCACAGCAATGCTCAGCAACACTCTAGGATTGTCAAAGAAGGAACCATTCAATTTATACAAATTTTACAAATAATTAAAGCTACCTCTTTAAATGACAAAGCAGAGGTTTTATTTTAGTGTTTAACCAGCTAGGTGGCACAATGTATAGAGTGCTGGACCTGGAGTCAGAAAGATTCATCTTCCTGAATTCAAATCCAGCCTCAGACACTTAGTAGCTGTGTGAGCCTAGGCAAGTCACTTAACCCAGTTTGCCTCAGTTTCCTCATCTGTAAAATGAGCTGGAGAAGAAAATGGCAAGCCACTCTAACATCTTTGCCAAGAAAACCCAAATGGGGTCACGAAGAGTCAGACATAATTGAACAGCAACAACCATTTAACAGAAATCTTTTTAAATTATCTTACATTTAAACCAATGACATGAAACCTAATATAACTTTTTATCAGCTACTTAAGTTTTTATGAGCATCAACCTTTGCACCACGCTATAAAGTGCTGGATAGTAATACTCTACTGGAATGCCGTGGGCAAAGATCTGAAGATAAATGGATTCCTCCTGGGTCATTAAGGTGTGGAGAATGGTTTATCCCTACATTAAATGTTCTTAGAACTCTGTGCTTTCTTCTGAGTGCTTTTAATAGTTCTGTTTTCTTTAACAGATAGATGTCATTTCTCACTACTATCAGGGTATCTTGTCTCTAATAGCATCCTCTTTCTCACTTGAAATCAGTAATTGTGGTCGTTAAATCAGTAACCTTATTGGACTTGTGATTGTTAGGAATAGACTGAATGAGGACCACAGAATGGTGCTACATCTGTCCTATGGTTGGTTGCTGTCCTTTGTTCTTGAAGAGGACCAAAATGACATCACTATGATAGAGTCAAGGTACAGTGTGTCCAACTGTGACTGATCAGACCAATATGAGCTCAGAATGCTCTACCACAGGTCAAGTACAAATAGTCCACATAAACATTTGGGGTGGATTCTCTAAATTTCCACATCCTGCACTTCCTTTGAGCTATTTCAATTCTGCTTTGCTCAGAGAGCACAGCACCTTTTCTGATGGGGGCACATCATTCTAAGCAGTCCTGTGCCAGTGTCTCCCATGTCATACAATCAATTCCAAAGTTCTTAAGAGAGACTTTGAGAACGTCCTTGTATCGCTTCTTCTGACCTCTATTTGAACACTTGCCCTGCATGAATTCTCCACAAAAAAGGCTTCTAAGCAAGGGTACATTTGGGATTCGACCAACATGGCCGGCCCATCATAATTGCACTCTGCATAGAGTTTGAATTCTTGGTGGTTTATCAAGAAAGGACCTCAGTGTCTGGTACCTTATCCTGCCAGGTGATCTTCAGAATCTTCCTAAGACAATTCAAATGGAAGCAATTCAGTTTCCTGGCATGGCACTTGTATACTGTCCAGGTTTCACAGGCGTACAACAATGAGGTCTGCACAATGGCTCTGTAGACCTTCAGTTTGGCAGTGTAATACCTCTTCTCTCCTACACTTTCCTTCAGAACCTCCCAAACACTGAGCTAGCTCTGACAATGTGCGCGTCAAACCTCATTATCAATGTGTACATCCCTAGAAAGTATACTACCAAAGTAAGTGAACTTACCAACAGTATTCAAAACTTTTTCATGTGCTGTAACCAATGGTTCCACATATGAGTGTTGTGGTGCTGGCTGATGGAGTACCTGTGCTTTTTTAATCTTAATTGTTGGGCTAAAATTAGCACATGCAGTAGATAATTGATCCATACGTCGTTGCTTCTCAGCTTCAGAGGCTGCTCTGAGTGCACAATCATCTGCAAATAGAAAATCATGTACCAGTACTCCCCGGGGGGAGGCCAGGGAGGAGGCCATAAATATACAGGGATATTTAGATGCCTAGGATCAGTTAGAAGTCCTTCATTCCATTAATTACATCTTCCTCTGCCTTATAACTATTTCTGGTATTCCGATAATAGGAAAAAGGGCCCCACTTCATAGTTATAAGTGCTGGAGCTTTGGGGTAGTTATTTTCTAGCTGTATTTCATAACTTACTGAGCATTATTGTGTGTGTGGCTTTGACCTAAAAGGGGAAAGTGCTAAGTACTCATCAAGGTAGACAACCTCTGATGTAGACCTCCCTTCTCCTTCTCAGTAAAATGTAATACCACCAGGCTCTACATCGCACTGGAAAGCTGGTATGTAATTGGCAATTAACATCTCCCCTCTTCATCTTCTCTTCTCTCTCTCTCCCTTTCTCAGAGCTGGCTATCTGCCAAAGCTAAGGAGCACTTTGCCAATGCTCTGTGATCTTTCTCATTTTCCCTTCTTTCAACTTTCAGCTCAACCACCACAAATGAGAGAGGGAGAAGGAAAGAAGAGAGAGAAAAGAGAGAATGCACAGTTAACAAGATAAATGTTTTTCATCTCTCAAGGCTCAGAGACTTTTCTGAAATTTCTGAATATTTTTAGGGGGAAGAAGGAATCTAAAACTTCCAGGGACACCACTAAGTCCAATAAACACAATGAGACCTTCACATACAAATGTGCAATCTGTCACTCTATGTGATATATCTCAGACTGAAGCCAAGACAAGCAACCCAGCCCAGCATATATCCACTGTAACTGCTGAATTTCTTTACTTCATTTGTAAACATTTTTTTTTAATGGTCAAGCTTGTGGGTAGACATCTAAAATATGCCTATTTGTTTTCCACTCACAGAAGTCCTTCTTTCTGGAAGAATAGACTCACCATGCTCAGGCTACTTCCGCATTGGCAGTAATTATTGTTGCATATTTATATCAACCAAGGAAGCCTTTCTTGAATGTTGTTCTAATTTTTCTCCTCTTAAACATATCTGGAAAACTTGGGGGGAAATTGTTCAGCAACAATGATGGCTTCACTTAAGAAAACATATGATATAGTTTAGCATTTATGCATGAGACTATAGGAGCTCAAGTACTTAACTCCCAGTTTCTGACAGGTAATATATCTGAATTCTGATGGTAATGATGCCTCATTCTGTCTACCTAGTTCAGCTTGCTATTTTGTCCAGTTCAGGATCCTTTATCTAGTCCTCAGCAAACTGTCACTAACTCCAAAGTTAAGTCCTCCAACCAGGTCTGCATTTAAGTATTCATTTAGGTTAGAATACCTCAATTGTATTTTATGCTACCAAACTGTTTCCCTGATGTATTAGGGAAGTAATACTTATCTTCATAATTGAAAATACAATGAATTGTGAAGCATATAATTCTGACAAAACCAGTAGGGTTAAGAATTATAGAGGAGGATGGGAGTATGAGAGTGGAAAGGGGGCTTTTTACTGCTTTCTGAATTCAGAGGATGTTTTGGAAATTATCCTATAGGGTTATAGATTCAGGGCTAGATATGACCCTAGAGAACACCTAGTCTACCTCCCATTTTACATGTAATGATTATAATCGGTGGAACTCTGCCCACCATCAACTCTGGTTGAGTATGCATCATGGAACATGCCAAGAGCTGGGCCCCTGCTAGTGCAATATATGCTGACCTGGAGTGAGATTCAATTCTAGGTATATTCTATGGGGTGAATAAACATCAGAGTCAATAAGGAGGGGGAGGTGTCTCTCTGATTAAACCCATACCAAACAGATTGAGAAGCTGAGTGCCAGAAAGGTAAAGCAGTTTGCCCAGGGTCACACTGACATAAGTAGAAAGCTAACATTTGAACTGAGATCCTTTGTTTCCAGATCCAATAGTCTGTCTGATTCCCCATGTGAAATACCACTTTCCTCTTGTTGGCCCCCTGTCATTGCATCCAGTCCAAACACTTCTTCCTGACTTTCAAGTTCCTTCCATTTCTGGCCCCACTCTACCCATCCAGCCTTATTGCCCACTATTCCCCAATATGTTCCTTTGTTTCCATCAGGTAAGCCTAGTCTCTGCATTCCTCACATAGTCCATGCATATTACCATCTCCATGACTTTGGAGACTTTCATTCCTTTCCTTCTCGATACATCTTCCCTCCCCCTTATACTCATTTAAATCCTTTTCTTCTCTTAAGGCACAGATCAAGTCCCAACTTCTCCATCAAACCTCCCCATTATTCCTACATGTGTATTTCCTTTTTCGAACTCCTATGTCAAATAGTTGTATTACACAGTTTGTCAGTAAACATTTTCACGAATGTTACTTTCGTCTCTTCACCTTGACTGTAAGCACCTTAAGATTAGGGACAATGTATTATATATTCCTTTCCTGTCTGCTATAGCTTCTGGCATGATGAAACTTGCCTAGAACTGTTCAGTACATATTTAGTAGTTTTGAAATCTGCCCAAAGGGCTATGATGTTTTCTAACTTAGTGTTAGGTGGCTAGGTTTGATCTTCAAAGCTAATCTGTTTCTCCTGATATCCTTTTTCCAGTGGATGGTTGGAGACATTAACTCCTCTATTTGTCTAAACAGTCACTAATGAGCCCAATTGCCACAGCTGAAGACCAAGGAAGAATTTTCTCAACAAACCAACACTGGTAATATCCTGCAGAACTTATCCTAGCATAGAGAAAGGAACAGAATACTACAAAGGGTGTTTTGTTAGAAATCTGAAGAAGGATAAGTGAAAAATTCTGACTGAATGTTTCATATATAGGAAAAAAGTATGTAGGTGCTATCTTTAAGCACATCAGCATATCATAGAGAAATAGGATATTTAGTGCCATAAAGCACCTTAGCTATAATCCGGTCCAGCCTTTGCATTTGACAGATGTAAACTGTGTGACCTTGGCCACCACTCATTCTCTGGAACTCAGCTCTCTCAAGTGTGAAATGAGAGGGTAGGTTGGCCTGGATGATTTTCTAATTCAAAAATGCTATGATCCTCTGAACCAGGAAATTAAATTCACCAGAATAGCCCATTTACAGGCATTCTGATTATCAAGATTTAACTGAAGTGATATTAACTGGTTGTGGGAGAGTTAGTTAACCTCTTTTAAACCAGGAGAGGGGTCCATGTTCATGCAATAAGTGGCTGAGCTGAGGTTCAAATGCAGATCCCCTGCTTCCAAATACAGTGCTTTTTTTTGTACTATACAACAGAATTTAATCAATCAACAAACATTTATTAAGCACATACCATATGCCAAGAATTATATTAAACTGCTAAGTACTACAGATAAAAAGACAAAAATTCGACAGTCACTACCCATAAGGAGTTTACATTCTATTGAAAGCCTATCTGCTATCCACTCCTGACTTTTTGCAAATCTTTCCAAAATATCAGTCCGCTTTCCTGCTTTCACTAGGGCAGCTAAGTAATGCACTGGATAGAGCGCCAGATCTGGAGTCAGGAAGACCTAAAATCAAATTCACTCTCAGATAGTTGAGTGACCCTACGTGAGTCACTTAACCTCTTTTTTGCCTCAGTTTCCTCAACTATAAAAGGAGGATAATAATAGCAAATGCCTCCCAGGCTTATGGTGAGGATCAAGTGAGATAATACTTGTAAAGAGCTTAGCACAGTGGCTGGCATACTGTCGGTACTATATAAATGTTAGCTCTTATTATTAGAAAACAGAATTCAATTTTTATTTTTCAAGATCTTATAGCGCCTCGGTGTCATCTTGTCAAATGGTAACTTTAGGCTTAAGTGGTCAAAGGGCTCTTCTGTTCCTTGAATTCTCTGAATTCCACCCAAAGAGTAAATTTTCAAGTATACATCGAATCGGGTAATGTTAGAACGTAAAAGGACAACTGGTCCTGTTCTCTCAACTGACAGAAGACACATTCGGGCTATAAGAAATTCAGTGACTTTTCCAGAACCGTGTAGCCAACTAGGGGCAAAGACAGGCCTCCTGGATTTTACTGCACTGCCTCCCAAAGGCCAGTCGATCAATACAAAGAGAGCAAGCAGTACCAGCCAGTCAATTAAACAGCCTCACATTAACTTTGGGGCAGCTAGGTGGCACAGGGGATACAGCACCTGGAGTTGAGAGGACCTGAGTTCAAATCCGGACTCAGACACATAACATTTACTAGCTGTGTGACCCTGGGCAAGTCACTTAACCCCAATTGCTTTATCAAAAAAAAAGTTATTTGTCGTATTAACTTTGGTGAAATAGCTCCTGCTAAAGGTCAATGATCAAGTGTAATCACATCATGACTGTACCTCTGTGTTCTAAAAGACTATTTCAGCAGAGCAGGTGCCAGAATCCCAGAATTATATGGTAAGAAAGAACCTCAGCATTCCTCTAATCTAGAGTATCTAGTCTAGAGTATCTACCAATACCCTAAGAGAAATCCTCTCTTTTTTATTATGACTTTTCTTTTTTAGGCAAGTGGGGTTAAATGACTTGCCCAGGGTCACACAGCTAGTAAGTGTCAAGTGTTTGGTCTGAGGCCGGATTTGAACTCAGGTCTGCCTGACTTCAGGGCCGGTGCTCTATCCACTGTGCTACCTAGCTGCCCCCGAGAACTCCTCTCTTACAACACACCCAACAAGGGTCATCCATCTGCTTAAAGAGCTTCAAGAAAGGTGAACCCACCACTTCTCAAGGCAGTTTTTTATCTCTAGTACTTAGCAGTTTAATATATTCCACTATTGGACAGCTTTCCTTTCTAGGAAATTGTTTTCCTGACTCCAAGCCCAGATTTTCTCCTTTTACAACTTCTATCCATTGCTCCTACCATTGTTGTATACATTGGTCCACCATCCCAGACCAAACAGAACAAATCTAGTCTCTCTTCTAAAAGACAATCCTTCAGTATTTAAGCACAGCTAGCTCTCATGGTGCATCCTCTACCCCACCCCCTGGTCTTATCTTCTGAAGGATAAACACCCCATTTCCTTCAACTAATCCTAGTTTTAATAGTTTTACCAACCTTCCTTTGAAAATTGCTGCCAAAAGCAGCTGATAGCCTGGCTACCTTGGGAGGTAATGAGTTGAGTTCTCTTTCACTGGAAGTTTTCTAGCAGAAACTGGAAAATTACTGGATAAGGATACAAGGAGGGCATTCCTGCTTTGAGTAAGCGTAGAACTACATAACCATTTAGTCCTTCAAATGATGAGATTTCTGCAACCAGGTGATAAAAGCCCAGGAATACCCTGGACTCAGTACCAGGATGTCTGGATTCCAGGAGGTACTGTGTATACGCAATAGAGAGTAGGCGCTTCAGCTGTACTTATCTCTGGAGAAAGTATGGTGCTGAGTGGAAGCAGAAACTTGGAGTGAGCTCTGCCCTCTGACCAACAAAGTGAATTTGCTCCATAATGTGGTATAAAGAAGGATAGATTAAGAGGGTCCCCTACCACTCTGCTCCTACCAGCCCTATACCACTTCCCCTTTCCTCTAATCCTGTACCATACAGACAATTAAGGGATTTATTCTTGAGGCAGCTAAGTGGCAAAGTGGGTAAAGAGTCAGGAAGATTAATTGGTTGACCTTCTTGCAGTCTCTATCCTCTCCAATCTATTCTCCACACAGATGCCAAAATTAATTTCTTAAAGCACAGATTTAAAACTGTCTCCTGCTACAAAACAAAACAAAAACAAAAACCCTTCTATGTTCCTTATTCCCAGTACAATAAAATACAAACTCTTCCAGCAGACATTAAAAGCCTTCTGCAATCTAGCTCCAAACTCCTTTTTTGCCTCATTTCACATTATTC
Organism: Phascolarctos cinereus; assembly: GCF_003287225.1. Classification (NCBI taxonomy): domain Eukaryota; kingdom Metazoa; phylum Chordata; class Mammalia; order Diprotodontia; family Phascolarctidae; genus Phascolarctos; species Phascolarctos cinereus. The sequence continues at coordinate 350,966,934 of NW_027555847.1, read as the reverse complement.
TCCTTCACACATTTTATAGTCCATCTAACATAGACTCCTGGACAGTTCATTTCCCATCTCTCTACATTGGCAAAACATTTCCTATGCTTGCAATATGCTCCTCCTCTTCTGTGCCTTTTAAAAATCCTTATCCTCCCTCAAGATTCAGTGCAGGTATTACTTCTGTGAAGCTTTCCCTTTCCTTCCTTTCTCCTTCTTAATAGTTCTCTCTCTTTCCTCAATTGACCTATTATTTACTTCTCTCCCCCCACCCCACCTGGAGCACTCTCCTTCCTCAGCCACACCTCCTGGCCTCCCTGGCTTCCTTCAAGTAACAGCTGAAGTCTCATCTCCTGAAAAGAAAAATCCTACTTAATCCTAGTGTCTTCTCTGACATTACCCCCAACTTATCCTGTCTATATCTTGTTTCTTACATAGCTGTTTGCATGTTGCCTGCACCATTATACTGTGAACTCCTCAAGAGCAGGAATCTTTTCATTTTTTTTTTTGTATTCCCAGCTCTTAGCCCAATGCCTGGCAGATAAAAGGTGTTTCATTAAATGCTTCTTGACTGACCTTCCTCTTCCCAACCCCCAGTAAAATATAAGTTCTTTGAGAGTAGAGACTACGTCATTTTTTTCTTTATATCCTTTATGACCTAGCATAGGATGTTACCTTGAGCATAGCTTGCACTTAATGAAAGTTTATTTAATTGCATTTAATTAAATGTTGTTTTGAGGGTTGCGTTGTACCTTCTTTTCCTCAGAGAGGCTCTTAAGGGAATAAGAATATTATCAAACTCTTCAGAATCCAGCTTCCTTCTGTAATGGGGGAATTGGCCAGTGATGACAGCTAGATTTCTAATTAAGGAATATTACCAAATAGCTCAGAACAATTGTGATCCTTCAGATCCAGGAACATAATAAGATCAGGAAACAAAATAAGTTGTCATAAATTGATATAGACTATGAGGGCATCCATAGTGTCTCCAGTACCATTATAATCCATATCATTTTAATGCTACATCTGTGGAATGCTAATTAAATACATTTACATTTCTCAAATCTGTAATTTCCTTTCTCTGGACAATCTAACTTTAGGGGGCAATAGTTTAGCACCTCATCAATTAATGTTAATTTGATGTTCATATTACTATGGGACTTAGAGAGTGTACAGAAGATTTAGCATCTGCTCTCCTTACCCGGAATACTTTTCAAATGTGGGGTAAGAAAAGTCCTTCAGATAACTAAGTTACACAGCATAACCCTTACTTCACTTATAGTCACTTTTATTTATTTATTTGTTTGTTTGTTTGTTTGTTTATATTTGCTAGGCGAGGGAGTTAAGGGTTCCACAGCTAGTAAGTATCAAGTGTCTGAGGTCAAATTTGAACTCAGGCCCTCCTAACTCCAGGGCCAGTGCTCTATCCACTGTGCCACCTAGCTGCCCTCTAGAGTCACTTTTAAATGAACTTTTTTTAAAAGTTGCAAAAGTTATGTTTAAAAAAAAGTTTCCTTCCTCTAGGTCAAATAAGATAATATTTGTAAAGCATTTAGCACAGTACCAGGCACATAGTAGACACCATATAAATGGTTATTTCCTTCTTTAAAGTCCTACTCCAATGTCTCATCATGGTATTCAGGTGACAGGTTTCTTGAAGGCCACGTCAGCAGAATTCATGATGTGGCAGGTTCTTGAAGACTGAAAAGACTCTAAGTTTAGGTCCAGCAATGGAACTGCATGCTAATTTAAAGGCTAGTCACCAGATTAACCACAGTGGGAGATTATTTTCAGCCACAGCAATTATCTAAAAACATCTACTACTAAGTTATTGAGAGATTGTGATCTTTGTCATTGGACGGAGTATCACAGTGACAAATTACAGATCCCTGAGAAAGCGAAGGCTGATGGCTCACTTGAGCTAAGAAGTTCTGAGCTACAGCAGGCCAACGTAGATCAGGATTCCAGACACCAATATCGTGAGCCCCCAAGAGCAGGCATCTCCCAGGCTGCCTAAGGAGGAGCAAACAAGCCCGGGTCAAAGCTTCCATGCCCATCAGAGTAGGCTTGGTCCAGAATAGCTATTGCACTTCCAGCTGAGGTGAGAGAGGGGGTTTTACTTACAGAGTAGAGAAATGATGAGGGAGATTGCCTACACTTTTTCTGAAACAGTCTTCTACACTATCAAAAGAAGATGAAGAATTTGAGTCAATGATCTGGTTACTTTGAGTAAATAAATCAAAACTTAATTCTGACCTTGATTTTGTAGACATCTAATTTAAGCCAAATTATTTGGGGACTGAGTTATTTGGATAGTTGCCTCAATTCTTCCACACACTTTGCAACCCGTGGAGATAATCAATAAATATGTATTTATTAAGCATCTAAAGAGATGCTTGTTATATGTTGCCAAAGTACTTCCTACATGATTTGATTTCCATTTTCCAATTTCACAAAAATCACCCCTTATACTTTAACTTCTTAGGTCCTTTGCTTCCATCATGCAAAAACATCTTATTATTGTTTACCTCCTATGGACTCAGCCCTGTAAAAATACAGAAGCATCTGTTCCTTGTTTTTGAAATTACCGCTGAAAATTATTTGAAAAGATAAAGTATCTTTACTACTTTATTAATGTATTAACATATCTAAGGTGTGTCAATACCTCACTAGATCCATAATTTTTCCAATGCCAGTGCTGCCTCCAAGGTACAGATAGGCAAGTTCACATCTTCTCATCCTATGAGACCTTTTCCCATTTGTACTTATAAATTTTACTCAAAGAATGAATACTTAATGTGCTGGGACTTCTTAATATTAGGACCAACTCAGCATGGAAGTTATGCATCTGTTGACCCTCCCCCTTATATAATTGGCCCACCTCATTTTCAGGTCATATGTTACTTTGATATGGTATTTTATATATATTTACATCACTTTTCATACACAATTCTTTTTTTCCACATTTGACATAAATTTATTTATTTTTAGTTTTCAACATTTACTTCCACAAGGTTTTTGAGTTCCAAATTTTCATCCTGTCTCACCCCTCCCCCCACCCTAAGATGGCATGAATTCTGAATACCCCTTCCTCTAGTCTGCCCTCTCTTCTATCTCTCCCCCCAATTCTCTTATCCCCTTCCCCTTCTATTTTCCTGTAGGGCAGGATAGACTTCTGTACCTTATTTCCTGTACTTTTTACTTCCCAGTTGCATGTGAAAACATTTTTTTAAACATGTGCTTTTAAAACTTTGGGTTCCAGATTTTCTCCCTTCCTCCCTCCTCACCCACCCTCATTGAAAAGACAAGCAACTCAATATAGGTTATACATGTGCAGTTATGCAAAACACTTCCTTAGTAGACATGTTGTGAAAAACTAACTCTATTTCCCTTAACCCTATCTGCCAACCCCCATTTATTCTATTCTTTCTTTTCACCCTGTCCCTCCTCAGAAGTATTTGCTTCAGATTACTGCCTTTCCCAATCTGCCCTCCTCTCTACCACCCCCCTGCTCTCTTGTCCCCTTCCCCCGCTATTTTCCTGTAGAGTAAGATAGATTTCCATACTCAACTGCATGTGTATGTTATTCCCTCCTTAAGCCAAATCCTATGAGAATAAGATTCACTCATTCCCTCTCCCCTTCCCCACTTCCCCTCCACTGTAAGAGCCTTTTCTTTTTTTTTTTTGTGAGATAATTTACCCCATTCTACCTCTCCCTTTCTTCTTCTCCTGGTATAGTCCTCTCTCATCCCTTAATTTTATTCTCCAGATATGACCCCTTAATCTTCAGCTCTCCCTGTGCCCTCTATCTATCTGTATCTATATACATACATGTAATTTTTCCCCCTCCAACTACCCTAATATTGACAAAGGTCTCACGAGTTATAAATATCATTTTCCCATGCAGGAATGTAAACAGTTCAGCCTTAATAAGTCTCTTATGATTTTCTTTCCTGTTTACCTCTTCATGTTCCACTTGAGTCTTGTATTTGAAAGTCAAATTTTCTATTCAGCTCTAGTCTTTTCATCAAGAATGCTTGAAAGTCCTCTATTTCACTGAATGACCATTTTTCCCCTGAAGGATTATACTTAATTTTGCTGGGTAGGTGATTCTTGGTTGTAATCCTATCTCCTTTGCCCTCAAGAATATTATATTCCATGGCCTCCGGTCCCTTAATGTAGAAGATGCTAAATCTTGTGTTATCCTGATTGTGTTTCCACAATACTTGAATTGTTTTTTTCCTGGCAGCTTGTAATATTTTCTCCTTGACCTGGGAACTCTGGAATTTGGCTACAATATTCCTAGGAGTTTTCCTTTGGGGATCTCTTTCAGGAGGATCAGTGGATTCTTTCAATTTCTATTTTGCCCTCTGGTTCTAATATATCAGGGCAGTTTTCCTTGATAATTTCTTGAAAGATGATGTCTAGGCTCTTTTTTGATCATGGCTTTCAGATAGTCCAATAATTTTTAAATTCTCTCTGGATCTATTTTCCAGGTCAGTTGTTTTTCTAATGAGATATTTCACATTGTTTTCTAATTTTTCATTCTTTTGGATTTGTTTTACAGTGTCTTGATTTCTCATAAAGTCACTAGCTTCCAATTGCTCTATTCTAATTTTTAAGGAAGTATTTTCTTCAGTAAGCTTTTGGACTTCCTTTTCCATTTGGCCCATTTTTCTTTTTAGGGCATTTTTTTCTTATTGGCTTTTTGGACCTCTTTTGCCATTTGGGTTAGATTATTTTTTAAGGTGTTATTTTCTTCAGTATTTTTTTGGGTCTCCTTTAGCAAGTTATTGACTTGTTTTTCATGATTTTCTTCCATCGCTCTCATTTCTCTTCCTAGTTTTTCCTCTACTTCTCTTACTTGCTCCTCAAAATCCCTTTTGAGCTCTTCCAAGGCCTGGGACTGATTCATATTTTTCTTGGAGGCTTTGGATGTAGGAGCTTTGCCTTTATTGTCTTCTTCTGGTTGTATGTTTTGATCTTCTTTGTCACCAAAGTAAGATAATATAGTCTGACTTTTTTTTTGCGAGGTTTACTCATGATCCCAGTCTATTACTTGAGTTTTAAACTCTTTTTTAAGTAAAAGTCTGTTTCCAATGTGGAGAATATACTGTCCCAAGCTTCGGAGGTTTATACTGCTGTTTTCAAAGATACTTGTAGGGACCTGCAAACTTTCATTCCTTGCAAGGTGGTATGGTAAGGGGCGAGGTGTTTACTCCTTTCCTGGCCTGTGCTCTGGTCTATTAGTGACCACAAGTACTCCTTTCTGTCTTGGAACTGTGAGGAAGTTTTCCTCTCTACAGTCACTACAAACTCCACCATGCCAGCACTCCTCCTCGCCCCAGAACTGAGACCTATATCCAAGCACAGGCAAAGCAAGAGATCCCTACAATCCCCCTCTGATCAATTCCCCCTCAGTCTGTGGGCCGGAAGCTCAGGACGCAGCCACTGCCCTGATGCCTGTGCTCTGTGCTCTGGAATTGGCTCTGAGACCTAGCTCCTCTCTCACCGCAGAAACAGACTTTTGCCACTGGGCCTTCTACATTGTCTTTGGTGTTCCTGGGTTGAGAAGTCTGGAAACCACCACAGCTGCCTGAGATTCAGTCCTCTGAGGCCTGCTCCAGGTTCACTGTGGCCTGCACTCCCATGCCTCGCTGCGCTCTTCTCCCATCCATTCACAATATACCTTTCTGATCAATCATCCAGATTGTCTTGGGCTGGAAATTTGCTTCACTCTGTCTTTTTGTGGGTTCTGCTGCTTTAGAATTTGTTTAGAGCCATTTTTTATAGGTATTTGGAGGGGTTTGGGGGAGAGCTCAAGCAAGTCACTGCTTTCATTCTGCCATCTTGGCTCTGCCCCTTCATACATAATTCTTGATGGAAATAGGCTATAACCAATTTATGTCCATTATTTATCTCACCATTGCCCCATGGGTGACCCAAGAGGTGTATTCTTCAGTGATTATGGTATTAAATGATTCAGTACTCAATAATATCACCAGAAGACTTACTGGCCTTAAAAATATGATGCTTTGTTTCTAAGAGAAATTTTGAATTATTTAAAGCACTGTACAATTTCAGAAATGGATTGAACTTGCTCTCTTCCTCCTGCTCAAATTTGGGCCCAGCTGACTAAACAACCATTGGTTCTGTCTAATATAGACATACTAATGGATATGTTCTGTGGATTGTCCATCCAACCACATATCAGAGTCTGAAAAATAGGAGTTCTTTATTAGCTTGCTTTTTCCTGTGAGATTGTTAGGCCAAAGGCCTTTCAAATAGTTATGGATCTCATTTAAGAAGTTCTGCAATATTCCAGGGCTTTATGCAGTGAGTACAACGTCATCTGCAAAAAGTTGCATCTGTGACAAAACAGTATGGAACTATGCCCAAAGGGCTATAAAAATATGCATACCCTTTGACCCAGCAATAGCATTTCTATAGCTGTATCCCAAAGAAATCATACAAATGGGGAAAAGATCCACATGTACAAAAATATTTATAGCAGCTTTTTTTGTGGTGGCAAAGAATTGGAAATTGAGAAGATGCCCATCAATTGGGGAATGGCTGAACAAGTTGTGATATATGAATATAATGGAATACTGTTGTGCTATAAGAAATGATGAGCAGGCAGACTTCAGAAAAACCTGGAAAGACTTGTATGGTCTGATGCTGAGTGAAGTGAGCAGAACCAGGAGAACGTTGTATACAGTAACAGCCATGTTGTGCGATGACTAATATTGATAGACTTAACCCTTCTCAGCAATGCAAGGATCTAAGACATCTCCAAACGCCTCATGATGGAAAATGCCATCCACACCTAAAGAAAGAACTTCGGAGTTTGAATGCAGATCGAAGCATACTATTGCCTATTTTTTTTTCTTCTGTTGTGTTTTGTTTCCTCTTTCTGGTGGTTCCTCCTATTGGTTCTAATTCTTATTTACAACATCACTAATGCATTTAATAGGAATGTATATGTATAGCCTATATCAGATTGCATGCCATCTTGGGAAGGGAGATGGGGAGGGAGGGGCAGAAAAATTTAAAGCTCAAAAGCTTATGGAAGTGATTGTTGATAAATCAAAATAAATCAATAAAGTTAAACCCCCCTCAAAAAAAGTTGCATCTGGGGGACCTCACTATCTATAAAGAATCACTCTTTCATTCAGACTGCATTGGGCAGCTTTCCTGACCGACAATAGCAAACACCTTCTGGGTGAGCATATTGTCTCCCTATTTATGTATCACTTGATCCCAGTAATCAGGGGATCATGGAAGAAGTCATCTCTCTGCATGAGCTTAATATGTAAGTGGCAAGCAACCTATTAAGAGACTTTAAAGCTCTATTTGGCCCTATTGAATCAAATGCCTTTGTATAGTCAACAAATGATAAGCTCCCTCATATTTTCATCAAACTTATACAAATGATTCTCATCAAGGATTTGTAGAGATGAGAAAGTAGGTCTGCAGGTTAGGAGTTATTTATGTCCTCTCTCTCTCTCTCCTCTCTCTCTCTCTCTCTCTCTCTCTCTCTCTCTCTCTCTCTCTCTCTCTCTCTCTCTGTATTTGGTAGATATTAATAACATCAATGATTCTTCCCAATGGGTCAGTTTCTTCCCCTCCTTCAAATGTCTTGAGAATGGATCTTCAAAACCACAGCACCTCCAAGCACAGACATCCTTTGTGCCTGCCTGTTTTGCTCCAGGTACTCTTCCCAACCTTATTTTCTTTAGTAATAGTCTTGCTTTCCAATTCAACATGTGAAGGATGATGATATTAGAATCTGAATCTGAATATGATGACTGTATTGCATGAAGGAAATCTTTAAAGAAGTAGCTTCCCTTTTTTGATCTGTTATCCTCTTTCCAATTTTCTGTTTAAATGCACACAGGACAGGCAAACTCCTGATGAGATTTGTATTGCTCTTTTCAGAGATAACTTTCACTGAAGGTTGCAGTTTCCATATTTATTCCAAATAGTCCCTGCATTTAAATATGTGTGTGTGTTTGTGTGCGTGTGTGTGTGTGTGTGTACATATAATCTCTCTCTCAGGAACCTCCTTGTTATGCATGAGTCTTCTCTCCCTAACTGTGATATTGTTGTTTAGTTGTTTTCAGTCATGTCTAACTCTTTGTGACCTTGTTTGAGGTTTCCTTGGTAAAGATACTAGTTTGCCATTTCCTTCTCTAGCTCATTTCACAGATGAGGAAACTGAGGCAAACAGGGTGAAGTGACTTACCCAGGATCACACAGCTAATAAGTGTCTGAGGCCAGATTTGAACCCAGGAAGATGAGTGTTCATGACTCCAGGCCCAGCACTCTAGCCACTGCACCACCTAGCTGCCCATCTATAAACTATAGTGAGCGCCGTAATACCTCCAGGAACACATACAGACTCCTCTGATTGGGGTCAAAAGCTGGAAACCTGGCCCCTTCCTACCTTTCCGTTCTTACACTAGTCTCCCCGCTACACTATAATCCAGCTGCACTGATGCTGTTCCTCCCACATGACCCTCCATCTTCCATCGGTGCATTTGCACTGGCTCTCTCTCATACTTGAAATGCTTTCCCTCCTCCTCTTGGTTTCTCTGACTTCCTTCAAGACTCATTTTAAACCTTACTTTCTCAGGATGCCTTTGGGATACACACATTTCCCCAGATACAATTGCCTTCCTCTCTGACATTACCTTTTATCTACTCAGTATCTTCCTGTACCTGCCTAGTATTAACCTCTTATCTCTCCTATTAGAATGTGAGTTCCTTAAAGGCCATGCTGATTCTGCTTTTCCTTAGGTATCCTCAGAGCTTAGCAAGGTGCCTGACACAAAGTACTTAATACAAGCTATTTCACTAACTGGCTGCTTAATAGATGATGCCTGTTAATTGCCTGTTTGATTATGTAGGGACCAACTTTAAAAGACTGGTTCATGTAAGAAACTAATCATTTCTGAAGTGGACAAATTTCTGGACAACAGCATAGACATCTTAAGATTCTTTTTTTTTTGTTAGTAGTGAAGGGGAAAGAAAGAGGTTGATTGGGACAGAAAATAGAAACACCATATGAGTCACAGGATGGGTGGTACTCTCTGGCTTTCATTGGTTGGCCAACAATAGGTCCCAGGCCAAGCCTCACTTGATCATCCTTTGGTCCCTGATTTAGCTCAGAATGAATGTAAATAGCAATTGTTTCTGTTTTGGGCAGAAACCTTGTGGGTCTTCCCCTTCTCAGACTGATTTTTTTTTAAACTATGTCAAGAGGCCATTCTCTGCCTCATTTTCTTATTAAGCCTTAATCACTGAATGAGCACTGCCTCAGTCAAACTGAGACCTGTTAAAGACTTTAGCTTGAAAAGGGCATGGTTCCGTACTGCATCCTGAGCCATCTCCGGTTGTCCTGATCCATATCTGGCCAGTAGACCCAGATGGCTCCAGAGGAGAAAGTGAAGCTGGTGACTTTGCACAGCCCTGCCTCACTTAAATCCAATTCATTTGCATGTCATGGCATCACCTCCCTGATGAGAATGTAGGACAAAAAAACAACAACTCTCTGGGTAGAAAACATTTGAGGATCCCTACTTGATAGCAGAGGAGAGTTCCTTATAGCATTACTCTGAATTATTTGGTTCAACAGAAGACTTTCACTTTGCTAGTGATGCTCCAACAGCATCATTCCCTTAAAAAAAAAAAATGGTCTGCTGCCTTCGTTTCCGCAGACAGAGTCCCAGGCCCAATTTCATAACCTGAACATCTGGCAGCACAGCGTAGTAAATTAGCATTTGTCAAGGCTGTTTTCAATAAAATTTAAAAAAAAAGGAACCCAGAATTGCTTAAGCATTAAATGAATAAGCCCTCTGAATGTACTAGTGGCAGACACAATGTGGTAACTCTGCCAGTTTAAAATTAAATATTGATATCTTTCTCCTCTTTTGTAAGGCAACAATCTGCCTTGTACATGGTAGCTAATCATAGGCCAAAGGCTAGGTGATTTATCACAAAGAATAGATGAAATGATTGCAGAAGGCAACAAAGGGGCAATAACATTATCACTACTACCATAATGCACTTGTTTAATTAGTGCAAAGTTAATAAGCCTTATTCCTGAATTCTAACAAAAAAATCTGGGTCTTCCCCTGAAACCTACAGCAAAAGGTGAGTTCAGGAGAAAATATACAGGAAGTAATATGTATTATATTAATCATTTTGTTCGAACAAAAAGTCATGTTCTTTCAGAATTGTTGTACTATAATTGATTGGTTCAAAGAATATATCTTATTTGTATTCACTGGGCTAAAATATCTTTACAAAGCCATACAAATAAGCATGTTACCCCTCCCCCTCCAATAAAATAAATCAGATCTGGCTTTGACTAATAAGTCTGAAGAAAATTTACTAAGTCATTTTGCTGTTATATATTTTTTCGTGGGAATTTTTATTTGTGAGGGAATTCTGAGAACATTTTCATAAGAATGCATTTACTCTGCAAGCCCAGAAATATGGGAACCTTGTCAGAAGAGATATTGAGGGAACTGGATGAAAATTTTGAGTAGCTAAAAATTTCTATGGGCAATATTCACATACAAGCTCTGGATGTGGTGACAGTTAAAGTGAAATGGAAAATAAGAGAAAATAAGCCAGACCAAAGTTTTCAGGGTTTTATTTTCCTTTAAATTACCCAAATTACTGTTTTCAATCTCTCCATATAGAAACTCAATTCCACCACCACAGTACAAAGTGAAATATAGATCCAGCAATGAAATGATGAATTTAATCAATGTAGGTAGCTATTTGATGGCAAGTCAATGGGGCAATGGAAAATTTCACTTTGATGTCTTAAATCTAATGTAGCTATCTTCACTGATCAAAATGAATTAATAAATGTATGAAGGAGGGAGGGAAGTAAAGTTAGTTATTAAATGCTTACTATGTGCCAAGCACTGTGCTAAGGGCTAGAGATACAAATAGAAAAATAAGACAGTCCCAGCTCTCAAGGAGCTCACATTTTAAAAGAGGAGAAAACACATTTAGGAGATTTCATTGTTGTTTGTCCTTTTTTCTTAAAGAGGACCAATGATAACAGAAGGGGAATGTCTTAAATTGGATTTAAGTGAGGTAGGACTGTGCAAAGTCATCAGCCTCACTCTCTCCTCCAGAGTCATCAGTCTAGTAACAAGACATAGATCAAAATGACTGGAGATGGACCCAGATGCAATGGGAGACCTTGGCCTTTCAAGCTAAGGTCTTTCCCAGATCTCAGTTTGTCTGAGGCAACATTCATTCAGTAATTTAAAGCTAGGTAAGAAATGAGGCTATAGGTGATCTAGTTTGCCTACTCAAAAAAAAAAATCTGTGAGAGGAAGACCTTCAGGGTTTCTGGCCAGAATGGAAACAATTACTATTTATGCTCACTCTGAGCCATCAAAACTCAACCAATGAGATAATGAGGCTTAGGCTGGGACTTATTATGGGCCAATCAGTGAGAGCCACAGTGATTTGGATTTAAAGCATGGTCAAGTAGCTCCATTTGAATTCCAATGGGCTTTATCAAATCCTGGTTTTCCAGAACTTTATTTCAAGAAATCATAAATGAAACTACATGGGCCAAAAGAGTTAATTGTCCCAGTTTTTTTTTTAAATGATAGAACAAATAAGTAGAGAAGAAAGGAGGTTTCAAGTATAGGGCAGATGGAAAGGTCAGAGATCCTTAAAGGACAATGGCAAAACAGATGTCAATGAATCTTCTTCAATGTCACTTCCACTGATGAAACCACTTCTATATCTAATATGGAACTATTTAACAGTGTCAAGGACTTTGGTGTGAGCTTTCTTTTCTGGGTCTTCTGTACCTGTGACTTCTGAGGTGGCAGGGACTTCAGTTCTATAAGAGATAGTTTTGAAATCAAATCTCTATAAGGATTATTGTAAGCAGAGCTGGTGGTCTGGAGGGCTCTTAAGCTTCCTGGTCCATCAGTAACAGTTGGTCGGAGGTTGGTGTTGGGGATAGAGGTCATAGCAGGATCTGTCTCCGTAAAGGTATTCTCTTGAATGGTGCTTGCTGGGCCAGAGCTGGAAGCAGGACCAGTAGTCTGGGAGGCCTTGGATATAATGGATATAATCTTTACCAGGGTCTGAGGAGAAGTGGTTATAAATATGGTGGCAATGGTTTGACCAGGTTGGTGCATGCTGACTTCTGTCTCTCCCTCAGAGTTCCTTGTTGCCTCAGCCAAGCTGGCTTGACCACCCCAGAGGCAGCAAATGGTCTAGAGTTGATGTTGCTTCATGGTAAGGATGACTGATCTCCTCTCCATAGGTGTTATTCCCTTGAATGAGTGCCAGGCTAGAAGCCAAATCATAGAATAATATCTAAAAAATTAAAATTAGAAAATAGGGAGGTTGGGCAGTAACTCTCATCCTATTAAAAAAAGATTTATTCCCTAAAGGCCACACCATGGATTATTATCATTAAAATGTGACTTACTTCTCAATCATTCTTTTTCTAGAAGGCTTTTTCTTTCCCCCTAGCTCAGTAAATCCTATCATCACTAGTGCTCACTATTGGAGAAAATAGCCCAAGAGAAGATGTCTTCAACTCTTCCTTTAGCTAGAAAATTAAACTTTCAACTTTTAAAAGTGTTGCAATTATCTAGCTGTAAAGTCAAAAGTTGAGCCCAGATCACATAGCATGCTTTCGTCTGGTGCATTTGAAACTTGTATGATCATGTAATATCTGCCCAAGGTTTAGGGTTTTACCTAACTACTTAAACAATAAAGATAAAATACTTTCGGGACTGCCAAGGTAAATAAGCCACAGGTAAGCTTTTCAAAAGTTAGATCCAGTTTTAAACTGTTGCAATCAACAGATCAATTTTGAACCTGAAATTTCCTGTTCCATTAGACAAATGGTACCACCCTTATGTCAAACATCATGAGTTCAAGCCTATAAGGGAAAAGTGTAAAGGGCGATATAATACAATGTAATATAATATAATGTAATACGATACGATACGATACGATACGATACGATACGATACGATACGATACGATACGATACGATACGATACGATACAATACAATACAATATAATATAATATAATATAATATAATATAATATAATATAATATAATATAATATAATATAATATAATATAATATAATATAATATAATATAATAAATATAATATAATATAATAATATATAATGTAATATAATATAATACAATATAATGTAATATAATGCAATATAATATAATACAATATAATGTAATGTAATATAATGTAATATAATACGATTAATATAGTATAGTATTGTATTGGGGGGGTGTATTGCTGTATATCCAGATAATGAAAGCTACCGTGGGGATTGGTTTGTCTTTTTTCAACCCAATTTTCCTGGTTAAGGGCTTCAGTTCTCAGTTCTAGGTGTCTACACATGACCTTAGGATGTCTTTCTTTGAGACTGGTAACATTTTCTAACAATTAGAATCAACCTTTCATCACCTTTCACTTGGACAATTGTAGGAACATCCTAATTAGTCTTCCTGTCTCAAGTCTTGAATGAATGAATGAATGAATGAATGAACAAATGAAAGAAAAAGCAGTTATTTATTATATGTCAAGAAATTTACTGAATGCTGAGCATACAAATTAAGAAGTGAAAGTAGTCCTTGAACTAAAGGATATTATTTTCTAAGAGGGGGGAGGGAAGAGAGGGGAGAGAATACACAAAGGAAGTGGTGGCCTGTAAGGGGTATTTTGGTTTGGGAAGTTATAGAGATGATGAATAGATGGAGGTATAGATTAGGTTGACATACTCTTTCCAAAAGCAAATGGTTGTGTTCATTTTATTTTAGTTCAAGAACTGTATAGCAGGGATTAGTAGAGCCTAGAGGGACCTCAGCTTTCAAGAGGATGGCTGAGGAGCAAAGTGAAGCAAGGCTGGAGAAAACCTAGGTATAGTGGCCCACATGAGGCACTCACCAATTAGGACACTGGTGAGTTCCTAAGGTGGAATTCCAGAGATGAAGGAGTTAAGTCCAGGGCAAGTCTCTTATCCAGGTGGAATCCTCCACACAGCTGCCAAAAGAGACATTCCTAAATCAAAGATCTGACAGTCGTTCCTCTGCTCAGTAAGGTTCAGTGGCTCCCTATTGCCTCTAGGCTTAAATACAAACTCCCCTGTTCACCATTTAAAACTTGCTTATTGATTAAGTGATTGAACAAAGGGCTTGTAGTGCTGTGACAACTTACATAGAGCTCCATTTCGTTGAAGGAGGATCTGATCAGTTGTAAGGTAAAATTGGGTTTAGGAACAAAATGGGTTTTCAAGCTATCTTAGCTGGTGGCAAACATATGGAAGTCAAGTATTGATCAGAAAGATACACTGATGCCATGGCTCTCAGAGCATATATCCATTGGACATGGATACTATAGTAGGCCACGGAAGACATGGCCTACTATATAAACTGTTTACACATAATATCTTTATAAATATTCAGGGAAAAAAAAAGTTTGATCTGGGGTCTCCTTTCCATATCTTATCCCCAAACATAGTATGCCTGAAATACTTGGTTTATAGTAGGATTTCAGAGCTGCAAGTGACTTAATAAATCATTTAATCTGAAGCTCAGAGATGTCAAGCATTTTGCCAAAAGTCACACAGCAAGTTAGTAGCAAAACTGGAATCCAGAATCCCGAGTCCTTGACTGGATAGATACAGACAATACCACTAAATATTCGAGCTTTAAATATCTAAAATATTTGAGTATACTATATTTAACACCAGTAAAAATAAACTACATTCTGCAGGCATGTGTAGACCAGTGTTGTTCAAACCAGTTTGGTCACAGAATACTTTTTGACTTTGAGTCCATCAAAGAAAGTATGTCATCAAGGAAAATATCCCAAATCCAGAGGCAGAAGAGCTAGGTTCAAAATCTAACCTCGAAAACTTAGCTGTGTAACCAAGAGCTCAGAGCCTTAATAATAATACTTGTACTACAATATTGTTGTTAAGACAATACTCTGTAAAAGTTGAAGCATGCAAAAACATTAAATGTGAATTATTCTTGGTCCAAGGAATCTAGGCATATTCCTTGAGCACCAATCTCACTCCTTACTCAATGAACTCTCCTGTCTTCCTATAGCTTCTAGGATCAAATAAAAACGATTTTGTTTTTAAAAGCTCAGTACAACCAGGCTCCCACCTCTGTTTCCAATGTCATTAGACATTACTCCTCCTCCCACATATTTGGATCCAGCCAGACCAGCCTCTTCTCTGTTCCCCATACATGACATTTCATCTCCAGTCTTTGTGTCTATGCATTGGCCATACCTCGAACACCCTCTCTTCTCACAAAATCCTTTTCTTTCTTAAAGATACAATTCAAACATCATCTTCTGCACAAAGCCATTCCTGATTTTCCTCAAATGTCAATGCCCTCATTCCCAAACAACTTATATCAAACTACTCTATAGTTTAATAGCACTTAGCACAGTGCCTGGCACATAGTAGGTGCTTGATAAATGTTATTGAATAAATATTTGTATTTATTCATTTTACATTTATGTTCTATGTATTTTGATATGTACTTGTCTCTCTCAGAATGAAAGTTCCTTATAAAAAGACTTTTTTTTACTACTATCCACAGTGTCTAGCACAGTGATTGGCACATAGTAGGTGCTTAGTGAACACTTATTAATTGATTAGCGGATAGAATACTCCTAGGACAAAGCAAAGTTTAAAAAAAACCATGGAGCAAAAATTATACGCATTCTTTAAGAACACCTATTGCTAAGGACACCTACTGTTACGAACAATGAATATTTTTGATGTAGACATGATTCTATACTTCATGCTTCAGAGGGGAAAATGTAACCAACACCAAAATGTTCCTGTGATACCTACAAATATAGGTACAGATATTGAATAGAATAATCTCATTGTGTCCTCATTTGGATACTTAGAATATTTTTTTGCATTGGGTAGAGAGTAAGATTGGGTACATATTATTGGTTCTTATTTTTAAGAAGGCCAGTCACCTAAAGAAAGATGACACCTGCCAATAAAGTACATTATCAAAAAAAAAAAAAACTTGGGCATTCTGGGGGAATGTAAATAGCTTTTAACTAATCATCAGAGATCCCTTGGTTACTGAGTGGTTTGCAACTCATCAGCTCTCTAAACAGACTTGTTTTCATTGTTTTTAGGACTTCCAGATGGGACCCCAAAATAATTCCAGCTCTCCGCTAGTTACTGGCTCTGCGACATGGGATGACTCACTGGACCCCTCCGAGCCCAAGTTTGTTCATTTACAAGATGAAGAGGTCAAACTAGCTGACTTCTCCAGCGTCTTCCAGATGTAGATCTATGATCCTGTCATTTTCCAACTCTACATCTTATGTACTTCTATGACCTGGTGTCATAAACCTATGACCCATACGGTCAGTGATAGCCACCAAATGTCAAGCTCTAATTTTATTACAGTTTTATTTGGAATTGTGGCATGATAAAGAGATATTTGTGACTCATGGTTGGGCTGTGCTAATATAATAAAAATGACAAAACTACCTAGCTAATTTACAGATTTAGTGCCAAAGCAGTCAAAGTACCAACTGGTTATTTTATAGAACTAGACAAAATAATAACAAAAAATCATCTGGAAGAACAAAAGGTCAAGAATCGCAGAGAAAATGATGAAAAAAGGGAGGGGTGGCTAGCAGTTCCAGATTTCAAACGTCACTACAATAGAATAATCATCAACACTATTTGGTACTGATTAAAAAGCAGAATAGTTGATCAATGGAACAGATGAATCAAATAAAACAAGATCTAAAAGTAATTGAACATAGTAGCAGAGTGTTTGATAAAGCCAAAGACAAAACAATTACAGGAAGGACCATGTGTTTAGAGCTGGAAGAGACCTCAGAAGCCTTTGAACACAACCCCTCATGCTACACATGAGGAAACTAGCTGAGGAAGGCTAAGTGACCTGTCTAGGTCACACAGTTCACAAGTGTCTGAAACAGAATTCAGATTCAGGTCTTCCTGACTCTAGTTCCAGACTTCATCCGCATACCACCCTGTTGCCTTAAGGACTCCCTTTTCAATAGGAATTGCTAGGAAAACTGGAAAACTGTCTCAATCCATCAATAAATAAACGTTTATTAAGAGCCTACTATGTGCCAGGTACTGTGCTAAGTGGTAGGTATACAAAAGGAGGCAGAAGACAATCCTTGCCCTCTAGGAGCTTACAATCTAAAGAGGGATACAACATATAGACAAATGTACACAAAGCAAGCTATACACAACATATAGACAAATGTACACAAAGCAAGCTATATATTTCCTATAAATAGGAAATAATTAACAGAGGGAAGGCAATAGAACTAAGAGGGTTTGAAGAAGACTTCCAGTAAAAGATGGGATTGGAATTTAAAGCCAGAAATTATATATCATTATCCCTTCCACTTCACAGGGGTTAGGGTAGCCCCTACAATCTGGAAAATCCCCTTAAAAAATTTTGACCCTCCCTTCATACCAGAGAAGTCTGAATTTTTTTTTCCTTTATAGTGTTTACAGTATTAAGAAATAAAATATTTCGATATTATATAATGCTATACATATATTTTATGCATTTCTGAGTTTCTAAACTTTTTCTGCTGGCCTTTGCTTATCATCTGTGGCTTCCACAAAACTCCCAAAAAATTCCCATTTAATTTCTTATGCTGACCCGTGATATGATGAAATGACAATGGGGAAGCTCACAATGTGGAAGGAATAACTGTATAGACCAACATCTTATATCACAGGAAATTCCAAGTAGATATCAGAAGAAATAGGACAGAGTGACATTACTCATAGAACTTTATGTCTGGAAGCAATTGGGAGAAAAGGATTCCCCAGAGAAAGGCAGTAACTAGGGAAGCACAGAAACACCCTTTCTAGTATATACCAGCTAGAATTCTGTTCTGACATAATAAAGAGGTCTGAAAATCCAGTGCCCTGAACCTCAAAGATCCCAGGGGTCCTAACCCCAGAAGGCATAGGCCAGTGCAAGAACCCAGGTTATTCTGATTGATACCAGACATGACCAACCACCCCACCCAAAAGCAAAGCAGAAGATGGGGAGGACAAAGGGGGGCGCCTGGTCCTAGCAAAAAACCTCCATTTAAAAACTAAGGCTAGAGAGATGAGGAAACCTAAGAAAACACAAACCACTAATATAATTATTGTAGATTCAGAGAAACCCCAAAATCCAAAATAAGAGAATCTCCATAACAACAAGTAGAAACTTAAAGGGGGAAAAATGGATTTCACACACACACACACACACACACACACACACACACACACACACACACAGAGGTATTATGTGACTATCTCAAAGAAATAAGAGAAAAAATGAAATAAAAGCTGTATTGGAAAGATTTGGAAAAAGAATAGCTTAGAAGAGATACTAGTAAATTTTACCTATTTAACGGGCTCCTTAAAAATTCAAATAAATCAAACAAAAATCAATGACTCCTTGAGGTAACAAGAAAGAGAAAGTTTTTGACCAAACCAAGAAAAGGACCTCTATGTACAAAAATATTTGTAGCAATGCTTTTTGGTATAGCAAAGAACTAGATACAAGGGACTTCCCAACAATTGTGGAATAGCTGAAAAAAATTGTAGCATGTGAATATAATGAATATTGTTACATTATTTAAAAATTATAACTATCATGGATTTAAAGAGACCTTGGGAAATTTTGCAAGAACTACTATAGAATTAAGTGAGAAGAACCAGGACAACAATTTACATAATTATTTACATACTATAGAGCAAAAGATTAAAAAACTAGAATAAAATATAAAATATCTGATATCAAAAATAGTCAATTTGCAAAATAAGTCAAGAAGTGATGATTTAAGAAAAGCAGCCAGGGGGTGTAGTAGATAAATTGCTGGGCCTGGAATCAGGAAGAACTGAGTTCAAATCCAGCCTCAGACATTTACTATCTGTCTGACCTTGGTTGGACAAGTCATTTAACCTATGTTTGCCCCAGTTTCTTCCACTGTAAAATGAATATAATACTAACACCTACCTCCCCAACTCATCATGAGGATCAAATGAGATAAGATTTGTAAAGTGCTTACACACAATGCCTGGTACATAATAGGCTCTATATAAATGCTAGCTATATTATTATTATCATTGAATTATCTGAAAACAATGTTTTTTAAGGGCCTGAACAATATATTCCAAGAAATCATAAATGAAAACTGCCCAGATCTATAAGAATCAAAAGGAAAAAAATAAGATCAAAAGAATCTACCCATCACCTCCCAAAACAAACTCCAAAAGGAAAAGTCCCTAGAATATCACAGCCAAACTGCAGAGTTTTCATATCAAAGAAAAAATGTTTCGCAGACAGAAATCGAACAGTTCAGTTAACAAGAAACTACCATCAGGATCACATGAGATCTAGAAGCTTCTGCTCCAAATGAGAGGAGATCTTGGTAAAGGCTTATAATCAAGATAACCTATTCTAAAAGGCTGAGTATACTCCCATAGGGAAAAAAATTGTCTCTTTAATGGAAGAGATGATATTTGATCATTTCTGATGAAAAGACCAGAGCTGAGTAGCAACTTGAACATGCAAACACAACACTCAGAAAAACCTGAAAAGGTAAGTTTATTTGGACAATTACAAAGAGCAGTATGATGATGACAGGCTAGCATTCAAACAGGAGAAGAAGAAACAAGTGTCCCTTCAAAGTCTTAATATCTCCAAATGGCAATTTAGGGAGTTAAACAAGAAAAACAGAAGAGGAAAAGAAATGAATTGATTTGGTTCTGAGGGGTTTAAGAAAGGAAATTGAAATGAGGATAAAAGGTATATCCTAGTGTTAAAAGGAAGAAATGAGGAGGAATTTGCTATTTCTCATGATTGGAATGTGACAAAAGCATAGAAATAGCTAGAGGGAGTGGATGTCAAATGAATCTCATTCTTACCTGAAATAGATAAAGGATGGAGGAAAAAGGAGGGAGGGGGTAAAAGGAGAAAGAAAGGAGAAGAGAGGGAGAAGCAGCTAGTGGTACAGCAGATAGAGCTCTAGGCCTTGGAGTCAAGATGTTGAGTTCAAATCCAGCCTTACAGCTATGTGAGCAAGTCATTTAACTTCTATTTATCTTGGTTTCGTGAACTATAAAATGAGGATAATAATAGCACCTATCTCTAATGATTGTTGTGAGCATCAAATGAGATATTTGCAAAAGAAAAAAAGGACCTTTAACATAGACCTTAGCGTATAGTAGGTGCTATATAAATGTTCGTTTCCGTCCCCTTTCCCCCTCTTATTCTGTTAACCATGTTGCAATATAATTGGCTTCCTTTGGAATCCTATATATTTGATCTAGTGTATTTAAAAACATGATTCTTGAAATGGATTGGTAGGCTTCACTAGGCTGCCAAAGGGGTCCATGACACCAAAAAAGATTAAGGATCCTTTCTCTAAAATGCAAATTAAAACAGCTCTGAGGTACCACCTCCTACTTATCAGATTAGCTAATATGACAGAAAAGAAAATAATAACTGTTGGAGGAGATGTGGGAAAATTGGGACATTAATGCACTGTTGGTGGAGTTGTGAACTCATTCAACCATTCTGGAGAACAATTTGGAACTATGCCCAAAGGGCTAAAAATTATGTGCATTCTTTGATCCAGCAATGCCACCACTGGGTCTGTATTCCAAAGAGATTTTTTTTAAAAAAGGAGGGAAAGAATTTATTTGTACAGTAATATTTATAACAGATCTTTTTGAAGTGGCAAAGAATTGGAAACTGAGGGGATGCCCATCAATTGGGAAATGGCTGAACAAGTTGTGGTATGTGATTGTTATAGGATATTACTGCGCTATATGAAATCATGAGCAGGCTGATTTCGGAAAAACCTGGAAAGACTTACATGAACTGATGCAAAATAAAATGAGCAGAACCAAGAGAACACTGTACACAGTAACAGCAATACTATGCAATGATCAGCCGTGAATGACATAGCTGTTCTCAGCAATACAATGATCCAAGACAATTTCAAAAACCTCCTGATGGAAAATGTTATCCACCTACAGAGAAAAAACTGATGGAGTCTGAATACAGATTGAAGCATATAATTTTTCACTTACCATATTTTTTCATGGGTTTTTTTTCCCTTCAGATCTATGTCTTCTTTCACAACATGACCAATACAGTAATATGTTTTGTATGATATATATAAACATATATAACCTATATCAAATTGCTTACTCTTTTAAGCAGGAGGGAGATGAGGAAGGGAGGTAGAAAAATTATCTTTATATGTAAATGGGGCAAATAAAATATATTTTTTATTTATTTAATTTATTATTAATTTATTATATTTAATTAATTTATTTTTAATTTAATAATATTATATTTGTTATTTATTTAATATATTTAATTTATTTATTCTTAGTTTTAAAATTCACTTTCATAAGATTTTGAGTTCTAAATTTTCTTCCCTTCTCTCCTTTCCCCCCTTCCCAAGATGGCATGCAATCTGATATACACTATACATCTACATTCATATCAAACATATTTTCACATTACTCGTGTTGTAAAAGAGAAATAGAACCAATGGGAGAAAACACAAGAAAGAAGAAACCAAAAAGAGAGAGTAAATAGTATACTTTGATCTGCACTCAGATTCCATAGTTCTTTTTCTGGATGTGGATAGCATTTTCCATCATGAGTCTTTTGGAGTTGTCTTAGATCATTGCATCGCTGAGAAGAGTTAAGTCTATCAAAGTCAGTCATTGCACAGTGTGACTGTTACTGTGTACAATGTTCTCCTGGTTCTGCTCATTTCACTTAGCATCAGTTCACGTAAGTCTTTCCAGGTTTTTCTGAACTCTGCCTCTCATCACTTCTTATGCAACAATAGTTTTCCATTACATTCATATACCACAACTTCTTCAGCCATTCCTCAATTGATTGGCATCCCCTCAGTTTCCAATTCATTGCCACCACAAAAAGAGCTGCTGTAAATATTTTTGTACATGTGGGTACTTTTCCCATTTGTATGATCTCTTAGGGATACAGACCTAGAAGTGGTATTGCTGGGTCAAAGGGTATGCACAAGTTTGATGGCCCTTTGAGCATAGTTTCAAATTGTTCTCCAGAATGGATGGATCAGTTCACAACTCCACCAACAATGCATGAGTGTTCCAATTTTCCCACATCTTCTCCAGCATTTATTTATCACTCTCCTCTTTTGTCATGTGAGCCAATCTGATAGGTATTATGTGGTACCTCAGAGTTGTTTTTATTTGCATTTCTCTAATCAATAGTGATTTAGAGCATTTTTTCATATTACTATAGATAGCTTTAATTTCTTCATCTGAAAACTGCCTTGCATATCCTTTGACCATTTATTAATTGGGGAATGACTTGTAAAATAAAATATTATTTTTAAAAAAAGAGTCTTTACTCTAAAGGAATTTTGTTTCTGATCAACCACACATAGTCATATCAAAAAGGAATAAATGAGTTAGATTCAGTTAACAGCAAAATTGATACAGAGCAGGGACAAGGCCTTCCACTCCTTGGGGAGAAATAATTCAATATGATGCTGTAACCAGAAAGGTCAACAAATTATTGAGTGTTATTAAAAATGCTATGGAAGCAAAAAATAAATCAATAAAAACAAAACCATCTTACTAGCTTTGTACAAAGTTGATATATGTTGTACGGAGTTCATGTTGCCACATTTAAGAAAGAGGTAAAAGAGCTGGAGAAGGCAACTGAAACAATTAAACAGAGACAGAGAACCATGATTACAGATGGTCTGTGATGAAACACTTCCCAGCTCTGGAGAGAGAAGTGATGGACTCAGGGCACATCAAAATAAGACATGCATATTTGGATATGGCCAATGTAGAAATCTGTTCTTCTTGACTGCATAGTCAAGTCATATTCACAAGGGTTTTGTTTTTATTTTTGTTTTAATGGGGGTGTCAGGGAAGGTAGGAAGGAGAGAATATAAATGTTTGTTATTTTTAAAAAATTAAGTTTAATATATGAGGAGTAATAATAATAACACATTTCTATAGCATTTTATATTTACAAAGTATGTCTATACTATTATGTCTTCACAACAATCCTGTGAGATAGGTAATACAATTACTATCTGCTTCATTTGACAGATGAAGGAATTGAATCTTGGGGGGTGGGTGTGTGTGTGTGTGTGTGTGTGTGTGTGTGTGTGTGTGTGTGTGCGTGTGTGGCAGTTGGGGTTAAGTGACTTGCCCAGAGTCACACAGCTAATGAGTATTGTGTCTGAGGCCAGATTTGAACTCTGGTTCCTGACTTCAGGGCCAATACTCTATCCACTGCACCACCTAGCTGCTCCCAAAGAAATTTAATCTGAAAGAGGTAAAGGGACTAATCTAACACCCCAGGCTGGCACAGACATGCACAGAGTATAGGTCAGGTATGTCAGTACATCCCAGTGTTGAACTCTACCATTGGTCCTTCAGAGAGGGATTGTTCCACTAAAGGGAAGAAGGACCAACAATAATACTTGCCCACCCATTTTCTATGCATGCTTAAGTTGTCTGAAAAGTGGAAAAGCCAGGAGGGCAATCCAAATTTTCTGACTCTTCCTGCCTGCCAACCTCACACAAGAAATGTTGTATGAAATCAGGCTAACAAGATTTGTACTAGACTATAAGCTCCACAAGAATAGGGCTCACGTCTGATCTAAACTTTGCATCATCCTTGGTACCTAGTACAATGCTCTTAACACAAGGATAATATAAATACAGCACTTTGAAAACTTTAAAGAGCTATATACATGTTAGCTGTTAATATTAAGCATTGTTGAACTGAATTAAATTGAACTGACTACTCATTCAGGAAAAGCTGTAGGCAATAGAAGACCTGATCTAATTCTATACAATCCTGATAGAAGAAAGATATTCCTGTGCCCAGAATCCCACTAGAACTAGAAACTTGGTTCAAGAAAACAATGAAGGAAGATTTCTATTAAACAGTCCATTATTGAAGCCTGAAAATACATGTAGGTTTAATGGAAGTTAATATGAATTAATGAATGATAGATACTTAAAGGGGGTTTTGAGGGAAATTAAGATATTTGAAGAATATCCTAGAGCAGAGCTGTTGAACTTACAGCTTACAGGACATCTGCAGCATCCAGCACCCCTGAATGCAGCCTAAACCAGCTTAAAATGTAATTGGGAAATATTTGACAAAATAAAAATACAATAAAACATAGGTAATATTACATTTTAAAACTAAGTCAACATCTGGCCCACAGGAATGACTCCTTAGGTATAGTTTTGTTTAGTTGTTTTCAGTTGTCTGACTCTTTGTGACCCCATTTGGGGTTTTCTTGGCAAAGACACTTGACCGATTTGTCATTTCCTTCTCCACCTCATTTTACAGATAAGAAAATTGAAGAAATCGAGGTTGAGTGACTTGCCCAAGGTCACACAGTTCTTAAATGTCTGAGGCCAGATTTAAACTCATGAAGATGTGTCTTCCTGACTCCAGGCCCAGTGCTCTATCCACTGTACCACCTAGCTGCCCCTTATGTACAGTTCAGTGACCCCCATTTCTATTTGAATTTGACACCGCTGTCCTAGAGTTCTGGGCCTGGAGTCAGGAAGACCTAAGTTCAAGTCCAGCCTCAGATACTTAGTAGCTGCGTGACCCTAGGCAAATCATTTAACCTTCCTCTTTCTCAGTTTCCTCAAATATAAAATGGGAGTAATAATAGCACCTACCTCCCAGGGTTGTTGTGAGGATCAAATGAAATAATATTTGTAAAATGTTTAGCACATTGCCTAGCACATAGTAGGCAAAAGCAAACCCAACTTTGTGGCCCTAACAGGAAGATTAAAAGGGATAAAAGAAAAAAAAAGAAAAGAACTGGAATCTAAGGGGATATTAACTCACTCACTACCCAGCACTTGGGGAATGGAAGAACTAATGGTGGTATACGTAACAGTATATTAACTACAAAAAAAAAAAACACCAACCTGAATTCTGTGCAATCACAATGAACAACTTGTGCAGAAAAAAAAAAAAGAAAAAAATCCATCTCTCTATCCCTTCTTTGCAGATGTGCAGGATTATAGCTGTAAAACATTGCGATCCACCACGGCTCACACTGTGAGATTCAGTTGATAGCTTTGCTGAATTGCTTTATTTTCTCCATTTTTTTGTTACAAGAAACGTTGCACTGAGTTAGAAGAGAGGGAAAGGATATATTCAGAAAAGAAAAACAGAAGTTATCAGCAAACTTTTTTTAAATTTGGCATCCGTAAAACATTTTAAAATGTTTAAACCTAGGGGAAAAAACGTAAAATTTATGCGCAAAATTTGAGGCACACCTATATTAGGGATGGGACAGCAACTAAAACTCATCATTAATCTATATTTTATCTTCAAGTCTTATTCAAAAAAAAATCCCCACACACAGAATTGGTTCCCATAAAAACTGACTTTCTCCCCCCTTCCTCTTCATCTCTGTCATCCAGCTTCCCTGGCTTCCTTAAATCGTAGCTAAAGTCTTACCTGTTGTAAGAAGTCTTTCCCAGTCCTCCTTAATCTTAGGGCCTTCCCTCTGTGGATAATTTTCAATTTAACTTGTAAATAGCTTGTTTGTATATAGTTGTTGACATGTTTTCTCCCCCATTAGACTGTGAGCTCCTTGAGAGCAGGAATTGGGGGGGGGGGGGTTGTCTTTATTTCCCAAGCGCTTAGCACAGTGCCTGGCACATAGTAGCCCCTTAATAAATGCTTGCTGGGGCAGCTAGGTGGGGCAGTGGATAGAGCACTGGCCCTGGAGTCAGGAGGACCTGAGTTCAAATCCAGCCTCAGACACTTGACACTTACTAGCTGTGTGACCCTGGGCAAGTGACAACCCCATTGCCTAGCCAAAAAAACAAACAAACAAATAAATAAATGCTTGCTGACTGACAGACATAAAAGTCAGAGTTCATGTCCAGTTCAACAGAAATGCTGGTTTCTTGAGTATGTGCAATGCTTCTCTCTACATGGCAAGCATAGGACAGGAAGGTATTTATTATGCTATTAAAAATACATTCCAGCTGCTCCTGAATTGTCTTGCCACAGGTCAGTATACATTGCTTGATGTTATATTCTTAGAGGTCTTTTTAAGTCACATGCCCCATGATCTTGACTTTTTCCTTTTGTGCTCCTTCCCAGATTCTGAAAAATAGTTTTCTTGTTGGCTTTTCAATAAACTTTGCTAATTCACATAAGCTAAAGGATTGAAAGGGACTCAAGAAATCAAGTAGTGCCCATCTCTAATGCATGCATAGTTTACCCTCCAAGAGAGAATTATTAACTTGGATTGCCTGCATGAGGACTACCAATTTCAAAACTTCCATGTACCTAAGAAAACTCCCATTCCCGGTTTTGCAAAAGTACTACTGACATGGAATGCCAATTAAGACTGAAAATCCACCATTTAAATACAATTCATCTAAGACACAGTATGTGCTAAATGCCATATTCATGCATGCTACATGTTTATAAACATATAGACACATACATATACATGTGTGTATACATGCATATTATTAACTCTTTATAAAGTTTGCTAACTCACAAATGCTTCCATTGAAAAGGAATCTAGCAGTCCTCTAGTCCCCAATTGAACATGAAACATGAACTCCTTCTGTAATAGTCCCCCAAAGTGACTAATCTAGCTTTTTCTTCAACATCTTTAGTGGAGAGGAACTCGCTACCTCCCAAGCTAGACTACTAAATTTTGCATCACTATTTGGTAAGAAGGTTTTCCTCATACATGATCCATATATGCCTCCCGATAACTTCCACTCATCAGTAATATTTCTGCCCTCTGGATCTCTATAACATAAACCTAATCCCTCTTCCACAGGACAGTATGTCCAGTACCTGAAGAAAGAAAAAAAATAAAAAAGACAAAGTGTTCTAAAATATTTATGGAGTCAATGTGCCTGCTCCTTGCCCTGAGTGCATGTTGTTCTATTAGGAGAATTCCTCCTGGCATTACTGATGTGAAAAGCCCTTGAGTTAACTCCTTGGTAAGATGTGGATTTCTTGCTTTGTCCTTCCTGGTCACTTCAACAAGATAGTACAATCATACCATATTCATGGGGATTTATTGATTCCAAGGCATTTCATACTTTATCCTTAGGGGTTGTTCACTAAAAGCGGGTGTAGGTGGGACAGGACAAGGGCTAGGAAAGAAAACAGAAAATGTTCTTGTTATGTACCAACTCAGTTCTTTGAAAAGGAAGCCTTTTGGGGCAGCTAGGTGGCACAGTGAATAGAGCACCAGCCCTGGATTCAGGAGGACATGAATTCAAATCCGGCCTCAGACACATAACACTTACTAGCTGTGAGACCCTGGGCAAGTCACTTAACCCCATTGCGTAGCCAAACAAACAGACAGACAGACAGACAAACAAATAGATAGATAAATAAATGAATGAATGAATGAATGAATAGATAGATAAGCAAATAAATGAATGAATGAATGAATTAATAGATGATAGATAGATAGATAGATAGATAGATAGATAGATAGATAGATAGATAGACAGATAAATGAAAAGGAAGCCTTTGTAGTCATGTGGCTCCCTATGCTCTGGGGAACCACTTGCTTTCAAGTATTACCTGGACCTTCCAGCTTAGACACAGGGGAAGACTTCTTGAATTAAGTGAAGGCCAGAGCCGAGAGAGCAAGGGACAAAAGCATAATGTAGAAGAACAAACCTGGACTTCATTTTTCACTAGTATTGGGAGAATTTAGAGTCTGATGTCTGAAGGAATAGGGATCAATGTTAGATTGACTCTGAGTCACCTACTCTGTTCAGGGAAGATCACATAATTCTGGAAATATATATCTATGTCCCTAAGATGGTGAGGCTTACCAGAGGGAATTGGTTGCTTAACTCTCTAGCAATGCCAAGTTCTTTCCTTTCAGTAGAAGTCCTATCTAAAATAGTCTTATAAGTCTGGAGGAACAGATAGCTCATGAGAGGGATGTCTTGCTTGATTCTGCAGCAACCCCAAGCTCTTTCTTTCAGCCGGGGGCCAAGGAGGATGGAGGAATCACCTAGGGAGAACACCATAAGTTGAGAAGACTTTAGAGCTCTCTGTGGCATCTAGGTGGCACAGAGAGTGTCTGAACTGTAGTCAGGAAGACCTGAGTTCAAATGTGACCTCAGACACTAGTTGTGTGACCCTGGCCAAGTCACTTAGCCCTGTTGGCCTCAGTTTCCTCATCTGTAAAAAGATCTAGAGCAGGAAATGACAAACCACTCCAGCATCTTTGCCAAAAACAATCCCAAATGGGGTCACAAAGAGTTGATAGGACTAAACAACAAGTGGAGCCAGGGCTCATGGAAGAGGGTTGTTTTGACTTTAATGGACTTCAGTGTGCATCCTTTTTGTTTCTTTTGGGTTAGATAAAGAAGACTATTTTCAATGTTCTATTAGCCTAAGTGCTTATGTGTGAGCTAAAGGTTACTTACATTACCTTTATCAGGTGACAACACGTCTCAATTGAATATATCAATCAGAGGTGTGAATAAGAGCTGGACTTCTCCCTGGAATCAGTCATTCAAAGCCATTTACCCTACACAGAATATCTGCTGAGATTGTTGAAGGACTTGACCGTGTTCTGTGGAGCTTTTATAAAACCATCAAGATAGTTCGGAATCCAGTGAATTGGAATCTGGTAATAGTGATGAGAGTTGCTCCAGCCAAGCTCCTAAGGAGGAAGTGCTTTGAGAGAGAACATCTTCACTTCTCCACCATAATCCCTAGACAAAAAGAGAACCTTATAAGCCTCAGAGTGTTGAAGGATTCTGGAATTCCCATTGGCATCCTAGTCCTATTAGCACCCCTGAAACAGCTAACTCAGGGTCTCCACTGGGAGGCAGAACAAACTAGACTTACTGAAGGAAGACAAAACAAATCAAATTCTGATGTTTCAGATGAAATCCAGAGTGTTGGTACAAGCTAGAGAACTGCTTAGGGAGAAGTTTCTAAGATGGAACCTAATATGTAAATCCATAGCTTTGGTTCTGGACCACAGGTTATACTTATATAAGAATTCATTGCTCTTAAAGTAATAACTCAACTAGTATCATCATTAATTAATTCTAATTAATTCACATTTAGGGAAATTTATTACTGGGGAAAGTCATTGGAAAATGACTGATATTTTAAAAGAGTGTCAATAAAATATTAGCCAAAATGCAATGTACATATTTTAAAATCACTAGGTAGAGGAAATAGTAAATTGGATATTAATGAAAATTGCTAAGAAATCCTGACTTTGTCCCTTACTACCTATGTCACCTTGGGCCTCTCTGAGCAGCAGATTTCCCACCTATAAATGAGGGGGTTGGACTAGATGACCTCTACACACCTTTCCAGATCTAAATTCAGGATCCTCTGATCATTCTATAATATGCAAGTTGCTATTCCATCTGCTAAGATCTTCCAGAATTGTTTACTATGTGACTTTACAGTTAATGTTTTTGTTGTGTTTTTTTTTGTATACAAACAGTGCTCAGGAGAAAGGATCAATTTGAGATTTCTCACCTTCTTAGATCAGTCTTAATTGGGCTTAATTTCCCAAAGTTTAAATGATTCAGAAAAATCTTTCTGTGAATCTGTTTAAGCAAACTTTTGTAGCTCTTTTTATATAATCAAACAGTAACTTATAGGAAAATTTAAACTCAGATGGAATAAGTTACTGTCTCCCCCCCCAAAAAAAAGTGTTATAACAAAGCTAGTTGTTGATTTAAGATGAAACAAATCCTGGTACTTTTGGAGATCAAATCCTTAAGGAATTTTTAAAGATGATGATAGAATTCCCTTCCCATAAACCAAAACAGCTCATCTGATGGTTTATTTTGAAGGAATTAACCTCCAAAAGACCTTTAGATCTTCAACTCTTCTTAAAATGCAGTGCAATCTAACCACATAAATTTAAAGTTTTAGTTAGTGATCAATATCCATTAAGCAGGAGGAAAAGGATGATATATTCCACTATAGGGACCAAACCTGAGGCTAAATCCTTGCTTTGATTTCAAATGAGTAACTATAGTGGTTGCATCTAAGAAAAACAATCCTCTTGCCTTTCATGCCCTGTATATTCTTTGAACCCTTGTTCCAGGAGTGACCACATTCTTCACTCTGCTGGTTCCCTTAGGTCAGGGATTTCTTACTAAACTCGTCATTTTTCTCTACTTTAATCCAGCTCACATGGGTTTACTTGATGCTTATTTTCCCTCAGAACCTGGTACCTAATGCCATATGCCCCACTTCTATTCAGCATATTAAGTATAGTTATCAATGCCATGAATATTTTTTTGAAAATGAAAAAGTGGAGAGAAGCACCATTACAAAGATATAACTCCATATTCTACAAGTGCTTATATATGGACTTGCATAGGGTAGAATGTTGAGAGCAGAGATTGCTCCATTCTATGGGTTTGTATCCCTAGAACCTAGTACATAGCTTAACACATAGTAGGTGGTTAATGAATGCTTGCTAAAGGTGAGGGGTATAGGTATTGGAAGGGGGATGAGTAAGAGGGAAGCTTTGTTTCAGTGATAGAAGGGGATGCTATTAATTAATGATTATAGGGATAAAGAAAGATGTTCTGCGAAGATGAGGACCTTGTGCTGGGTATTATCTGCAAGGATTTGATGCTTGGAGAGACCACTATTCCTTGGGATGGGGGAATGGGAAAGGAAATCAAACCTCCCAGAGCAACTTGCTTGTTCTTGCCCTGATTCCCCTGGGTTCTTGCATTGACCTCCACTTCCTGAGGGTTTAGCTTCTCTGGGGTTTTTGTTTGTTTGTTTGTTTGTTTGTTTGTTTGTTTGCTTTGTTTTGTTAGGCAGTAGAGTGAAGTGAGTTGCCCAGGGTCACACAGCTAGTAAGTGTCAAGTGTCTGAGGCTGGATTTGAACTCAGGTCCTCCTGACTCCAGGGCCAGTGCTCTATCCACTGTGCCACCTAGCTGCCCCCACTTCTCTGGATTATTGAGGTTCAGACCTCTATCTGGTACCTCAGCACTTCAAACCCTTATACCTGGGGTGTTCCCAACTGAACACAGTCTCCAACCTTGGGCTTTCCACCAAACTTGAGGCTTTCTCAGGGGAATCTTCCATTTAGTCCCTCGGGCCAAAAAGTTTTTACAGGCTGCCGATGTTCCTGCACTATTGCTGGCCTTGTTAGCCCCAGGTGGACTTTTTTGCAGTTCTGGGATGAAAGCAGGAGTTTGCTATAGTTGCCCATTCTCATCTTCTCCTTGGTTTTCTTGATCATTATTCAGCCTGGTGAAAACCTCACAGTTTTATTAGAGTAGTCATGTGGGAATTGGACCAGACTCCAGTTTAGATGACCATCTTGGCAGTAGTTCAACTGCTTTCTAAACTGGTCTGATGTTAAAGGCTCCTGAAGAGCCTATGCTCTACTTCCCACCAATCAGAGGTTGCAGGTTTTTATCTCTGGGGATCAGTCACTGGAAGGGATTGGTTATAATATATTGAGGATGCTATTAGCAAAATATTGGTTGGGGCAACCTAGGGGATTGGGAAGGAGGAGGCTATAGTTGCTGTAGCAGAATTACACTCACCCTCTCTCCCTCTCCTCAGTCTGCAAAGGATAAGACAACTTTTCAAATCCATTCTAACCTGGTGAACATATATAAGTTTGGCTACTATATGAAGAGGCACAGTTCTAGTTAGGGGAGATATAAAGACAAAAATAAAAGTCCCTGCCTTCAGGCAGACTATGTTCTACTGCAGAAATACCATCTGTACATATATATAAGTAAATTTAAGATAAGAATATTTTTCTCTTTTTCATTCTTAAACTTCTCTCCCTATTTACCTTTGAAACTGGATTGACTGCCCATATAATTGGCACACTCCTTGCTCAATAATAAAAGCTATCTTTTATATGGCTGTAAATTACTTCACCAAGTCATCTCATTTTATCCTCACAACAACCCTGGGATGCCCAGAGTTACGCAGCTAGTAAGTGTCTGAGGTCTTCTTCCCAACTCCAGGACCAGCACTGTATCTACTGAACCACCTAGCTACCTAATAACTTTTACCTCCAATATGCTATTTCTTCTTTAAACTTCACTGACCCACTAGTCCTTGATATAAGTGGAAAGCTAGGCCATCTCTATGGCTTGCCTACTATCTTGGTTCTTCTCCAACAAAACATGAGATGCCCTTACACAGCTCAGAAAATATGCACTGATCTCTAGGGAAAGGAGGCTATGCAAAAGCTGGTGATGTTTCGTCCTTCCCATTCTGTCAATATCAACATACAGAAAAACACCAGGAGGGAAGGATAAACTGATAAGGGGGGAATGTCACTACAATATGAGCTAAGACTGACAGGTTACAAAGTATATATTCAAGTCTAACTGAGACACTATTCGTGGGGCTTGTTTTTTCTTTGTTTCTTTTGCTGATGATTTATGTGTGCATCCCTGCAAAGTTCTGTGGTGTTTTTTCCAATGTGATAATGCCACACTCAAAAGCACAGAACTAAAATTTGGCATTGTTGAACTTTGGTGCAATAATCAGATTTTTACCTTTTCTCAGAAATCTTGGAATACCTTCTTATAATTATACAGTTTACCTACAGATCTCCAAAGAAAATCTCCCTGTGGCTATATGACTCATTGCTTTATTTGCCATTCTGACAAAATCCACAGAACCATGAAATTTCATGCCAAACCATAATTTCCATATTAACAGTTTAAAATCTATTAATTTGTTTTGAAAGCATTTAGTTAACATTTTTCCTGCTGATTTTCTTTTGAAATTTATCTTTTTGCCATTAAGAAAAAAAATAAACTTTGACATTTTGTATAGTTGTATCATAAAATTATAGGCAGCTCTGTAAAGTCCTTTATCTTTTAAAAATATCAATAGTGCAGAAATATACATAAGCACTAAGCAGCAGAGAGAAACATGAAAACCACTAGACCACACACAAAATAATCCCTATGCTGTCATTTTAAACTTTACACTGAAACTACTTTGGTCTTTGAGCTGATGATTTTTGTGACATTCTGAAGGGTAATCAGACCTTGGTTTTATTTACTGTTTCTTTACATCCTGGGAAAGATAGGAGGTCATATGGAACTCCCATTGCTTTATATTCCTTAGGTCACTGCTCTCACCACTATTGTCCCGAGAGCTTCAGCCAAAGCACATACATACAGCTCCCAATAATGCAAGATCACAGATTTAGAGCTAAAAAGGACCTTGGAGGCCATCATTTGTAGATGGGGAAAGTGAGATCCAGAGAGGAAAAGTGACTTACTTAAGGTTAAGCCTACTGCATAACAGCGCAGGCAAAATCAAATTCTTAACATGGTAAATTTAATCAATATAAGAAGCCAGTTGGGGATAGGGAAGAATCTATTCTCTTTCATCAAAGGGCTCTCCTTCCCTGGTTTTGCTTGCTTTATCTGAATAATTATCTCAATCTTCCCATAAGCAGTTAGTTTTTTTGTTTTTGTTTTTCAGATCTTTCAGATTTGGCATATAAAAAATGAAAACCATTAAAGTTATTTGTATGATTCTCATCATACTCAATTTAGGGAGTTACTGTGATTTGATAGGAAAAGACCTGAACTAGGAAGGGCTCCATTATTAATTAGCTGCTTAGGTTGGGTAAGAGGAAAGCACATTGAATTTGGAATCCAAAGAATTAGGTTTAAATCCCAATTCTGCCACTTGCTATGTATGGGAACTTGAATAAGTTCCTTAAAATCTCTAAGCCTTAGTTTCTTCACCTGTAAAATGAAAGAATTAGATTAGACCAGAGATTCTTAACTTGGGAGTATATGAACTTGGTCTTAAAAAATATTTTAATGACTACTTCAATATAATGGGGGGATATATGTAATCCTATGTATTAATATTATGCACTTAAAACCATTATTATGAGAAGGGGTCTTTAGGCTTCACCAGAATACCAAATGGGTCCCTGATGCAAAAAAAAATGCTTAAGAACCCCTGGATTCCATTTTCTCTAAATTCTCTTTCAATTCTAAAGTCCCATGATCTTTATAAACCCTATGCCTCAGTTTCCTCCTCTATAAATGGAGTAAATGTCTTTCCTAGTCTGGCTACCTAGCATATGTACATCATATGAGATAAAGGAAAAGAAATTACTCTGGAACAAAATGCTAAACAAATGCAAAGTCATCATTGTTATTACTGAAAAAAGAAAGACCTGTATGTCTTCAGAAATAGCTGTGAGAACATGACTAATATGGAAATATGCTTTACATGGTTTCACATATATAACCTATGTCAAGTTGTTTAGCATGGGGGGGGAAGGGAGGAAGGGAGAAAATTTGTGACCCAAAATCTTATTAAAAATGAATGTTAAAAATTATTTTTACATGTAATTGGAAAAAATAAAATATTATCTAAAAAAAGAAGTAGCTGTGAGGAGAACTGTTCTAGAACAAAAGGGGAACCTAAACAGAAAGATTTTTGGAAAGTCCTCACTACTACAGAGCAGATGTCCAGACCAAGGGATTCCCAGCCTGTAGGACATCTCCTGAAACTGTTTCTTCCCAAAGATCCCAAGCCAAACAAGTGACTCCTATGCATTGCCCATTTCCTTAATAAAAATCAATCATTCTTGAGATAAAACTACATCAGACTTCATGGTAACTATTATTCAAATTTAATTCGGCAAACATTGAGAGCTTACCATGGGCAAGGAGTTGCCCTATGAGTTAGAAATACAAAACCCAAAATGAAACTGTGTCTGGTCTCAGGGAACTTACACTCTCCTTAGAAGGGTAATAACACATCCACAAATGAGTATATACAAAAAAACACATGAACAGAACAGAGTAATTTCTGACTAGTCACCAGGGCATAGAACTAGAAAGGTGAGGGGAAAGTGATGCCAGAGCTGTATTTTGAAGTAACTAGGGCTTCTGCTTGTTGAGGTATAGTGGGAGTTTGTTCTAGAGAGGGGGGATCATTTAGGCAAAGGCACAGAGAAAGGATATTTAATGGAACTTGTGAGCAACAGCTAGTAGGACCATTTGACTGAAACAATACATAAAAGAGGTTAATATGAAATAAGACTGGGAAGATTTGTAGGAGCCAGATTACTGAAGGCTTTAAATGACAAGGATTTTGTATTTCAAACTGGAAGCAATAGGGAATCATCAATTATTTTCAAAGACATATGAGTCTGAAATAACTGTTCTAGTATGTGTTATATTTTCCCCTAGACTCTGCACACACAAAAAAAAGGCCTGGAAAATGAAAACAATTCAGAGCAACACATTTGACACATACCGAGGGGGAAAGGGGGAAAGACAGACAGACAGAGAGAAGAGATCAGAACCGTAACTGCAAATACTCTTCCTCCTGTTCTCACTAGTTTTCTTTACCATCATGCTATATCTAACTCACTGATCAAACCGGTGAAGTATAAGAGAGGCTTGTATCCAAGGGCACTATGCTATCTACCCCAGAAGTCTTTTTCCTACTGTTATGATTGTAGGCATGGCCTGCAAAGAAAAAGTGAGAACAGATACAATTTGGGTAGACTTTAATACAAAAATGATTAGCACTCTGATCTTAGCAGGAATGTTCTGGAAGTTACCAGCCTTAGGTTAACTGGAGGATCCTAACTTAGTCAATTCATTTCACCAAGCCTTTTCCTAGGGATCTTTTATCTCATTTCTTAACAAGCTTCTTTTCTCTTCTTCG
Organism: Phascolarctos cinereus; assembly: GCF_003287225.1. Classification (NCBI taxonomy): domain Eukaryota; kingdom Metazoa; phylum Chordata; class Mammalia; order Diprotodontia; family Phascolarctidae; genus Phascolarctos; species Phascolarctos cinereus. The sequence continues at coordinate 350,931,121 of NW_027555847.1, read as the reverse complement.
CCTCTTCCCCCCCCCCTTTGCCTTGGCTCTTTCCAGATTCCTCCCCTTTTGGGGGAAAAAAAAATCTCTTTCCTCCCTACTTTTTCTCCTTTGGCCCCTTGAGAGGATGGAACCAGGAAGTTGGAATAGAGCACATCTATAGAAATAGGCAGCCTTTGCTAGCAGGCAAAAAGATAAAGCAATTCTTCCTTTTCTCTGTTTACCCTAGAGTAATAAAAGGATCAACTAACTGAGACATCAAATAGACTGGTCCTTTGGCATAATACTTAAGCTTCCCTGACTGGCACTGCCAAGGAAGTATGATCCTGCTGCTAATTAAGAGCACTCCTACTTACGTCCCTTTTAGTCATTTTCCTCCTGATAATGGAATATTGACTTCAGGCAGGGCTCCATACTTTACTGGAGCACTAAAAATCTGCAGCTGCATCAACATTTGGCAAAGAGAAAGAAAAATGTGAAGCAGTAATTGAGAATTCAAGGAAGAAAAAAATCACATGCACATATCAAAATTAACTAGATATTTCAAATGATTGAGATTCGAAATTATCATCCAAATAATCACTCCCCAATTCAATTCCTAGTATATATTTTGCATACACACACACACACACACACACACACACACACACACACACACGCTCATACAAACACATAAAATCTCCTTTGCTGGTCCATATTTTTTTTTCTTGTGGAATATACACAAATCATTCTGATAACCAAAGAAAATTCCACTGCCCTTACTTTTTGAATGCTGAAAAAGACAAAAATAAAACCACCTCCTTGAATAATTGTCTTGAATTACAATCGCTAACGTTTATATGCTTTACAAATATTATCTCATTCATCTGCAAAACAGCTTTGGGAGGTAGGAGCTGGTATTACAGATGAGGAAACTGAAGCTCAGAGAGGCGATGATTTGCCCAGGGCCATACTGATTGCAAGTATCTGAGGCAGGATTTGTACTTAGGTCTTCCTGACTCCAGGTCCAACACTCTGTCCACTGCACCACCTAGCTGCCACCTCTCTTTTGCACCATCTAGCTAAAATTAATTGTACGATTGTGACTGAAGATTAAATTAGGAAAATGGTTGTTTTTATCAATCTAAACTTCTGCTTTATGACTGTGGGCAATGACTAATTTCATTACACACTTGCTTGACGGAGCTTTAGTTCACTTTCTTTCAAAATCATTGTCTCCAAAAAATATTTGGTGTAAGAAGTATCATCTAAAGCGTTTTTCTCCAGCTACATCTGTGATCTTCTAAGCAGCCTGGAATCCACTATTTTAATTGTTTTTAACTCAGTTTCTTCATTCAAATCTATCATCCAGTATCTAAAATGAATGCTGAGCTTCAATATCATGTAGTGGATCATTATTTTCTCTAGCTATCTTCTGGGATGGAAATTATGAGACAAAGAAACTTTATATATAATCCATAAAATAATGACCATAGTATTTCCTATTTCCACTGTAAGGTTTTACTGAACACTGCCATGAGCACAAGGAAAATATGATGAGTAATAATGATGTAATGAGATTAACAAGAAGTAGAGTGGGCAATTTCTTATTTATTGCTGATTCTTCTGTAATGCTGACTTTTAAAAGATTGGTCAAATTCACAGATAAGTACAGATGAAGTTGTTTCGGGACCAAGAGAAATTGAGCCACTGTCATTAATTTGTATATAGTTGAACAATAGGCACTCTCCAACCTAGAGTACTAACTTTTATGTGGCATTTAATAATCATTATGCCACATTTATACCTTTAAAATGTTTATTGGTAACTACCTTTTGTGAAAAATCAGGCTATACAAATAAATTCAATTCAAAAGGCTGTATAGCAGCCCAAGTCTTTCATTAGTTACTAGAGAGGAAGAACACTCCTTCTGAGTCAAATAACCTAGGTTCAAATTCCACCCTATTAATTACTCCCTGAGCGATTTTGGGCAAGTCACTAAAACTCTCTGGACCAGTTTCCTAATCTAGAAAATAAGGGGATTAGACAAGGCCACCTCTGAAGTCTCTCCCAACTTTAGACCTATGATCTTACAATCACCATATTTGATTTCTTTCTTGACCGTTCCCTGCCTTTAGGAGTATCCTCTGGAGCTAGGAAGTTGTGATTAGACTAGAGGACCAGAAATGGTTACAAAGTACAGGAACTAAGAAAGGGCTTTAAGGAAAGGGCGATTTACAGGAGCGTAAGTGGGAAAGTTCCCCTCCCCCACCTCAGCTTTTTTTTTGTGACTAGGACTCCAAAATTACAGTTTCATTTTTAGACATGGGGCTAGGGAAAGAGTCATAAGTACACAATAAAAGAGTGTTTTCTCTGTGCCTTCTTCGAAAAGCCAAATGAACAAAAAGGAGACTAAAACTCCAAGGGTATAGTAAGGGGGGCTGAGAGTTTTGAAAATTTAGCCCCAGAAACTAGCAGAGGTGGGCTGTATTTAAATGAAGTTATCCCTCCCCACACCAGCAACTAACCAATCTTTCTTTCTAAGAAATAGGTGGTATGAAGATCACTACTCTTAGGTTTAGTGACCCAAATCCAGCCACATGTTGTCATTATGTACCATTTCTGGGTGGGGAAATCCCAGAGTCTGAACAGGAGAAACCAACCCCGCTGTTAGACACTACTACACTTCGGGGAAAACAAGCCAGTGAAGAAAGATCTTCGCATCCACGAGGTCAGGTTGGTCCTGGATGCCGGTCTACCGAGTCCTTTTTCATCCTGCTGAGTTCCAGACTGCCGCTCCTTCTTCCGGGTACCTTTAGCTCTCTTTATGGCGTAATGATAACAATGCACCCTCCCATCACCAGCCCGGCACACATCGCCTCCCGGGCACACCTTCCTATGCTATCCTAATTTGCAATCCCTGAGGCTACGAGAAGACAAACATATTCCTAAAGGTTGCCTTCCTTTCCCATTCTGTAGAAAGAAGATTTGGGAGATAGCCTACTAAGTATATAGGAGAATCAGGAGGCCTCTACCAGAGATGCTTCTCCATCCCCCGCCCTGACCGGGGAAAGAGGAGGGAGGAAACAAGCAAAGAAGGGGCTCAGAGAGGGAGAGAGAAAGGAGCTTCCCCAGCTTCCCTCAGGCTGTGCATCCTCGGGCCAAAAGGGCGACCGCAAGTGGATGGTGATTCTGCTGCTGAGCTTGCTCAGCCTTCCAACGGCGGTCAAGGTACAGGAAGCTGCCACCCTGTGGGTACGGAGGGCTGACTGCTGATAACAGCGGAGAGGAGGCAGGCGGGAGACCAAGTCAGGCTCCTGCCCGGCACAGAACCCCGCCCACAGAAGCCTTAGAGACCCGCCCCACTCCCACCCCCAGTTTCTTTTTACCCTGAACAGCAAGGGGAACCTCGCGTCTAGCTGCGGAGGTGGGAGAACTGACCCTCCTTCTCCCCACTCCCCCAGCCCCCGCTCCCAATCAGACCAATAGCTAGACGGGAGGTGCGTCGTCGGTCTCCGCCCGCGTAAGGGACTCTTGGAGGAGGAGAAAACTTTGTGCAGAGCCTGAAAGAGCTGGACTGCAGTACATACCCTGACAGAGCAGAGGAAGATGAACGGCTCCAGGTCCGAGCCCCAGCAAAAGTGGATGCCGAGCGATCCCCAGGACGCAGGAAGTTCTTGCAGCCCCAGCCGCCGGCCTCGATAGCCATCCTCGGCCGGACCGTTGGCAGTCCTGGGACCACCTGCGTCCACCTGTGGGACAGGATCTTTGAGTGCCAGCGCCTACCTGCGTGCGCCCCAGAGCTCAGGGATCTTCACTGTCCCACGGAGTTGAGAAGGCGGCGCAGCCCCTAATTTGGGGCTCAGAAATCTGAACCCTAAACAAAGAAAATTCACCTACATCCTCCTACACATCCTGCTCTCCTCCTGTCTTTCTTGATTCTCCTAAAACAAAGACAGGCTGAGCTGACCTTTAGTCTCCAAAGCAGGTGGGCAGAGGAGACTCGAACCCTACCTAGGAAAGAAGAGCTTGGCAAAGCTCCACATTGAGTGGGGCAAAAAGCTGTTGAGGCGGGTGAAGGTGTTTCAAAAGGAACTAAGGGTGCAGAGGAACCTCTAGTGCCACCGCCGGTGAGAGCTGGGGGGTTGGGGAGGTGGGACAGATTGAGGTGGGAGGAAGGAGGAGGATGGAAGAAGGGAGGAGGATGGAAGAAAGGAGGAAGAGGGTAGCTTTGACAGGAGGTGAGGTGCTGCCCTAAGTTGGGATCCGGAAAGGAGTACAAGGGCACAGAGCAAGTTTGGCGGGTTCAAATTTTTTTTTCCCCGAAACAGCGCCCTCAATTAACTTGGTTTTGTTTGTTTGCTTTTTAATGAGTATAGTCAAATAGAACCAAGTCCTATGCAAGACAGCTTTCCTCCTTGACTGGGTCCTAATTTTCCTACTAGCTGGGGAGAGGGGGGAAGAAGGGGGAGAAGACATGAGAGAAGAAAGGAGAGGATGCTTTTTAAAAAAGAACCAAAAACCATATCTTTCGAGCTGTAATATTGGTTAAGCTTGTAGATTTCTATCTAGATGAAACTTGATTATCATCCTCATGAATTATAATATGCTTACGCTTATTATACATAATGTGTGAAAGCTGAGCCCCAGAGATAACAAAATTCAATGCTGCTCAATGCTCGTTTCTTCTCTCCATCGCTCACACTCTCGATCTCTCTTGGTCGCAGATTCTCGCCCTAGGCTCCGTCCCCTCTAGCCATCACGATGTTTTCCAATGCCAACACCTCTGCCGTTGTGGCACTCTTGAACCAGACCGGTCCTCTCCCTCCCGTGACAATTCCAGCGGTGATGTTCATTTTCGGCGTAGTGGGCAACCTGATCGCTATCGTGGTGTTGTGCAAGTCACGAAAGGAACAAAAGGAGACGACCTTTTACACATTGGTGTGCGGGCTGGCAGTCACCGACCTGCTGGGCACATCGCTGGTCAGCCCGGTCACCATCGCCACCTACGTGAAGGGAGAGTGGCCCGGAGGCAATGGGTTGTGCGAGTACAGCACCTTCATCCTCCTCTTCTTTGGCCTCTCTGGCCTCAGCATCATCTGCGCCATGAGTATCGAACGCTACCTGGCCATCAACCACGCCTACTTTTATAGCCACTACGTGGACAAGAAGCTGGCCGGACTCACACTTTTTGCAGTTTATGTCTCCAACGTGCTCTTCTGCGCCCTGCCCAGCATGGGACTTGGGAGCTCCACGCTTCAATACCCCAATACTTGGTGCTTCATAGACTGGCGCACCAACGTAACCACACACGCCGCCTTCTCCTACATGTATGCTGGCTTCAGTTCCTTCCTTATCCTCGTTACGGTTCTTTGTAACATTCTGGTCTGCGTGGCGCTCATCCGCATGCACCGCCAGTTTGTGCGCCGCACCTCGCTGGGCACTGACAGCCACGCCGCTGCCGCGGTCTCCGCCGCCTCCTCCAGCCTTGCCTCCTGTTCTGCTGTCCCTCGTCTCAGTGATTTTCGTAGGCGTAGAAACTTCCGCCGCATTGCTGGTGCGGAGATCCAGATGGTCATCTTACTCATTGCAACCTCTTTGGTGGTTCTCATCTGCTCCATCCCTCTCGTGGTGAGTTAGCCAGAATTCTACTGCCTTAGAATCCTGGAATATTCGAACTGGAAGGGAACAGCTAGACAAACCCACTCATTTCACAGATCAGGAAGCCGATTCAGAGCCGCAAACTGACTAACCTGAAGTGAGCTAGTTAGTGAACTAGACTAGACTAGAACAGTACTAGGACCCAGGCCTCCTGACTCTCAGTCTAGTACTCTTTCCCTAGCACCTAGCTGCCTCTAGAATAATTTTTGATGAACTTTACCCTGCTGTGGTGGCTCTTCCCTATATTTGCTCCTTTCAGGTGTCTTTTTCCCATTGTTTTGTCATCTCAGCATCTCCCCAGGTCTTAGATACATTCCAGCCCTCCTTGAACCAGTTGGACCCTCATTTCACACCTCTTCATGGTGAATTTTCCCACAAGGATTTGAGAGGGCTTTTCTACATATTATTTCTTTTCCTTCCTTATCCAGGCCAGCTGTCTATCTCTTGCTGTCTTCTTGCTATTTGAGAAATACCCTACTCCTTCCTGTAGCCATATGGGGAGAATATAGCAGAATGCTCTCTTCCTTAGACAACTCTATTACATCTTTCTTTTCCCACACTGTTAGGATAGAACATGAGCTTGGTGGTAGTCTACAAAGATGGGATTTTTAAAGGACTTTTGTATTAAAATAATAAAGAACAGTAATTTTCAGCTTGAAAGGGACCTGACAGATTCATAGATCATCTGTAGTTCAACAGAGAAAGAAACAGAGACTCAGCCACCTATGTCCAACACAGAGTCAACACTCAAACCTGGATCTCAACTGCCAATCTGGTGCTATTCCAACTGCACCTCATTTTTCTTACAGAGAAAATTCCATTAAATTTTCAGGAAGCACATATTTCAGCACTAATGCAAAACTGATCATTCACATACATTTGTAATAATTCACATACGTCTTCCTTCACAGAACAAGTATGATTCTGACATCTGTATATGAATATCATTGGATTTTGGTATGCTTTATTCAAGAGAACAGGTTTGCTTTGATTTTACCATAAAATACTTTTTTGTCAAACTCACCTAAACAGGTGTAGATTAAGTATAAACCTGTGCTTTCACATATAGGGAACTCCCTCCCAAGTGAAGGAGCTCCCTCTACAGATTCTCTGCATCTTGCAGTCTGAGAGCACTGTCTTGGAGAGACTTACAAGGTTTTGTCACATGCGTCAGAAGCAGGATTTGAATCTAGATCTTCTTGACTTTGAGGCTATCTCTCTAATTATTGTACCACATAGCCTCTTGTACATGTAGGTTGTCAGAAAAGCTAATGCTAAACCTTAAAACTGATGATACTTTTAAAAAAGTAATTCCGTTTTAGTCTCACTACTGTTGTGTTCAGTTGGAAATTCACCATCAGTTCAATCACTGGACAAGTCCTTTCTTGCACTGGTTGGGATGTATGATAATAAATATAATAAAGCTCTTATTATTTACCACCAACCACGTAGGGATCTTGATTGTTAAAATAGTGTCTCTGATAAAGGTGAATGTAAATGGAAGTGCCTTAAAAGTGAATGGGAGCCAGCTTACAGTAGCATCTTGCCAGACTGTGTAAACAGAGGCATAAAATATGGCCAAAAGGGTCTAGGGCATAATATAATCTGAAGAGTTAATTCACCTTTGCTATATAAACATGTTTTACTGTCCTTATCAGTAGCATGAAATGAAGTAAGATTTTGGAAGCAACAAGCTTCCTTCTTTGGTCTTTTCCCTTGGCTTCACAGTATGGTAAATGACAGTGTAAATGGTTTTTATTTATAGAACATCTACTTTGTAGAAGTAAAAACTAGAAAGTTAAACAACACATAATTCAAAAATGTTCTTGTGGTTGTTCTAAAAGGACAAATGTACAAAGAGTAGTAACTTCCAATGGGAAAATGCCTTCTTCTAAGACCTGGAAGGATCTAAAAAGACTTAATCATTTTAATGGACATATTCCTGGTTGCTATGAATGTAACAGTCAGGTTCATTTTGGATACAGTTTTCATGCTCATTTGAAATAATAAGGAAAAAAACTGAGCAAAAAGCTCATAGCTAGCAAGCTACAATGCATTTTGAGCACTCTCCATCCCATTTAAGATTTTTAAAGAGAAAATAAGGAAGCTCAGTCTGTGAATGAAAGACATTTGAATAGGATAAGCACTGAAACATCTTTGTAAGGAGTCTATGGCTTAATCTTTTCTTGACTTTAAAAAGGCAATAATTAAAACTAATAGGTTTCATTTACGTTCATGATTTTTTAAAATGAGAGACAAGTGATAATGAAAAAAATTAATCAAAATTATTTTGAGAACTCAAATTATTTCAACATAAGACTATGTACTGCTTAGCAAGCTTACGAATTATGTAATGAGCCCAGGAATAATCCAAAGGTGAATAATCATTAAGCCTAAGCTTCGATTTCAAGAAACCAGTAAATAGGACCTGTGGGGAGAGTGATGTCTGTCTGAGGGACAAACCCTTCAGATCATTTAAGTCAAGCAGATAATGATGATAGGCAACAAAAAGTTTACTTGGAATTTCAAAAAGCTATGACAAGATTAACCAGAATAACAAAATGCTATGAATAAAAAACAAATTTTGCCTTGTTTTGAAAAGTTGTTGACTACCAGAAAAAAAGCAATAATGATAGTTTACCAACTGTGATCTCTTTTGCTAGAGTATCAGTAAGGAACTGTTTCTGTTCAGGAGAATGGCTAGAAGTTATTCCAGGGTTTAATTAAGTCTTTGAAGGAATTTTTACCAGGATAACAAACTGAAATTTCTTTACTGACCTAAGCTGTAAACAGAAAAACTCTTCTTTTTGAGATACTCTAAGATAATAGAAAAAAATTAGCTGTTCACACACTCTCGAAAGGATTCAAGTTGATTAATATGATGAACTGAATCTTCAGAATCCTCTGGAAAAAATTATAAAGAGAAAACAGATATTGGGGATGATACACGTGATCGTTTCATCCATTCCTCCATTTATAGCCAGTTTCAAAACCCAGGAAGGTTTGAAGAAATAATATCTCTACTCATGGGATAAGCAAAAAGGAATGCACACTCTAGAAGGCTTCAGAGAAACCTGCCATCGAAGGGTGCTTAAATGCAATAGCTAGATCAATTTCTGGTTGCTCATGTTTGCAGCTCTCCAAGCAAAGATAATCACTATAATCAAATAACATGCTTCAGGGTATGAGCCAATTTGCTGCGGGACCTGGAATATATGTTTTTCATCTCCATGCACAATTGATCAAATGTGAAGTGGTCTTTTTTTTTATTACTCCAAATTTAAGAAAAATCCATCTCACTCCTAAAAGGAGGTTGGCAATTTAGACAAAACTAACAACTCTGGCTTAATGCATCCTTAGTCTAGAAAATGACTGGCCATGTCTTACTTTGTTTTTTGTTTACTATAAAACCAATTGTTTCTATAAAGCCTTTGCTAGCCTGTGATTAGGTTTATAAAAACAGATGAAAACCAGGTTAAAAAAAGACTTCTTTGTTTATAGTAGGCTTACTGTAAAGAGAGCAATAAAATGCCCTGCGAGGCAGTGCAGGTTTAGGTAAACGAATAACACAAGAACAGGCTTTGATGCCATTAGAGCAGAACCTAAAATGTTTTGTTATTTTTTATCTCCTTAACTTTAAACATAGCACATTTTAAGACTGACAGTAAGCCTTCTGGTGTGTATATTTATACATCACTACATCTCCATGAATAACATGAATGCACACAAACTGTTGTATTAGAGCACCATTGTTGCAATCCTCTCCTTCCTCCAATTTGATTTTCCACAGCTGAGTTTTACCCATCACTAGATAACTTGAAGCATTAGACAGGTGTTCCTTTAAAGTGGGTAAGAAGATTAATTCACCTATTAGAAACCAAACTTAGCATCATTAACCTTCTCCCTCACACCTTAACTTACTTCCTCATTGGTAAAGTCCTTTGGTCATAGTAATTACTTTATCACAGTAGCAACCTTGCTAATGATTTGACAACTTTCCAGTAGTTTTCAACTCTTACAGGCATTAGAATTTTCCAAAAGGTTTTCCCATCTACTATATCTTTAGCAGGCATATTATTTCCATTGTTTTGTCACTTCAGCATCAAAGGCTTAGATCTCTATACCTATTCCCCACATACTCAGGTCTTAGATTTATTTCAATCCCCTTTGAATCACCTGCACCCTCATTTTATACCTTTTCATACAAACTTCACCCCAGGTATTATTAACTTCATCTTATATACTAAGAAATGTGACCTTAGAAAGGCTAAGCAGTGTGCTACCAGTTAATGACAGAATAAGACTAGAATATTTGATCCCAGAACTTCTGGCTCCTAATCCGATGGTCTTTTTGTACCACCATATATACCTAACTGTGACAATTCTTTGGTGGATGAATGTTTCCTAAGACATACTGACCACAATGTGATGGCCTGCATTCTTTCAGTGTTGAGGTAAGGGTTTTATTTAGAAGTATTTTTATTTAAAAAAATTTCTTTTTCAGGGATTTCAGTAACAGTTGTGCCAATTTTAACCTTTTCACAAGGTAGTTAGTTAGCTAGCTGAGCACACAAACCATTTTATGCTCTTCAAGTAAAACAGGTACAACAGGACCTCAATAACAGGCCACTTTTAGTCATTTGAAATCATTTTTTTTGGCCAGGTTATTAAGTCATTTTAATTAGAATGTCAGCATCCTTTCTTAGTGCAACATTCCTTGCTTCCTGTTGAAATGATGTTAATTATGGACTGTTATTGTTACTCTGATGTTTTTTTCAGATGACCCATTGGGATTTTCTTGGCAGAGATACTGAAGTAGTTTGCCATTTCCTTCTCCAGCTCATTTTACAGATGAGGAAACTGAGGCAAACAGAGTTAGGTGACTTGCCCAGGGTCACACAGCTAGTGAGGTCATATTTGAACTCAGGAAGATGAGTCTTCCTGACTGGAGGTCTGGCACCCCATCCACTGTGCCACCTATCTGCCCAATAATTGTGGACTAAGTCTATATTTTTGCCCTGTGACTTTCAAATTGTGTTTCACTGAACCTCGGGTTTTTATAAAAGCATCTGTAGAGGTTCCCAGAAAAGAAGCATAGTTATGGTAGGAGTGCTTCATGACCATCCACACCTCATTCTCACACTACCCCAGAGATGAAGGTTCAGGGACAGGGAAGGCAATACAGAAGCTTCCACAGATTCAAGAAGTTGTAAAGCTACTACCTAGCTTTGCCAAGAATAAACCACATATATAAATATGAAGTTACTTTGAGCCAGATTAATTTCTTAAGGTTGGATGGTGACAGGTTCTTTGCGTTCTATTTTTTAACCTAAATTATTTCAAGATTTTTCTTTCCTGACTCAGACTCTGTTTTATCGGTAGAGCACCTTCCCCACAATGAAAACTGGCTGAGCATGTTTATTCTGTGTAACATTTTAGGGCCTGTTGAACAGGGATTTCGGGGGGGGGGAATGCCCTCAATTTTCCCACATAAGTTGGATTGCTTCTCCGGATGTATTCATTCTGGTATAGGCTCTCTACCCTCTGGGAAAAGCAGATCAAATAGCCATGATAATGTATTTATGTAAGACAGTATAAGATGCTATATCTTGAAATAAAATCTCCACGGAGAGTAAGTTATCGTGGAAATTTCAACTTTAGCTTTGAAAGAGTTCCATTAGCTGCTACTTAAACTTTTTAACAATAGTGCATCCCCCTCACCTTTGACAGGTTTAACCTTTTTTACCACAAAAGATTAAAATAGAAATATGTTCTTCTTAACATGACTGTCATCCATGACCTTCTAGCACCATGCCGGCAGGCATTCATTCTAGATACTACCGCTATAGTTTGACTACTAAGTAATCAAAAAACACAGTGATGTTACTCTCCTTACCTGAAGTCAGCCAAGTCAGTGGTGAAAGGAGACTTGTGTTGTGTGAGTTAGCACTAACCACCGACTTGCTAAACATTCAGTGACATTCCTTGTTCTCCAAGATACTAAAATGGCTTTTAAAGAATTGTGTTCTTTGACACTTTCTCTACCATAAATTTTCCATGAATTTACCTTCTTTTACTAGTCTCTTGAGATGGAAAGGGTGGAGGCAGGCAGCACCTGGTCATGTCAAAGGCTAGATTTTTGCTAGATACAGAGTTTCCATTTAACCAAGGCAAATACTTCTGAGTTGATTATCTTTAGTAGCTGACTTAGAAACTGAAAAACTAAGTTAGTTAGCTTTCTTTAAGGAGATACTTGGAGTAGCCCTGTCACCTAGTGGCCATAATTCTCCAATCTTGTTAAAATCATACCCTATAGATTTACCACACACTGTGTGTACCACACACTGATAAAGCTTTTTTTTTTAAATTCAGATACAGTATTTACAGCATTTACTTTTTTAAAAATTCAGATACAATATTTACATTACTTGGGCACCTAGGTGGTACAGTGGATAAAAGTACAGGGTCTAGAGTCAGGAAGACTCATCTTTCTGAGTTCAAATTCAGCCTCACACACTAGCTATGTGACCCTGGGCAAGTCACTTCATCTTGTTTGCCTGTTTCCTCATCTGTAAAATGAACTGGAGAAGAAAATGGCAAACCATTCCAGTATCTCTGACAAGAAAATCTCAAATGGGGTCACAAAGAATCAAACATGACTGAAAAATGACTGAACAACAACAATTTATATTATTTCTAGATAATAAGTATATAGGTGAACAAAGAAGATGCCAATAAGTATGTGTTAGAAGTAATCTTTGCGTTTTCTGTCAAGAGCTCCAGTGTAGGGAAGCCATGGTAACATCTATCCTTAAAAAATAAATGAATAAACAAACAAATAAGGACCTGTATTTTCGTCAGTGTAGGGAAAAGGTAGGGGTAGAGGACAGTAGGGAAACTCCTTTATTGATGCAGATTGGAAACTCGTTTGTATTTCTAGTCTAGTGATTGCTTGGGGATATTGAGGGGGTAAATGATTTGCTCATGGTTACCCAGCTAGTATTTTAGAGGTAAGACATGAACCCAGGTCCTGGCCTTCTATCTTCTTATGCTTCTTTGTCTCTTTAATATCTATACCAAACCTAGAAAAACAATGACCAGGATACAGACATATTTCTGAGTGTTTTCTAAAATGTTACTACATTACCTAGAGAATGCATTAAAAGGTTATTATGCCAAGGTGACTGAAATTACATGTAAAATACATGCTCATCTCTCTTCCAAAGATTAATTCTATATTAACTACTATGTCCATTTCTTTTTTAGTAACAATGATAATAACAACCAACACTTATAAAGCACTTAAATATTTAACACTTTCCTCATCACAGCCCTGTGAGGGAGGCCATTTCAGTTTCATCATCCTTATTTTACACATAAAGAAACAGTCTCTGAGAGATTTGATAATGTGCCCTTGGTCACAAAGCTAGTGTACTGTAGTTTGGGGCTAATTTATATCTGAATTACTATTCAAAAACAAGACATTTTTAAAATATCTGGAATGTCATTCACTAACATAACTAGGCAATAAGTGATTTTTCTAATTTTAATTTTGTCAAAAATGCTTTTATCTTAATAATTTTGTGCAAACTTTTTTTTAATTGGATTTGCCCACTTCCTCCTCCTGAGCAGAGGATATCAAACATCATTTAACGCCTGCCTTATGATTCAGGGTCATTATTATGAAAAGTCATATTATTGTGCAATCATGGACATAGAATAGACAATAACAGCGTTATTGGCTGCTGAAGATAATAGTGTGTTTGACCTTATGTTAAATAGTAAAATGTATTGTTATGATTTTTTGAGTCCTGAGGTTTGCTTTTTGTAGCTTTTCTGTTTTCTCCATTATCCACTTGTTAATTCCTTCTATTTTTTGTGTACCTTCCTCTAACAGCTCCTCACCCAATTTTTATGTTGCTGCTTATAATCTGTTTTAACCTGGGGAAATAGCAAAACAAATTCATTAAAAATCATTCTTTACATATGAATAAATAGGCTATGAGTGAGTATTTGACACACTGTGGCTTTTGAAACATTGTTAAATAAACTGCATTTAAAAGATTTGTGAAATCAAGAATCAGTTCTTTTGCCTTGTCTTGTCTTTTTTTTTCTTCCTTTCTTTTCTCTTTCGCCCAAAGGGTCCAAAGTGAAAAAAAAATGCCTAATAGAAATTATCTCCATTTAAGGGTTTCTTTAAAATGTTTGTAATCAGATTGTGCATTCCCAATAAGTCCAGTCACCTTTAGAGAAAAGAAATACAAAATTCCCCCAAGTCATATTGGGTCCTAGGATCACTAGACAGCTTTTATATGAGAAGACTTAAAAAAGATCCGTATGAGCCATCCTCGTCATTCAGTACGCAGCTGCCCGGCTGATTAGTTCCAGTAAAGCTGCATTTGGAAGGATTAAATAGTTTCCTTGACATTCCAAGACTGAAAATTACAGCAGCCATTTCTAAACTATATAAAAATGGGCAACTCTAGGCTTGCCTGCGAAGACTTGTGTGAAACAAGAGTTTCATTTAAAACATATGACGGTGAGAAGGGAGATCAGTGGTAGGAAAGAAGTCACATTTCAGTAATGGTAATAATGTGGCATGTGGCTAGGCCTTGCCCACACATATTAATATGATAGAAGTAAAAGATAAAATGTATCACAAACGATTCAGCAAAAGTTTGCATGCACTGAACAGTGATCTAGAAAAGATAGAATTTTTAACTCTTAGCTAAAAGGCAACAGTGGCATAATTTGTGTCTAGTCTTATTTCTCATTTTACAAATTGAGTTCTCAAAGTTTTGGCTGGAAACCTTTGCTTCCCTCTTGCTACAATTTGTCATGACTTGGCAAAGCTTTTTTTTCTTCTTAAAGTACTTTTCCCTGAACCGAATTTAAGTTTTGGGTATATCTCTTTGTTTTAGGTGCGTGTCTTTGTGAACCAGTTGTACCAACCCAAAATTGAGACCGATATCAGCAAGAACCCTGACCTGCAGGCTATCCGGATTGCTTCAGTGAACCCTATTCTGGACCCTTGGATCTATATCCTTCTTCGAAAGACAGTGCTCAGTAAAGCGATAGAGAAAATAAAATGTCTCTTTTGCCGCATCGGAGGAGGTCGCAGGGAGCGGTCAGGAGGCAACTTCAACTGCACAGGCCCACGGACATCTGCCATGTCCAGCCACTCGAGGTCATTCATTTCCCGGGAACTAAAAGAGGTCAGCAGCACCTCCCAGACTCTCCTTTACATGCCAGAGCTCAGTGAAGCTGGCACTGGGGGCCGTAATATGTTGCCAGGCGCTGGGCCCGGGCTGCCCTCATCAGAAACCACTTCCCTGAGGACTATGCGAAGCTCAGAGACTTCAGACTCCTCCCAGGGGCAGGACTCAGAGAGTGTGATATTAGTGGATGAAGCTGGCGGGAACTGTGGGGCAACAGGCCCTGCAGATAAGGGTGGCTCTTTGCAAGTCACTTTCCCTAATGAAACATTAAACTTTTCAGAAAAATGTATATAGAGTGATTATGACAAATATCCATGCCGTTTCAAGGACCTTGTAAGTAAGGTCCAGTGCACTCGACACATTAGAAGGGATTTGGTCAGGCTCTGAAAGGCTATTTTTGTCTTTCCACCCACTTCAGAGCAGTGTTTCCTGATTGTAGATGAGGTATGTCCCCCTGGACTCCAGACCTACTCAGTGCCATGACTGTAACATGCATCTGGGACATAGGACTGCTCCCAGGGCTTGATGTCTGGAAGACATCTCTCAAGATGATAGATACTTTGTTGTTCCTTTGGCATCAGGAACTTCATGTCTGGCACTGAGCAATAGGTGAGATCCTAAGAGGCCTCTGTTTAGATAAACTACAAGGACTGTTTGGTAGACAATTTCAGTCTCACCAAAGCATGAAAATGTGAATTTTTATTGCTGTATATATCATGATTGAAAGTATTTAATGTATTTTCTTCTCCATGAGAAGGTTTTATTATTAATACAAAGTATGATGGAATAATGGCATACCTTTTCCTCCCAATATTACCTGCTGATGTTATAGATGCTACAGGTATATGATTTATTTTTCATGAGGCACGTTCAGGCCAACCTGTGATTGGTTGATTGTTGATGATGGAATCAGTAGATCTGAAATTTTAATGAGAGTTTTTAGCAATATAGAAGGGTAAAGAAAAAGGTGTGATTGGGCTATAATTTTCAAATTTTAAGTGCTAAAAGTTCTTTCCAAAGTATGCTCTATACATATTAAAAGAGAGAGGAAATCATTCTTTTAGGAAAGACAAATATGCTGGTGAATATTTTCCTTTTAAATTCCCACTAGCACATTGATTTTAGTAGTGTGCTATGAATCTGTATGTCTTTAAATGAATAATAAACCCCAAACTGAAGTATGTAATTTTTTAAAAAATCAAAATTTCAGGTCTCTTTTTTTTCCATCAAAATAAAATGTACATATTTTCACGTAATTGCAGGGGGAAAAAATCTACAACATCCATTGTTTTGAGTGGAAAATGAGTCATCATTTAAGAAAGTTCCTATTTGCCATATGTGGAAGGATCGGACTATTTGGTCTTCCACAGGACAGTCCTGAAAGCATACCTATATGAGGAATGTAGAATGATGTTCTTTCAAGGTCTCCTTATAACAGCTTATTGTATCACACATTAATCCTGTACAGAAATTTGGAGGAGCCTTTTTCAAAGAAATAGTAAGCATGTTCTATTGCCTAAAGTGTTTTGTGAATTGCTTTATTGTAATTAAATTCTGAGCCTGTTATTGGTACTGTTTGAGAAGTTGTATCTAATAAAATTATTTTGGCGATCACAATAAAAAAAGAATATTCATTCAGATATGAACTCCCCACAATTTTGAAAGGCTTATATAACTTTAGAATTGAATCATGTGGTTCACAACTTGCTCCAAGTCACAGCTTTCAAAGCCATTGGGATCCTTTATTAATGAAAGCTCTGTAAAGTAGATATCAGCATACAAGTTTCAACATACTCCCAAGAGCATCTACAAACCAACTTCTGTGGAAGTAGCATCAGTGTAGGGGGGAAAGCCCTGGGAAAGAGTCAGGAGGGCCTAGATTCCATTCCTGGCTTTGTCACTAACAGTTATGTAGATTTAGCCAAGCCCCTTCAACAACCTGAGCCTGTTTCCTCCTCAGTAAAATGAGTGGCTGAATTTGAAGACCTCTGAGTTCTCTTCCAGCTCTGAAATCCTATACTTCTCTTATAGCAATGGAAAGCCACATGACTATGCCCATGTTTGACACGAGTTGGTAGACATAAAACATAAGTGACTTTCTGCACATAAGACAGATTCTGTGAACATGTTTCTTGATCGTTATTCCTTGTGTAAACATTGGTCATTTCTAATCAGGAGCAGGAACCCCAAAATCTCTCAGACAGACATACCCCATAAGAGAGGTACTAAAAACATCTTCAAGTGCTTTAATTGAATAAACATCTATCTATTGGTAATGAGAGACCAAAAGGTTAGAAAAATGTGACCTTAAACCTCATAAATCACGTAACATAAAGTAATTAACAAACACTAGAATATGCTTAGAGAAATCCTGGACATATGTCAAAAACAATATCATGAGAGCTTAATGAGCTTAAAGACCTAAAACTTACCATTTTGTCAATTTAATAAAAACCTGGAAGGATATGCTTTCAAGCATTATCTCAAGTTAACAAGGAATAGGAGTATTAATTACTTTTGAAAATATTCTAATTCATTTGTACTCAAGTGAGACAATGCCCATTCACAAGCAGGTACTGCTAATATGCATATCAAAATGACCGTGAAGAACATCAAGTTACCATTTCTTCATCCTTTTCTGTCCAAAAATATTTCATCTAAAAATCTGAAACAAGCAGTAGGGGGCAGGTAGGTGGACCTGAGTTCAAATCTGGACTCAGACACTTGACACTTACTGGCTGTGTGACCCTGGGCAAGTCACTCAACCCCATTGCCTAGCCAAAGGAGGGGAGGGGGCGGAAATACATAAAACAAGCAAAAGTTTCATATCATTTAGAAAAAAAAAATTTAAGGCAGAAAATTCCACAACATTTTTAATAATAACTCATTTATAGAGTATTTAAAAGTTTACAGAATGCTTTCCTCACCTCGCAACAACTTTGCAAAGCAGGTAGTGGGGGCAGCGAGGTGATGCCGTGGATAGAGCACCGACCCTGCAGTCAGGAGGACTTGGGTTCAAATCTGGCCTCAGACAAATAACACTCACTAGCCATGTGACTCTGGGCAAGTCACTTAACCCCAATTGCCTAAAAAAATAAAAATAAAAGAATTGAATCAAGAGTGGTAAATCTTAGAATGAACTGAAGTTGTCAAGGAAAGCTAAACACAACTAAAAAGGAGAATGGGGACTTAGCTCAATTGGGAAAATGAGGAAGATCAAAGAAGAAATAAAACCATTATTGGAATGGATGGGAGGACAGTATCTGGCAAGAGAGAGAAGGTAGAAGTGCTTAACTTTTATTTTGCTTCAGTTTTGTCTGCCAAGGAAAATGATATAAGAACTTGAAAGTTCAGAACAAAAATGGCAAATAGAGAAGGATATATAAAATAAAAAGATAGAAAGAAAGCATCCAGGTGCATTTGATGAAAAGTCACAGGACCCATATGAACCGGATACTCAGGTCCTAAAAGAATTGTTTCCACAATTAGTAAAGTAAGATCACTGAAAAGAGGAGGGATGAAAAAGTACTAAAGAAGGACAATTGTCCTGATTTTCAAAAAAGGGAGAGAATAAAACTGCAAACTGTAGGCCAACTTATCTTTGATTCCAGGCAAAATTCTACAATGTGTAGCATCCTCTTGTGGCATACTTTAGAGCAGGTGTGGATGCTTCCTGTTAGCAATGATGATACTTTTAGTTGCCTATTAAATCAGAAGTCAGGGCAGCTAGGTCACATAGGGGATAGAGTGCTGGGCCTAGAATCAGGAGGATCTGAGTTCAGATTTATCCTCAGATACTTACTAGCTATGTTACCCTTGGCAAGTCACTTAAGCCCATTTGCCTTAGTTCCTCATATGTGAAATGAGCTGGAGAAGGAAATGGCAAATCACTCTAGTATCTTTGCCAAGAAAATTCCAAATGGGCACACAGAGTGTTGGACAAAACTCAACAACAACAAGTCAGAATTCAATGGATATGCTAAAGAAGCAATTTCTGACCCTTAGGTATCTCCTTCTTGACAGCTTTAAGATATACGAGGACTCTCTGAGCTCCAGAGGATTGGTAAGGATTGGGGCTAGGAGGGATCCTCCTTTGACTCAGTGTGGCCCAGCTACAGGAGCACATGATATCCTAGCATGTGTCTAGGATGGGGCCACCTCCTGTTTGTGTCTTCTTTTAATGATTATGTTGTCTATACCCTTTGATACAGTAATGCCACCCCTGAGCATAAACTTCAAGACAGAAACAGAAGCCCGATAAATATCAAAATCATTATAGCAGTATTCTTTGTGATAACAAAGAATTAAACACAAAGTGAGTATCCATTGCCTGTGAAATGACTGGGGGAAAAAAGCTATGCTATATGAATGTGATGGAATATTATTGTGCAGTAAGGAATGGATAATGTGAGAAATTCAGAGAAATATGGGAAGAATTATATAACTGATACAGAACCAAAGGTACTATGTGTGTATGTGTGTGTATGTGTGCATACACACACACACACACACACTCACACACTAGTGTTAAGGAAAAGATTGGTCAAAGGAAGTTAATTCTGAAGAAAGGAAAAAACATGAAGGTCTTGGATAAGAAATGATGAAACATACCTCCTCCCTTACTGAAGAGAGATGGAAGACTACCAAGATAGCTGGTAGCAATAGTAATTTGAGGGGAATAGACTTAGGTTCCTTTCAATTCTAGATGTATGATCCTATTACAGTATTCATATGCATCATGAGATATGGTCTCTGAATTAGATATTCTTGCTTGTTTTTCATAATTCGTCACAAGGAAAGACTCAATATAGAGGGTGGAGTGGGAAATGATTAATGTAAAGGCAAAAGACATCAAAAAAAGAAAAAAAACATCCGGAATTGCCTTTTTGACAGTGACTAGACTGGTAAATTAGAGAAATGTTATAGATACAGTTTACTTTGATTTTCGCAAAGCATTTGATAAAGTATTTCATAATATTCCCACAGAAAATATGTGAACTAAATGATAGCACAATCAGATGGACCTGCAATGGTCAGGCTCAAAGTGCAGTCATTAATGGTTTATGCCAATTTGGATGGTCTCCAGTAGAGTGTCCCAAAGGTCTCTGCTTTTTTCAAACATTATTAACAGTAACTTACATAAAAGCAAAGATGATCTCCTTATCTAATGGGAAGATGACACAAAGTTGGGAAAGATAGCTAATACTGGATGCCTGTCAGAATCCAAAAAGAGAACATTGAGCCAAAACTAATAAGATGAACTCCAATAAGGATAAATGGAAAGTCTCACACTTGAATTCAAAAAGTCCACTTAGCCAAATCAAGATTGAGTTCTAAAACTGTTTGTCTGAAAAATATTTAGGGGGATTCATAGACTCCAGGTGCAGCTCAATGAGTCAACAGGATAACAATGGCCAAAAAAATAGCTAATATGACCTTTGTTGTTCATTCATTTCACTCGTGTTTGACTCTTCATGACCCCATTTGGGTTTTCTTGACAAAGATGCTGGAATGATTTGCCATTTCCTTCTCTAGCTCATTTTACGGATGAGGAAACTAAGGCAAATAGGGTTAAGGGACTTGCCCAGAGTCACACAGCTAGTAAGCATCTGAGGCCAGATTTGATTTCAGAGTGGAGTCTTCCTGACTCAAGGCCCAGCACTCTATCCACTGTCCCACCTATCTGCCCCAATATGATCTTGGGCTTCATTAAGAAAGACATGGCTTTCAGGAGTTGTTCCTAATTGGACCACATCTGGAGTATTGTTCTTGACATTACTTTTTAAGAAGGATGTTGATAAGCTAGAAAATTCCAGAAAAGGGAACCAGAGTGGTGAAGGGCCTCGAGTTCAAGTCACACAAGAATCAGTTAAATGTACTAGTGATGTTTAGTTAGGAGAGGATAAGACTCAGAAGAAACATATCTTCAAGTACCTGAAAGGCTGTTAGGAGAAGAGGAATTAGACTTTTTCTATTTAGCCCTAAAGGACAACGAGGAATAATATATGGAAGGTGAAGACAGGCAAACTGAATGCCATCAGGAAAACTTCCAAACTATCAGAGCTATTAAAAAGTGAAATATGTTCCCTAGTAAGGCAGTGGATTCTCCCTTACAGGTCTTAAATCTGAGGCTAGATGACTACTCGTCAGATGTATTATACTGGGTATGGGCTAGATAAGGCAGCCGCTGAACTCTCTTTCAACTCTGAAATTCTGTGACAAAATCAGTGTATGATAGAGATGAGTAACAATAATCGCTAACATTTATGCAGCATTATATGCCAGCTACTGTGCTAAGGAAGCACTTAACAATTATTATCTCATCTGATCCTCACAACAACCCTAGGAGATAAGTGTTATTCTTATCTCTATGTTACAGATGAGAAAACTGAGGGATCATGACTTGTGCAGAGTCACACAGGTAGTAGGTCTCAGAGGCCTGGTTTGAAGTCAGGTCTTCCTGGGTCCAAGCCCAGTGCTCTATCCACTGCATCATCTAGCTGCCCCTATCTAGCAGTGATTAGCATGCTGGATTCGAAGTGAAAGTGGCAAGAGAGATGGAGTAGGAAGGAATGGAATAGTCTAGCCAAGAGGGAATGAGGGCCTGAATTCTATGATGGCAGCATGAAAAAAAAAATGAGGAAGAGAATTATGGGGGGGGGGTGGATATAAATTCCATTTTTGACATGTACTTGAGGTGCTAGTGGGACATCCAGGTGATACAATTTAAAATGTAGATCTAAGACACCTAATTACGCAGTGGATGGAGCTAATTATTTTGTTAAGAAATTTGGAATTTTTTTTAAGTGACTAAAATGTCCACTTTCTTTGAAAAAAAGACTCTATTGCTAGATATATACCCTCTGGAGGTCAAAAATAGGAACAAATGATCTATATTCATCAAAATATCCATAGGAGAACTATGGATATTTTTTGTTGTAGCAAAGCATTGGAAACAAAGTAGGAAATGGCTAGGTGTCTTCTAGCTCTAATAATTCTTTGGGCCATAAGAAAAAGAGATTAGGAAAAATTCAGAGAATCACGGGGAGACATATGAACCAATGCAGAGAGAAGCAAAAAGAACTGTAAAAATTATATACCAAAGACTACAATGATGTAAATGAAATTAACAACACTGGATAGGGTTGTGGAGAAGAGTATTTGGAAATGAATATAACAAAAAAACAAGACAACAATAAAAATAAGGATTAGTTGTAGAGAAATGCAATTCAAGAACTCAGTGGAGAAATCTGAGTTCAAGCTATAGCTTTAAGAGGCATGCACATAGAAGTAAAATTGAAGAAACTGACAAGGTAGATTCAAAACTGGTTGACCAGATGCCAGGAGTTGTCATTAATGAATCAAATCAAGTTGACAGTCTCTAGTAGAGTGCCCCAGGGATCTGTCCTTGACCCTGTGCTGTTTAACGTAATTTATCAGTAAACTGGACAAAGGCATAAATGGAATACTTATCAATTTTGCAGATGATACAAAGCTGAAGGATGGCTAACATGCTGGATGACAGTATTAGTATCCAAAAGGGCCTTGACATGCTAGAATTATGGGCCAAATCTAATAGGATGAAATTTAAGAGAAAAATGTTAAGTCCTATACTTGGGTTCAAAAAAATCCATACCACTACATGGGAGAGGCATGGCAAGATAATAGTTCTGTGTCAAAGAAGCAAATGTGATCTGTTATTCTAGATACAGTTACTTGAACAAAGTAGGTTGCCCTACTGCATTTTGCCATGGTCAAGGCACATCTTATATGTTGTATTCAGTTTATATTAAGAACAGCATTGACAAAATGGCTCACGTCCAGAGGAGATTAGGACCAAGGTGAGGGGACAGGAGACCATGTCCTACAGGGATCCATTGAAGGAAATGGAGATGTTTCATTTGGACACTTGGTGAGGACACAGTGACTGTACCCAAGTATCTGAAAAGTTTCATCATAGAAAAGGTAATAGATTTATTCAGCTTTGCCCCAGAGAGCAGAACTAGGAGCCATTGGTAGAGGTTCCTAAGAAGGCAGATTTTGGGATAAATGTATAGAAAATCTTCCTGATAAAATTAAGAGTTGTCCCAAACTGGAATGAGCTACTTTGGGAGACAATGAATTCTTCTTCACTGGAGATCAATATTTCAAGGATCTGTCATTCTTTCTACCAAAGCAGAATGCAAACCCTCCACGACTCAGTTAAACAGAATTCAAGAACTGCTGTGGCTTAAGCAAGAAAGTAATTTATATGACGATATATAATGTAATATAATGTTTAATAGAAAGCTTCTTGAGGTTAGTGACTATTTCACATTTGTACTTATATCCCTAATACAGTACCTGGAACACAGTAGGCACGTAATAAATGCTTATTGATTCATTGAAAAGAAAACAACATTGAAAAACTTTAGAACTCTGATAAATACAAAGACAATTGTGACTTCAGAGGTGAGGTGGCAGAAAGGTGGTGGACTACAGGTATGGAATGATGAATACACTTACAAATAAAGCCAATAGGTAGTTTCTTTTGCTTTACAAACGGTGCATGTGTGTGAGTCAATGAAAAATGACAGTAATGTAAACAAGAAAAGCTATTTTTAAAAAATTAACACAGAATGTTTTAATCATCAGAATCCATTTAGTTTGGAAAAAAAAAACCTAGTAGTCAAATTGGCAATTAGCCTCTCTCTCTAAATTTAGCTCGACTGGTCCTTGGACAACAAAGTCACGCATTGAACCCAAGACTTGGTGACTGCACCTTAGTGATTGGGACCTGCCAGAGTTTGTGCTCCAGCCTTTAGGAAGGCAAGGATCACCTCCATATCATGAAGAGCCATCAGAATAAGTCTTTAGCAGAGTCCAGAGGACCCAGCTGAGATGAAATAGGATACATTTAGGATCACAGAATTTGGAGCTTGGAAAGCACCTTAGAAATCATCTTGTCCAACTCTTTCATCTTACAAATAATTGTATTACAAATATATTACACAAAACTAATTATAGCGCACAGGGGGTAAGTGTCTTACACAAGGTCGCATAGGGATTAGAGTATAGAGGCATTTTCTCCTATGAGTCCATGAGCATCTGACTTCAAATTCCATGGAATCTGCTGCCCCCTGGTGGGCTCCGATCATCATGGTATGATATGTGGCATAATTAGGAAGTCCACAATGCTTTCTGAAAAGACTAGAACTGCAGGAAATATTGGTTCTGCTATCTACATTGTGATCTTTTAAAAGTTACCTCAATACTTACTAATTTTATAGTTCATCTTTTCTTCTAACAGGTCTATACCACAATATCCCTGGAAACAATTATGTAGCAAACTTTTCTGGCATATTTATAGAATATGATTATTTGGCTAACCAAATATCCTACTTACTTAAAAACTGACATAGTTAATATATATTCACGTACCTCTTTTTAAAGAATTGGAGCACGTTATATGCTTCATGCTAGAATTATGCTTAACATAATTTACTGCTATTTTTCTGTTAATGTGATTATACTAGAAGTTTGGAAAGGCTTAGGTTAATAAATACTTTCAACTGAAAGACCATCAAATAAATAAGCTTTCACTGTGTCTTTTACATTATTTACAAGAATGAGAACACTGATAATATGTATGATAGATTATGTCTATTATTCAGAAAATAGTGCTAGCTACTTTCTAGATGTGGAAGTAAGATTTCCTTTTTAATTGGATACTCTCATTCTTATATCTCAGATTATATGGAATCACACATGCAGAAAGAAAACAGAAGCAATAGTATGACACTTTATTTGGTTAAAGGGGAGAACATCCTGGTTTGCATGCATAGGAAAAATTAAGTCTGGGGTTAATTTTTTTTTTTAACATTCTAGTGGCTATACAGCAGCTCCATGGGTTGATAAGTTATACTAAGAACCCTGGCAGAGGTTGGCAGAGGTTTCACCTTCATATGAAGGAAAGATTATAAAGCAACTTAACTGTTTACCCTCTGTCTTCACATCACTCTTCCCCAGACCAGAACGAAAGAAATAGGACTAAATATCAACAAAAGAATTTATACTGTCTCCTAAGAAAGGACAGTAAAAGCTTATTGCACTATTTTTAAAAATCTACCACATTAAGTAAAATTAAAAACTTGAAACTGCAGAAACCCCACAACTTTATTTATACATGAATTTTACAATAAACAATAAAGTATATACACCCATCACGCAAACAATACATGAAATTACAAGACTGTTCACATCTATACTTACCCAATCAATTTGTAATTAGTAATTATTTAAAACAATAAGTATTTTGTTTTTAGGCTATATTAAAACTTACCATTCTAACCGGAACTACCTCCCTGATAGATCAAATACATAGTACAATACTTTCTACAGCAGAATTAATCTGCTGATTTTGCCATCTCTGAGTAATGCACCCAAAGATCCTGTCAAAAAGCCATCAAATGACCTGCCTCCAATGTAGACGAAGAAAAAAGAATCCATATAATGAAGCAGATTACTCTGATTCCTGTTAAAGGTAATTGAGCTTAACATCAAAAAAAAATCTTTCTGAGATTTAGAATAAGTTAAGCTACTTAACAACGTATTATGCAAGTGAATTATAAAATCAACTTTAGCATTAACAAAGATGTTTCTTTTTGTATGCTTTTAATAATTTTCATTTGAAGATAACTTCAGTAATTCCTGATCGTTAGCAATATAAGGAATGAACTTTAAGATCCTAAGTTATAGACATGACAATGAGTTAGTAACTTAAGAACTAATAACTTCATCCTTAATTTTAGGGACAGAATTTACCTGTTTTTTAATGGTGAGCCATGTTCTTATCAATTGAGACAGCTCCTATCAAGTGCAATAGGCTGAAAATAAAAATCTACCATCTTAAATATCACATACTAAAATAACCATAAAGGTAACTTAAGTTTTAAAATTAAGGAAAATAAAGAATTTAAACTGGAAAAGGATGCACATGTTGCCGTGCTCTAGCTGTAAAAAACATTTATAATAAATTCAGAAGTCCACATTTTAAAATGATTCATTTGTGGCACGGATTACTTACTCCTTTTTTTCTTACAACAAAAATATTTTAATGCCAGAATAACGCTTTTTAATCATCAACTGACATATCTGACAAATGTTAAGGGAGAGAAAACTTCATTATAGATTAATAATTTTTTTCTTTTCTAATATGGTTTTACAATTTACAAAAATCTAATTTGGTTTTAAAAAACCAAAAGTGCAAATCCAAGTTAAGAGAAGTATCAGAAATTGCTTAGAACATATAGACACGCATACTTTTTTGCTGAAGTTTCCAAGGTTCTATATTCCTGATGATACTTTGAGTATTAACTCTCCTTTTTCATTACAATGCCTAAATATTTTTATGTTCCTCTTGGATTCAATCTTCTTTTCACCTAAATAACAATATATTTTGAAGAGGGAGGGGGAAGTATGCCACTTTTTCCAATTTCAAAAAATAAATATCAATTTGAATAGCCAATTCACAACAATGGTCTTCACATCAATCCACAAATGACAAAAGGGACCTGTAGTATTTTTAACAAGCTTCACTTTTCAAGTTACACACAAATAAAATGAGTGCTTTTACATACAAAAACTAAACAAAATGTGTTAATCACTCAACATTTTACCCAACATTTCTTGAAGTTGCAATTCTAAGTCACAAGTCATCAAAATGCTGACCAGACTTTATGCAATGATTCCACCATTAAGTTTTCAAATTTCTCATCTCCGAATTATCGGTTTCACCCTGTTTCTTAAGGATGGATTTCTCTGCTGCTAAAACTTTTACATGATGCTCAACAAGCTAGATTCAAGTTACATGCGTTGTTTTATCGAGCTTTGATGAAAACAGAACTGTCTGGAATTGTGGCGTCTTCCTCCTTCTCAGTTCTGGTCTCTACAGTCCCAGACGCTGACACAATCACCATGGTTTTATTTGCTGAAACCGTCTTCTGTTTTTCTGCAATAGCTGCACAAACAGCAACAATCTCATCACTTTCAAAGTCATAGTCTGGAATCGATTTTGGTGAAAAATGTATTTCTTCAGCTGGCATTTCAGTTCTTTTAAGCCTCTGTGCTTCCTTCTGCTGTTTTTGCAATGTTCTTGCCCAGGAAAGGTCTTCTTTCCATATTTCAGGATTCATTGGATAGATGTGCAAGGCCACTTGGAAACTTCTAATTGCCTACAAAAAAAGAGGTTTAGAGATGTTCAAGTCAATCTATTTAATACTAGCCATATCTTTTCCATATTTTCTATTTGTGTTTTACATTATGAGTTCACTGGAAACAACTTACTGCCTAATATTAAAAAATATCATTTGTTGATGATGACACTTCCCAGGTGCAAGTCAGTGACTGGCTGGGGCTTTGGTAACTGCTACTGATGCTTCTCATCAAAGTCTTGTGCACTGAAATATATCAAAAAGTCATTGATGAATGAGAGAGAGGATCTCTCTGTTCTGATCTCATCTCAGGCTCTCATCTTGCACCCATAAAACCCGGCCTGTTTTAGAAGACACTATGGCCCTGGCCACCTTTTCTGACATTGGGTGCTCCTTTTCTCACACTCCCAACACAACACCAGTCTGGGAAGAAAAACAGATATGCTCCTTATTGCCACTTCCAAACCTTCCCTCTGCCACCATCACTCAGCAAAAACTCTCCTCCTTTGAAGTTCACTCCATTCAGCTAAAACATGTGATCTAAATCCTTCTTGGAAGTCACCTACCAGCTTTCAGGGAATTATAAAACCTTTCTCAAGTTCAGTAATGAGCTTGTTTCCTTTTTCGTATTTTCATTCTTTGAACCTAGAAAATACCTGCTACATAACAGACATTTAATAAATGCTTGCTGATTGACTAATAGCTCATAATCTTTCTCTCAAACTCA
Organism: Phascolarctos cinereus; assembly: GCF_003287225.1. NCBI lineage: Eukaryota > Metazoa > Chordata > Mammalia > Diprotodontia > Phascolarctidae > Phascolarctos > Phascolarctos cinereus. The sequence continues at coordinate 350,903,366 of NW_027555847.1, read as the reverse complement.
CCCCTCGCCCTTATCAAAACATTTCAAAATACACACTAATGTTCCCTCAAACTCTCTGGACACAGTTCAAGATCGTCCTCAACTCTTGTGACCTGTATCTTCATCTGATCCACAGACTTTCGGGTTTTTTCCTCTGGACATCTTCAGTATATCAGTGAGCAAATAGACTATCTACTGACTATCTCTATCTCTCATCACATGATGAGACCATCTTTTTCATTCTAACATTTCTTTGATAGCATTCCTTACACTGCTTCTCCTTTTTAATTCCCCACTTAAAATTTACTTCAGTTTGCTCACAGCTACCATATGACTGTCCATTGTCCTTTGGGTTATCCTCAGTTTTTTACAGAGATTACAGCACTCCATGAAAACACCAGAAAAATAATGGCATTAAACAGACAGTATTTGTTTGGGGTCATTTGTTTAAAATTATGCAAGGGCAATCCAATCTGCTTTCCTCCCCTGTTCAATTCTCAGCCCATTTCATTGTCCATTTACAATCAAGGGGTCTGCAAACTTTAAGAGTACATTTTGATAACTATTTCATTATAATTGGCTTCCTTTGTAATCTTATGATTTTTATTTTATGCATCAAAAAATATTATTCTGACAAGAGGTCTGTAGATTTGACCTGTCAAAAGGATCCACAATGCAAAAAAAGATAAGAAGATCTGATATGAAGTATCTGTCTAAAATACAAATATACAGTGATGGATAAGCCCTCTATATTGCCCATTTAGCTACATATCATAGTCTAGACCAGGGGTGGGGAAGCTGAGGCTCGAGGCCACATATGGCCATCTGGGTCCTCAAGTGCAACCCTTTGACTGAATCCAAGCTTCACAGAACACATCCCCTTAATAAAAGGATTTGTTCTGTAAAACTTGGACTCGGTCAAAAGGCTGCATCCAAGAACTGAGAAGGCCACATGTGGCCTCAAGGCCAAAGGTTCTCCAACCCTGGTCTAGACCAAGGGTTAGCAAACTATGGCCCATAGGACAAATCCACATCATAGTCTGTTTTGGTATGGCCTGGGAGCTAAGAAGTGTTTTTTATATTTGTAAATAAAGTTTTAGTGTATTTTAAAATTTAAAAACAACTCCTAGCTCACAGGAGTATAAAAATAGGCAGTGAGCAAGATTTGGCTGGTGGGCCATTAGGGAATAGTTTGGCAATTCTTGGTCTGGATTATCAACACTCTTGAGTTTCTTTGGGTTTGGATTTGGAAGTTTCTTCTATGTGGATAGTTAGGTGAGTTCTTTGGAACAGCTAATGATTTCATTTAGAAGGTTCTGCAGTCTCCTAAATGTTCCAGGGCTTGATCCTGTCACTAAATGTTATCCACAAATCTGCAGGATCTCACCATCTCAGGTACTTCCTCCTCAACTTGCTCTCTGTCCTGGATCTGTTTCATGTACATTTGGAGAGCACATGCCTCCTTGTTCCAGGCCTCATTTGATATTGGGGGCAGCTGGTTGGCACAGCAGATATAGTGCCAGGGCTGGAGTCAGGAAGACCTGAGTTCAAATCCAGTCTCAGACATTTACTAGTTGTGTGACCCTGGGCAAGTCACTTGAGTTTGCCTCAGTTTTCTCATCTGTAAAATTGAGATAATAATAGCACCTACCTCCCAGAGTGTTGTGAAGATAAAATGAGACATTGGAAAACATTTAGCACACTGGCTGGCCCTGTTTGCTATATAAGTGTTTATTGCTGTTGTTGCTATTATTGTGATTATTAATGACCACAGGACTGGACAATGTGATCTCTGTCATTAAGAGTATTCAGATTACCTTGAATAATTTTAACATGCATGAGAGATATCTTGTTGAAACTAAGCCTTTAAGGTGACATTTTGCTCATCCAAACTAAATACCCTTTTGTAATCAATAAACAATAAGCACAGTGAGATCCTATATTATCCAACTCTTAGTCAACTGTATGACAGCAAAGATGTAGTCTAGGTAGTTTATTTGTAAAAACCTTCCTGTTCCCTTCTAGTGCCCTCCTCGAGTATATCCATAGTGTGTGCATCAATTATTCTAATAAAAATTTTATACAGATAGGAAGTAAGAATATGGGTTAGTATTTACTTATGTTTTCTTGGTCAGCTTTTTTTTTTGGTAATAACAAGATCCCAGATTTCTCCTATAACTTTGATCCTCTACCTCTTTCATATATCTCTTTAATTCCTTCAAAATGTGTTGTCTCCAGTACAGACTTGCTCTACATATACGTGATCCATTCCTGCTACTTTTCCCACACTTGTTTTTTTTTCAGTGCTATTTACAATTTCTCTATCAGAATATCCAGAATCAAAATGTGATACTCCTAAAGTGGTGGCTCCACTATCTTTCACTATGAGAAAAGTTCATGAGAAACACTTTGCAGATTCTTTTTCTCACTGGGCTGTTTGTGGTCTTCTTCCAGTTTTATTCTACAATGTCTTCAAAATGACTCTGGGTCCTCTCTCCTAGCTTTCCTTAAAACGGTTTTCCCATCCTCTGCTTCTATTTTATTAGGCAATTATTCCTCATAATTTTTTTACTATTCTTCACTGTGAGATTTTACTAGTGAGCTTACGTTTTAAAATGGTATTGCTCTTGGCTACCATATCTCTCTGCTTAACTAGCAAATCAACTGGGTGCTGAGTAGGGCAGGTTTTAGGCTTTTTTTGTTCTCTTTCCTATAGCAACTGATTAACATTAGCTACATTTCTATCATTGGTGTGCACTTCTACCCTTTCTTCATCTATTTCTCATTTTTCAGTGATGATAACCTGTTCAAATAGTTTGGGTTGGAATTTCTAAAATTTTATACTGTATCTTTTTATCAAGTTTATTCTTTTATCTTTGTATAAATTTTAATATTTATTCTAACAAGTTCTAACAAGAGTCCATATGCAGACAGTTGATTCAGGAATCATTCCCACATCAATAAGTCATTAAGATGTAATCAATTTTGGGGGCAGCTAGGTTGCACAGTGGATAGAGCTCCAGTCTTGGAGTCAGGAGGACCTGAGTTCAAATCCGGCCTCAGACACTTGACACTTACTAGCTGTGTGACCCTGGGCAAGTCACTTAACCCCAAATGCCTCACCAAAAAATAAAAAAAAAAGATGTAATCAATTTCATTTTCTGTGATATTATTTGGTGCTTGCCATGTCCAGAGTCTAAAGATACTTTTTCTCAAATAGTATTTATGATATATAGGCATGAGATTCCTGTATATTTTTCAAGTTTGGGCCTTGAACCATTATTTCCCAACATATTTTTCACTGTGCTTGCCTATTCATTACTTTAACTTAACGAGTATCAAAGTAAATGCTGATTTGATTTGGAGATTCTTATCAAATTCTTCAGAACTTCCTTTAATTTTTCATCCCTTTGCAACAGATATGGGTTCATAAATACAATTATTTTCACAGTGATTTTTTTTGTTGTTGTTGTTAATACTCAACTTGAGTACTACAATACATAATGTCCAAATGACCCATTAAGGAATGGATAAATGACAACACTAATTCCTCCAAATACGATGAAAGAAGCATGGAAAAACTTATATGAATGGGTGTTGAGTGAAGTAAACAAAATAAACAATAACTACAACAATATAAATAGAACCACAAAACAATCAAAAATGAATGCTGCAAAAATAAAAAGAATAAGAAATCTTTGTAAGACAGAGAAGACATCGCCCCACACTCTACTCCTTTGCAGAGGTGCTAGGCCCACAGGTGTAAAACACTGCATATATTTTGAGATTTTATTTTTGATGTATTGATCAATTTTGCTGATATTTTTCTTCTTCCTCTTATTTTTCTTCAAAAAACTATTATTTGTTATGTGTAATGGATCTCTGGAAGGAAAGAGGAAAAGAATACTAGGAGAAATTTTGGCAATGTAAAGACAATATTAATTGTTATTTTGATACCAATATCAAAACAATATAGGGAAAGATATCACTAAAAATGTTTGGGTTTTTTTTTTCTAACTTTTCTTTCAATTCCTTTATGTGCCTCTCCAGGAAGGCAAGTGAGCCACACTTGCATTTAGATACAGTCTCATTCTCACAGAGAGAATGCCAAGGCTGCTATGACCCAGTTCATTCCCAGTAGCAGTTCAATTCCTTCAGTCAGTGAACAGAAATATGAAATTTAGAGTTCCAACAGCAAAAGTTGCTTTTGCACGACTCTGTGACTGTTACTATAGAAGTAGATGGGGGCTGCACTTGTATTTTCACTGATTACCCAGGGCAGAGATTCTAAGTGGCTAGCTTACTGGTAATAAGAGTCTCCATACTTAATAGACTGGTTGGTCCTCAGAGAGCAAAGAGAGTCTGTTCCCTTTTCAGCATGGGAGAATCTACCAGGGCTACCACTGTGCCGACACAGTTTTGGGGAAGAACCTATCCAGATCTAGCTCTATGATCCTATGAGCAATTCATATGAGTTACATAAATTAATTGGCTTTCATATTCAGGCTTATCCAATTAAATCTAACTTCAATAAATGCAAGTCTTCAGGATTTGGATAATATTTCCTTACCAAGACAATCTCCCCTAAACCAAGCTGGGCACGTCCCAGAGTCTGCCAAGCTTCCCACGAATGTGGATTTCTTTGCACAGCCATTTCTGCTGCATGAACTGCAGGGAACATTTCATGAAGAGACATCAGAACCTACATCAAAAAAAAAAAAAAAAGAAAAAGGAACCAACCCATCAGTTAGTGTCAAAAACTAACAATTAGTTTGTCCCCTAAAAAACTAAGATGAAGCACCTTTTTGACTCTTCTCTTTCTGATTAAAATTTCTTGTCACACTTTTAACCTTTGTTCCCCTCCTCCCCTATTTATATTTTGAGTTAGGAGACACCCCCCACTCCCACCTCAAGTAACAAGAAATCTCTTATGTCAACATTAAAATATATTACCTTTCTTCTTCTAATTACAAATTCTTATAGCCATAGAGACAAAAAAAAATGTGGTTTCCATGACCACATTTCCAAAGCAGTAATGCTAGTGCTAAGAATTACCTAAGCTAAAACATTTCCTTCAAGTCACAGCCCAATGCTGGGAGGACTAACAGCTTTCCTACTCTAACCCTATGAAGTCTCTGCTCTTGTATGGAGAGGAGAGGGAAGAGAAAGGGAAGGTTAAACTTCTCTAGAGTGCTTTCTCCAGGAATTAATGAGTCCCTATTTCAATCCCACCAAGCCAGCCAGATCAAGAAGTTCTACAGTGCCCACATCAGGTCAAGACATCTGGCAGGGTCCATAAGCCTAAGTTCTCCTTAGGTCTTAGGGAACCCAAATAATTCAGGACCACTGGCAGATTCTAGAGCTCATTTCACACAGGTGGCCACAAATCCTAGTTTATTATTATCTATTAGTATATTACTATCTTGAAGACAACGAAGCTATACACCAAATATAGCACAGCCAGTTCCCAAAGAAGAGGCCTACTTTAAAATCAATAAAAAATCACTGATGACCCTTGCCAAGAGAAATCTAGTTGCCTCACAGACAACTACAATTAGTTTTTATAACAGTTGATTTAAATGAAAATTTAAATAAATTCTTACTTTTATCCAGAAGTAGCAGTGTGGCAGAGTAAACATAGAGCCAGGAACCCTTGGGTTCAAGTCTTACTTGTAATACACACTACCTGCCAGGTGCTCGGCACATCTTGTCCTCTCTCTGTGCCTTAGGTCACTAACTCTCAAAGACCAAAAGTTGAAAACTAGGTGTTACTACATCCTGGTAGTGGAAGCTTTCTCTACCAATGAAATCACAGGTCCAGAACAACTCCAAAAATAATCCATGAGTAACTGAAATGTGCTTTAATTCTTTTCCAAATAAAACTGTCTTTAAATAATAAAAATAAGAGCAAAAGTGCTATTATAATTCACCTTGGCCCACCAAACCAATGCTATGTGGGTTCTTCATCATTATCATCATCATCATCATCTATATAGCACTTCAAGGTTTACAAAGCACTGCAATACATTATCTTATGGGATCCTCACAACAACTCTGTGAGGTAGGTGCTTTCATTACCCCACTTTACAGATAAGGACACTGAGGCTTAAAAAGCTTACAGGAGAACTAGTAAGTATCTGAGGCAGGATATGAATCCAGATCTTCCTGACTCCCTGTCCAGCATTCTCACCCAGTGTACTACCCACCTGGCTCATGATGAAAATGTATATCACATAAGTCTAATAGCAGAATACTCCAATTACCCAATGAATCTATAATCTCGATAATGTGGGCATTCTTTCTAATAATACATATCACAATACAACTAGGTCTGCCCACCCTGTGAAATTCTTCTTTATACTTATTAAAAAACAATTCTGCCAAATAAAACTGTTTTTGAACAAAAAAGCAAGACAGAAAATACTATTAGTTTACCTCAGCCTACCAAATATAGACTATAGTTACACAATGAATTCCAGCAGGTGGCATCACATAAATTCTGACAATAGCGTATTTATTATAAAACAAAGGGTACATGCATTCTCAGCATGATTAAGTAATGTGCTAATATGATCACATAATTTTAAAATGCATTCAATAAGACAATCAAGAAAAAGTAGGAAAGGTGTGTAAGAGATTAAATACACACAGACCACAGATGGCTCATATAAAAGTCTCATATAAAAAACTTTTACTGCCATCTAAGGAGCCCCAACCAATACTTCAGACCACCTTTGAGAATCCAGAAAAAAACAAATCTTAATAATCCAGAACTTTTGATTAATAAGTTTTCTATGCAAGCAACTTTTAGGAATTGGAAGGCAAGAGAGTCTGAAGCACAAAGCAAAAACTCAATAAATATTTGCCAAATGAATAAATGAAATACTGCAGCTGTTTCTCCTTCCCTTGGCTTAGTCACCAGCAAAGTCTAGGCCTTTTACCCAAAAACTTAATCTTCCCACAACCCACCTCCTGTGAATTCTAAGGTCAGTGAGTGACCTTAAGAGAAGAAAAGTACTTCCCTGGCTGGTGGTATAAATCAGTCCAAGAGATAATGTCATCCTAGCCTAGCCTGCTAGGCTCTCATGCTATCATGCTATGATGGCACATGCTTTTAATTGTTTCACAATAGGGAAGCATTGAGCATCACAGGGAATTCAGGCAGCTTTCTAGTTAAAGTCAGGTCTTCTAAGGCTTAATTCCTTCATCAAGCTGTTGTCACTGTTGTTGTTTCTTCTTTATTCTCAAAGAGGACCAATGACATTATGCAGGTGACTCCTGACTTTCGCATGAATTAGATTTGAGTGAGGCAGAGCTGCAAAGTCGTCAGCCTCAAATGACGTCTAATAAGGCTAATGTGACAGTAACAGCAACACTAACTGCATGACTTCAAGGAACTTACTTCCCTGAAGTAAGCTCTTTATTTCTTGAGGCAGAAAGGACAAAGTTTTCTCAACTATTATCCCTTTTGGAGGAGATGGGAGTAGAGGGATGAAGGGGACAAGAAAAAAACCTAATGAGTCTGCCTAGACTCATTCACACTTCACCTGAAAGTGTTAACTTGTCCCAGTCCTCTGGAAAGAACATAACTGGGAGTCAAGTTTTATTTAGCATTATCTATGAAACTAACTAGCTGGATAACCTTAGACAAAGCATTCATTCTCCTTGTGTCTCAGTTTCCTCATGTGTCACAGGACATCATATCCCAACTACCTATTTCACATGGTTGTGGGGAGGATCAAATGAAAAAAGACCAGAAAGAATCGTGAAACAGTTAAAGCACAACACATCATTAAATTACATTAACTGGACCTTAATTAGAGGCATATATTAGTGTCTTCTTTGCCAGATGATATAGGAAACTGTCAGAGAGAGATGGCTAAAAAGAGGTTCAGAGTAGGTTTTTTCCACCCATCTTAAATATTACACACAAAAATAATTTTTTTCAAATTTAAATCCAATTTTTGGGACTACCCATTTTCTTCACTTGTTACCACTTTAAAATTCTAAGAGTACAAGTATTACCTGTGATTTCATCTCATACAGTGTGGCATCATCTGGAGTTAACTGAAGTGCTTCATCCCATTTGTGAATTGCCTCCCAGTACCTGTAGTTATTAAAATAAATTATAATTTCACTAGGTCCCTCAAAGTTCACTGATACTATTAAACAATTATTTATTAAGAAATACAAATGAGTAAGATTATTCTAAGAATGAGAGAAATGAAGAGCACAGGAGGATGAGAGAGATGATATAGGTGAGAACAGGCAGAGAATCTTGAAACTCTCTCTAGAGTTAAACTAAATCTTACATTAAATGATAGGAGCTAAGAACCCCAAGACTGCTGTGAAAAAGGAGTTTTCACAGGGGCTGTTTTTAAGGTGAGAAACTATGATGCCCTTTGGTTAGGTTTTCCCATTGACTTCAATCAATAAGCATTTATTAAACGATCCACAATTTTCTCAGAACCATACCAAGCAGGCCTAAATTGGTCAAGGCCCCAAATAACAAAAAACCTGATCCCTTTGTGCTCCCTGGAAGCACTCTTCTCCCTGTCCCAACACTCTCTACAAGAGTCACAAGAATCTATTAGTTAGAATAGCCCTCCCTAGGAAATGACCAATAGGTCATTTAAGGGTTCTACCTCTCACCTCAAGGAGCAGTTCCATTTAAAAGGCCCTTCCTTATAAAGGAAGTCAGGAAGGCTGAACTCACCCAGGGATAAGACATTAATTATCTTGCTAGGCTGATCATTCCATTTTTGGTCGGATCAAATTGTTCAAAAGTTTTTCCTCCTAGTGCATCGAAATTCAACTCGATTCAATTCAATTTAACAAGCATTTATTTAGTGCATACTAGGTGTCAAGCTCTGAGGATACCAGGACAAAACAAAAAGTTACTGCCCATAAGAATGTATAGTTTCCTGAAGAAAAATAAGTATACAAATAAATACAAAATACATTCAAAGTAAGTTCAGTGGGAACAGCACTAACAGCTTGGAGCAGCAGGAAAGGCCTCTGGGGTCTAGGGAAGTGGCATTTGAGCCAAGCCTTGAAGGCAGTTAGGGATTCTAAGATACCAAGGCGAGAAAAGAGAAGTTTTCAGGACTGAGAGACAGCCAGCACAAATGTACGGACGCAGGAGCCAGTAAGGAAGCCACTTTGGCAGGAAGGTAAGGCGAATGAGAGTAAGTAATAGGAAAACATTTTGGAAAGAAGGTTGTAAAAGGGTTTAAACACCAAACCAAGGACTTTGTATTTTATCCTAGAGGCAAGAGGAAGCCACTGAAGAGGATCTGGGAATAATATACATAGAATCAATAACATCATCATTCACATTTATGTGTGCTTTAAAGGCTGCAAACTACTTTACACATCTCATTTGACTGTCACAACAAAATCATCCTCATTTCACAGAGGAGGAAACTGAAGCTGAGAGAGGTCAAGTGACTTTTCTAAGGTTACAGAGAAGTAGCTGGGACAAGATTGGTCCTAGTTCTGCCATCCAGAGATATACAGAGTAAGGTAAGTCCCTCTTATACATGACAATCCTTCAAATAAACGTTTTTAAAATAACTGCATGCTCTATGCCTTCAAGTCTTCCTTCCAATCCACCCAGACTACACATCCCCAATTTCATATGATTTCCTTGACCCTTCACCATCTTGTTCATAAAGTTTTAAATATTGCATGTAAAATATGGACCTCAAGGAGTACAGGAGGACCTAACCTCCTTGATCTGGATACTATACCTCTATCAATGCAGGCCAAGACTGCATTTGCTGTTTTGGCTGCAATATCACTTTTCTGGTTAATGCTAAACTTGAAGATAACTGAAACCTTTTCCAGATGAACCGCTGATAGTCAAGTCAACAAGCATTTATTAAGACCCTATTATGTGCCAGGCACTATGCTAAGCACTGGGGATACAAGGAAAGGCAAAAACAGTCCCTACCCCTACCCTAATAAATTATACACAAATGCTGTGTATAAACAAGACAAATACAAAGTAAATGGCAGGCAAGCTCAGAGGCAAAGCACTATTCTTCCTAAGGAGGAATAGGAAAGATTACTTGCCGAAGAGAAGGATTTTTTTTTAAATATAAATTTATTTATTTTTAGTTTTCAACATTTACTTCCACAAGTTTTTGACTTCCAAATTTTCACCCCATCTTGCCCCTCCCCCCACCCCAAGATGGCATGCATTCTGAATATCCCTTCCCCTAGTCTGTCCTCTCTTCTATTTCTCCCATGCCCCTTCTCTTATCCCCTTCCCCTTCTATTTTCCTGTAGGCCAGGACAGACTTCTGTACCTCATTTCCTGTATTTCTTATTTCCCAGTTGCATGTGGAAACATTTTTTTTAAACATGTGTTTTTAAAACTTTGGGTTCCAAATTTTCTCCCTTCCTCCCACCCTACCCACCCTCATTGAAAAGGCAAGCAAGTCAATACAGGCCATACATGTGCGGTTATGCAAAACACTTCCATGGTAGACATGTTGTGAAAAACTAACTCTATTTCCCTTAATCCTATCCTTCCCCCCCCCCATTTATTCTATTCTTTCTTTTGACCCTGTCCCTCCTCAGAAGTACTTCCTTCTGATTACCCCTTTCCCAATCTGCCCTTCTCTCTATCATCCCCCTGCTCTCTTGCCCCCTTCCTCCCCTATCTTCCTATAGGGTAAGACAGATTTCTATACCCAACTGAGTGTGTATGTTATTCCCTCCTTAAGCCAAATCCTATGAGAATAAGATTCCCTCATTTCCTCTCACCTTCCCCTGTTTCCCCCTCTACTGTAAGAACCTTTTCTCGTCTGTTTCGAAGATAAGAATTTTAGCTAAGACTTGAAAGAAGCCAGGGAATCCAGGAAATGTAGGTGAGGAGAGAGAGAGAATTCCAGGCAGTAACTACTGCATGTATTTTGCTCAAGCCAAATATTGAGTTCAGAAAAAAAAAACCCTTCAAAAATAACCTATTTCATCTTCTTGTTAGTTGTGGACCACCCCAGGCTAACTAGATCTTTCTGAACCTTGATTGTTACCCAGTATGTTAATAATTCCTCCCTGCTTTAATAATTTTTAAATGTCACCTAAGGAAATACAATAACCAAAAGAGGGTATTCAGGACTCCTAAATAAATCAACATCATCTTTGATAAGAAAACTATCCTATCACAAACATATCATCACTTTCAACGACAGGTACATGTACCATCCTGAGGGAATGAGATATTCTCACCGATTCCCCCATAGTTAAGAAAAAGCCAGTGAGTGAATTAATAAAATGAAAATTAATTGCTCATACTATTATGCTCATTTAAGTAATTTCTACCCTTTTCAAGGAGAAAAATGCTTAAACACTGAGAACTGCTCAAGAAGCATAATTTCCTCCCAAACATGAAGCAGAGCAATTAGCACTAGCAATCTACTGGCTAAACACAATTTCAAAAGGCAATACTCATTTAAGTACAATAAAATGATACACAAAAATATGGGTGATATAAAAGGCTATTTAATCACCCACTAACCTAGACTTATATCATAAGTCACTTTTAGATTTTATTTTTATTCCTGTAGAAGGGAAAAGAATCTAATTATTTGCTTTTAGCTCTTATCATTCTAAAGAATCTCTACTTGTCCCTTTGCTTCATCCAATCTTATCGCCAAAAAAGAAAGAGTTTTTAAAAATACAGAGAAAAAAACCTTTTTAAACCACTGGTTCAAACTCTATGAGGAATGCAGCAAAACACTGTTAGTTAAGGTCAGGAAGACCCAGTGTCAACTGGTTTTTAAACATGACCAAAATAATCACATACATACACACACACACACACACACACACACACACACACACACACACACCCATACAGAACTGAAAATTTAACAGTCTGATAACTTTAAAAAAAAAGCTAGAAATAACAAAGAGCAAATCTCCATGGTCACACAGCTAAAAAGTATCACAAGCAGGAATTGTAAATTGGTTTTCAGGACTCCAAACACAGGTCTCTGCCTGCTATGCCACTCTGCCTTTGCAATAAATGACTAGAGTACAAAAGTATACATCTCACATACATAATAAAGTTGACAAGTGAAATCCCATATGCAATATGGGTGAAGAGTTATTACTAACCTGGGAGGATGGGAGAGGTCAGGGAAGGCTTCCTAGAAGAGATGACATTTTAGTAGGGTACTTCAAAGATAGATATGAATGAATTAATAAACGCCAGACACTGTTCTAGGGGGATGGAATAAAAATACAAAGTGTATAAAAATCCCTACTCTAAGACAGCTTGCAATCTTTCCTGGGGAAAAAACAAGTATATGTATAAGTATATACAGAATAAACATGAATAAATATAAGGTACCTTGGGGAGGGGGAAGGGGTGCATGGCATGGTGGCTAGTGGCAGCCTCGAACGAAGCCAGGAAGATCTTTTGTCGTTCATTCAGTCACATATGAATCTTTGTGACTCCACTGACCAAAGCACCACCAGGCCTTCTATCCTCCATTATCTCCCAAAGTCTGTCCAAGCTCATGCTTCTGTGACAGTATTTTTGAATCTCTCCTCTGATGTCCCCTTCTCCTTTTGCCTTCTATCTTTCTCAGTATCAGTCTTTTCCAACCAGTCCTTTCTTCTCTTTATGTGGTCAAAGAATTTAAGCTTCAGCTTCAGTATTTGTCCTTCCAATAAGCAGTCTGAATTAATTTCTTTAAGTATTGACCGATTTGATGCTATCCAAGAGATTTTGAAAAATCTCCAGCACAGGGGCAGCTAAGTGGTGCAGTGGATAGAGCACAGGCCCTGGAGTCAGCAGAACCTGAGTTCAAAACCGGCCTCAGACACCTAACACTTACTAGCTGTGTGACCCTGGGCAAGTCACTTAACCCCCAATGCCCAACCAAAAAAAACAAAAACAAAAAAACAAATAAAAGGAATAAGTAAAATACAGATTTTTTAAAAAAATCTCCAGCACCACAATTTGAAAGCATTGATTCAGGTGGCACTCAGCTTTCCCTAAAATCCAGCCCTCCTAGCCATACCACTGCTACTGGGAAAACCATAGCTTTGACTATGAGGACTTTATGGCAAGGTGCTATCTCTGCTTTTTAGTAGGAAGAATTGACTGAGGTCAAAATCCACCTCTTGCTGTGTGACCCTGGACAAATCTCAGTGACTTAGGCAACTCTCTAAGGTTCTACATTGCAGAGAAGGTGCCAAATTGGGAGTTTCTTCACCTGGAACTTTCCTAAACGAATCAAATCACTGGTCCAGTTCAGTGAGTACTATCTAGCAGGAAAGTCACTCTTAGCTGAAAGGATCAGGAAAGGATTTCATGAAAATGGAGGGGCTTGAGCTGTGTCTCAAAGGAAGAGAAGGATCCTATATTTTGTAAGGCAGAAATGAGGAAGGAGTGAATTCCAAGCCAGGAGTGGGGGGAGCTAATTCAAATGCATACGGATGGAGTGGCTGGCATGTAGGAAAAATAGAAAAAAGGCCAGTATGGCTGGACCACAGCATCTACAGAAAGGAATAATGTGGCTTTAAGACTGGAAAGAGAGGTTGAAGCCAGGTTGTGAAGGGATTCACAAGCCAAACTGCAGAATTTACATTTGATCTCAAGGCTATAAAGTCACTGAAATTTATTAAGCAGGGAAGTGACAGGGTCAGATCTGAATTTTAAAGTCATTTTGACAGCTGAAGGGAGAATGGAATGCAAGGTAGATTTGAGACAAGGAAGCCAATTAATCTTAATGAGGGCCTTCACTAAGATAGTGGATGTATGAAAAGAAGAGACCAGATGGCAAGATAGGTTATGATCACAAACATGGCAAGATTTGGTAACAGATTGGATATGTGGGGTGTGAAAAGTCAAGGATAATGCCAAAGTTACAAACACAACAGACTGGAAGAATGATTGTGTCTTTAGCTGAAATAGGAAAATTCAGAAAAAGGGTGGGTTCTGAAATGGGGGGAGGAGGAAAGAAAATGAATTCTGCTTTGGGATTGTTGAATTTGAATCAAACAGGTATGGAAAAAAGGCGGGACAGGGCAGAAAGTGAATGTCAAGGGAATTCCAGGCAAAGGGAAGATATAAAGACACATATATAGGTAATCAGTTTGGTTGGAGTTTAGAGTACCTGGAAGAAAGTAATAAAAGATAAGACTAGAAAGGTAGAACCTTGAATGACAGGCTAAAAAGTTTTAATTTTACTCAGCACTGGCTGGTTTCAAGTAGAGGAGTAACACCATACATCACAAGGAAAGACGATGAAGCAGCACTGTTAAGGAGAGCAAACAGGAAGAAGACCTGTTAGGACGCTACTTTGAATAGTCCGGGAAGGTGGTAATGAGGCCCTGTAGCAGGATAATGGCAATAGAAAGGAAACTAATGCAAGAGATATATTGCAGAAATGAAGTAAGAATAAAAGACATGTATTAGGGGAAAGAAAATAAACTCTGTTTTGGAAACAGGATTCCCAGGGCAACAAAGCGGAGTTAAGATTTCAAGCAGGGTCTTCTGAGTTCAAATCCAGTGCCTTTTCCACGATACCACACTGCCTCTCATGTGGAGTTTAAGGAGCCAGTCAGACATAAGATGTGGATACAGAGGTTGGCAAAGAGATCAGAGATGGAGACAGACACCTGGAAATCATCACTATAGAGAGGGAATTTAAAATATAGGAGTACATGAAGTTTTCTTAAAGGAAAGATTGAGAGGGGAGAGAAGCAGCCTTAGAAAAGAGCCTAGGGAAATAGTCAACTTCAGAAATTCTGCATCTTCATCAAAACTTTCCATACTTCTACCCCTCTATACTTCTCAAGGACTTATCCCTGATCTGACTTCAGTTTTCCTCTCTCTCCAGATTCTTCCCACTGCTTAGCCATCCGACCTCTACAATGTCATCTGCTGTTGGATCCTTTGCCATCTCACTGTCATTCTTCTCTTGCCAAATCTCAGTTCTGCATTACTCCCATCTGCCTCTTCCTCTCCTACTCGCAAGCCACTAAACACAACTAGAGGAAGTCTCACAACTGTGCTGGCAGAAAACATCACAAATTCATGCTATCCAGCCCTTACTGCAGCAAGTCAGTCCTTTTGATTCCTCCCCAATTAATTACCTATCACTCCCAGCAGAAGATATTCACACCCTACAATCTAGCAGTTCCTCAGCCAGAACACTCAAACTCCTGTTTCCATGCCTTTATAATGACTGTTCACAAGACCTGAAAATTTCTACCACTTCACCCTTCCTGGTTTTCCTGACTTCCTTCAAAACTCCATTCAAATCCCGACTACTCCAAAAGGCCCTTCCTAGTCTTCCCCACTCTAACACCCACTCCTTTTGATAACGCTTTCCTCACTCAAATTGTCTTCCATCTACTTAGCATATATCTTGTATGTACCAAATTGTTTACATATTTTCTCCCCAATTAGAATGTAAACTCCTGGAGGGCAGGAATTATGCTTTTGTTTTTCTTTGTAACCTCAGTGCACAGTGCCTGGTATATAGTAAACACTTAATAAATATTTGTTGACTTGACTTCTCAGGTGGGAAGGAAGAGGTACGGTCAATGGTTTCAAGGGCTATTCTGCTAAGGAATTTGGTCTTATGAGTGTGCATCTGTGTGTTTTGGGTTTAAAATTAATACTCATCAAAAAGTTATTAGGCACTGACCGTGCACAAAATAGGCACTGAGGAAACAAGGACTAAAAACCAAGTAGTTCCTTCCTTAAAATATAAGAAGCTTACATTTCAAAGGATATGACATGTAAAACTGTAACCAAATGCTAAGTAATTTGAAGAAGGGGTAATCATTAACAATGGATAATTCAGGGAATTAATAGAAGAAGTAGCCCCTAAAAATCTGATATGGAAATGAGGGATTCCAACCATGAAGGTGCACTTGTGAAAAGACACGGGCGGGGGCAGGGGGGGATTAAATACTGATTCCTGGAAACAGTAGGCTGCTTTGAATGGAATGCAGTATGTATGAAGGGGAGTAATGTGAAATAAGGCTGGAAATGTAGGCTTGAGCTAGATTGTGGAGGACCATAAACACCAGGATATCAAATGTGTATTTCATCTTAATGGCAACAGGTACATACTCAGACTTGCCTGAAGATTATTTTGGCAGCTACATGGAGGAGCTATGAACCAAGGTAAGCTGGATGTGGTAAAATAGGAACTAGAAAGATTAAATATCAACATTTTGAGTGTCAGTGAACTTAAATAAATGGTAATGAATGAATTTAATTCACGTAATCATTACATACACTACTGTGGACAAGAATCCCTTAGAAGAAATGGAGTAGTCTCAAAGTCGATAAAAAGGTGAAAAAAGCAGTACTGGTGTATAATCTCAAAAACAACAGAATAATATCTGTTTGAATCCAAGGCAAATTGTTCAACATTACAGTAATACAAGTCTATGCTTCAGTTACTGATGCTGAAGAGGTCAAACTTGATCAGTTCTATGAAGACCTACAACATCTTCTAGAAATAACACCAAAAAACGATGTCACACTCATCACAGGGGATTGGAATGATAAAGTAGGAAATCAAAAGATACAACTGGAATAACAGGCAAGTTTGGCCTTAGAATACAAAAAAAAAGCAGGGCAGTGACTAATAGAGTTTTGTCAAGATAACTCACTGGTCATAGCAAACACTCTTTTTCAATAACCCAAAAGGCAACTCTATACATAGACATCACCAAATGGTCAATACCAAAATCAGATTGATTATATACTTTGCAGCCAAAGGTGGAGAAGCTCTCTACAGTCAGTTAATACAAGATCTGGAGCTGACCGTGGTTCACATCATGAGTTTCTTATTGCAAAATTCAGGCTTAAATTGAAGACAGCAGGGAAAACCATCAGACCATACAGGTATGACCTAAATAATCTCTTATGAATATGAAGTAGAAGTAACAAACAAATTTAAGGGATTAGACGTGGTAGATGGAGTGCCTAAAGAACTATGGACAAAGGTTTGCAATACTGTAGAGGAGGCAGCAACAAAAAAAATTCCAAAGAAAAAGAAGAGCAGGAAAGCAAAATGGCTGCCTGATGAGGCTTTAAAAATAGCTGAGGAAAGAAGGAAAGCAAAAAAAAAATAAAGGTAAGATATATCCAACCGAATGCAGAATTCCAGAGAAAAACAGGAGACGGAAGGTTTTCTTAAATGAGCAATGCAAAGAAACAGAAGAAAACAACAGAAGGAGAAAGACGCTCTTCAAGAAAATTAGATATCAAACTACCATTTCATGCAAAAATGGGTATGATAAAAGACAAAAATCATAGGAACTTAACAGAAGTAGAAGAGAATTAAAAAAGGTAGCAAGAATATACAGAACTATACAAGAAAGATCTTAACATCACCAATATCCACGACTGTGTGCTTACTGGTCTAGAACCCTACAACCTGGAGAATGAAGTCAAGCAGGCATTAAGAATCACTGCTAACAGTAAAGCCAGTAGAGATGACAGAATTCCAGCTGAGCTTTCTAAAACCCTAAAGCCTTTGTGTGGATCATAACAAAATGTGCCAAGTCCTCAAAGAGATGGGAGTACCAGATCATCTTACTTGTCTCCTGAGGAACCTGTACCAAGAAGCAACAGTTAGAACCAAACAGGGAACACCTGACTGGTTTAAGACTGGAAAAGGAGCATGACAAGGCTATCATCTTGATCTGACCATCAAGGTTAGCTACCACACTGATGGTAAACTATTTAACTTGAAAAGGCTACAAGCCAAGACTAAAGTAGAAGTAGAGTTGGTCCGTGATTTTTTGTTCACAGGTGACTGTACACTCAATGCAGCCTGAGCCTGAGATGCAGCAGAATATGGACCAATTTTCTGCTGCTTGTGCTAATTTTGGCCTAATAATCCACACCAAGAAAACAGGTTCCCCACCAGCCAGCACCACACCATCCATATATGGAACCACTGGTTACAGCAAATGGGAGAAATTTTGAATGCTGTGGATGAGTTCACTTACCTCGGCAATATACTTTCCAGGGATGTCCATACAGATGGTGAAGTTGACAACTCATTGCCAGAGCTAGCTCAGTGTCTGGGAGACTCCAAAAGAAAATGTGGGAGAGAAGAGGTATTAAGCTGCATACTAAACTGAAGGTCTACAGAGTTGTTGCGTTGGTTTCATTGTTGTATGCCTGTGAAACCTGGAAAGTCTACCAACACCACACCAGAAACTTGAACCACTTCCATTTGAATTGTCTCAGGAAGATTCTGAAGATTAATTGGCAAAACAAGGTACCAGACAATAAGGTGCTTTCCTTGAGTTGAACTGCCAAGTATTCAAACTCTAGAGTGCAAATTCAATGGGATGGCCATGAAGCCCAAATGCCAAACACACACACATTTACCTAAAATAATATTTTACGAAGAACCTGCACAAGGCAAGCACTCATAGAGGTCAGAAGAAGCGATACAAGGACACTCTCAAGGTCTCTCTGAAAAACTTTAGCATTGATTGTGAGACATGGAAGGCTTTGGCACAGGATCACCCAGCATGGTGTGTCTGTATCAAAGAAGGAGCTGTGCTCTATGAGAATTCAGAAGCCTCTTGATAAGGGTGAAAGACAAGAGCATAAAAGCTGGCTTGGGGGGCAGCTAGGTGGCATAGTGGATAGAGCACCTGCCCAATCCAGCTTCACACCAAACACTTGACACTTATTAGCTGTGTGACCACAGGCAAGTCACTTGACCCCAACTGCCTTTAAAAAGAAAAGAAGTAAGAAAAAAATAAAGCTGGCTTGAAACTTAAAATTTATTAAAAAAAAAAAAAGATCTTCGTAACCGGTCCCATTACTTCCGGGCAAATAGAAGGAGAAATGTCAGATTTTATATTCTTGGGCTCAAAGATCACTACAGATGGTGACTGCAGCCTTGAAATTAAAAGACACTCCTTGGAAAAAAAGCTATGGCAAAATCTGTACAGCATACGAAAAAGCAGAGACATGGCTTTGCCGACAAAATTCTATATAGTCAAAGCTATGGTTTTTCCAATAGCAATGTATGGCTGTGAGAGTTCGACTATGAGGAAAGCTGAGTGCTGCAGAATCAACATTTTCTAACGGTGGTGCTGGAGAAGACTGCTGAGAATCCCTTAGACATCAAAGAGATCAAATCAGTCAATACCTAAAGAAATTAATTCAGACTACTTATTGGAAGGACAAATACTGAAGCTGAAGCTTGAATACTTTGGCCACATGAGAAGACAGGACTCACTGGAACAGACCCTGGTATTGAGAAAGATTGAAGGCAAAAGGAAAAAAGGACATCAAAGGATGAGATGGATAGACAGTGTCATGGAAGTACTAAACATGACTCTGGACAGTCTTTGGGAGATAGTGGACGGAAGGGTCTGGCATGCTATGGTCCATAGGGTTCACAAAGTCAGACATGACTGAACAACAAAAAATAAGGAGGATGGGCTGGAAAAGGGAGAGACTGGAAACAAGAAGACCAATTAAGAGGTTTTATAATAGTTCAAGTAAACACTGTTAGGGTGAGGGAATCTATATGACTGGAGAGAAAATAATAGATGTTAGGTAGTGTAGATTTTTATATTACATATGTAGATCAAAGGGAAGGGATGACTCTGAGGTTTTTGAACCTGTTAGTACTCATTATAGAAATGAAGTTTGCTGAAAAAGTCAGTTTAGAGAAAAAGATGATGTTTTTTGGACATATGAGCTTGATAAAATAACAGGAAATCCAGCTTGGGACAAAACCCTGAAAACCAAATAGTAGGGAATGAATGATGATTCAGCAAAAGGGATGAAAAAACTTATGTGATGCAAGCCAAAGAATCTGTAACTCTAGCATGAAACAAATTCTAGAACCTGAAGGAAAGGAAAATCTAAGTACAGGTAAACAGAGAAAACCTTTGTAAGGTTAACTAATACCATCAATACCTAAGAAATAGTTGGTAAAGACTTATAAGAATGATTAAATTACTTATTTCAGACAATATTTTAAGGTAAATGTGCTTTTCGCAATCAGCTGCTAGTACTATAAACATAATTATACCCGTTTAATAGATGAGTATTTAATAGATAACGAGATGTAGAGTTTTAAATTGTCTTAAGACCACGAAGTCAGAGTTAGTAAGTGTCAGCATCAGTACTCAAGCCTGGGCCTCCTAGCTTCAAGTCCGGCATTCTTTCCAGGGAATGACAAAGTGGCAGAGAGTAAGAGAAAGCTCCTATGTGCAGCTTCTCTATCTTCTGGAAGAAGGTATGTATCTAGTCCCTTTAACCTATCTGCCAGACAGATAAATGAGATAATATTTGCAAAGCACCTAGCACAGTGCCCGGTACCTAGTAGATGCTAGAAAATGTACCACACCAAGTCCTGATGAGGAATTAAAAAAAAAAATCACAGTGAGTCATTTTTCCAGCCCAAGTTGGCTTTGGAAGAAAGATGAAGAATTCTGAGGTAGGGTCCAGCCAGGAATGGATGCACAGAGCATTTCAGGACAAGGAGAACCTATGCACCAGGGCAAGGTCCCAATCCAGCACAGAGGAGCCAAACTTGTTTAGGGTATAGGCATAGGTAACAGCTGGTTGCTCTGATACTCACTACCTAGCTCTAGATCACACATCCAGAGCAGGCTAAAGAAGAGACTTGCCCATAAAGGTGGCATTCTAGAGTGAGGAGTGGTCACAGCCTTTCAGCTGTGTATACAAGTAAGGAACAAGTTCTGAAGCAAACAAGCTTCTCACTTCCAAAGCAAGGGGTGTGGTTCTGACCCTAGGAATGGAGCAGCGTCTCAGTTCCAGCCTCCAGCCCACCCTGCAGTAGAATAATCATGACAAGAAACCCAAATCTAAGGGGAGTTTGCACTTCCGTTGCTCTGAACTGGTAGAGCTTTCTAGCTGGCTCATAGCAGCTGAGTCTAGTAGAAATCTCCTGGAACATTAACCAAGGGAGTAAGTCCTCATGTTTATGGCACAGACCCACAGAAGCTGCTGATCAGAAATTTGCAGGGCTCAGATCAGGAGGGCAGCCATTAGCCTTTGCCCTAGATCAGACCACTTTGGGAGCCCTGAAAGTTTGCCAGTCCTCAGCCTGAGCTGTGTCTGAAACTTAGAATAACACATTTAATAGCCCAAGAAAAAAGCAGCTGGACCAACCCAGACCTCCCTTCTGTATAGAGTCCAACAACCTAATATGAAGTCTGGAGTAAGGAAACAGTTTGGAACAATAAGCAAATAAACAAACAACCAAAACGCATCATAAAATGCAAGTGCATTGTCAGGGAGGCTTGAGACACAAAGCAAGAAACAGAAAATTACTCCAAATATTTGTAAGCAAAGCTTGAAAGATAGACACAGCTTGGTCCCAGGTTTAACTACAATCCCTAGACCAGATGAAAGAAGAATTATAAAAAGAGTTTTGAAATATTTTTTATAAATGAAATGAGAACACTGGAGAAAAAAAGTATTAAAGATATGAGTTAGAAAAGAAAGAATGGGAAAGGAAATTTAGTTTGGCATAAGATACAAAATGCTGACTAAACAACAAACTCCCTGAAAATTAAAATGGACCCAATAGAAGCTAACAATTCCATTAGACAACAAGAAATATTAAAACAAAGTCAAAAGACAGGGGGGAAAATGGAAGAAAAGACAAAGTAACTCATTGCAAAAACAACTAACTTGGAAACAGAACAAGGAGAAGTAATTTAAGAATTAACAAACTACCTAAAAGCCATGACCAAAAAAAGAGTCTAGACTTCATATTTCAAGAAATTATAAAAGAAAACTGCCCAGATATTTCAGAATCAGAGAAAAGAATGGGAATAGAAATAATCTATTGGCTACTTCCTGAAAGAAACTCGAAAATGAAGATTTCCAGGAACAGTACACAGCCAAAATCAAGAGCATTTGGGTTAAATTTTTAAAAATACCACCGGCTAGGTGGCAAGGTGGAGAGAGTTCCAGTCTTGGAGTCAGGAAGACCCGAGTTCAAATCCAGCATCAGACACTTGACACTTGCTAGCTGTGTGACCTTGGGCAAATCACTAAACCCTGATCGCCTCACCAAAAAGCAAAAAAAAAACAAAAGAAAGAATTACCAGCAGCTAGAAAGAAAGAATTCAAGAAAAACCGAGCATGCTCCTAGGACTTTCAAGCATCCTCATGAAAAAGGTCAGAGCTGAATAGAAACTTTGAAGTACAAACACAATAGTCAAGAGAAACATCATAAGGAATTAAAGAAGGATAAACTGCTTACATTCTCATGAGGAAGATGAAACATTTGTCCCCTTATCATCATTGGAGGTAATCCAGGGAGTCTAAATTAAATAGAGGGTCTAGAATTAGTTCTTTTATGTTTTGATATCTTATAAGAAGAATAGAAAGGGAGGGGAAGAGGAATTAATGGAGGGCAGGGGTAAGGAGGTGAGGAAAGAAGGAAAAGAAGGATAAGGAAATTATCTGCATAATCAGAATGCACAAGTCTAACAAACAAGGAGGAAGGAAGCAAGGCAGTAATTGACACTTGATCCTTATTCTCATATGAACTAGTGAAGGGAGAAAAAATTACATACACACACACACACACACACATATTTCTGTTAAGTTCAGAAATACATTCCGCTTAAGAGGGAAAGAAGAAGAAGGAGGAAAAGAGGAAATAAGAAGCAAGACAGATTAAGGAAGGCATTAATCCTAAGGAAAAAAAATTCCAACAAAGGATATGTAAAAAGTATTTACAGCAGTTGTTTCTGTAGTAGCAAAAAACTGTAAACTAAGGGGGTGCCCACCAATTAGGCAATAGCTTATGGTATATAAATGTGATGGAATATTATAGTGCTATAAGAAATGATGAAGGAGACAGTTTCAGAAAAACCTAGCAAAACTTGTATGAATTGATATAGAGTGAGGTGAACAAAACAGAACGAGGAGAACAGTTTATGCAACAACAATATCATAAAACAACATGAAAGACTTAAAAACTCTGGTCAATGAAATAATCAAATATACTTCTAGACAATTCATAATGAAAGCCATCTCCTAGCAGAGAGGTGGTAAAACTCAGAGTACAGATCAAGGCATATTTTTTTTTTGGACACGGCCAACGTGGGAATTTGTTTTGCTTGACTATACATGTTTGTAAATGGTTTTGTTTTGTTTTATTTTTTCCTTCTCAAGTGGGAAGGGAAAGTGGGAGAAAGAGAAGGTAGATTTTTATTGATTGAAAAAAAAAAAGAATTTTTTAAAAAGTTTGGTAGAGAATGCCTAAGGCAAAATAGTGTAACTTTATCTAACTAGTCACCAGAGAAAAGAAAAGATGAAAGGCATAGCAGAAGCTCTATGTCCCTCTCAGTGCTTCTCACTTGCTCCTCTGTAGGTGTGAGTTTACCTGAGGTTTGAATACATAATCACACTTTCAGTTCATACTCTCTGCCACACCAAAGGATGGTGCCCTTTTTTAGGGGCAGGTTAGTTTTGAACCGAGAAGGTCCAATTCTGTTTTTAAGCAAAAAGCTGATGTTTCATCCCAGTCACACAACCCACTGTTCTTATGGAAATCAAGTAGGGGAAAGGAACACTATTAACCCTATTTCCCATTCAGAATAACTAGAAGGTAATTAGATGTCAATTGATGATTTTAATATTACCAAGGATAGCTAAGTAAGAAGACTCCCCTCCCATAGTTTGCAATATATATTCCATGTTAAATTAGTTACAAACTTCAAACTGTGAAAACAAAATTTCAAACTATCATCTTGTTAACTTTACAAGAAAACAGTAGACTATGAAGGTCCTGCATTCCATTTCCTTCTATTAAATATTTTCAGATTTCAAATAGTCTTACTTAGCTGTTTCCAAGTTTACTGTCAACACCTTTCTTAGGAGTTCACGTTTTATTTTTTATTCCACTGTTTGATGAGCTTATTAACGAAAATCTTATGGTCAATGGCCTTCTCATTGATTCATTTTAATATCCTACCTCTTACAGATGGATTTCTTTTCTACAACATTACAACAATATTTGAAAACTGTTTTGTTTACTGTTTAACTACAAAGTGGCTATTATGGAGATATGATACTGAAAGTACTTTTTAATGGATCACTGTTACTATGATAAAAGTTAGCTAAATGAGTTTTTCAATGAAAAAAATTTTGTTTTAGCAAAAATCATCTCCTTTTAAAAGTAGTGAATTAAAATTCCAAATTAGTCAATTACACACCAAAATTTTTCTTCCAAATTAAACTAGATATCTAGATAATGTAGTATTTGTCTTCCTCAAATAGAAAATAGCTATCTGAAAAAGGCCAAACCACCTTAGTTTCTTCATCTATAAAATAAGGGGATTAGACTAAATGTTCTTTAAGGTCTCTACCAGTTGTCACACACTATGAAATAAGTATAAATTTCACACAATTTGTAACTTAAATTAATTCAAAATAAATAAAAATAACAAAGACTTTGACTTTGAAAATGAGTGAAAACTATGGAAAAAAATTCAATTACAACATTTGTCAAAATATAGGCTATCCAGAACATAGGTCACACCTCTAAAATGAGATCTCAATGAAAGGAAATGCGAGAGATCTCTTCCCTTACTTTGCAGCACCAATAGCAGGGGTGTCAGGTACAGGCTCCTGTATCAAGAGAGAGGGAGCGAGAGAATCAGTTGTACTAGTTCTGTTGCATCTAGAAAGAACAAGAAGTACTTAGCTGTTTTTCCACTAAGAACACAATATGTCATACGGTTGTATATATTTTTAATTCTGTTCCTTCCTCAAGTGCCATGATGATTGAGTTCTCTGATCCCCCACCTAAGAAGTGATCTTTTCCTACCCTGATCTTCATGCCAATGTTTGGCTTCTCCTGTGCACTTTTTCATATTTGTATGGCAGAGTTATTTCTGAAACACAGCTAATTGTCCCCAGCTGTTAGCTCCCAACTTCTTCCCCACTCCTTCCCCACTGCTGTGGCTTTCTGAGGTTAAAATGTACCTTAAAGAAAACCTACATGTAGTAGTACTTTAATGAGCATACATGACTTCAGCTAGAAGGCATGGGGAACAGGCTTAATGTAGACAAATGATCTCAGCCTATCTGCTATCTCTGCACACAGGTCAATAGGTACATTTAAGTTAACATTCTACTCACCCCTCCCCACCATTCTCACTAGGCTTGAAAGCATTCTTTGAGCTTCTTCCTAAACATTACTCTGTCATTCCTTCCAAATTTCTGGCCTCAGTTACTGTTTACTGCAGGTTTTTGTTTTGTTTTGTTTTTGAACTGCCTTATACATGACTAATTCAAGCCCAAACTCCTGGGATCCTTTCGTTTTAGACTCCACTGATACTACTACTGATTCTGCTGATATTTTCATTATCATCCTTCTGGTTATTTTTCCATTAGTAGCTGCCTTACAGGTATTTGGTGTTCATTTTTAAGATAAAGAATCCTATTTCTCTTTTTGTCTTATCTCTTCCATAGCCTATGGCATTTTTCAAAATAACATATACTAACCATGAAAGTGGCAAGGTAAATAAATAGGCCATTGAGGGACCCTTTCCTTCTAACCTGAGCCTGGATCAGCCTTTTCTCTGGTTTCTTCCTAACCCTAGGATAAGAAATTAATTTTTTAACTAATTTTTATCTCATGGCCACCAAAATATCAAACAAGATTGTAATCTCCACAAAAATATGAGCTCTGTCATTTTTTCATCTTTCTATCCCCAGAACCTGGAATGGTAATATGTGCTTAATAAATGTCTGCAGAACATGAATTTCTAGAATTCAGACTGTGGAGCAAAATGTGCACTATATTCAGACAGGTATTACAGCTATGGTTTTAAAAACTTTAGTCTAGACCAAAGATTTCTTGATTCCTTTTTCTGAAGGAAAAACTATACAAGTATTATCTTAAAAAGTAAACCTTGAAACTAATCAGAGTTTTTTTTTTAATTTTTTTTTTGGGGGGGACGAGGCTATCAGGGCTAAGTGACTTGCCTAAGGTCACACAGCTAGTAAGTGTCAAGTGTCTGAGGCCGCATTTGAACTCAGGTCCTCCTGACTCCAAGCCCAGAGCTTTATCCACTGCGTCATCTAGCTGCCCCCCAGAGATAGTTTTAAAACCTGTCACTTAAATAAAATTAAATGACCTACAACATTAAATAAATTTGAAATTTTACTTTCACTAAAAAGTTGTTTATTTTCATGGAAAAAAAATTAAACTAAAACATTTATAATTTAAAGATAATTAGATTTATATGAAAATTTGAGATCAAATTAGTTTTAGAAATCACAAAAGACAACATAATTTTTTTTTAAATCACCATTAAGTACAAGAAAAATTTAAATTAAAAAGACATTTTTAATCAATTAGCAAATCTTGTTGCTTGCTGCAATTTTCTTTCAAAAACGGGTCATACTTACAACTTCTCCATTTTGAATTTAGGTACTCATGATAATGTCTATTCATTTCTCTTGTCATTTTTTTAGTCAAAAAATATCAAGATCCTACTTATTACATATTAATTTATAAATGCCTATAATACTCTGGACTATAAGGAAAAAATGATGTGGATATTATACTAGAAGGTTACCAAAGAATGTCAAATTTTATTTTGATGTAGAATGTATAAAATATGCAACATACTAGAAGTGAGACTGAGCCTTATGTGTAGGCAACTATCTGCGGTATAATTTAAGAGATGCTTTATAGGTCTCCCTACCCTGTCATGATGTCTGAAATTCTACCAAAATAAATTAACTGCCTTGGTTCCTTAGACTTTTCAGTCTTCAGGATACCCTTTTTAAAACACAAGGGACCTGGATGATGGAGCAGCAGGAAGCAACGGTCAGGTTCCCTTCCACAAACACTTTTCTAACAGGCCTAAAAAATGCACCAGCTCAAATCCTAATGGGGAAATCCAGAAAATGTTAAAGTGAATTCTTTGTCAGGCCTAACTTGGCACAGGGAGACAGAAAAGTTTGCTGACACTGGGGATGGGGTTGGGACAGAAACACACTGGCACCCTTAGAGTACTCTAGTGCCCAGGGAGAGGCTGTGCATCAGTGTAAGAGGAGATGCCAGACCCAAATGAGAGTGCTCTGTAAACCATAAAGGCAGACTTCCTACTACTGCAGGCCTGCACGACTTGCAGGCCTCTTATTACAAAGGCCACTTGTAGCACACCAAAGGATTTTCTCCACACAGAAAGGATGTTTTCCTCTACACTTCTCACAGGCCTCCCAAAATCCTTTGGCATGCTGCAAGCAGCCCAAGTGGCCTGTAAGCTGCAAGTTGTGCAGGCCTGCACTACTGTAACACCCAGAATAATCTAGATTAAAACAACTCAAATTTTTATGGCACTTTACAGAGTGTTTTTTGCACAACCTTACAAGGTAGGCTGTAAATATAAAGTGGAGAGATTATATGTACTTTTCTTACCATTTGTTGAAACAAATTAACTAATATTTGAATCATAGATTTGTCACAGTAAGGTTATTCCTCAATAAGTAAACCATATTCTTTATCTTGGTGTGAGGGGAACAGTGAATGCATGTAGGGAAAAAAGCTGTATTCTTTTGGCTACTTATTTTCAATTTCAATATAACACTAAATGGATTTTTGTGATAATTCTGCACTAAATGTTCAAATGGAAGTAATAATGACACCCTGCCCACTCTACTGAATTTCAGACACCCTGAGTTTTTCAGTAAACAGGTTTCTCACGTTTTATGCTAAAGTATGTTCCAGATAGTTACAACATCATTCATTTCAGCCTAGTCTATACAGAAGTAAAGATAGTTTCTAAAATTGTTACTCCTTCCCCACAACTAGAAATATGCTAATGCTGATTATCTCCTTGATGTTATCTTCTTCTCCATAATTAGAAATCTACTAATCAAAGTAGAAACTCCTGCTGATACACAATTTTATATGAATTTATTATTACTAGTTAATATGGAAATAATAATATTTGGTTCACAACATGAAAACAAAGTTTTACAAGCAATTTTTAGAATAAATAACATCATTTGGAATTTGAAAATAACTTTCCCATGAAAGCAATATTATAAACAGTGGTTAGGTTTCCAAAGTAGCCTACAAAAGTCTCTATTTAACCCATAACAAAGCTGAAATACTGTATTCAATGAAAAATTATAGAAAGCAACATGGCTATCATACTAGTAACTAAATTTTTTTTAAATTTGAAAATTTAGAAAAGTCTTATTTATTTTTACTTTGAATGCTGGAACTCAATGATATATAAGATGATTTCTTTTTCCTCTAAGATTTTTTTTTCCATCAGCCCAAGGCAGCAATTGGTCCATGTTGGCTACCTACCTCTACCTCCACATTCCCACAACGATTAACCAATCACTCTGCTAAAGATCATAAACTCTCTACTCTAAAGCAATCTTAGACTTTGGCTAAGGTCCAATTCTTAGTACTCCACAGATATAGAGGGAAACACATGAGGAAATTTCATCTACCAATGCAGCTTGGCCGTCTTTGTCATTTATCACCTTAGAGAATTGCTTAGAGCACTTAAAGGTTAGATATTTGCCCAAGGCCACATAGTAAGTATGTATAAGAGGCTTGACCTTATAGAAAGAGAAAGATGGAATCACAATTTTTGTTTTTCTTAATATTTGTATGTTTTCAGATGCATTTTTTTATGCCCTACCTCTGAAACTAAAATAATGTATCTATAAATATGCAAATGTTAAGACAATCACTAATGTTTTTCCTTTTTTCCTAGATTTACTAACTTGTGAAGTTAGAAAAAAGTTGTTTCTCATGTCATCTAATGCTTTATCCAGTTTAACAAATACCTTAAAGAATGTAGTTTTTCTTGCTTTTCTTTCAGAACCTAGTTTATAATGTGGCTTAATTAACACAGAGTATTCCCTTCTTTTTTTTTTTCAAGGCAATCAGGTTTAAGTGACTTGCCCAGGGTCACACAATTAGTGAGTTATCATGTGTCTGAGGCCACATCTGAACTCAGGTCCTCCTGACTCCAAGGCCAGTGCTCTATCCACTGCACCACCTAGCTACCCAAGTATTCCCCTCTTAACCTAAAAATTTATTTTCTTAATTGAATCTCGTTCTTCCAATTTACATAACTTTGTACCAAGGTAAGTATTTCTTTCCTGCTCTGATGATTACATTCGTCCTCTATTTGCAGGCAATTATTTCAACTTTTGTTTGTCTGACAGCAGCCAAACTAGTCTATTCTACAAGCCTCTAATTAATGTTTAGTTATTCTATGAAGCTGTGTATACATTCTGCCAAAACAAATAGCTGAAAAAAAATCAGTGAAACATCTGGTTATTTTCTCCATTTGACGTCAAACAAGAGGTCTGACTCATTTTCCACTGAATTAGTAATATTTGGGGACCGTGTGGGCAGGTAATACACATCTTGTTTATCTATATGGCTGCATTTTCTGACAACTACACAGGAAATTCAGGGGGATATCATAGTAAATGACTAACTTGCGTTTACCTTCTTCCCTCTTGTGCAGTTTAGAAAAAGAACAATAATAACAAGTGGCACTTACAAAAAGTCCTAAAGTTCTGTTTTGTGGATGCTCAGAAAGTGATTTCATAAATGTGGAAATTTACAGTTATCCTTTTTTGTGCTCAAGACATAACAGTCAATTTTGTAAAGTCCTATAGTAGGAATGTTTTTGTATTAGACTGTTAATTCACAATCTATAACTTATTAACCTGGGAGTTTCTCTTTATTCTCTTTTAATAACCTTTAAACTAAGAATGTGGTTTCTATTTATATTAGAATTTTACAAAAGACTGTCTCCTAAATCAGGAATTAAAATAGGGACAATAAAAATTACTTAACATTTATGATGCTTCTAGTACTATAATCCACAAATAATTAATGCAGGAATGTTACAATTTTCTCAGTCTATCAAAGGACTTTTTTTAAAAAGAAATTTTGTTTTCAGGAGAGGCAGCTAGATGTTGTGGCTAGAGATTCAGCCTCGGAACCAGGAAGCCATACACTGGCTGTGATTCTAGACTCTCTGTGCTAAAGTTCTCTGTGATCTGGGAAACTCTCTAGGACTATGAGTTGTAGAGAAGGCACCAACCCACGCTGGAAGAGGACGTTTCTTCATCCAGGGAACTCTCTATACCAATGAAACTAGAGGGACAGATCCTATCCCTCTGTTTTCAATAGATGCCAAGCATCATGAACATGTAAGGACACGAATTAGTTCAGTTTCTAACATCCACACTAGCAGTTGGAATATGTGAGCCAGCCATGAGGGTAAGTCAACCCTCTTTCATCAAATATTTACCAGTAAGTCTAATATAACATCATGTTGATGGTAAGGAGTAAAAAGGTGGCTGTAACATTAAAGGTAGTAGTGAAAATGTAATGAAAGGCAGAATTATGCCAAGAAGAACAGCATAACCCTCACAGCCCATTAAGCGAACAAAGATGGACTTGATTTTATTTTTCTTCTCTCTTCACTTCCTGTTATTCAGAATCTTCTTTGGCTCATCAGCTTATCCAGCATTCTTACTCTACTCCCTCCATTCTTACTCTCTCTACACTGTCATTATCTTACGCATTTCTTTAGTAGAATAAACAGAGTGGGATCATGAGAGGACAGATGTCACAAGGATATCATAAAACACAGAACAGAACATGTCTACCAGCCAGAAGTTGCTCTCAGGGTAGCCCAGCATTCACACATCCCTTCAAATTCTAACCATAAAATTTCTCTTCTATGGCTCTCTCTCTCATTACAGCTGCAAAGCCTGGAGCTACCACTTACCACTTCAATTGTGATATCTCCAGAGTGATTGGTTTTCACTATCTACACTTTATTTTATACTATCTTGTTTTATAATTGTAGCCTATGTACATATTTGCTAAAATGTAAACTCATTTAAGGTAGGGACTATGACTACACATCTTTTGTATTTTTTACAGACATAGTAGGTACAATAATTCAGAAACTGATTGATTCAATCACATGCCACCTAAACTTAAACAATGATATTCTTGTTCCCAACCAGTACCACTGTAGCTAGAGTTGCAAAACAAGACTGGAAACTGGAAGACTAGGATACTAGACTTAGTTACAAACTAATTATATGACCTTGGGCAAGTCAGTTCACGTCTCTGTGCCTTTTTTTATAAAATGGAGGGGAAAAAGGAAGGATATTCTACCATCTAATCTCTAAGGTCCCTCCTAGTTCTGACATACTGATTCTATGATTCACCATATTAAAGAGATTTGAGATTTATGGCAATCCTATCCAGACAACTCTGAGGACAGGTTGAAGATAACAAGAATTATCAGACTAAACTCAGAGGTGGCAGCTGGAACTGTAACAGGGAACAAAAAAAAATTCTCCAGTTCTACCACTGGTAGTAGAAATTACAAAAATAGAAGAAAAAGGTTATTGGAAATAATGAGGAAGATGGAAGATGGCAAAAATTCCATATACTCCACTCCCTTAGTTTATTTGAAACAAATAAAACACCAGAGGAATAAGAAATCTAGGTCTGGGAACAAAGTGGGGGGGAGGGGGAGGCAGGAGCCCCCGAAAACAGAAGACACGAGATTGGTAAAGTGGAAGGAAGTGCTAATTATAGCTTGCAATTGGGGGGGGGGATTCTTAAAAACTTGCCTCAATACTAAAACTTCTAGTTAATATTTTGCCTTCTTTCCACTATCATAATTCCTTTTCTACCACCTTCTACTCTTTAATTGAAAATAAAATGCATTGTAAAAAGAGAAAAAGCTCTAAAGCAGTAAAAAATATTTATCAGAAGTGTTGTATATTTTGTACTTGACAAAAATTAACAAAGCACAAAAGTAGCACTCTTATAAAACATAATAAAAATATACATCTTTGATCTTTTTTTTCTTAAGACTAGGCTTCCCAGGCTGAAACACAGGGGTTACTCATAAGCTCAACACTACTACTGACTAGTAGAGGAGCTCTGACTTGCTCAGTTTCCTAGGTAGGCCAGTTTATCACTCCTTCGACACCCTGGTGGTCTCTTGCTCCCACCATACTAACATCAGACTTGACTGGCTTAGCTCTCAAAACTCCAGAGCTTAAGAGATCCACCAGGCTCAGCCTGCAGTAGCAGTGATTATAAGCACGTGATGCTACACCTTGTAATCTAACTCTTCCCATTAGCTGTACCATGGACAGTAACTCCTTCTTTGCTTTTTTTTTAAATCACTAAAATAAAACAGTGTAGAGATGACTAACAAAAGTGAATAGCATAAACTCTTAGAACAGGGATCATTTACTAAAATTTACTTAAAACTTAGAATTTTGGCGAGATAATTCAAAGTAAAACTGAAGTCCTGCTGGCTACTCTGGTAGCAAGATCACATGCGTATTGTTGCTGTTCAGTTGTTTTAAGTGGTGTCCAACCCTTCATGACCCCATTTGGGGTTTTCTTGGCAAAAAAAACTCATTTTAGAGATGAAGAAGCTGCTGGAAACAAAGTTAGGTGATTTGCCTAGGGTCAAATAGCTAGTGTCTAAGGCCAGATTTGAACTCAGGAAGATGAGTCTTCCTATCCAGGCCCAGCACTCTATCTACTGCACCACCTAGCTGCCCATTAAGTATGTATAGACATGTAAGTATGTATCCATATATATACATACATAGATATACACACACACATACATACATACATACACATACATATTTCTGTTGCTACTCTTTGCCCTGTATCCTCTAGTTACAGAAAGCAAAAATATTTCAATCATCAGATGATAATCTAGCTACTCCCCAACAACCATCTAGAAATGTTATTATGAGTTCGAACTGAGTTTCCCAGTTCAGATTTAGAAGCTCCTCAAAGAACCTGTGAATGAAGATGTAGATTAGTATCTCATGCTTTTTAGCCATCAACTACACACTAAAGGGTCTATTCTTGGATGAAATCAGACAAGAAAAATCTCTTATAATTGGGGACAGCAAGTTCTCTAGGACAAACTACACAGAAGGAAAGAAGTCTAGAGATGGAAAGGTCTTTAGATATACTTAGTACAATCTAATCTTTTTACAGATTAGGATATTTAGACCCATAGTCATTGGTGAGGCCAAATAATGGCATGGGACTACTACTAGCAAGAATCAGCAGAACAAAAGAGAAAGGAAAAAGAAATCAGGAGAATAAAAGAAGGAAGATTAAAAGAAGGAAGGAAGGAAAAAAAAGACAAAAGAGACCGACAGTGGAAAGGCAAGTAGGCCACTAAAAGCTATCTCTGATGCCATTCCATTGTACCACTGTCTGAAAGCTGCCAATCCCTTCCCTAAAGAAAATATATAATTTAATTCCCCACTCTGCTAAAGCTTTTTTTTTTAATTATAGAATCAAAAATTTCAAGGAGTAGAACTCTTGGAGGAATGCTATAACTGAATCTCCCACCTGGAGATGCTCTGGACAGGGAAGGAGGGCTATAGAGAGATTATATACTCCCAAAGCTACTACAGAGAATGGCTAACTTGTCTAGTCCTGATTCAAAGTTGTTAATGCCATAAGAAAGTTTCCAGAAGTAAAAAAGCATTCCAGAAGTAAGCATGATGTGCTTCATCTAGTATAGCTGCCTTTTTAGAAGAAGCTATAAATGGTGACAGAGCAAAACCATGAAACAGTTCTGAACCTGTGAAATAATATAATCAAAATTAAAATTTTTAATCTATACTATCTATGGGAAGGTTTGCCTTGGCAACCTATTATTTATCTTATAAATTTAAAATGTGGAAATATATAGATCTTCATCTAATGACTACATGGTCAGAAAATAAAACACAAACTCCATTCCTGACACAAAGAAATATATACCATACCTCCTATTTTCTGCCAAAATTGCACCTTCATCTTTTAGCCGTTTACTCTTCTCTGCACAGTCTTCTAGGAGAATTGCTTTCTTTCGTTTAATTGCATGAAGCCAGTTAACGTCGTCATTCTCCACTAAGCCCTTCTCATCAGCAGCTTCAGCTTCAAACTGCTGGGATGTGACTTTTGAGACCTTTTCACCAATTTTCCTCTTCCATCCAAAGGAAGCCATTCTGGAAAATTATAGATGACCAACTTTAATCATTTCCCTAAAACTTTAAGATTGCCTAGAATGGTGGTGAAGGACTTACTGAGAGTGATATCTTCAACAATTAAGGGCTTTGGGCGGAATGGGGGAGGGTTATGTGTAAGAATATTAAATCTGACAGTAAGCCCCTAAGCAGACAAAAGAAAAACATCTGCTGGCCACATTTCCTAACCTGATGAGAATCTCCAAAAAGGAACAGAGACTGTGCTAGGCCAAGGGCAACTAGATTGGAAACCTATGAGGTAAGATAGTGCTTCCCAGTTTGTTGGATGAGGACTCTGAAGGGACCACTGGGCTATTGTAAGGGGTCTGAGAATTCATATGCATATCAAACACTCATTTTCCTTCTTTATTCAACTCCAACAAAAGATGCTGAATGAACTATGATCCCAGGATCAAGTGAGTTACATTTAGATCTGCCACTAAAAACTTGAAAAGATTGGGAACCCCTAAAGTAAAGCAATGAGATCTACTAAGAGATTGCTAGAGAACTCTTGGCCCACTACAATGTGCCAAAAACTGGCCCTTAAAGCAACAGCTCATTTCACAGTCTGAGTTCTATTCACTCCCAAACGGCTGATTCACAAATCGGTATTACTGGTCATACTTACCAGAAGAGTGTTACTGAATCCATGTAACTATAACAATACTCTTAGAAAAGTAATTCACGAATGCATGCCCTACTGACTGTAGATTAGTAATGCCATCTTCATGTACGAAGAACAGCACACAGATTATTTTAATGTTATTTTTATTATCTTTTATTGAATGTGAACTTTCCTCCCTCCCTACTTAGCAAGCTATTTCTTCTCATAACAAAGAGTTAAAAAGTAAAAAGACCAGCTTAGTAAAACAACCATATCTGACCATATATTGCTGTATATGCAAAATCCCACATCCATAATCCTCTACCTCTGCAAAGAAAGGAGGTGACAGTACCAGAACCAAGTAAAATTCAAACAAATAATAAGTTATTTATTATATTCTTAATAATATTATTCTGATTTTAATTAAACTAGATAGATCTGGCAACATTAAAATTAGGCCCAAATTCAAAGAAAATGTAAGCTGAAAGATCAGTATCAACTTCTATATTTATAAAAGTTGCATTTTCATTCCTTGGAAATATATAAAAAACTAGCAAAATTAGATTCAAAAAGCTCTAATGTTCTTCAAACATAGGCTTACATATTTTGACCACAAAAAATTTTCATGTCAGTTAAAGTCGGATTTTTCAAAATAGCTTCTATGGAATAACATCTTCCCAGGACAGCCACCCTGGAAACCATAAATGAATTCTAAAACACAAATGGAACGACTATATATAATCTCAGGGTTCTAAAGAGTTCTAAAATGTGCTTAGTCTAAGCTTCTAGCCAATATCTGTTACTTTTTATTCAACAAAAAATATTAGGTGCCTTTGGAGTATGCCAGAAGCTTACAATCTAGAGGATATTAGACATGCATAAATCATTATAATACAAAGCAATATATAAGCTCCATATGACTGGTTTGGATAATAAAGTGTTTTAGGAATTTTACAACAGGTATGTGGAAAGGAAAAGTTCACTGCTATAATCAGGAAACACTCTATACCAGACCTTGAATGACAGACAGAATTTCAATAAACATACTCTAACAATATTCTTCTAAATGAACAAGTCTGAAAGACTTCAGAACACTAATATCATTTAACAAATAATCAATCATGACTCCAGATGACCAATGATGAAGAATGCTACCCACCTCTTGACAGATGGTGAAACACTAAATATGTGGAATAAAACACATATTTTTAGATATGGCTAAGACAGGAATTTGTTTTAACTATCCATATTTAGGACAAGAATTTTTTCCCCAGTGGGAAAGGATAGGAAAAGTTCATCAGTTCTGTCTCTGGAGATGGAAAGCATTTTACTTGATAATTTTTTAAAGAAGAATTTCAATATCTGATACAATAGGGGACTGAGGCTTTCCAGATACAAAGAAAGCTAAAAATATAAAGCATGATTGGGAAATAGTAGATTATTGTGGAAAAATAGGTAGGGGATAGGCTGCACAGGTCTTTAATCAACAAGCTTTTATTAATCACCTAATATGTGCCAGGTAACATAGAGTAATGGATTGAGGGCTGGCCTGGAAACCATGAAGATCCAGTTCAAGTCCCTCCTCTGCCTCATACTGGCTCTGTGACTATGGGCAAATCATTTAACTTTTCAGGGAGCAAAGCACTAGTGATACTACTACAAAAATGAAACAGCCCCTGCTCTTGAGGAACTTACATTCTAATGGAATTCCAAAAAGTTATAAACCTCACAAATTCGGAGAAATTAAAACACCAATTTCTAATTATTTTAGCACTTTATAATTTTCAAAGCAGTTTTTTTTAACCAAAAGAATTCCTAGACATACTATAATTTTTTTCTCCACTTTCATACTTTAGGTTAGTGAAGACTTTTTTCAAAATAATACAATAATACTTCCTTAATTTCCAAAGAAACTCTGAACATCAAGGCCTTCTGCATTTACCGAATGCCACTAAAATACTAAAAAGGTAAGCTCCATGAGAGCAGAATCTGCTTTTTGCCTTTCTTCGTATCTCTAATATTCAGCTCAAAGCCTGGCACAAGGTAGGTGCTTAATATTTATTGGCTGGTCTGTCATTGCCCGGGAAATGTACCCTACAACAGTGAACAATGGGCACTCGAAGTTACGCCTGTAATTTTGCTTTTTTACATATTTCCAAGGAATGAACATGCAGCTTTTATACAAACAGAAGTTGATACTGATCTCTCAGCTTACATTTTCTTTGAATTTGGGCCTACTTTTTATTCAATCCTGAGGCTCTAGAGGGAGCAGCTGATCACTGCATTACCTAACCCCAAAACATAGGCAAGAACAGTGAGCACAACTCGAGGAGCTCAGCCTTTCATCCCTGAGGTACAGACAGACAGTGGTGACTCCGAGAAATGATTTCTCTCCTTTAAAACAAAACAAGCTCAGCAACTTTCCCCCTCCCCGCACCCGGCGGGGGTCGAGGACAGTGCAAAACGTACCCATGGACGTCAGAAAGGGGGGTGGACGGATCTACTGATCTCACTCGCCCCGGAATACACCAAACCGCCCTCCGGAGCCCCAACACAGGCCCGGGGCGGGGGAGACAACAGCCCGCTCCCCCGCCTCCCATCTCCGGAGAAAGCGGGGTAGAGGGCCCGAAGGGGCCCCGGCCGCTAAGGGCCAGACAGGCCTCCCCCCTCCACCTCGGGAAGCCAACCCTCAGGGAGGTCCCCCCACACGGCAGAAGGTCCCCCAACTCTTCCAGAGGTCTCCTCACCAAAGCCAGGTTATCTCCGCCCCCACCTACCCAGGAAACCCCGAGAGCCCCAGGTTACCTGGCGACAGCTCCCTACAGTCAGTGTTTACGTTCCACTCCACTCCCGTCCACCGGAAGCGGAAGCGGCTCCGCTCGTACTTCCGTCTCTCTTGAACGAGCGGGGGGAGGGGGCGGGTTCTCTTGGAAGCGTCATGAGGTCTCCTAGGAAACGGAGGTCGGATGCCTGCGAGCGTCAGAGCGGCCCCTGCTGGAGCTGCGGGGAATTCGTCCCGTGGGAGATCTCTGCCGCTCAAAGCCGGAAATGCCGTACAAATCCCGCAGAACGCTTGGGCTCTGGTAGTGGGGAGCAGATTGCAGAGGCCCGAGACGTGCCCCTTCTATGGCCAAGCCCTGTCCATCCCCCTTTCACAACATCTCAAAAATGCGCCACGTCTGACATCGCCACCACTCTAGTGCAGACCCTCATCATTGCACGCCTGGATTACTGCAATAGCCTGCTGGTGGGATAGCCTGCCTCAGGTCTCTGCTCCAATGCATGCTCCACTCGGCCACCAAAGTGATTTTCCTAAAGCTCAGTTTGACAATGTCAGCACCTTACTCAACAAACCGTAGTAGCTTCCTATTCCCTCCAGGAGCAATTACAAAATGCTCTGTTTGGCATTCAAAGCCCTTCATAACGTGGCCCCTCCTGCCTTTCCAGTCTTCTTACACCTTACTCCCCAACAAGTGTTCTTCAATCCAGTGACGGAGGCCTCCTGGCTGTTCTGTGAACATGACACTCGATCATCTTGCCTCAGCATTTTCTTTGGCTGTCTCCAATGCCTGAAATGCTCCCTCTCCTCTTCTCTGCCTACGGGCTTCCCTGGCTTCCTTTAAGTCCCAACTAAAATCCTATCTTCTACAGGAGGCCTTCCCCATCCATTCTTAATTCTAATGCCTTCCCTCTGTTAATTATTCCTTATTTATCCTGTATATAGCTTGCTTTGTATGTATTTTTTGCCTATTGTCTCCCCATTCGATTGTAAACTACTTGAAAGCAGAAACTGTCCCTTTTTTGTACTCCCCCAGCGTTTAACACAGTGCTTGCCACATCGTGGATGTTTAATAAATTCTCCTTGTTGGATGTGATTGTGTAGCCTTTTCCTGGAAGGCAGCACGGATACCTCTCCTCCCCCACCTCACCACACCCCTATGCCCAGGGAAGCATGCCACCCCATGAGCAAAACTCTCCTGAATGGAAGGATTCAGAAGGGCATAATAAAAGGAATTCTAAATTTGGAATAAGAGGATATGGGTTCAAATCTTAACTCTGCCCTTCACTCACTGTACCACCAGAGGCAAAGCTATTTAACCTCCAAAATCTGTTTCCTCCTCGGTAAAAAGAGGAAGTTAGGTCATTTTTATTTTGTAACAGGAATCCCAGAGTCTCTCTTCATTGGTGGAGATCAATGCCCTGCTTCTGGGTGAGGGCAGGAGGAGATGGTGACAGCAGGAGACAGTCTATTCAGTCTCTACAGACTTTCTTTGGGTCTAGAAGTCTTTGGCCTCTACAGTTACTTCAGGCTCTTTTGGCTTCTAGCTTTGAGAGAGAAAATACGCAATGTCAATCCCATTTCAGGTTGCTGAAGCAGAAAAGACTGGCAAGAAGTCAATGAGAGGAGCTTGCTACTCTAGAGACTTCAGGTAATTAATTTCCCCTTGGGTGAAATGTGGGATTCTCTTCCTTGGTTGAGCTGAGTTATCTTGCTCCCAATGGGAGTTTTTTCACTCTGTATTGTCTGCTATGTAGGCGCTAAGGTATACTTTCTTTTGTTTCTGTTTTGCTATCAATTTGAATAAATGGGTTTCTTTGCCGCTTGCTATATATGTTCATTGGGGAACTGGTATTGGAAACTCAAGTGCTGAAATAGAGCACTGGGCTTGGAATCAGGAAGATCTAAGTTCAAATCTGGCCTCAGGTATTTGGGCAAGTCACTTAATCCTGTCTGCCTTAGTTTCTTCATCTGCAAAGTGAGCTGGAGAAGGAAATGGCAAACCACTCCAGTGTCTCTGCCAAGAAAACCCCAAACAGGAGTCTAACACAACGGAAAATTGACTGAACGACAAGCCTTGAATATAAAGCTTAGGATTTTGCTTTTCCCATTGTAATTATATTACTATATTTCCCCATTATAATCATATAATTATAATGGCAATCAGAAGTTTAGTTTGAACCTTAAAGATTTATTCTATAAAACAGGTTCAGTCAAAAGACCGCACCTGAGGATCTATCTCACAGGTTTCCCACCCCTGCCCTAGACCAACAATACCTTGGGAAGCAAACAGCTACAAAATTAGGCCCAGAACTCACTCTCTTAGGAGAGCATAGTGGTCAGACTCTGTCCTCCACTTCCTACTTCTCCTCCTGGCAGGAAATGAAAATCTCCCTTGGAGGAAGGGTCAGGGGAGAAGAGGCTAAACTTGTCTATCTTGCCTCCTTTCCAGCTACACAATGACACCCCCATGCTACATGTGGGAGATGGCCTCACTATATATATGTAGGAGCTCTGTAAGAGTATAATTTCTGATTGTTTATTTTTGCAGGAAATTTTGGTTTTTTGCTAGTTTTGCTTTAAAAAAACCTTTGGACAATTTTTTTTTCTCACTGAACTTCTGTGATTCAGTTCATTGTTTCTGAATGGTACTACTTGAGTAGTATACATTTTTATCCCAAATGGCAGGCTGTTATTGATAACCACTCAATTCAATTCTATAAGGCCCATTGTTTAGGCTTGTTTGTACTTTTGCTAGCTTGGAATGAGTTTAAATAGGAATTGTGTTCTACAACTAGAGCACCTGTAGAGGAATCTCTAGAAAAGATAGGAGCTTTTGCAGCTGAAAAGCACAGAGGTCTCCTGATACCAGGAGTAGACCCAAACCTTAAATAAGGTTACTGGCAGAAAAATAGAAGGATTAGAAGAGTATACAATTAAAGTACAGGTTAAGGCTGGTGAGACAACTCTAATCCTGCCTCAGAATTTTGATCATGGAAATATACCTGAGGAAATGATAGTAGGAAGTTATTCTTAGGAATTTGAGACATTTACCCTCTAATGATGAGGAATTGCTTAAAGAGGTAGGATTCTAATCAAAAGAGGCATTCCTCTAGAAAGATTGAATGTCATAATTTAATCTAGAATCTTTACTTCATATATGAGTAAGCCATATCCCCTGTATACAACAGAAGCCATACAAATACCTGTTGTATACAAATACCACAGGGCCCCAAATTTGCATCTTCTCTAGACATGAACCCTAACTCCCAGGAGAATAATCTTGGGAAACTTGAATTGGACAGGCAAGAGTATATCTAGAACACTGGAAGGCTCCTGAGCCAGAAAAAGTAATGAGTCTAACAAATATCAGATTTTACCACATGATCATCACTGCCACATAATTGTTGCACCCTGTTTTTTCAGTCCAAAAACTTGGTTTATAACCTTTGTTAACCTGAAAGTTTGGTTAAAGAAGGCAAACAAGTTAGGTGATACATGATTATATAGTTTATTCCCCTTTAGCTAGTGAATCATGTTAACATGGAAGCCAGAATGTGATTCTGACTCCAAGATTAAGCAAAATGAGAGAGGTTTTATACAGTTTAGAGTGATCAGACTCAGGATGTCTATGTTACAAAAAATACAGTCTCCATATGTTTGTTTAACATATAGCATGGGAAGGGAATTTTCTTAATTGAATAGGTTATAAATACAATAAAACAGGAGAATGTCAAAGTGTCAACTGAAATTCAAGATAAGAAAAGTCCCATTATTCAAGAGAGTATCTGGTCCCAGACATCCTGGGCTTAGTGATAACAAACCAGAAGAATGTTGATCAGTTCTATCTGGTCCTGGAATTTGCCGACACAGGAAGGGGTGTTTTAGTTCACTCAGAGAGAAAAAAGATTAATTTAGGTTTTTGGCCCTTATTGGGGCTCAATTGATCTTAAATGATTATCACCTTTCATTGCATAATTATCACATGGTATAATTCTGTTGGTCACACCATTTAAAAAGTAAACAGAGCAGCAATGTATTCACCAGTGGTATATGGATTACATAATTATCTCTGTCAAATTTATTTCTTGCACATTTTGAGCCCCAAGTTTAGAATTCTCAGTGCAGGTGCATTGTCAGTATATTTCTGAAAGCTAACTTGCGTGGTGGTTTGTGTAGAGGGCTGCAATACTAACAATATTGTCACCCAACCCCATAAAGAGCCATAGGTACAAGGGGAGCAGGTGGGTGGGGAGGCCAAGCTGCCATGAGTAAGTCACATGATGTGGTAAGACTTTCATCTTCCGGTGCCAGCTAACCTGTACAGTTCGTCTGCCAGCAATACAGTTTAGTAATAAATGATTTTTAAGTAATACCAGCACAATTTTTAAAGCTTCATATAATGATCGCAACCCCTTTTCTGTGAAGATTTTGCAGTGAAATATGGTACTTTAAGGGGGAAAAGCTGCAAAGGCAGTGGATACCCTCACAGAAGCAAGGCCAGATGTTATCTAGCAAGAGTATATACAAACTTTAGCTCATATGTTTGAAAGGGGTGAAGACCCCTATATTAATTTTATCTCTAATATTGTGCAGCACAAAAGAGAAAAACCTATTAAGTTCTTCCTCAGGGTGGGGCAAGAAGTGATGAGACTAATACAGATAGACATGATCCTGAGAATACAGGAAAAATTACACTGCAGGTATTGTTTCAGGATGTGGTACATGACCCTTGTACACCTGATGTTATCAGATCTATGCAAAGAAACCATTGCCAACAATGTCTGAGATGAGACAGGTACTCCTGACATTTAAGGATCAATATAGTCTACAAGGTTCCAGGTCTTCTCAGGAATGGACCACAGGAGCAAAGCGGGACAACAGAACCACCAGTAAGTACTGAGCTCCAGTCACAGAACCTGAGACAATCGGATAAGAGATGGATGGATCAGTGCACAATCCTATTCTCCTCGCAGAGGTAGAGGTTCAAGAGGATGGAAGACACAAAAGTCTAATATAAGACAACCTTCATCAGGTAATCATCAGAGTAACAGATCAACTTTTTGTTATAATTGTAGACTAGATGGCCACATCTATATTGGATGAACTGGCAAAGAAAATGCAGCATTGGTCTTGAAGAAGTTAAAATCTGATCCAGCTTTGGGCAACCAGAGCAAAGTCAGGACAAGAGGACCACCCTGGGTTTCAAGGCCTGTCACACTGACCTCATCATCAATTTCTTATGCATCTATTTTACCTGAAAACATGAGACTTCATGCAGATTTGATGGTAAAAATTGAGAATGTGGACTACAATGCTGTCCTGGACAGTGAATCTTAAGTTACCATCATTTTCCAATCTTTTTATGACAAAAATTTAGATAAAATACCTTTAAAGTCTATGACAGGGCTTGGATTTGGTGGTTTGTGTGAAAAGGACTATCCATACTTGAGTATATCCAGGTGAGCTTGAAATTTCTTAAGGAAGTTATTGATGCTAACAGTAAAGTGTACATTCTGGTTCTAGTTATATCTAGACTCTCCAACATCCACTGGCGTGTCAGTACTGATTGGAACTAATTCTAGTCCTTTCGAAATTCTAGCAAGGAACAAACTGAGACCCAATACCTTCACACTTTGACCATCCACGAAGATTGTGCAGAGGCTTGCAAGAGGATAGAGGCAAAAGGTTCTAGTGGACATCAAAGGGCATGGGCATATCCCTCAAATGTAACCCAACTATCCTTTTGAGCATCCCCAGTTTGGCTAGTGTGTAATTCACTGTGTCCCCTATCATATGGGAAGCCTCCTTGATTGGCCACCAATGTAGTTAAAAATGGTTAGACAAACTCATTGATTTTTTTTCTGCCATTTTTTTTGTGGCAACTCCTAGCTGCTATCCCCAGTATGGAGGCCATGAACTGAACTAATGAGACTGAAAGGATTTCCTTCCCTTACTTAGCTCCCTTTTACCACCACCACCCCTCCCAGAAATGGATCTGAGGATATTTGTGTCTGCTTTGTGTTTCTTCTCCTCAGTTTCAGGTGCTGGTGGTGATCCCCACTGGACTGGGAATTAAAGCCGTGGCATTTTGGAGATGGGAACGAAGAGAAATGGTGCCACCAACCAGCTTGGCATGGAAGCCCTGAGAAGCCAGGGTAGCTGGGACTAATATCTAAGTGGAGTTTGAACTTGGAACTGGGTTTGTGCTCTAGGGGAACCAAGTAAGCTATAAACCTAACCCTCTTCTCAGCCCCAGAGACTGAAGTGGAGCAAAGCAGAAAG
Organism: Phascolarctos cinereus; assembly: GCF_003287225.1. Classification (NCBI taxonomy): domain Eukaryota; kingdom Metazoa; phylum Chordata; class Mammalia; order Diprotodontia; family Phascolarctidae; genus Phascolarctos; species Phascolarctos cinereus. The sequence goes on along the minus strand of NW_027555847.1, from coordinate 350,859,614 downwards.
GAGGGATTATGTCTCCACCCAAGTATCGAGGAAGTAAGTTTGTATATTTGTGATTATACCTTGTGAAATAAATATTCCCGTTGTAAAAGGCCCTGTATTACATATGTGCAAAAAAAAATCTTATTAAAAACCTATTCCTTTGAACTGTTGCTCTATCTCCTTTCTTTTATTGGTCAAAAGTATAAAAGAATAGTCTTAATTTTATTGTCTGCACTTCCTTATTACGTATTCATTTCTGAACAGCTCTGGCATTTTGGCTTCTAGCCAGCTGTGTCCTGCAATCAGCTCTAACCAACTAAGTGATTTGTTAAATTTTCATTGGGAGTATTTACACCTAAGAAATCCACAGGAAATAACTACAAATCAAGACTTGATTTGTTCTGTTAATTGCTTAAAGTGTTAACAATATAATAATTAAACTTAAAATGTGTGTGCATTCCCCATCTCCCCCACCACTCTACCCACCAGCCCTGCTGCTAAGCATCAATCAGCACAGCCCTTATTGCTTGAGCTCAACAGGAGTGCCGTAGAAGGCTCAAGGAATGAAATCGCCATCAGACAGGAGGCCTGAGGACCGAGACTGATATGATACTGATAGCTGGCACTTATAGTATGCTTTAAGGTTTGCCAAATGCTTTACATCCATTGTCTCATTTGAGCCTCACAATATCTCTCCTCCCATGCCCACCATTCTGCTGAAATTGTCCTCTTAAAGGTTATTACTGACCTCCTAATCTGTAAATCGAGTGGCTATCTCCTAGTCCTTATCATCAGTGGATAGAGCACCAGACCTGGAGTTAGTAAGACCTAAAATCAAATCAGACCACAGACACTTACTAGCTGTGTGACCCTGGGCAAGTCACTTAACCCTGTTGGCCTCAGTTTCTTCATCTGTAAAATGAGCTAGAGAAGGAAAGGCAAACCACTCCAGTAGCTTTGCCAAGAAAACCCCAAAAAGGGGTCACAAAGAATCAGACATGACTAAAAAATGACTAAACAAACAAAAAATAAAAATAAATTGTAAAAAATGACTAAACAACAACAAAGCATTTCACACTATTGACCACTCCCACTTTTCTTTGAAAGCCTGTCTGGTTTAACTCCTTTCTCCTGATTCTCTTCTTAACTCTCTGATCTATCTTTCAGAATTTCTTCAAATGATTATACTTCTTCCTCCTCACACCTCACACAATTAGGTCATCTCTAAGGTTTTCTCAGTCCTTTTACCTTCTTACATTTTTTACTTTGGCAATTTCATTAGCTCACATACCTTTAGCTGTTACTTCTATATTATTGATTTCTAGTCTTTACCTTCACTTACAATATTTGAACTCCAATTACAAATTTCCTACCGAGCATTTCCATCCAGCTATCTTGTCCAATACCTCAAATTAAATGTCACAAATCATTATCTTTATACCTTTCTGCTCATCTCCCCCAAGCTCAAACCAATCCTTCTAACTTGACTATTTTTATAGAAGACAAAGAATATGCAAAAAAATCAACAGGGGGTGATGACTTCAACAGCAGTGAGACATCAGCAAAGGCTGAGGAGAAATGACTCTGTAAGGCTCTGCCACCTTTATGCCATCAGGCAATAATGGTCACATAGTGGGTCACAGCTAAAATGTAGGTAAATTTACAAAAGCATAGATTTTATAGATCATATTTTTAGGGTTTAGTTCAATAAAGTCAGTAGTAAATAAAGGCTCTATCTGAGGCAGCTAAGTGATGAGTTGATAAGAGAGCTTGACCTGGAGTCATGATAGAGGGCTTGATCTGGAGTCAGGAAGTTCTGAATCATCTGAAGTATCTGCTTCAGACACTTACTCACTTGTGTGACCCTAGCAAATCACTTAATCTTTGCCTGAGTCAGTTTCCTTTTCTGTTAAACTGGGATGTCATAATAGCACATACCTACCAGAGTTGTTGATAGGCTAAAATGAGATAATGTTTTACAATGCACTTTAAAAACCTTAAAGTGCTATATTATTATATAAAGAGCTCAATTATTATTGCAAACTTTAAAGTGCTATTATTATCATAAGCAAAAGAAATAAGTCCATATGAAAAACAAAAAACAAATAATACTTGGATGAAAGAAGAAATAACCAAGAAATAACAGATATCAAGGATAATTACAATTCAGAGAGAACATATCAAAATCTATGGGATGTAGTCAAAGAAGTTATAGGCAAGCTTGTAATGAGCCCTCCAAGTCACCATTCTGCATCTGATAAGATAGATTAATTATTTTTTAATTAAATTAAGAGTTCAAATGAATTTTCCCTTTGATAAAAATGAATATAAATATTCCCAAATAAAAAACAGGCTTCAAGGTACCTAAAAAAGTTAAGAAAGTAAAAGCAGCAAGCATGGAAATTGTCAAAATAGGTAACTACTACCCACTTCCATTGATTCACATCAGTATGCCTGATACTCCAAAAGATTTCTAGAAAGCATGAATTCTTGGACAAGAAACTGAAGATCATAATCACTTAGATTGTCCTTTCAGAACCAAAGGTGACAAAAGGTAAGAGAATGTTTGAGTGTATTTGTACAGACAAGCAAGAGAAAAGCTGATTTGGAAAGTGAACAGTTGGCTAAGAAGCTAAGAATAGGATTTGGATTTCTGGACCACAGCTTAAAATACAGAAATGCCAGGTTCCTGGTCAGAGGTGGATTATCTCTTAACCAACATTAAGAATGTTATCTGCTTGGTGTCTTGAAAATCAAAAGGGTTTTGAAAGACATCATGGAAAGTTATATGTTGAATTTATTATATACTTAAAAAGAAAAGTAAATTGTATATACTAGTTGCAGTTTCACCTTCTTCTGTTTTATTATTATTCTATAGCATGGGAAGGGTAATCAGCAACGGTACAAAACTAGGTTTGGGTAGATAGAACACTCCTTGTCTCCAGAAAGAAACTCATCTAGTCAACAGAGGGTGATGACTTCAACAGCAGTGAGACATCAGCGAAGGCTGAGGAGAAATGACTCTGTAAGGCTCTGCCACCTCTATGCCATCAAGCAATGAGGAAGGCTTGTCAATGGCTTGAGAATTAGCGCCATGGACCAATCATGTCTTGGTTTCTTTGCCTTTTTCAGGGGGAAGATTAGCCTAAACATATGGTCAATACCTTGGAAGATATTATTTCTGTCCCCTAGAGCTTCCTCAAAGTCCTGGTAGGGCATTCAGCTCTGAGGACTTTGGGCCCTGGCCCCTCATCTTCTTCACCTTGGCTCATACTTACATAATAATACAAAGACATATTCTAATCTGCCTTACTGCTACTTTATCAGTCTTGTACTGTCTTTTTGCTTGTTTGTAGAAATGATGCTATTCATGGTAACCATTCCTCCTTATTATTTCTAACCAGATAGCAGTAAAACTACAGATGAGTCACTAATATTAATATAAAACTGCCCAGGCCCTAAGGTAAACAGAGGAAGCTAAAGCTTCTTACAAATATACCCATCTGGGACAGCTAGGTGGCGCAGTGGATAGAACACTGGCCCTGAAGTCAGGAGGACCCGAGTTCAAATCCAGCCTCAGACCAAACACTTGATACTAGCTGTGTGACCTGGGCAAGTCACTTAACCCCAATTGCCTCACTAAAAAAAAATACACACACACACACACACACACACACACACACACATCCCATCTCAGGTTAAACAGGCCTAAATGTTCTACCTCAATAGTATAAGAATTAACCATTCATTAAAATTTGGCAGGATTCACCCATGAATCCCTTGGGTCCTGCTTCCTTTTATTTTATTTAGGATTTTTTTAATCCTCACACAGGAACTCATAATTATTGACAAAGTCCACGTATGACACACTGATGTCTATTTAACTAGACAGCACATGAACAAATGAACCAAATGACTGCACACAACTTAACTTGCATTTATACTATTAATGCTAATAGTCAAAGCAAAAAAAATCTGATTCAGGGGTCCATGTCCTCTACCCTGCATGGCTACTTGAGCTGATTTCAATAGTCTTTCCCCAGGACCTGAACCCCAAATTCTGCCCAATACAAGATGCTGAACCAACTGGCTTTGAAAAGTGAGGTAGGAATTTCCCTTGTTAGTTGGACAAGGGCTCTATCTTTTTAAGAAGACCTGTTTCAGGGGACATGTAGTTTGATTTCCATTGAGGCTTTCCTTGCTGGAGACTTGTGATCTTGGTAGACAAGTTCTTTTTTAGGGGAGTATATGAAGACATCTTTGTTTGTTACTCCACCACCTCTTTCTCCCAATACAAATAAACAAAAAATAAAATCTGAAGAATATTTGTATGTGTAATAATTGTAAGCCTCTCACCTCTGCAAAAGGTTACGGTTAGAGAATTTTCTCATCTCTTCTTTCAAGATATGCTTGCTCTTTAAACTTTTTGGAACATTCACTTTTGAGGGGTTTTTTGGGGGGAGTATTCTTTCCATTTACACTGTTCATATTGCTTTTCTTGGCCCTTGCTTGACTCTCAATCAGTTCATACAAATCTTTCCATGCTTCTCTGTATTCATTACATTTGTCATTTCTTCCTACACAGTAATATTTCATTACATTCAAGTATAATGATCTGACTAGCCATGTTGCAATCAACGAACATCTATTTTGATTAGAATTTATCACAAAATTAGTTATTACAAATATTTTCGTATACATAGGTACTTTCTTCTTATTAACAGCCACTTTGGGCTATAAGCCTGGTAATGAAATATCTGGATCAAACGGTATGGACATTTTAGAAACTTTATTTGCATAATTCCAGATTGATTTCCTTAATGGTTGTATTGATTCACAGTTCTACTCAAAGTGCAACATTCTCAGAGTGTTCTTTCACATGGTTATTAATAGTTTACAATTCTTTTGAAAACTTTTGTTCACATCCTTTGATCACTTATTTACTAGGCAACACCTTTCGGTTTTCTATACACATTAATTCTTTACAGATTTGTATACCAACCTTATCTCAGGAAACTTGATACGTAAATTTTCTATTAAATTCTGCTTCCCGTCTTAGGTGTATTAATTTTGTCTATGAAGAAGCTTTTCAGTTTCACGTAATCAAAGTTATCAATTTTCCACTTTGCTAATGTATGTTTGCAGAGATGATTTTTCACCTGTTTGGCTGCACCCCAAAAATTTTGGTATGTTGTTTCATCACCATAATTTTCTTTCACATAATTATTTTTCCTGTTTTTTTTTTACCTCACTATTTAAGATTTCATTGTTAATTCTCAAATTGGGTCTGTGCGATTTCTTTTTCCTCCCTTTTTTGGTACAGGGATAGCTCACTGGGGAATATCAAGGGAACAATATATTTAGAAACAAAAGGTGACAAACTAGAAGATAGTGATAAAATTCTAATCTTTAAAAAATGTAAGCACCATCAGGTTTGGAATTGTCTCACTTTTGTATTTGTTTCCCCAGAACTTAGAACAACACCTGCCACAAAAAATAAATGCTTGTTGATTAACTTGGATTTGAAATCCAGATCTGGTACTTACTACCTGTGTAACTTTGGGCGAGTCACAACTCCTCCAGATTTGTTTCTTCATCTATAACATGATGGGGTTGAACAAGTGTCCTTTCCAACTCTTAAACTCTGGGTCCCCAATAAAGTAACTGAATTTAAAAGTAATTTTTAGAAAATTAACAAAAGTGCAACCTAAACAGAATTTGAATGGGGCAAAAGGGAAGTTTATGTGAAGCTGAAAACAAGTGAATATAAAATCTGATGAAACATGCTCAACCAAAATATGAGCGTAAGTCCTATTTGTTAGCCTCCTTTGATGTTAGCAAAACAAAAACAACTAAAATCTTGTAAGATTTCTTATTGTTTATCACTGAAGTGGTGACAGATGGTTGAGTGGGCAGGCAAGTCAATCAACAAGGGGATAGCAGAAATAGGATCAGGAGAATCATAGGGTCATGAAAAGAAAAAAAAAGTTCAGCAGGAGTAAAGGATTAGGAAAACTGGACCAATAAAGAGGTTATGATGTGAGAGGGATTTGATAAGTTAAGAATTTTAGAGGAAGAGGAAGAACCAAATGGTGATGGGTCCAAGGCTGAAAAAGATATGTTTGGACTTAGGGAGGTCAGAGAACCAAGAGATCAAGGTATTGATATCATAGATATTGAAATCATTAAGGACCCCAAAAGGATGACATGGAAAAGACAAGTGAGATGCAGAAGTCACTGACACAAGTAGAATTTGTACAACTAAAGCCAGTGCAATTAGAATTTTAGGGAAATATTAACTGGGGAAAAAACCATCTTTGGAGTTAAGTTTTCTGATAAAGGTCTGCTCTAAGATACAAGAGCCATTCACCAATAGATAAATGGCCAAAGGATAAAAAGACAATTTTCAAATGAATAAGTACAAAAAAATCAGCAAATATATGAAAAAAATGTTCCAAATAACTAATTACCGGCATGTTAAAGCTACTCTGAGGTTCAACTTCACACCAGATTGGCATCAGACAGCAAATGAGAAGAATGAGCACCACTGGTAACTGACATTTGAATAGGTTCAACCATTCCTGGAAAGCACTAAATTGTGCATAATACTGCTAGGTGTATACTTTAAAGCAGTCAAAGAGAGAGGTAAATATATACTATACAAGAATGTTTACAGCAGCACTTTTTGTCTTACAAAACTAGAAACAATGTAGGTACCCATCAATTGGGAGAATGGCTGAATAAATTATATGTGAATATAATGAAATATTGCACCTTAAGAATTATGAAAGTGATAGATGGAGAGAAACACGGGGTGGCTTTTATAAACTGATGAAAAGTAAGCAAAAACTGGAAAATATTTTATATGACTACATTATCAAAATGTTGGAAGACATAACTCATATCAATACAATGATCAACTATGACTCCAGAAGATTGATGATTAAGTCAATTCCCACCTTTTAGCAGAGAGATGATAGAGGTGTAAAATCAAACAATGCAAATGTGTGATTTGTTTTGCTTCACTGTACTTATTTTTTTATGAAGGTGGGATATTTGTGTTGGAGAGAGTGGACAGGGAGTTAGTGGGTAAGCACAGATACACACACAGAAAGCATCAATGAAACATAGTCACAAAGCTGTATTAAGAGAGACAATATGGACTTTAAAGAGGAGAGCTTGTTAAAGGAGTATGGTGATATATCTATAAACAGTAGTTTAGAGCCAAAGAAATACTGGCCTCCTTCCTGTAAGGGCAAAAAGCCTTTAGTTAATGTGAAGTATAAGGAAAGCTCCTAGAAAAGGGTAAGGACCTAAGAAATTTCCTCACAATGTAACAGGGATTATCAAAGGTACTTGATAATTTAGCAAAAATTTGGGAGGGGTAAATTTGAACTAGACAAATGAATAGAATATTGGTGTAGGAATCAGACGTGGACATTAAATTACAAAAGACATTAATCAGTAGAATAAGAGGAGAAAGTGGGGGGCAGCTAGGTGGTGCAGTGGATAGAGCACCAGCCCTAAAGTCAGGAGCACCTGAGTTCAAATCCAGCTTCAGACACATAACACACACATAACACTTACTAGGTGTGTGACCCTGGGCAAGTCACTTATCCCCAATTGCCTCACTAAAAAAAAAGAGGAGATAGTGGGGGGGGGTGAGGGGTTAAGCCTAGTGCTACAAATAACATAACATTAAGAAGTAGGAAATTTAGAGGAACATATTTTTCAAAAACTCTGACAGTTATATGGCATTCTTTGTCTTAAGACAGAAACAATGCTAAATATATCAGTAAGAAGTAATGCTAAAATGTATCAAAAGTTTTAGAATACAATTAAACTTATTTTGTTCTGTTACAAAATTCATTCTATAAAACAATTTATTAATCAGAATGTTTCATAAAATATTTTATGACCAAATAGGATTTTGCATGTAAAACTGATAAGGAATAGCAGACATTTTTAGTGTGTTGACTGGCTTTGATGAACTTAAAAAAAATTGTTATAAGGCAGAGACTTCTTAAACTTTTTTTTGTGGCATGGTAAGGTTTGGCAATAAGGTAAAACCTATGGACCGCTCTGAATAGTGTTTTTAAATGTATAAAGTAAAATACACAAAATTAAAAAGGAAACAAATTAAATTGAAGGAGTGATCAAACTATTTTTTAAAACTATTTTTAAACTATTTTTTAAAAGTTCATAGAGCCCAGTTTAAGAACTCCTATCATAAAGGATCTCTATAGCAGAAAGAAGGAAATACATTGAGAAGTGAATTTGATGTAAAAACAAATGCTATCAATAACATTTTGTTTAAAAATAGAATAAAAGAAAAGAGGAATAGCTGAACTACATAAACTAAAAAAAAACAACAATGAAAGCTTTGACAAAAAGTTTCCTTTCTAAGATATATATATTTAGGGAACTGATTCAAACGGTCAAAGGACATTCTCTGAGGAAGAAATGCAAGTTATTAACAACCATACGAAAAAATGCTCTAAGTTATGAATAGGGAAATAGAAATTAAAGCTGAGATTCTATCCCATACTCATCAGATAAGTAAAACTTACGAAAAAAGGAAAATGACAAATGCTAGAGGAGGTGTGAGAAAATAGCTGCATTAATGTACTGTTGATAGAGCTGTAAACAAGTATAGCCATTCTGGGAATCAATTTTGAACCAAGTACAAAAAGTTATTAAATTGTTCATAACTTTTGACTCAGTTGTAACACTATTAGATCTATGCCTCCAAAGACATCAGTGAATGAGGAAAAAGACTCAAATGTACAAAAATACTGATAGCAGCTTTTTGTGATGGCAAAGAATTGGAAACTGAGTGGGTGTCCATTAACTGGAGAATAGCTGAACAAGTTGGGGCAATATGAACCATGATATATGGATGGAATACTATTACATTGTAAGAAAGATGAGAGTGGAGTATTTTAGAGAAACCTGGAAGATCTGTGTGAATTGATGCAGACTGAAGTAAGTAGAACCAGAATTTTTTTTCTTTTTTTTTTTGCTTAGGCAGTCGGAGTTAAGTGACTTGCCCAGGGTCACACAGCTAGTAAGTGTCAAGTGTCTGAAGCCACATTTGAACCAGGTCCGCCTGACTCCGAGGCCAGAGTTCTATCCAATGTGCCACCTAGTTGCCCCTAGAATTTTTTCAACAGTATCGTACAAAACAACTTTAAAAGACCCAAAAACTGTGATAAATGCTATGATCAACCATGATTCCAGAGCAGAGGTGTCAAACTGTCCTGCAAAAATCCTGAGTACAGCCAGAACCTGATTAAAATGTAAATGGGAAATGTTTAAAAAAAATAAATAAAAATACAGTACAACAGATATAAATTTGTGGCTTTTTAAGTCAATATGCCAGCAGAGATCCGTTTCTATTTAAGTTTGACACCATTAGACCAGAGAATTCAAGATGAAATATGTTACCTACCTCCTGAAAGGTGATAGACTCTATAGATGGTGACACTTGGGATGAGTGGGAAGTGTCACCAACGCAGGAATTTGTTTTGATTATATATGTTTATAATAATGGTTTTTCTTTTTTCTTTTTTTTGGTGAGACAATCAGGGTTAAGTGACTTGCCTAGGGTCACACAGCCAGTAAGTGTTAAGTGTCTGAGGCTGGTTTTGAACTCAGGTCCTTCTGACTCCAAGGCCAGAACTCTATTCACTGTGCTACCTAGCTGCCCCTTGTTTTTTTCTTTCTCAATGGGGGGGGTAGGGAGGTGCAAGTGGGAGAAATTTTTCTGATTGAAAAAAAATTAAAAATAAAAGCACAATCTAAATAGAATTTGAATGTAGTCTAATGGATAGAGCCAAGACTTCATCAGCCTTACCCAAAACAGTGGTTTTATGAACTCAAACTTTAAGCATCATCCTGTTAAGAGAAGTATTTGTTCAAATTAAGAGATGGATTAAAACTGTAAAATTAAAATATAGTTATATTATTGACAATAAAGACTGTACAGTGGATCAAGCTATCATTTTTTCTCTAAAAATTCAAAAATAGTTCATTTATTTAGAGGTTGAAATTCTCCATTTATCATTCCTTCTTTGAGAAAGGGATAACCTCATGTTATTGGGGAAAGAGGGGAAGTCTTCAACATAGATAAACTATAAGCTAATGGTAAACTGACTTTGACACATACATAATTCTTATTTGTGGCCGTATTTGGATTTACTATTCCAATGCATTATCACAGCATGAAGGTGAGCTTAGATTCAAGGCTAGGCTAGTAGAATACAAGCTTTGGAAAGTACAATACCAAGCTTGAATGGCTTCAAATACAGCTTGGATAATTGACCATAGGCTCTTCACGAGATGACCTGCCATGAGGTAACAATTTTTTGTACTACTGAAGAACACTGCTTTAAAGTAAATGGGCATTCTTTGGAATGGCATGTTAATAACGGTCAATCTTACACAGTCACATTAACATCTATGCTTTTTTCTTGTAACATATTTTGATTGTAAAAAGCTCATTGTCCAAAGATGAATAATGATTAATCTCCTGGGTCTTTGAAGTGGCAATCCCTCACAACCAACCTGGATTATTATAAAAGGACCGCTGACAATTTTCTTGCACCTCAAAGCTTTAAACTGTTACCAGGTATGATTCTTGTGCACACATGTGACCAAATAACTCCCTTCCTTAGACTACATACTGCCTAGTGAATAAAATTCAACTCCTTAGCCTGGTATTCAAGACCACCATCCAAATCTGGAAGGCTTTCTAGCCTTAGCGCATACTTCCTTTCAAATTTTGGCACTTGTAAAACTGTACTGTTTTTTCCTTTCACTCGGCTTGTACTTCTGTGACTGAAAATAGATACCATCTATTGTCAAGTACAAACTATATAAGCTTTTTAAAATTTTTACACATTCAAGTTTTAACTTGTATTTACCATATACACCAAACCTAATGACACTGTTTGCAGCAATGGTGACTGATGGACTACAAAAGATTAGCAGGAATAGCAAAAAGGTAGGACTTAGCTGCCAGGATATCAACCCCAATTTGGAATAATTTATTTAGTTTTTAACCTGAGTGAAATTTATCATATACTGTACAGGAATATAAAGACATACACTAAGAATAATCGATCCTAAATATATCCACTCTTCCACATCTTGGATGAAAGTTCAGTGGCACATTAACAAGTAATTATTTAAATCTCTGTAAAATGACATTTAACTCAAATCTACTATGATTTAAAATTAATGGCATCTTTATAACACTCTCTACACAAAGCTCACGTCAAAATGCATAACAGTAGTATTGCTATGAATATTAAACTTCAAAAAGGCAAACATTTGAAGTGTATCTAGCAAAAAATTTTAATGCTTATTTTGGGTGAAAAGACACATATTAATATATATACAGAGATATAGATTATCTTTCTTTCTATCTGACCTAGTTACCCAACATATGCTAGATATTGCAGCATTCAAAGGTGGTTAATTCTAAAATTTGAGATGATACACAAGTTGTCCCAAAAGTCTTAGTGCTATTTTAAGACATTAGAGCGTAATTGAACTGTACTAAAACTTTTGGGACACTCTGTATTATTGTAAATTAAATTTTTAAAAGCAATTTAAATCAATTTAAAAAATACAATTCCTAGTCTTCCTGTTTACAAACTAAATTAAACTTGATATACACATATATTTCAGTGACAAAGAAAATAACAGCCATTTCCACCATTAATCAAGAGATGTTATCATTTAATTACTAATTAATATACCTATAGTATATTAGGAATATAATAAGAAGCTGTTCAGATGAATAGAATGATATTCTTTGTCTTAAGTTTGCTTTATGGGTAACAGTATTATGAACAAGGATAAAATGTTTGAAACGAGAACCATTTAATTTTGAAAGGTTGATAAATATAGCAACTCAAAAGTTGCTACAAGGTTAAAAGGTTGGCACTGCATGTTAGACATGGCAGTCTATTTAGTACAAATCTTATTAAAAATCAGAAGACTATCATTTATAAGATTGTGGCCAACACCTAATTAGCACAGGCTCCATTAGGCAGCACTATTAAAAAAAAAAACAAACCCACAATAGTAACAATTTAAAATATATCAATATAAGTACTAATAGTAAGGTAGTTGCTGTAATTTCATTCTATATATTTCTAATGTTTTAAGCGGTTCTTGATTTTGAATGAATTAAAAATTCACTGTAGGGGCAGCTAGGTGGCAAAGTGGATAGGGCACCAGCCCTGGAATCAGGAAGACCTGAGTTCAAATCCAGCCTCAGATACAACATTTACTAGCTGTGTGACTCTGGGCAAGTCACAACCCCAATTGTCAGGTAACTTAGTTAAAAGGGACAAAATCATGTGCACACAACTTTAAAACCTCAAAAATAATAATATTTAGATATCATGTTTTTAAAAATATTACAGCTGCACAACTACAAACAAGCATTTTTTCCATTTGGTATTGCCAGGTATTTTGAAAGGAATTAGGTACAATGTTCTTAAGAGAAGAAAAATGATCACTGTGCTATAATGTACAGTGGCTCTAAAGCAGAGTAAATAGTTTATTTGAAAATTTATACTGAAATACACTCCAGTCAAAACATACATGAAAATTCTCAGAATATTGCACCACAAAGATCAATTTCTACCCTACTACCAGTTTATAAAATGTTGCATGTAGAATTTCAGTTTATCAATGAATATGATAAGAAATTATAATAAAAAGGAAAGATCTGTCAAGGTGTTTTCATACTAGTGAAAATTTTAGATATACACAAACAGCATATACTTGACCAAATCTTTTCTGTTTTCATTCCCAAAAATGCCAATCAGTTCTCTGAAGTTTAGTGAAGCCTGCAGCTTACCCACATTATCAAGGCATCAAATCAATATGCATGACATCATTATAATCTCAAAGACAACACTGTATAAAAAGTGGAAATCATTGTAAAAAACCATCCAAAGTCTTGAACTACACACATTTCAAGAAAAAAGTAGAACAAATAAAAGGTGGAGTTATATCTTAATGAAATCACATTTGAATTAAGCAAGTACTATAAGCTTCTGTTTCCCCCAAACCCAATATAAAAATTCCTTTCAATGAGAAATCATCTATTTTAATGGCAAAATCTTTACGTGCCAGAAAAATCTGCATTATATTTAAAACTATGTATACAATACATTTTGTGGCAAAAACCTATACATCTTGCAGCCGTCAAGACAAAGTAAAAACATGGTTGCATTAAAGCACAAAAAAATATAAATTGCTGAAAAGATATAAAAAAAGATTAAAAACCATTTGCATCTTGACTCCTTGTAGGTCTTCAACATTAGTTAGAATTTGCAGACTACAACAGATTGTGAAAGTTTTGATACAACCTTGACATATACAACCAAAAGTTCATTTCATTTCAAAAAGATTCCAGCTTAAAAAGTAATATACTGCAATAAAGTCTGTGCGTTTATTATACTATTTGTACAAGTGCAATATTAAAACATCTTCAAAATAAAACTCAAATGCTAGAAGGGATCACAATAACTTAAAAGAATATATCAGAACTGAATTTTATAAGATTAATTATTTTAGAAAGTTCTATTTAATTGATTCCTCTTCCTCTAGCATATATAGACATTAAAGCAATGTCCCCTATATTATATACACACCCCAAAATCTTCAACTTTAAAAAATACAATCTTTTGCTAGCCTCCAGGGACATAATGTTTTACTTGAAAAGCATGTGTCAAAATACCATTCTAAATATGAAGGGCTACAAAGAAAATGTTAAAAGAAAATTTAAATTTATATTAAGTGGATATATCAATACTTTGTACAGAGTCCACATTTAAAGGTAAGTACAGCAACCCCCGGACACAAAGCAGTGTCACGCTTCTTTTCAAATCAGTGCATGTTACTAAATTGTTGGAGTTGAACTCAACAACTAAAGTAACCATTTATGTAAGTTAAGGAAGTTATCATGATATTCAAATGGACACACTATCATCTGGTAAGGCAGATATGCATTGTATTTGCCTAAAACAAACAATAAGTAAAGGTATTTAAATAAAGGAAAGAAATACCTGGGGATATTTAACAGTGCTATATGATTCATAAAAGAAATCAAACTGAAAGTAACATATATAAGGCAAGAATATTAGATTCAGCATTTGTTTGTATTTATTAGCATACACATGATATCAAATTCCTCTAAAATGGCTTTAATTTATATTTACCATAGCTATATGACACCATTACCAAAAAGGAAAAAATGAATACTTCCAGCTACAGAAACAGGTCTCTAAAAGTCATATCTTGAGGTGATTTAGCATTTTTTTCAGTTTATATAGTGCTATTTAAAAAAATAATCAAAACCTGGAACTAGTCTGGGAAAGTGATCCTTCAGAAGACTGATTTTTTTCATGCTAAATTTTATCAGAGAAATAAAACCCTCAAATATCTGGGCACTTAGATACTCCGTGTAGATGTTATCTGCACTGTCAATTTAAAAGAGATACATAATCAATTGGCTAAACAATCATGCTTAATTTAATAATGAATTGTCAAGATACATTATAAAAGCTAAATAGAGTATTTTTAAAATTGGAGAGCATTGCCCAATGTCTTATTTACAGTGTATGCCAACTCATTCCTTATGACAGAAAGAGCAATTTATATATAGAAAGTATTAGCACTTACTATTAGAATAAATTAAGTGCCAAAGGTATCTGAATGAGGAAGCATTCTTGTGCTCAGACTTCTCAACCTTAATTAAAATGTGTTCACATTTTATGTCTTTGAAATAACAAGCTTCAGTTATAAGATAATGGAAGGGACAGATACAGCCATTCAGACTGTTAAAATTGTTGGATGATTACTTAAAGGACAAGCACTTAAAGGAGTTGAAAAACAATCACTTCTTTAGTTTTCTAGGGACTAGCAGGTGAGTATTTATTGACTTAAATTTTGAAGCAAAAATTTAACAAAACATAAGGGAAATATAAAGGCCTTTGAGGTAAAACAGTAATATTCTACAAAGCCCAGTGTGCAGTAAAATATCCGAAACTCGTGAGCTTGAGAGACTTAGAATTCATTGTGCCTTTTGTATTATATACTATATACCTTCTGAAAAATGAACAATAAAATAATCACAATTCACTTCTTCATGTTAACCTATTAATCACGTTCCAATCTCTGTGCAAATTGCATTCAGAAAGGGCTATTCTCAGTGCCATAATTATAACTTGATTACAAATGGAAGCATTTGGCTATGATTTCTGCATGCTTATTGCTATGAAAGAAATAAGCAAACTTTTATGTTTACTGTGCAAGAATTTTAATAAGATTTGCACACATCTCAAAAAACTCTATTGTGTGACTTCCTGGCCTTGGGGTTAAGTCAACTGTAGAAGAGTCAAGTGAAGTCACTGATGAGGTAAGGGAAACATCTGAGGATCTTCCTTGGGCTTCAGCATCTGAATCATTCTTTTGGCAAGACCGATAATTGCTCACAGAACCCGATCTTTGTGGAGTAGTAGTTCCAGATTTGGCTTCAGTAATTTCATCTAGAAAAGGAAACACTTGAACTAAATTTCAATTCATCAAATTTTGAAGATGAAAAAGTTTTTGTATAACAAGATTACACTTAACAAGCTTGTCAGAAAAATATATGCTTTTGATTTTGAAAAAATGGTACTTTTTTTTCTGAGCTAAGCCATCCTCAGCCCATTAATGGTTCCCCTTTATGACCCGTGGGAATGCATTTTTGTAATCACTAGCTACAGCCAAGTGTAGCCTGTAACTACACAAAGCTAGTTGGGATTGAACACACACTATGGTTTCATTAGCACCAAATGAATTCTTGAACATTCCTAGCAGTAAGATCAGTTGCACTGCAAGATTTTTTGTAAGAACAATTCCAGTTTCAACAAATTAACTAAGGAAAACCTAAAAACAAGAAATATAATTTTTTAAAAAACCACAACAGAACAAAACAATTACTAGCAATTCAATCTCACTTTTATTTACCCAGCTGTTCCTAATAAAATTAAAGTTGAGGTGAGAATGAAACACAGGGGGAAAGTCTTCTATAGTCAGATACATCATTCCTTACCTGGGTCATCTAACATAATGTTACACAAGCAGATAATCCGATGACTGGATCATAGCCCATCACCCCTATTGTAAACATAATATTAAAGGTCATAGCCCCCTGACAGTAGATTACTAGTGTAATATGTGCATAGAAAAGACTGCACATTTCCACAATATGCAATCTATTACATGTTATGTATAATCTGTACATAATATCTATTATATAGCAGTCTTACACAAGTTTGGAAAAAGGCATTATCTTATCTTTTCAAAATTAAATTGGCTAATGAAAAGTTTACATTTTCAACTGATGGAGCACTTTAAAATCAAAAACATTTTTATAATGCTGAAGACAGAAGACAAAAATCTATCATCTACAGGTTCATTCTACAACCTAGCTTGGAGAATTAAAGTGCTGGAAATGCAGTCAGGAGGACCTAAATTCAAATCCCACCTCTGATACCAACTTTCCTTCTCAATAATGCCCCAAGTTCAACTTTACTCTATTTTCTACTCCCAAAACCCCTGCTCCCCTTTCCTATTGCTATTTATTTCTTGCCAAATCCCAACTTCAGATTATCTCCACTTCCACTACAAAGTTATGGAAGCTTCACTCCACCAAAGCAACTCTTTTATTCCTCCCTAATTGATTCTATATACTACTCTCCACAATAGTTGTTCCAAACCTATTCTCTTCAAGCCTCACGCAGTATACCACCTTCCCACCCTCTCATATGAGTATATCAACTAATATTTTACAATGAGAACAGAAACCATTATCATGCACTCTCCCTACCCCCTTCAAATCATAACATCTGGACAGCATCCTTATTATTTACTCCTTTGCTCCAGTTTCTGATGAAGAGGTGACCCTTCTCTCCAAGGGCAAACTCTTTACAACTATCCTTGACCCCATCTCCTCCTGTTTTCTCTAGCACAGGGCTTCTTAAACTTTTTCCAGTGATTTTCAGCAGCATTTCTTGGCGATGCATGGCCTGAGGGTGTGCACAGTGCAAAATTCCATGCTTTGTGTTCAGAACCAAGGCTGCAGTGAAGTTGCACAATGCACCAGAGGCAAGCTCTGCCAGAAACACTTCGGATTCATCATGTGTTTGATTTTGAATTAATTTTTGGTCGTTGCCCATTCAGAAACCTTTTACTACAGCCAAATTTTTCAGGACCCACAGTTTGAGAAGCACTGCTCTAGCAGACAGCCCCACATCATTCCTCATGTCTCTAATCTTCAATAATTCCTTATCAATTGGTTCTTTCCTTGTTGCCCACAAGCATCCCTTCCTCATCCAAATTCCTTGAGAAGGTCATCGACACTCAGTGCTTCAATTTCATTCTCTCCTGTGATTCTCTTCTAAACCCACTGCAATCTGGCTTCTGAAATCACTCAACTGAAAATTCTCTGTCCACTCCTCAGTCTCTTTTGCTGGATAATCAACCACATCATTTTCCTTTTGCCCTCCAAATGTCAGTGTATTTCTGGGACTCTTTTGCTTTTCTATTTCCCACTTAATAATCTCAACAATTTCCATGAATTCAATTTTCAGATGATGTTCAGATCTACATATACACTAATACCCAGTCTCTTTCTTGAACGCCAGTCATATATCACCAACTATCTATTGGACATTTAAACTTAATATTCCCATAGGCATATCAAAAACAGCATAGCCACAACAGAACTTATTCTACTTCTCTCCCAACGTAACCTTCCTCCAGACTCCCTATTACTATGGGCACTACCAGGTTTACAATTTTGCTATAATCCTCACTTCTAACTCTCAATCTTTCTAATCTGGAACCCTATCACCTCTTACTAGGATTTATTGCAACAGCTTATTGGTCTCCCTTCCCTAAGACTCTCCCTATTCCAATTTGTCCTCTGTAAAATCCCAAGGTAATTTTCCAAAAGTCTCGTTATTTAATAAATTCCAGTGGCTCCCTCTTACCGCTAGAATATGATTTAAATTCCCCTAGCATATAAAGTTCTTACAACCCAGCCCCTTTCTAGCTTTCCAGTCTTCTTATACATTACTTCCCTCTGTACTCTATGATCTGATGATACTGCCTGCCAAGTTGGCACAAGATGGTCCATCACCTGTCTGTCTCCAATGCCTGGAATCCTGTATCTCTTGAAATTCCTTGTTTCCTTCAAACCTCTGCTCAGACACCATCTTCTATATGAAGACTTTCCTGATTCCTCCAAGTGTACATGTCTTCTCTCCCAAAACTACTATATCCCCTACCAGAATGTAAGTTCTTTGAGAGTAGGGACTGCTTTACTTTAATCTAATTCTCTATTTAGTTCTGCCTTATCATTACATTCTTACACTTTTGGCTGCAACCAACTTTAAAAATCTAGGCTCCATGTTTCCATTGGCAGCCATAGAACTTTTGCTCAACAAACAGAATACTGTTGCAAATTTGCAACAGTTAAAACTTCTTTAACAAACAATAACTGAAGTTTATAATTTCACTTTTGTTGATTTCCCATTTTTCAAGGTCAATAGCTGTTACACTCTTATGCTACCTTCTCATCTTTATCCTTTCTCATTTGGCTTTTACTTTGACCTTTGCCTTAAGTAGCTGACAGACTGCACAATTGTTTACAGATTGAATGACATGTGGAAAGCACTTTCCAGACCATGAGGCCCTTTATAAATTTTAGTTATTATTCTGATTTAGTCAATTTCATTTTTTTTAATTGTACCATTTGGCAATCATTGCATTCATCACCTTCTAGCACTTTTCTTGAAGAAATTATTCATAATGTCAAGACATGAAGAGTAGGAGCAGTCAATAAACCTACGGTCTCTTCCAGTTCTGTCAATCAGTCAATATGCATTAATTAAGTACTACTATGTGCCAAGCACTGTGCTGAGCATTGTGGATACAAAGAAAGGTCAAATCAGTGCCTGCCCTACAGGACCTCACTCTCTAACAGAAGAGACACATGAAGATTGTTTGATACACAATCTAAAGGATCTAGATGAAAAGTAATCTGAGGGAAAGGCATTAGTGGCTGGGGGAAAGAGGACTGGGGAAGGCCTCTTATAGTAGCTGGGACTTGGGCTGGGTCTCAAAGAAAGTCAGAGAAATCAAGAGATAGAGGTGAAGGGTCAGAGAATTCCTGGAATTTTGGACAGCAAGTGCAAAAGCTTGGAGACAAGAGGTGGAGTGTTGTATTCAAGGAACTGCAAATAGACCAGTGAAGCTGGATCATAGTTTATGGAGGGAAAGGTAAGAAGGGGCTAGGTTATAAAGAGCTTTAAATGCCAAACTGAGGGATTTATAGTTTATTTTGGAACTAAAAAGGAGCTAATGGAGCTCAATGAGCATACACAGTTGGGTATATGCTTTAGAAAACTCACCTGGAAGCTGAGGGAAGGACAGATTAGGTGGGGAAAGAAGTGAGCCAGGGAGACCTTCTAGAAGACTATTGCAATAGTCCAGGTGAAAGGTGATATCATCCTGGACTAGGTTTGTGACTGTGTGAACTGAAAAAACAAGAGATGTTGTGAAGGTAGAAATGGCAAGAGCTGATAAAAGACTGGTTATGTGGGGTTACTGATTAAGAGAATTGAGGATAACAACGAGGTTAAAGCATGAAAAATCAGGATAGTAGTACCCTAGACAATAAAACAAAAGTTCAGAAGAGGTGAGGGTTTGGGAGAAAAGATAATGATATCTGTTCTGGACATGATGAGTTTAAGATGCATATGGGGTAGATGATAATATGTGAAAGTAGCCCAAGAGACAGATTATACTGGATATAAAGACCTCAAAATCATCTACATAGAAATGATAATTGAACACCATAGGAGCTGATGAAATCAGGGAGAGGGAGAGAGTAGCAAAAAGCGAAGAGGACCCAGGTTAAAGCATTGAGGGACACCAAAGGTTAGTGGGCATAACAGAACCCAGAACCGTACAAGACAAGAGCAAAAACAGAGAGAGAATAAGAGTTTCTGAGAGGATAATGATGACCAGTGTTAAATACTACAGAGAAAGGAGAAAAGGCCACTGGGTATTATGAGATCACTGAATTCAAGATCCAATTGAATGATGAGGTTGGAAGCCAGAGTGCAGAGATTCTAAACTGAGTTGAGTGGAAGTGGAAACACTGAATATAGGAAACTTTCTCAAAGAGTTTAGTCACAAAAGAGATAAGAGATGTAGGATAACAGCTGAGAGGTAGAGTAGAATTGAGTTTCATTCTATTACAAATGAAAGGAACATGGACATGATTGTAGGCAGTAGGGGAGGAGCCAGAAATAGGAAAATGATAGTGTGGCAAATCTGCTGGAGAACTCAGGAGAAGACAGAATCATGGGTACTTGTAGAGGGGCTGGCAATCTAAATCAATTATCCTGAAGTACAGCTATAAAAATATTGTTTTTAAAAGGTTAGGGAACCCAGGTTAAGAAATCCTGGGTTAGAACCATGCAACTCCCAATTAACTGATGAATTGCTTATTTCCTTATTTGTCCCTGAGCTTAACAGTCCAAAGGAAAAAAATGAGCAGAGGAGACTCTCAGAGTAAAAATCCTCCTTCAAATTAGTTCCATTTAAGAAATCCTAGATGGTCAAGGGCTGTATCCCAAAGAGATCATACAAATGGGAAAAGGAATCACATGTACAAAAAAATTTATAGCAGCTCTTTTTTTGTGGTGGCAAACAATTGGAAACTGAGAGGATGCCCATCAATTGGGGAATGGCTTAACAAGTTGTGGTATATGAATGTAATGGAATACTATTGTGCTATAAGAAATAATGAGCAGGCAGACTTCAGAAAAAGCTGGAAAGACTTGTATGAACTGATGCTGAATGAAGTGAGCAGAGCCAGGAAAGTGTTGTACGCAGTAACAGCCATGTTGTTCGATGACTAATGTTGATAGACTTAGCCCTTCTCAGCAATGCAGGGATCTAAGACATCTCCAAAGGTCTCATGACGGAAAATACTATCCACATCCAAAGAAAGAACTATGGAGTTTGAATACAGATAGAAGCATACTATTTGCTATTTTTTTTCCTTCTGTTTTGTTTCCTATTTCTAGTGGTTCCTCCTATTGGTTCTAATTCTTCTTTACAACATGACTAATGTGAAAATATGTTTAATAGGAATGCACACATATAGCCTATATCAGATGGCGTGCCATCTTGAGGGGGGGAGGAAGAGAAAAATTTTAAACTCAAAAGCTTATGGAAGTGATTGTTGATAAATCAAAATAACTTAATTTTAAAAAACAAAAAAAAAGAAGCCTTTCATGGACCTCCTTAAAAAAAAAAAAAGAAATCCTAGATGACAAATAGTTCTTAAATGCAGGAATTAATCAACTATGGCTACAATGCCCTTTCCCCTAGTTTCAGAAGTTAGAATTTCTACTAAGGTTTTAAAAGAAGGGAAAATAAGAGATTTTTTAAAACTATTATAGCAAAATAATTATATTAAAATGTACTCAAAGTTATATACAGAACACTGGAGAATATAATATTTTATTTCTAAGTACAGATAATCCCCAAATTTCAAAGAATTTTAAAATTTATAATTGCTTGTTTGGCACTTGGAATTCATTTTTCCATAAGAATAAATGTCATACATACCATCAATGCTTCGGAAGTCCAGCAAGTAAGTTCTACTGTCCACCTGGTATAACTGTAGACTCATTTTTGAGTATGTGCTTGTCACTGGATTCTTCCTTCGAACACGCAAATAATACGGGTTTACAACCTAGCATACCAAATGAAGAGGAAAAATTATCATACGCAATACTTCATTAAAACAATTTGTATACTTTATTAGGCACAAAAAGTATACAAAGCAAATAATGTGGCTATGTAGTTCAAAGTAAATAATGTGGGTACTTGCAGATCTGTTGTGTCTTAAAGTTTTGGTTCTTTTACAGAAACAGAAAATGATTGGGATTTTCTATACTGATCATCTCAACATCTGTGACTCACTTAATACAAAATCTCACATTTTTGTCATATGAAAATTGTCTTTTCCCGTAGAATCTTACATCCAGTTGTAATTTGACCTCAGAGTGTGAACTTTGCTGGAATTTTGCTTTTAGACAGAAACTTTATTGGCCATGTTAAATAAATACTCAGGTTATTGTTGTTTGTGCTTACAGATTACTATTACTACTGGCTCTTTCACTCCTCCATGTTGGCTTGTGAATATGCTTTTCCTTCTGCAGGCTGCTCTGGGATTACTACCAACTAAGTCCTTTTTTAGATCCACTGAAGAGGGTGGTAAGGAAAGGAGGAGAGTGAAGAGAATGCTTTGGGGACTTCATAGGAGAGTGGCTTCCCTCTGAATCATATATGCATCTTACATACAAACATTTCTTTGTGACTTTGTTTTTCGTTACAGGTATCAAAAGTGGAAAAAGATATTTGCTAGATTTAGATAATAGAAAATTTTAAAACATCAGACTGTAGCAGTGGAAAGGAAAGAATGAACTGGTCTGCTGAAGGAAGAACCTGTTGTGATCAAAAAAATCTCTCCTGGAATTTTTTCCTTGTTGGCAACTTAGTAATAGTTAAAGGCTGGCATTGTACAAGGTCTTAATGTTTGCAATATGATTTACAAACTGTCCTCCTGTAACTTAGATCCCCTCCTTTAGAAACTACTATAAACAGCTTAGATGTAGAAGTCTTAGCCACAGAAGAAAAAGGAGCTTTTCCATCACACTGCAAGGTACAGCATAGACTTCTTGCATTCCATGTTGGAAATCTGTTTTGCAGGTGTGTGAATGCTTAAGATATATTTATTGGACACATTTTTATAGAAACATTACACGCTATACTTATAGTCAATACAGAATAGTTCAGTTACATTGTGGAAATGTATAGACTTCTATAGGTTAAAAAAAAATCCTCTCACCTTCCATTCATAATCCAGTTGTTTAATTGAGCGACAAACTTCTGCCATGATGTCATTTGGTCGACTTTGACTTCGAATTCCCAAATGCCATTTTGCCCTCCTCACACCCTGGTGTTTGGATTTTTGAGGATTTAATTCATCCAGTGTATGGCGTGATCTTGGTGTTTCAGCAACCAAAAATGGCACTCTCTCAGGATGTGGGCGAGAAAAATGGTGATCATCTAAGAAAGAATCTGGTGGGCTTGTAGCCAAGTAGAAATCTTTGGCCTCATTCATTATTCTCCTATTATCTATTATGAGGTGATAAGCAACTGCCAAAGGGTCCTGGTGGTTTCTGCTATACAGACAGCTGAGAACCTCTTCCTCTGTACATTCAAATTTTTCACATACTTCTTTTAAGGCTTCATCATCAATCATGGTTGAACTATATGATGGATCCTCAGGAAAGAGATACTTTGGAAGGTCTTGTTTAAACCACTCATGTTCCCTATGTAAAGAAAAGAACAAAAAACATAGGCTCAAAGATTCTGAGTAGTTTGCATGGTATAATAATGGATAATAACTTTGGACCATTTCAAACACAAAAGGTCATGCACAGACATATTGGTTTTAAAAAGCAATTAAATTTTTTTAAAGTACAAATTTCATAGTACATTCAAAGAAAATGCTTTCGTCTTCTGTTTGGAATGGGAAAATAGTGATTTTGGAACAGAAGCAGAAATGCACACAATTCAGTTACATACAACTAAGAAAACAAAAATGTCCTTTTATTCTTTACAAAGAACCACAGCATTAAAGAACAAAACAATGAGGAACTGATCAGATATAGGTCTTAATACTAAGGTATAATTTCTGAATGCTAAGGGAAAAAACTATTCCTTTTAATTGAAATTTTAAAACTATTCACCTTAAAGAACTATTATTTTTTTATTTTCCCAAGGTAATAACAACTGATGTTAACTATGTTTTTAAACTTTTTAAACATTTGCAAGGTGATTGCTTTATCTCATACTTTATCTCATTGGACCTTAAAACAATGAAAGCCCTGGGCTTGGAATAAGGAAGACCCATTCAGTAGTTGTGTGATCTTGGGCAAGTCACATTTAACTGCCCTCGGCCTCAGTTTCCCCATCAGTAAAACAAGGGTTAGAACTTATCTCCAAGGGCTGTGGTGAGAATAAAAATAAATAACATTCGTAGAGTGCTCGGCAAACCTCAAAGCATTACACAAATACTAGCTATTATAACTCTGGGTGGTATGTACTACAACTATCATTACCCCTATTTTTCTGATAAGAAAACTGAGGGTCCAAGAAATTAAAGGTGACATCCCTGTGTCATACACCTAGTGAGTGTCTGAGATGAAATTTAAAATAACTTATTTTTTGCCTTAAGACTTCTTGTCTGAGGCTTTTGGAAAGTGAAAAGAATCACTTTCAAAGTATCAAATGAATTGAATGATTTTTCCTTTCCATTCATGTTCCTCCAGCACTTTCTTATTTATTCTTCCCAAGCCTGGGCAAAACTTTCCTCTATACTTTTTTGACTTTCCCAAAGAAACACTTATTCTCATTTAGAAAGGTGAATAATGTGGATGTTATCAGAGGAGAGAAATAAGGTGATAGAGGGGAAATCAAAGCCTACTACATATTCAAAAAGATTCCCCAAACAACACAACTTATGACAAACACTATTCTGATCTTCAGAATCAAGTATAAACATAATGGCAACACAGGAGAAGCAACATTTGGCAGTAAATTTTTCCATTTTACATGTACTTAGTTATTCTATATAGTCAAAAATAATGTCACAAGGAAGATATTTTTTAAATTTTATTTTGAAGACCACAAAGAAGTTTCCTATTAATTTATGAATCAATATTTGCAGATATAAGCAATTAATCAATAAACACTTAAGAACATACTATATGCCAGGCACTGTGCTCAGAACCACAGATATAAATACAAAGAATAAAACAATCTCTCCTCTTCAGAAGCTTACATTTTTATCATGGAAGACAACATGTACACACATAAATATATGCAAAATAAATAAAAGGAAGTTAAGGTACTAGCAGGTGAGGGATAAGGAAAGATTTTGTATTGAAGGTGACATCTGAATTATATGTTGAAGGAAAAGCAGAGGTGAGTAGGCAGTATATTCAAAGCATGTGATACATATGGCCAATGCAAAGGCTCAGAGATTTGAGATGGAACACTGTGTGTGAAAATCAGAAGGCCAGTTTGGCTAGATTGGGGAGGGGGGTGTTACGGGGGGAAGGGTTGTTACAGGGGGAGAGGTTATGAAAAAGAAAAGGAGGCTGGAAAAGATAGGAGGAAACCAGGTTGTAAAGATTTTACAGGCTAATCTTGAATAGCTGAACAAGTTGTGGTACATGGTATGTAATTATGATGGAATACTATTGCTTTATAAGAAATGAAGACCAGGATGCTCTCAGAAAAATCTAGACAGACTTGCATGAGCTGATGCAAAGTGAAATGTACTGAGTACAAAGTCTGATCAGCCATGAAAGACTTACCTATTCTCAGCAATACAACGATTCAAGATAACTCTGAAGGATTTATGAAAAATGCTATCTATCCAGCCCCAGACAAAGAACTGATGGTCTCTGACTACAGATTGAAGCGTACTTTAAAAACAAAAAAAACTTTATTTTTCTTGAGTTTTTTTCTTATCTGTTTTTTTTCACAATATGACAATAATGAATGTTTTGTATGAATATACACATATAACATACCGAATTGCTTTCCTTCTCAGTGGGGGGGGAGGGAGGGAGAAAATTTGGAACTCAAAAGTTTTAAAAACAAATGTTAAAAATTGTTTTTACATGTAACTGGGGAAAAATAAAATACTAAATAAAAGCTTAAGATTAAAAAAAAGTAGTCAGAAAAAAAAAAAAGATTTACTTGAGATTGTCCCTCAAGGTTTTAGGGGAGGAGGAAGTGCTAAGCGCCCTTAGAGCACTGCTTCTCACTTTGTGCTGTCTGCAAAGGAACCAAAAGATCCACCAAGTATAAGCAGTCAGACAGAAAATGACTGAGTCCCTGGTTGCTAATCCTTTTTGAATGCTTCCTCATCCAATACAAGAGTCTCCTATTTACCATGTAGTTAGTCAATATTTATACATGCTCCAATCTCCTTGCAAGGCTCTTATGTCACATGTCATTATGACCTTCCCAGAAGCAGACTCCCTGCCAAATTTCAAATGAGTTATATTCTGTGAGCTGTTTCAGAGTGGCAAACAATGTTATAAATGGTGGTGACCACCAATAAAATCATATATGTTTTAAAGTTAAAATACTGATGATAACAATTCACATCTGTGTAACACTTTAGGTTCAGGAGGCTAGCCAAAAACCAACAAACAAAAAAACTGATACAGCAACATATCTGAACTATAACACTAAGAGTAGTACTAGACTATGCTCTACTCCTAAGAGTAGTGAGCTTTGAGGTTTAGGAGAGGGAAGGAAAAAATTGTCTTTCTTTAATTAAGTGCACGTTCATACTGCAGCAAAAATTTTGAAAGTAGTCATATCTGTCTTTGGCACTCTCTTTTTCCTTCCTTTCCTGCCTCTTTAAGTCATTCTCCCCTCGTTTCCAGTACTAGCATGTTACTATAAAGCCTTCCCACTGGCTCAACACTTAGGCTCGCCTAAGACCATCCTGAAAAGTGCTCTATGTTCCAAAATCCTGTATCCCTCTTTTCACCACACAACCAAATCATCATTCTTTTGCTCTACTAGGAGTTTAGAAAAGGGCAATCTAGGGGAAGCTAGGTGACGCAGTGGATAGAGCACTGGCCCTGAAGTCAGGAAGACCTGAGTTCAAATCCAACCTCAGACGAAAACACCTGACACTAGCTGTGTGACCCTGGGCAAGTCACTTAACCCCAACTGCCTTTAAAAAAAAAAAAGAAAGAAAGAAAAGGGCAATCTGTTAGAGCTCACAGATTATAATCCTCTAAGATGTATTTCTGTTTTATCTTTAATTCCTAGAATTTTAAGCAATATAAAATGTCCCATTATAATGCTTCACTACAGTATGGAGGTCAGTCTGAATTCTCAAAGGTTTTGCCAAGGAAATATAAACAGGTACTACTGAGCTGGAAAAGCTTTGAGGATAGGCCCCATGAGGAACTGTCATTTAAGTACCTACTTCAGAGAGATTCAACACCAGAAGGACAGTTTTCGAGGGAAGAATTATTTTGGTCACGGCAATTCAATAATTCATCATCTAAGTCATAAAGAAACCATGATCTGAATTGGTAGGAGTGCCTGCATTAAGTTTATATACCTTTTAAGTATTTAAATACTAACAATAACTCATCTGTACAACACTTTAAAGTTTACAAAGAAGCAACAAAGTAAAGTGAAGAAAGTCAAACCATGTTGGAATAAGAAAGATCAGATCTATCTGGAAGTCTGCCCCAAAGTTACATCGCTTAAGATTTTTTTTATGTATCATATAATTTCTTCTCTTTCACTATTTCTATAGTCACAAATTCTCAAAAAGATCCAAGTTGTTTCATAACCCTCCAATATTTTGGAGGAAGGAGGTGGATGCAGAGAAGGGGAAAAGAGTGTCAACCATTTGTAATTTAGATAATTTTGTAAACTGTATGTTTTAAAGCTGGTATTTACATTTCATTGTAATGTACAAATCTAGAATTGTGAAAAGTGATACAACGGAATTTTTCAAACCTGCTGACTGCTATGCTTCTAGAGATTCTTGTGGGAATCAATATTACATGAAAGAACTTGGAAAAGATCTCTAAGGAATATGAAGCTTTTGGCAGGCAACTTTAGGACATTAAGACACAGTTACTGTTTTACCCATTATTTCCAATTTAAATGAAGATTTCATATAACAAAGGAAAATACTGGAAGAGAACACTGGCTAAGAAGACAGTGTGAGACAACGATAATTCACTTTCTAGACCATACTCTAGAAACAAGAATGATGAACTCTTGCCCAAGGACAGAATGGATATAGTAATGATGAGGTGCTTGGGTACCTGTGCCTGGACCCCAAATTTCTCCCTGGCCTCAGAAACACTATCCCTGACAGTTTCCCTCCAGAACAAGGACCCTATCTCGGGCAATTACTCATGAATGGGCCCAGTGAGGCAAACTATCTCTCCCTGTTACAAGAACAAGCTGACCTCTGTAGAATTTCCCTTGTATGAACAGGACTATCTTGTACTAGCAGAACTATCAAGTACTGATGCTCAGTTACCATATGCAACCCAGAGGTCAAGCTATAGACATCAACTCTCGAAGCTATTTTGTTTCAGACATAACAGACCAAAAACACACCCCCTTGGGAAACCCCCCTCCCCATGGTTTCCAGTAGTTGTATGTTATCACCTAATTAGCATACTTGACACATAATTCACTACTTTTCCTAGACAAGCTTTAGCATCATTCCTGGTAGGCTGCAAGTTTCCTAAGCAGCTCTGCCCACCATGGCAGAATTCCTTATGGACCTCTGCCCACTGTATAGCGTAACAATAAATCTTTGCCACCTTGACTTAAAGAATGTTTGAATCTGTGAATTAATTCCAGATGACCCCATTCTATACGCTGGTCCTTATGGGGTCTAAATCTCCCAGACCACAACAGTAAGGGTAAGGAACAATTTAATTTAACCTGAAGTCTTCCTCATCTGATTAGGAGACTTTAGACTGGAAATGGAGGGGGGAAAGAGAAAAATGACCACAAAGAGCTGCTAAATGTGATAACAGAAAATAGAAAGTATGGAAACTAGAAAAGAGAAAAACAATAGAGGTGGTTCAGTGATTTGAAGAAAATACATAGGAAGAGGGGGGAAAATTGTGCTCATAGGATTCCATGTTTATATAGCAATGAGCAGAATATAGGTAATAAAATAAACAAGATCAACTTCAGATCTCAGTGCAATGAGCCAAATATTAACTCATAGCTACTACAGAGGCCTGGAAATATGAAACTCATGAATGGAATAACTTGAGAATCAAAAGGGTAAAAAAAGCAGAAGTTATATCAAAGATACTATTTAACAGAAGGTTATGATTAATTTTGTGCCCACTTAACAATGAAGTCGCCAAGCATCAAGATATATACATTATACTGACTTGGTTTGAAGGCCTTGTTAAATTCTTTATTAGAATTTCTCTACTTCTTCACTCTCTACAATAGATGTGGGAGTATAAGCTGCACTTAACTGCTGTCTCTCTCAGTTTCTTCATCTGTAAAATAGGGATAATAACAGCACCTACTTCCCAGGGTTATAAAGATAAAATGAGATAATTATTTATAATGTGCCTATCACTATATAAAATGATAGTTATTATTATCCTCATCAATAAAAATGGTAACAATAACAATAGTTTCCGTCAGGGTGTTCTGTTTGATTACATTCACCTTAAAAAATTCAGTCAAAATGCTCAAAAGGGAAAAGAGGAAATGGCCTCAGTTTTATCTGTAAAGAGCATAAGAGGACTGAAAGCCCCAATTAGGACAAAGTTATAGTTCAGGTGAGAGGGGAAGAAGAACTAGGGTGGTGCCTGTGTGAGTGAAGAGAAGGAAATGAATAAAAGGCATGCAGTGGAGACAGAATTTACAAAACCTGGCATCTGACTGGATATGAGACTTTCAGTGAGAGAGGAGAGTCAAGAATCACTCCAAAATGTGTGAACCTGAGTGGGCTCCCTGTGCCTTACTCCACACACCAATCAGTTGACAAATCTTGCCATTTCCTACCTCTCTAACATCTCTTGCATCTGACCTGTTCTTCCTGCTTATATGACCACTACCTTAGTTCAGGACTTCCATAATTTTCAGCAATTACAATACCCTACAATACCCTAAATGGTCTCCTTGCTTCCACCCTTTCCTCACTTCAGTCTGTATCCTCCATATAACTGTCAAAATTATTTTCCTTAAATGCAGACGTCACTCTCCTTCTAAGAAATTTCAGTAGCTCCCTATTGCCTTTAGGACAAAATATAAATGCTTTTAAAGCCCTTCGGAACTTGGCCCCAATCTACTCTTTCAGACTCACTGTATGTTACCCTCATCTTCTCATACACAGCAATTCAGTCAAACTGGCCTTTTCTCTAATTCCTCACATATAGCACTCCATTGCTTATCTTCATGCTTTTGTACTGAAAAGACCCACGTGCCTGAAATGTACTGGCTCTTTACCTGTACCTCTTAGAATACCTCTCTTCCTTCAAGACACAGCTGAAACACCATGTTAGACATGAAACCTTTCCTGATACTGCAACTTCGAATGCCTTTTCTCTGTACTTTGATTTAACAATTTTATGCCTATTCTTTATATTTATTCTATATAAACCTACACACATATAAACTGATACATACTTGTATGGTCCCACTGGAATTAAAACTTCTTGAAAGCATAAATTGCTTTATCTTTTATGTTTGTATCCCCAGTGCTTAGCACAGACCTGACACAAAGAAAATGCTTAATAAATGTAAGTTAAATAATTGAAAGGATGACGATGCCCTAGAATGCCCTCATCAGAAAAAGTGAAGTTTGGAGGAGAGTGAAGGCAATAAGTACAGACAACTTTTTCTAGAAATTTCACTATAAAAGTAAAGAGAGATATAAGATAATAGCTTGAAAAGATGGTATCGTTAAAAGAAGGTCTTTTTGTTTTTGGTTTTTAGGATAAAGGAGACCTGAGCACATTTCCAGGCCGAAGAAAAGAAGCTGGTACACAGACAAGATAAGAGATTAGACAGCTAATAAAATAAAGGAATTGGTACTCAAACATGTCTTCTGTGGAACATGACTATAGCTTTCAAATACATTAAATGTCTACTATGTTCCATGCACTGTGCTGAGCACTAGGCAAACAAAAAGAAGCAAAAGACAGTCTCTGCCCTCAAGGAGCTCACAATCTAACACAATGATAGACTTAGAATGACTGGACCTGAGTTTTAATCCTAGCTCTGCCATTTACTTCCAGTGTAACATTTTAAAGTTATTTTTATCTCTCAGAGCCTGAATTCTCTCATTTGTAAAATGAAAGAGTTAGACAAGATGCTTCTGAGGTCCCTATCAACCCTCAAGTCTATGATCTTATTATCCTAAGGCTTATTTTGCTTGGCCTCAAGAAGGCAAGGAGTTTCCAGTATTTGCAGGTGTTGAGCAGATAACTACCTGTCAGGAATGTTGCAGAGAGGTTCATGCTTAAGGCAGGTAGACAGGTTGGGCAGATGATTGCTAATGACCCTTACAACTTATATTTTATGATTCTCCAACCAGGCAGTTACTATGGTAGATGCAGGTTTTCTAATAAAAGTCAAGGTATGCACTGGCTTTAATTCGAATTTTGGTCTATCCCATGGTCTTGAGGCCCATTCTAGACATGGTACTCTGTAATCACACTATTAATAATCTAGCACTACTTTCAATATGGCTTGTAGGTATGATAAAGAGTGAGAGGAAAAGATATACTAGGACAAGAAATTCCTTACAAAAAGATAGAAGTAAAAGGTTTACCAGTAAAATGGTTGAGCCAGGGAAGGTAAACAGGCAGTAAGAAATAACATATGGTAACTGGAACAGAAAGCTGGAAGAAACCTTAGAACTTTGCACTCAATACAGGAATCCCTGCTACATTAATGCTGGCGGGTTGTTATCTATCATCGGCCCATATCTTACTTTTTAAAAGTTGTATTGATGCCTTTTGTTTTTCACATTACATCCTATGCCATATAAATCTCTACTCCTTTCTGCTATCCAAAGAGCCCTCCTTAGTAATAAAGATTAAACAGTATCTTCTAAAATTCAGCACAATCTTGCCCACATTAACAGAAGAGGAAGTAGTATATTTAAATAACCCTATTAGAAAAAGAAATTGAACAAGTCATCAATGAGCTCTTGAGAAAAAAATCCCCAGGACCAGATTGATTCACCAGTGAATTCTACCATACATTTAAAGAACAATTAATTCCAATACTATATAAACTCTTTGAAAAAATATACAAAGGAGTCCTACCAAATTCCCTTTATGACACAGAAATGGTGCTGATATCTAAACCAGGAAAAGCAAAACCAAAGACAAATACAGAACTTCTCTAATGAATATTGATGCAAAAATTTTCAATAAAATACAAGTAAGGAGATTACAGCAATAAATATAGCACAAGGATCATACACCACGACCAGGTGGGATTTACATCAAGAATGCAGGGCTGGGCCAATATTTAAAAAACAAACTGATCGTGTCAATAACAAAACCAACAAAAATCATAGATGCAGAAAAAGCTTTTGACAAAATACAACACTCATTCCTATTAAAAACTCTAGAAAACATAGGAATCAATAGAGCTTTCCTTAAAATAATAAGTAGTATTTATCTAAAACCAACAGCAAGTATTATCTATAATGGGGATAAACTTGAAACCTTCCTAATAAGATCATGATATGATGGTTTACTTAGAGAATTCTAAAAAATCGACTAAAACACTAATTGAAATACTTAACAACTTTAGCAAAGTTGCAGGATATAAAATAAACCCACATAAATCACCAACATTTCTATACATAACCAACAAAGTCTAGTAGCAAGAGGCAGAGAAATCCTAGTTAAAATAACTGGAGACAATATAAATCATTTGGGAACCTACCTCCCAAGATAAACCCAGGAACTACATGAACACAATTACAAAACACTTTTCACATAAAGTCAAATCTAAACAACTGGAAAAATAGTAATTGCTCATGGGTAGGCTGAACCAATATAACAAAAATGACAATTCTACCTAAATTAATTTACTTATTCAGTGTCATACTAATCAAACCATCAAAAAATTATTTTAGGGGCAGCTAGGTGCCACAGTGGATAAAGCATAGGCCCTGGATTCAGGAGGACCTGAGTTCAAATCCGGCCTCAGACACATAACCCTTACTAGCTGTGTGACCCTGGGAAAGTCACTTAACCCCACATGTCTTACTAAAAAAAAAAATTATTTTATAGAGCTAGAAAAAATAATTAAACTTATCTAGAAGAACAAAAAGTCAAGAACATCAAAGCAATGAACAAAAAAAAATGTGAAGGAACGTAGCCTAGCCATTCTAGATTTCAAACTGTATTACAAAGTCGTAGTCATCATTACAATCATTAAAAAGCAGTAATCTGATACTGGCTAAGAAACAGAGTGGTGGATTAGTGGAATAGATTAGATACACAATACATAGTAGGAAACAACTATAGTAATGGAATAGATTAGATACATAATACACAGTAAGAAACAACTATAGTAATGTTATGTTTGATAAATGCAAAGATTCAAACTTTTGGGACAAAAACTCACTATTTGATGAAAATTTCTGGGAAAACTAGAAAGCAGTTTGTCAAAAACTAGGTATAGATCAACACCCCAAGCCATATGCTAAGATAAGGTCAAAATGGGTATATGATTTAGACATAAAGGGTGATACTTTAAGCAAATTAGGGAAGCATGGAATAGTTTACCTGTCAGCTCTATGGAGAAATGAAGAATTGATGATTAAACAAGATATAAAGAGCATAACGGAATATAAAATGAATAATTTTGATTACATTAAAAAGGTTTTGCACAAACAAGCCAATATAGCCAAGATTAGAAGAAAGCAGAAAACTGGGGAAAATTTTTTACAGCAAGTCTGATAAAGGTCTCATCTCTCAAATATATAGAGAACTAAGTTAAATTTATAAGACTATGAGTCATCCCTCAATTGATAAATGGTGAAAGGAAATTAACAGGCAGTTTTCAGATAGAGAAATCAAAGCTATCTATAATCATGTGGAATAAAATGCTCAAAATCACTACTGATTAAAGAAATGCAAATTAAAACAACTCTGAGGTACGACTATGAGATCAGCTAACATGACAGAAAAAGAAAATGATAAATGTTGGAGGGGATGCGGGAAAATTGGGACACTGACTCATCTGGTGGAGTTGTGAACTGATCCAACCATTCTGAAGAGCAATTTGGAACTATGTCCAAACAGTTATGAAACTGTGCATACCCTCTGATCCAGCAATACTACTATTAGCTGTATATCCCAAAGAGATTTTATAAAAAGAAAAAAGAAAGAAAAGGAGCTATGTAGTACAAAAATATTTACAGCAGCTCTTTTTGCACTGCTAAAGAACTAGAAATTGAGAGAATGCCCATCAATTGGGGAATGGCTGAACAAGTTGTGGCATATGATTGCAACAGAATACTACTGTGCCATAAGAAATGGTGAACAGGAAGCTTTCAAAAAACCTGGAAAGGCTTACATGACCTGATGCAAAGTGAAGTGAGCAAAACTAGGAGAACATTGCATACAGTAAGAGCAACTGTGAATGACTTAGTTATTCTCAGCAATACAAAGATTCAAGACAATTCTGAAGGACCTATGATAAAAAATGCTGTCCAGCTTCAGAGAAAGACTGATGGAATCTGAGTAGAGATCAAAGCATACTGTCTTTTTAGTTTCCTTATTTTTTTTGAGTTTTTTTGTCAGTGTTTTCTTTCACAATACGACTAACATGGAAATTTTTTTTTGAAATGTTTTTTATGACTGCACATGTATTACCTTTATCAAACTGCATGTTTTCTTAATGAGGGGGAGGGAGCTTGGGAGAGAATGTGAAAATCAAAATTAGAAAAAAATGAAGGTTAAAAATTGTTTTTATATGTAATTGGAAAAAAATACATATTTTTAAATTCAGCAAAACCAACTGACACACAAATCCCAAAGAACAGCACATGCAACACTCCATACCTATAGTCCCCCTCTTATCTAATGAAAGAAAGGATCTGCATTTTCTCATCTTTTCTCCGGAGCTCAGCATGGTCATTATAATTATACAGTGTTCAGTTTTGTCTTATTGCTCTGTTTACATTTTTGTAGACATTGTGTATACTGTTTTCTTGATTTTGCTTATTTCACTCTGAATCTGCATCTAAGTTTCCTTATGTTTTGCTGAATTCTTCAAAGTGACTGCTTCTTATGGGACAATATTACTCCATTACATTGATATTCCACAATTTAGCCATTCCACAATTGACAGGCACCACAGTGTTTCTAGTTTTTTGGTACCACAAAAGTGTTATAATGATTATTTTGGTATAGGTGGGGCCTTTCTGTCTTCTTTGAGATTATGGCCCACCAATAGGATTTCTGAATCAAAGCCTTTTTTAGTTTTAGAACAAAACAAAACAAAACATAATTCCAGACTGCTTATCAGAATGGCTGGACCAGTTCATAGCTCCATCGAGAGTACAGTTACCATTTCCCCTTATAAATGGACATTTCTTTCCTTTGTCATCTTTGCCAATTTCCTGGATATAAGATGAAATTTGGAGTTGTTTTAATTTTAATTTCTCATCAATAACAATTTAGAGCAATCTTTCATTTGGTTAAGATTTTTCAGTTTCTCTTTTGAGAACCATTTGCTCCCATCTTTGACTACTTAACAAACACAGAATAGTTCTTTTCACATTTATTTGAGCTAGTTCCCTACATAGCTTTAATATCAGAACTTTATCAGAAATATTTGATGCAAATATTTTTTAACCAATTTACAATTTTCCTTCTTATCCCAGCTGCATTAATTTTGTTTCTGGAGAAGTTATTTGATCTCATGAAATTAGAATGTGCTATTTTAGTTTTGTGATCTCCTCTATCCCTTGTTTGGTTAAGAATTCTCCACTACTCTTATTGTTTCTTTTGAGATTCTAGACCTTTTGTTTCTCCAAATGAATTTTATTACTTCATCTAACTCTCTACAAGGTAACCTCTTGGAAATCTGACTGGCAAAGCACTTTATAGGTATATTCACTTAGCTTGTATCATAATTTTAATTACACTGGAGTAGTTATGGAACTGACATACACAGAGGGCAGACTGAAGCATATCTTCTTTTATTTCTTTTTCCTTCTGGACATTTCTATAATGGGGGAATTTGTTTTGTATGACCATACATATATATGTGTATATGTGTGTGTGTGCGTGTGTGTGTATTTACATGGCTTTTTTTGCCTTCTTGTTGGGTGGAGGAGGGAGAAAAAGAATGTGGAACAGAAAATAAAATGAAACTGAATGAAAAAAATTAATTGTACTGGATTGGCCCAAACATGAACAATAAACATCCAATTATTTTATTTCTGTAAAGAACATTACAGAATAGTACTTATGAAAATCTTAAGTGTCCCTTGGAAGATTGCCTCCCCAGATAATTTATACATCTTGTAATTGTGATGAATGAGATTTCTGTATTATTTCTTCCTGATCTTTGTTATTGTAATATTTTTGTTACATAGAAACGCTGCTGTTATTTTTGGTTTTGTAAGCTGCTACTTAACTGAAGTAGTGTCTCAATTTCTTCGATGATTTTCTGGGGTTTTATAAGTAATTTATTGTAATCTGCAAAGATGATTTTATCTCCTCTCTGCTATAAATTTGATTTAATTTCCTCCTCTTGTATTACTATTACTAGCATTTCTAGTAAAATAACAGTGGTGAGAGATAACATCTTTGCTTTACTCCCACAAAAAATCTTCTAGTATTTTTCCTTTGAAAATGACATTAGCTTCTGGTTTTACACATACTTTTACAGATCATATTAAAAATAGTCCTGTTATGTCTATATGTCAGAGCATTTTAGCATAAAAGTGTTGTACTTTACCACAGGATTTTTCCTGACTCTCTTGGTATAATTATGTGGTTTGGGGAAGGGTATAGTTTTGGTTGTTTTTTTTTTAAATATGATTATGTTATTTTTCTTAGGCCTTATGACTTCAATTCTAACAATCTTTCTACTGCACTGTGTATGCCTTATTGAAAAGCATTGGATTTAGTCCACAGAACATTAATAAAGTACTTCTTCCTTCCTTCCTTCTGATTCTTTAGGGTCCCCTTAAATCCTTCCCTTCTTAAATCTGTCCTCTTTCTTTTTTTCACCTGTCAATCCTATTTCTTTCTTTAAACAATAATCTATAAACATGACAATTGTTTCATTACTTACTTAGGT
The DNA here is from genome assembly GCF_003287225.1 of Phascolarctos cinereus. NCBI lineage: Eukaryota > Metazoa > Chordata > Mammalia > Diprotodontia > Phascolarctidae > Phascolarctos > Phascolarctos cinereus. The sequence continues at coordinate 350,822,588 of NW_027555847.1, read as the reverse complement.
ATCTTCCAGATAATTTTTACTATTTTCTTATGTTTCTCTTATTCGAAAGGTTTGCAATATAAATGTTCTGCTTCCTTTTGTTCTGCTTTAGAGTAATTCCTTAAATGCTTCTTTTTTGCCTGAAAGCCCATTATTTTTCATTGGTGATTACATTCATTTGCAGGTTATACTATTTTTGCAATTTGAGTCACTCTTTTGAAGGGGAAGAGGGAGGGGAGGAACATTCTCTTTCATTCTTTTTCTCCAATTTCTCATAACCATAAAGTAACCTTGAGTTACACAAATTTAAAGTCCTTAATAGCAGATGGCTTTTACATATTTGTAAAAAGCTCTTACCACAGTGCCTAGTACATAGCAGGCACTTTATAAATGCTTATTTCCTTTCTTTTTCTTCCTTTCCCCTTTTTTCCTCACTGCTTGTAACATGTTATCTAGTATAGCAATTTTTAAATTCAACTATTAATGTGCCTCAGAATTTTAAGCTTGGGGTTTTCTCTGGCAAGGATTTATGAATCTGATTAATACATTGTATTCAAAAGTTCTGGATAGTTTTCTTAATTTAATGTATTATTTTAAAAATGTATCTTCTGTTGTGAGAGACCCATGATCCTTAAATTAGCATAGCATACTCTTTACTCAAGATGAGTCACTGCTTTGCTGATACAGAATTCAAACGTTCTTTCAAAGTTACTGTATTTTGCTTTTTTCTGCCAAGTTTTTTCATTCCTGTATTTTTGAGTTCCAAATCTGTCATTCTCTTTTCAAAGACTTTAGATTCTCCATCATATATTTTCTAAGTTGTCTACACTGTTGATTGCCTTCATTACTTCTGCTTTGAGAGCTCTGATTACTGACCAGATTTCTATTTTAATACCTTCTTTAGGATCATTTTTGAACCATTCTGGAATTTCTTACTATTCTTACTTGTTCCAAACCCCTCAGAGAACTTACAAAATTATTTTTCATTTAGGATTTCTGGTTGATTTTATCTCATACTATAATTTCTTTTTCTTTCTTTCTTTTTGCCTTTTTTTGGGGGAGGGGGGTGAGGCAATCAAGGTTAAGTGACTTGCCCACAGTCACACAGCTAGTAAGTATCAAGTGTCTGAGGCCAGATTTGAACTCAGGTCCTCCTGACTTCAAGGTCAGAGCTCTATCCACTGTGCCACCTAGCTGCCCTTGATATAATATCTTTTCAATGCATTTTGGCTTTTTAAAAGTTTTATTCATTTTTTTCCTCTGCCTTTTTGAATATCATTGTTCACTTAGAAGCTAGGCCTATCCCTGACTTTCAACCTTTACTCTTGTACTCCCAGTAACTTATCTCTGACTATCTTCTACTCTTGGCCACTCTTTCCTCTATGGCTATGAACACCTCCCATATATACTCCTAAGGCTGGGTATCCACAGCCTCCCCAAACTGAGAAGCACCATCCTCACCTTCTTAGCCACAGAAATGATCATATATTTGCTGGGTTTTCTTTGAAAAAACTCATGAGCCAGAATCCCTGATTATAAAATAAATACTGGTTTCAATATATTATATACATTTTAAAAACTTAAACTCCAATCCTGTTTAAGCCTTACTTTCAGTATGATATATCCAAATTTGAGGAGGCTCTTATAACAGACTAGATCTCTCAATTTCTTTTTTTTAACTACTGTCTGAACATAAATGATAGAAGCATGTCAGTTACTGAAGAGTAGTACTCTAATGTCCTGAGTTCCAGTAGGATACAGTATATAGTATTAAGTAGTTCAGAATCCAACAGTCTTTTATCTAGTCTCAAAAAGTATTAATTCCCCAGAAAACAGAGACATAACACAATGTATAAATTCAAATATTTGAAAAAGTTCTCAAGGAAAAAAAAAACTTAAGAAATACCACTCCTGGCATGAAAGTTGTTAGAAACATCTTGATGCCTACTTATACCCACTAGACAAAGAGGTGGATCAGTCGTATAAAGATAATGAAGGAAGAGATGGGCAGCTCAAATACAATATTAGCCAAAGAAGAAGAAAGCTTCCAGCCCACGGAATAGATTCTATGTAGAGGTTCTCTGGGAAAACATTGGCAAGAATTACACAGGAGAAGGTGTATGGGAGTTGAGATCTGCATCAGCAGAAATCATGAAACCACCCCCCAAACATCAAGGATCCACCAAAGCACCAAAAGAAATGGTCTATTATTTAGTTAACACTTCTTACCAAAGTCTTGTATAAAGCTGTATCTAATATTACATATTGGGTATTCTGTATCTCAGACCATAGAACTGAATATATCCCCAGTTTCTAAATCATTTTAACTTCCATTACATTTTTATTGCAATGCTTGGTTGAAGATAAAAACCTAGAGATTCTCTTTCAAATGCCCATCAGTTTGCAAAAAACAAAAGAATTTTAGAGGTAAAAGGGAAGAGATTAGTCAGGATTCTTATTTTAAAAATAATAATGGCTCCCAGAAGATGTGTAGCGCTGCCCTATTGGAAGATGGTATGTGACAGCGAAGTTCCTAGCGCATCAAAAGGGCTCCCAGTTACTGACAGCATCCTACAGAAATGTGTCTCTACTTACATGAACTGGGAACAGCTGCAAAGCCCTGAGAATGATTTCCAGAAGAAAAAAAGAGGAGTTGCTGCTCAGAGATGTCAGGAGAAGCAGACCAAAAAGCTGATAAACTTCATGAGGAATAGGAGAGCTTGAAGCAAGAAAACACCTCACTTTGGAGAGATCTGGAAGCTGACAGAGGAGTGAAGTGCTGAAGGACAATGAAAATATATGTCCCTCTATAAACTGCGTACCTGTGGCAGTCCCTGTCATGACCCCATCACCAACTGCCTGCCTAAATAAGGCCCAAAGATTCTCCTTTACCACAGGCTGAGGAAGGAAGCCTGGCTGTTTCATACCTGGGATGAGGGGCTTTTTTAAAATACCCCTTCGTGTACCAGGTGGTAGTATGAAACCCCCACCAATTTCCTAATTCTCTGAATACTTAAGTGGATAAAGTCTTTTATTAAACTTCTTGTCTATTTGGACATTATAGTAGCATCTATCAACTCAAGATACTCTATTCTATTCCAATTAAGAATTTGGGTAATAAAAATTATTTTATCTCTTAAAAAAAGAAAATGAGAGCACTCAACAACAGTGAAATATAAATAATGAATTCAAAATTAGTTTGTATGAAGAACTTCTAAACCTGTTAAGAAGACACAATGCTGCTTTTTTACCTGATGTCTTTGATTGTGGCTCTCTTCATGGGATCCACCTGCAGCATATGTTTCAGAAGGCTAATCACAGAAGGATTCAAGTACTGAGGGGTATAAAAGATCCCATCACATATCTTCTTAAAAAGGGTTGGCACATGATCGTCATCAAATGGCAGGGTGCCACATAATAAAGCATAGAGAATAACACCACTGCTCCAAATATCTACCTCTGGACCTGCATACAACCTGGAAAAAACATGCCATTAAATAATACAGAATTTGGATGTTTAACTATTATCTAAAAGAGAATTAATTGTAATTTTAAGTTTGCACTGTATGGAAAAAAATTATGTAAGTCACAAAATGGTCTTTGTAGTTACACCAAATAGATGAACATAATTATTATCAGCAGTCTCAATCTTTAAAACCAAGAATATCAAAATTACAGACTGTTCAAATAATCTGGTTCTCTTCAGATAATCTCATTCTGACAGTTCTCTTAAACCTGAGACAAATTATTAACAGCACTGTTTTCACTTTAAATTAGTGAACTGAGAGCACCAAAGTGCGTCCTTCAACAACAAAAATGTCATTAGAGATATATCATAAGTAGAGAATGTGCCTTAATTTTTTTTTATTCACGATGATACTCCTGAACTTTTTACAGCCACACTCTCACTTAAGTTGCTTTGTGACCAACGACATAGAGTTCCAGGTCAAGCTGACCAAAACTAATAATAATGATAAGCACTTATATAGTGCTTTACGGTTTGTAAAATGCTTTACAAATATCATCTCATTTTACCTTCACAACCACCCTGGGAGGTAGGTTCTATTATCATTCAGTCTTACAGATTACAAGATTAATGGTGTTGTCTGTGCTAAAGAAATAAAGAAAATCTAACTAGCATACAGAAGGGGATGACTCTAAGAATTTGGCATCACCAATATGATATTCTAACCATTTGAACTAACTATTCATAGACTAAGATTAACATAATATATCTTGTTATGAATATTACCATATTAGCACATAGCAGGTTTAATAAACATATGCTAAATTCATTATTATTATTAAATTATTAAAACCAGTCATTTTTACCACTTTCTGTTTCATGTCTTTTTCCCCCAAGAGCAATGCATTAATGTTGTGGAATGGTTTCTCTCTGTTTAAATTGATAAATTTTAATTACTCCACTTATCAGAATGTTCTTTCATAAAAGTTAAAAGGTTTTTAAGTGTTGCCAGTCATAACTGCTATTCATTCCAGGCTTGGCAGAAACAACCAGTCCAAGGACAGAGAAAAAGATTCCAGTAACATTCCATAGCATAGGTATATGCCATTTTTAATACGAGAAAGCCAATTATTTTAATGCTAATCCACCATGTCTAGGTCCTAGCCACCACTGCCTTTCCAAAACATGGTTACGATATAACAAACTGCGACAGACAACAGACAACACAAATGAAAGCCAGGGGAAAGGAGTCAGGGATTTTGCACATAATGTTGCTATAAACAGGAGGTGATGAAGCTTGGTAGGTTTAAAATTAGATCCACCTGCTTTATTCAAAGAAGGGCAATCACACAAACACCATTTCTCTGGACAAGCTAGGTGGGGATATAAATACTGTTCATGCTAAACTACTCTTCCTCAATGATTTCTGAAGTAATCAAAATAATGCCACAACAATTTTGAAGAGCTAGAACACAAGAGGTTGTTTAAAAAAATAAAAATATATTTTGGATAGGTTACTAAAAATTAATGTGAAAAAACTAGTGAAAACAGTTTCACTCCATATTTAATTTCATATTTTCCTGCCTTCTAATCTATTAAAACAATTCTATCTGCTAAGTGCTAACAAAGCAAGAATCCTGAACAATATTTAATGCGGACTGTGTTTTTAATGTTGTGGTAACTGTGGACTTAAAGTAGCAGGTACAGTTTCAGATGCTCATAGGAATTAGAGCTGGAAAGGACCTCAGAAATAATATAGTCTAACTCCGTCTTTTTACAGATAAGCAAACTGAGGTCCACAGAGGTGAAGTGATTCATCCAAAGTTAAATGAAACTTTAACTGTCACAAGTTTTTAATCAACACTTACAGCAATTTCTCTGTCAAGTACTATTTTCATAAAGCTTAATTAATATGCTCATTAAAATACTTTGAACCTGAACTTCATTTTTATTAGATTCATATTATGAATAAGGAAAACTTTTCTAAAGCATTACGTAGGTCTGCACTATTACACTCTTATGCCTTAATGCACTTTTAAACATGTACCATCCCTTCATGTGTTTTAAGAACATTAGGTTTCTTTCATGAGGGAAAAATAATGAAAACTAAAGTACACACTATATTTGCATGAGCTGAATTTGAGCTTGAACCTAAAAAATGCTTGTTACCATAAATGGGATTATTAAACTTATCAAATGTTCTATAAAACCATATTGTACATAAGATACATATTATTATATACTGTTACATACAACATAACTAAAAACATTTCAATTTAACAGACTTGAAGAAAAGTGAAAATTCTAACTACTATCTTCTCTTTCCCTGGGAACATGACATTTGTAGACTAACACAAGTCTAAAGGATAGGGGCTGTAACAAAAACAACAAAAAGGAAACACTACCTTCCTGAAATTACTTCTGGTGCAGCATAGTTGGGAGAGCCACAGCTTGTTCTTAAAAATTCGCCATCTGACATCATATTTGAAAGACCTGAAAGTGCACAAAAGCAGCTACTCAAGGATTTCCCAGTGGCACCAAATTGTTTTTAACAACTGAGGGTTTGCATTTAATGACTAAAGCTTCATCCTGTACTCTGCTTCAACAAAATCAGTTATCATCGCTACCATCCCCAAACATTTAAACATTTAATCATTTCAACATGCAACATGATAGTTTTACTTTGAATGTACAGCTAGTATTTAAATAGTAGACATGTAAGCTATTGGTTATTTTGGTTAATAGGATACACTGTATACGTAAAAAGTTTATCAAGAAAAAACCAGAACAGAAATCTAGAAAAGCTGAAATGTAAGAACGGAAATTCAAATGTATCTATTAACCCTGTTCTAGATCTCAAAAGAAACTGTATAATTCTCTCAATGATGTCATCAGCTCCCATGCATTATTATTATTATTACCACCTATACCATCTATGATCCAGATCTATATATCAAGTCCCGTTTTACCAAGTGACAAGTACAACTAGATGTACTGTAGGCTTCTCAAATTCAACATGTCCAAAATAGAAGGAATCATTTTCCCCCACAAATCCACCTCTCTTCTTAACTTTCCTGTTTCTGTTGTGGGCACCACTATCCTTCAGGTCACAGAGGTCCACGATGTTAGTCACTATACTCTTTACCTCACGCAGCCAATCAGTTACCAAGTCTTGCAATTCTACCTCCAAAGTATCTTAAACTTGTACCCTTCTCTCCCCAACAAGAACACCATCCTAATTCAACTCAGCACCTTTATTCTGGTATACTTGCTTCAAGTCTCTCTCCACTCTAATTCACCTGCTACACAGCTGCCAAAGTGATAATACTAAGCCACAGATCTGACCGCAACGGTTCCCTATTCAATAAGCTCCAGTGGCTCCTCTAGGATCTGTTTTGACATTTAAGTTCCTTCACAACTTGACTCCAACCTACCTTTCCAGTATTCTCATGCATTACTCCCCCTTCCTGTCCTCTGAAGTCTATCAGACATGATATCTAATTTCTGACTTCCTTGACTTTTCACAGGCTGTCCCCTCATGCCCAGAACATACTGCATCTTCACCTCAGCCTTCTATAATCCTGTTTTCTTTAAAGCTTGTTTCAAACTTCTACATGAGGCCTAACTACTATGCAATCCTCACAATCTGTATTTTATCATAGTATCTATAATGGTGTTTTATTCCATTAACTATAAACTCCACGAGGACAAGGATTTTTCCTGATCTAAATTTTATATCTACCTCCTGCTATGAGTACTATGCTCTGCATATATTAAATGTTTTGGGGGCCTTTTTTTAATTAACTGAGGCACAAGGAAATAAAGTAATTTTCAGTTACACAACAGAACAGTGGTCCAAATTATAGGTATTAATCAAGGAAATCATTGGTGGGTTATCAGACTCAGATCTGAAGGGCACCTCAGAGGGCATCTAACCTAAACAATATCGGGAACATAAATAACATGCCTAACAAGTGATTATCCAGCTTCTACTTGAAAACCTTATATGAAGGGAACATGCTACTTCCCAAGCATATGCTTTCCACTTCAGGATAGCTAATAATTAGGAAATTTTAAACTTACACTGAACTTCAATTTTCCCCTATTGCTTCTAGGAGGAGTGCACTCTAGGGCTAAGCAGAACAAATCTAAGGGCTCTTCACCACGACAGCTCCTTCTCATACTTGAAGACAGTCATATTTCCCTTAGGTCTTCTCTTATCTAGGTTCAACCAAACCCAGTTCCATGAACCAATCATTGTAAGGTAGGACATATAGTCCCACAACCATGCTCATCTGGGTACATTCCAACTTGATGCCCATATGAAAATATGGCACCAAGAACTGAAATCTTTGTATTATCTGGCCCAGCCAAACCTGAACAGTCAGCTCAATTCACTTTGGACAACACCTGGTCATGTCACACTCCTGATAAAAATTTTTCAATAGCTCCCTATTGTTTACCAAATAAAGTTTGAACTTCTCCACTCGACATTCAAGGTTCCTTTACAAACTTATTCCACTGTCTTCCCCACCTTATCTCATGTCATTCCTCTCCATTTTATTCTACCCCAAATATACCCTGTGCTTTCTTTCTTAATGGCTCTTGTTGAGGCTGGTCCACCCTCACTTGATTTTTAAAGTTTTCCAGTTCAAAACTAAAGAAAATGCTTGAGAATTCTCTTGGATTTGAATGCTTTCTTCCATACATTCAATTATTGGTAATAAGGTATTCTTTGCAATAAATATAATTCTCAAAAATGATATTTTGACCTGTACCCTGCTATGCCTATGACCCTCCCTCTTCATATTTCTGTAATTTTTCATAATTTTATATGGTCAGGGCAGCTAGGTGGCACAGTGGATAGAGCACCAGCCCTAAAGTCAGGAGGACCTGAGTTCAAATCTGGTCTCAGACCAAACACTTGATACTTACTAGCTGTGTGACCCTGGGCAAGTCACTTAACCCCAGTTGCCTAAAAAAAAAAAAACTCCATAATTTTATATGGTCTAAGTTATTTTAAATAATGTCTTTTCATGTGTTTCAAAGTTTTACATCATTTAGTCCCATTCAACCTTACCATATTAGCTTTCTTCTATGTTCTCAAAGAGTTAAGACACAAAAAGAAAAAAAGGTTGCTTCGTTTCTCTTCTACCAATGGTGACCATTAAAAAATATCACTTAATACTCGAAGATCTGTTCATTAATATACACTCTCTGTTCTTCCCATTTCCACAGTATCAATAGATAACACACACACACCCCTTCACTAATACTGTTTCCTGTTTTATAAATACAACACTTTTAAGTGCCTATTGTGCACAGACCACTGTGAGAAGGAAAGGAACAACTGAGGGGACACAGTCCCTATCTTGAAGAAGTTTATAATCTAGGAGACAGGTAAGACACCATGACAGATAGCTATGGTACACATAATAGGACACAGTTAAGTATAAAAAAATCACAAAATAAAAGGCTATGTAGGAACTGAAAAGAAAGATTGTTACTAATAGTAGGAAATCAGAAGAACTTCATAGAAGCGATGGCATTGAGTGGGGCTTTAAAGCATGAGTAAGAATCTAACAAGCAAAGAAAGCAGACATAGTAAACATCTGAGCACAGGCATGAGAGCAGTGAGCGTTAAGAAGACTGAATTATCATCTCCATGCTTTTTGTACTGATAAAACCCCAATTCCTCCCCTCCCCTAATGCCTAGAACACATTTTTACTTCCTCATCTCTTAACTTTCAGAATCTTTCTTACTTCAAGGCTCAGATGCCAAATAATCCATAACTCCCTCAATTTCCAGGTTAAAGGGGTTTTTTCCTCAATTTAGCTGAAATATGGAGGACAATAAATATGAGCTAAAACTGGAAAGGTAGGGTGGTAACAGGATAAGGAAAGTCTTGAATGCCAGGCAAAGGAATCTGAACTTACTTGGGAGGCCATAAAGAAAATGAGTGGGAATGCTATGACCAAATCTATCTATAAGAAAATTATTTTGCTCACAAGATAAAGGATAGACTGTGGGGTGGCAGGAGGGAAGTGGAAACAGAAAGGCTAATTAATTAGGAGGCTACTGTAACAGTCCAGACAAATGGTAATGGGAGCTTGTATAAGAGTAATAACAATGGGAATCGAGGAAGAGATGAATTCCAGTGATGCTACAGATGGAACTGAGAAGATTGAATTACACGTTAACAATAATATACACTGGGCATTGTATGTCTGTTGTATAATGCTACAAATTCTTTTAAGTGGGAATATAGTACACTGGAATATATGTAAGTTACCTGAAGAAAACATCAGTGTACAAATATTATTCTAAATATGAGCACTGTACCTCATTTATGTGATTTATTTAAAAAATTAAACTTTTTTTCTGTAGAGATGAAAGATATTAAAAGAAAATATCCAGCAGAAATATCATGGTAGAACATGATATTACAAAATACACCATTCATTGTTCCATCTGTTTAGGATTCACTTTTTAAAAACTTTTAAATAAAGCCACGTTAGTATCCTCAGAAAATAACTGCAGAAAAAATATTTTTAAATATTCTTAATATGCCAAATTATCTAAATTAATGCCTACTGGGAGTCCCAAAAATCTTGGCGCAGTTTTAAGCTTAAATAGTTTTAATAGCTTAAAATTGCACTAAGACTTTTGGGACACCCTGTATAAATGTTTACTGCAAAAAAAGTTAAAATAAATTATTGCACTAAAAATAAGTTTATTAAGCAGAACATTTCTAATCATGCACTAAAAATAGTTAAGTTTATTAAGCAGAACATTTCTAATCAAGTATTGAACAAGAAAAGTCAAAACAAACTGGGTTATTTCCTCTACTATCTGTATCAAGAATAAGAAAATTCCTACAATTAAGTAGGAAAATTACTTATTTCAAAGGTTATTATGGGACAAATAACTGAACAAGGCATAACAGAGTACATTGTTTAAAAGATTCCTCAAACAGAATAAAAAGAAAAAATAGGAACTGAATATTAATGAAATATATTTATCTTATAACCTTTGCATTTTTTGCAAATATAATTTCATAGAAATTCCTAGCAAAAACTGTCATACAATCTACTGTCATAATACTCAACCTAAGTTTTTAAAGGTTATAAAACTGAACAGTATGAGAGAAAACTCCTCTGACTCCTCTCTGCTGTCTTAATTGGTTGACAAGTGAGAAGACACATTACATATGGTTTTGGATGACTAGTGCAATACTTTGTATGAGTAAAAGTAATCTAAGATAGCAAAAAAAAAAAAGGAACAGAATTGACATTTAAATTTTAAAACATTCTTACCAAAATCAGCTATCTTTGCATTCATGTGTGCATCAAGCAATACATTTTCAGGTTTCAAGTCTCTATGGACAACCATGTGCCTGTGACAATAATCCACACCAGAAAGGATTTGTTGAAATAAACGCCGACTCTCTTTCTCATCCAGCTAAAGAAAAGGAGAAAAGCATTTTAAGGGTTCCCTTCTAAAAGAAAACTATCAAGCAATATGAATCCTTCCATATTTACTTCCTATTAGCAGGCATGTGAATAAGTTCAACTAAACCCAACAAACATTTATTGTTAAACATCTACAATACAGGCAATGCACCATGCCAATGTTAGGGATAAAAATATTAAAAATGGCATTGGCTCTGCCCTCTGTGAGTTTACAGGAGAGAGCAAATAACAGCTTCCATTCACAATTCATAAATTTATAAATTTATTTCCTCACAACAACCCTATGAGGTTGGCAGTGTATTTGACATTCATTCCAGCAGCTACAGATGCTAAATTTCTGTGTGAATAAAACTATATATCCATTGTCACACACCCTATAGTAGCTCTTCCAAATCTTCTCCCTGTAAGTCCCTAATACCACCCTCACATTCTTCTCTCTAGTAGGTAACCCTGTCTCCTACTTGACTGAAGACTGAGTTATCATCTCCAGGCTTTTTGTACTGGCAAACCCCAATTCCTCCCCTCCCTGAAGGCTAGAACTCATTCCTTTCTACTTCATCTCTTAACTTTCAGAATCTTTCTCTCCCTTCAAGACTCAGATGCCAATAACCCACAACTCTCTCCAAAATTTTCTGGAGTTTTCTGTTTAGATCTCCTTTGAATCACCATTCCCTATCCGGGTACATGTCACATCTCCCTAGTAGAATGGAACACCTTAAGGGCAAAGGGCTGTCATTTCATCTTCGGATTTCTAGCATTTCATACATTGCCCTTTTCATGGCAGAAACTTAATAAGTGTCTAATTCTTTAAAAAACCGTTTCTATATTTTGTTTTTGTACAACTTTCATTTTGGAATATCTCTCCCCACTTTCACAATCCTTTGTAACAATTTCTTTAGAGAAACAAAAATACAATTAGCAAAAACAACTGTGTTTATTTCACTCAACTGAAGCTACAATTACTACATTTCTCCAGCTCAAAAAAAAGAGAATAAATGTGCTATGACAATACTTGCGCTATAAAGACAAATGTAATTAAGCTGGTTTTGTTTCAAGATATAATAATTTGACAAAATAGTACTATGGTATTACTATTTGAATTATCAAGGCATAATTTTTTTTGGTGACACTGCCACTGATATACCTTTAGAATATTATTAACTGTTGGTGTCTTCACTGTTGTTTATAAAATAGTATTAATGCTTAATTAACCCCATCATCTTCCAAGAAATGTGCTAAGAAAACTGCTGTGAAATTGGCAAAGGAAAAGTATCGTAAGCCGAAAATAAAAATATAAGAATATAGGGAGTAGTTCTCCATGATCCTTCTGGGTGGTGGGATCGTTTATTATATATCACTATTATATACAAAATAACATAACTAAACAAAGTTCATATCGCCAAGGAACTTATTAAACTTGCCTGAGGTGAGCATTAATTTGCAGTAAGCAATTACAAAAGATGATGGTATTTATTTTACCAGTGAAAAGTAAATACTCGAACAAGTTGTGGTATATGAATGTAATGGAATACTATTGTGCTATAAGAAATGATGAGCAGGCAGACTTCAGAAAAACCTGGAAAGACTTACATGAACTGATGTAGACTGAAATGAGCAGAACCTGGAGAACACTGTACACAGTAACAGCACATTATGGGATGACTGACTGTGATAGCCTTGGCTCTTCACAGCAATGCAAGAATCTAAGACAACTCCAAAAGATTCACAATAGAAACTGCCATCCACACCCAGAGAAAGAAATATGGAGTCTGAATGCAGATGGAAACATACTATTTGCTCTTCTTTTCCTTTGTTGTTTCGTTTTATTGCTTCATTCTCATGGTTCCTCCCATTAGTTCTAATTGTTCTTTACATCATGACTAATGGGAAAATATGCTAATCATGAACATATATATAGAGCTTATATCAGATTGTATGCTGTCTTGGGGGTGGGGAGAAAGAATTGGGAGGGGGAGAAAATTCAAAACTCATGGAAGTGAATGTTGAAAATTAAAAGTAAATAAACTAATAAAAAAAAACAACAAAAAAAGAAAAGTAAATACAAATAGTAAGTAAAACTTTACTCCTCTATTCTTCAAGGAAGAAGGAAGCTGATAGAACTTTGTGTGGAAAAAAAAGAATTTTGTGAATCTGGAAAAATGTCTATTACCTCTCTGTAACAATGGCCCTATGACTAAAATATTCACACAAACACTAGATCCTCCTGGATCTCAATGAACTCTCATTTGATTAAAATGTTTTATCTCAAAATTAAGAGACAGAGACCAAGACAATACAATAAACTTAGGGCAAAATCATAAGATGTGAATTATCTACAAAAGTGAAGAACTAGGGAAAAAAACCATACTTTTCAGCAAAAAACAAATCACCCCTCCCTTAACCTCCCCCCCCAAAAAAAAAAAACAAACGAACCCACTAGTCTACAAAACTAGTCAGGAAAACAACTTTGCAGATGTGATTCTTTCGAAGTAACCATATTACTTGAGGAAAGACTCCTTTTATGTAAGAACTGCTAGGAAAATTGATAAGTAGTTTGAGAAAAATATCATACCACATATTTCATTAAGTTCCAAATGGATATGAGATCCAACTCCAAAAGTTCTTTTTTTTGTTTGTTTTTAAACTCAGGGGAGTGGAAAGAGCAATTTTTCAAAACTATGGTTAGTAGGAGAATTCTTAATCAAAGAAGAGACAGATGAGTACATAATAAAATGTACAACTTCAATTTCCTGAAATAAAATGCATCAACAAAATCAATGACGCTAGGATTAAAAAGAGAAACTATCAAGTAGGAAAAATCTAGCATGTCATGGACAAATAGTTCTCAAAAAGAAAATTGAAAACTACCAGCATCCAATACAAAAGATATTTTCCAAATTACTGATAAGAGAAATGAAATTAAAACAACTCTGGACTTTCACCTCACACCAAGAAAATTGGCAAAGATGACAAAAGATTAAAATAGTCAATGTTGGAAGGGCTGCAAGAAGACAAGCACAATGACATACCACTGGAGTTATAAATTGTTCTTCCCATTTTGGCAAACAATCTGGAATTATGTGGGTGAAAAAAAGCAACTAAAATACCCTCTGACTCAGAGATCCAACTGCTAGGTATATATTCTCCATCAGTGTAAAGACAGAAAGCTCCCATTTATACCAAAATATCCACAAAAGCGTTCTTTGTGATAACAAAAAACTGAAAGCAAAGTGGATTCCCATAAACTGGCAAACAGCTAAAAAAACTGTGGTATATGAATGTAATGGAATATTACTGTGCCAAAAGAAGACACAAATATGAGAAATTCAGAGAAACATTAGGAGACTGACATGGAGTAAAGTAAACAGAAGCAAGAAAATAATATGCACAATGACAACAACATCAATGGAAAAAACAATAAAACGAAATGGAACACTATAATTAGAATGACCAATTCTGGCAACAAAAGAGATGAGAAAATGTACCTCTCTCTTTCCAGTGAAGAGAATATCAATGTGGAATACTTTATACATTGTCTTATGTAGGTTAATCTTACTAAATTGGTTTGTTGTTGTTTTTTAATCTTTGTTATATAGGGAGGCTTGCAACAAAGGAGACAAAGGAAAGATATATTCAGAAACGAATGCAACGTGAAAAAAGGCGGCAATGCCTTTTAAAGTAATCATATTAGAAAAAAAAGTCATGGTATATGAATGTAATGGAATACTATTATGCTACAAGAAATGATGAACAGGCTGACTTCAGAAAAACCTGGAAAGACTTGCATGATCTGATGCTGAGTGAAATGAGCAGAACCAAGAGAATGTTGTACATAATAATAGCCACGTTGTGCGATGATATATTGATAAACTTAACCCTTCCCAGCAATACAAGGATCTAAGACATCTCCAGAGGCCTCGTGATGGAAAATGCTATCCACATCCAAAGAAAGAACTATGAAAGCTGAATTGCTATTTTTTTCTCTTCTGTTGAGTTTTGTTTCCTCTTTCCAATGGTTCCTCCTATTGGTTTTAATTTTTACTTACAACACCACTAATGTGAAAATATGTTTAATAGGAATGTAAATGTATAGTCTATACCAGATTGTGCGTCATCTTGGGGACGGTACTGCAGAGGAAGGAGGAGAAAAATTTTAAACTCCAAAGCATATGGAAGTGATTATTGATAAATCAAAATAAATTAATAAATTTTTTTTAAAAAAAAGGTCAATGTTTAAATGGTCCAGTTACACTGAATAACTAGGAATCTAGAGTTCATACATACATTATACCTTTGAAGGGGAAAAAAAAAGAATGGATGCAAACTTAAAAGGCAATTAAAATAGCACTTTCATTACAATATGGAAACATTTCTGGTTGTAATTTAACTATATTATTCATTACTCCTATTATGCCTCTTAATGTAAAAGCAGTCCTAAGCCAACTATTAAAAGAGGATATTTTACTTACGGCACATTACAGAGGTGCTGATGGGAACTATGGACTAAAATCTGTAATTTGGCAGGGTAAAGAGGGGTTTGCAAGTATTTTTAAAAGCTTAAATTTTTTTGTCTTCTGATTTCATTTTATTAGCATGACTTAACTATTTTGTAGCATACTTTCCACTGACAATAGCATATGGAATGAGAAATGCTGTCACACATGTTCAGTGCATCAATTTGTTTTAACTGTACCTCTTGGTTACAAGAGAAGGGAGTGGAAAATCACGGTATTATTGATTTTTTTAAAAGCATCAACAAAACTGTAGGTTTTTTAAAGGTGTTCTACAGAAATATTTAGATTAAAAGATTTCTTATTTGTATTGGAAAGTGATATTACTAATTCAGAAAATAAGTAATTGTTTTACAAGGTCCAGAAAGAACAATGATACTTTTCACTAGAGCCTATATTCTTTATAGTCTTTATTACACATACATTTTTTCTAATCTAAATGCAGAAAATGTTAAATACATATTATAAAAGAGTCACCATATGTTCTGTGCTTACTAAAAAAAAAACCAAAACCACATTTTTACAGAATATTTCATGCCACCAAAATATTACTGGTAATTTTAGCATTCATTAATGTTTTTCTTCTCATCTATTTACATTTCCTGGCTTACCAAAATCTCCCCACAAATTTATCTGTGATAGATACTGACTACTGGATCATGTCTATTGCTATGATGCTCCATTTAACAATTAAGCTATTAACCCCCAAACCTTCCAGGGGATTTGAGTATATTCTTAAATAAGTCAATGTGTTAAACATTCTAAATATAAATTTTCACATCGTAAGCTGTATGAAGTTTGAAAAAAAAAACAATAAACTAGGAAGTTATTTTGAAAGAATAAAAAAAATTAAGAATTATGATATCCTTTCCCTAAAAAGACTGCCAATCTTTAAGTAAAATTACATTCTAAGAAATGAAAAATTGGCCTTTCATTTTAAAACATACATGAAAAAAAGCTTTCCCAATGAATAGGTGGGAAGATGAAAGAAGTCGCTAAGGAGAGTTAATTGGAAAAAATCTATAAAAAAATGGATATTATGTCATACAGAGAAAAGTATGGTACAGTGGAAAAGAAAAGTTTGTAAATGTAAACTTAGAAAAGGAAAAGCAAAAGAAAAATTCAAACCAATAAACATTTACTACAAACTATATAAAGAGTAAGGCAGTAGGGAAGCAAAGACAAAATCAGACACACTGTCTGATAACTACTGAACACTAGTCCCAGGTAAGTTACCTAAATTCTTCATATCTCAATTTCCTCAACTGAAATGTATAATGAAACCTACTTCACAAAGTACCATAAAGATCAAATGACAAAAGAAACACAAAAGTACCTTTTAAACTTATGAAAACAGATTTTTAAAAATCTTTTTTTAAATTTTTATCTTCATTTCCAAAAACTTCTTTCCGAATACTCATCTAAAGACCTATCTCCTAAAATAATTGTTTTTAAAGATATAAAGGATAAAAACAAAAAGAAAAGGAAAATAAAATGATGATTTTCAAAAAGAAAAGATTATGATTTATGATAACCAAAAAGCCAAAGGTTTTTCATCATTTTTAACCTCCATCTTCATTTTTTAAAAAAATCAAAATGTGTGTTAGAAATAGAAACAGTAAACAAATGGAATAAAAATGTAGAGTATTATGCATGAAAAAGGGAAAATCTAAATGTGTGTGTTTGTGTGTCTGTGTGTGTGTGTGGAAACACACAGAAATACACAAGTGTGTGTTTAACTGACTTGTATCTAAGGATACTTAAGACACTTGACAAAGTTATGGAAGTCATATTTCTGAAAATTAGCATAGCTTTAGGAAGGTACCTAAAAAATAAAGTGAGTCACTGAGTTTTCTCTAATTCCAAAAATGTCTACCAAGGAAACTACAAACTTGAAAGTTATAATCTCAATATCCATAAATAAAAAATAACTAATAGATGCTGAGAAATGGAGGATTTGGATGCTGGTACACAGTAGACACAATAATTTCTAATGATATCAGACCTAGTAAGTAAAAAGGAAATAGATATAACTGAATAATATAATTGGTTAAATATGCTAGTATGCCCAACTGTCAAACTGAGTAAGTACAGTGATTTATGTCAAATGTCTAGTCTAAGCACTTAGCCAAAACAGTGAAAAGAACACTTTAGTTGGGAGTCTAGGGTCCTGAAGGCATAATCCAGGAGTGGGGAACCTGTGGCCTCAAGGCCACATGCAGCCCTCTAGATCCTCAAGTGCAGCCCTTTCAACTGAATCCAAACTTCAGAGAATAAGAGGCAGCTAGGTGGCACAGTGGATAGAGCACCAGCCCTGGATTCAGGAGGACCTGAGTTCAAATCTGGTCTCAGACACATAACACTTACTAGCTGTGTGACTCTGGGCAAGTCACTTAACCCCAAAATAAAAATAAATTAAAAAAACTTCAGAGAATAAATCCCCTTAATAAAAGGATTTGTTCTGTAAAACTTGGGACTCAGTCAAAAGGCAGCACCCAAGGACCTAGAAGGCCATATGTGGCCTCATGGCCACAGGTTCTCCACCACTGGATAGTCTAATTTCTACTACTTACTACCTCTGTTGACACTGGTCAAATCTCTGCTTAGCTTCCTCTTATGACAAATGCAGATAGTACCTACCTTTCTTCACTACTGCAAGGATACTACAGAGGATACAATGTAATTCAATTCATTAAGCATTTGTAAAGTGCCTATTCTGAGCCAAGCACTGGAGATCCAAAGACAAAAACAAAATGATCCTTGCCTACAAGGAGCTCATCAGGAGCACTAATAAGAGAGTTGTGTGTCAACTCTGAAAAGTAGAAAGTACTATCAATCGACTGATCTATTTATCTATCATACGCACACATACATATATCAGATATTAGATTAAATCACTGATTAATTTTCATCAGATTGAGAAGGAGCTGTGGTATAGTAGAAATTATACTAGATTTGCAGCTAAATGTTCTGGATCCTAGTCCTAACTGCCATTTCTAGCTGCATGATTATGAAGTAATTGAGCTGAGATTTAGTTAACAATAACATAACTCAATTTCACCATGTGTAAAATGGAGATAATATTTATGTTACCTAGTTTATAAGGTTGTTGGAAAGATCAAAAGAGGACTTATGTAAGTACTTTATAACCAAAACATTAAATAAATGATTGCTTTCATTATAAAAATAAAGAGGATAGGTAGGAATATACTTCTACAAGTGAAATAAGAACAAAATGGATGGGAAGTTCTGAAGAATGAAATTCTGAAGAAATAATCCTGAGGAGGAAAACAGAGGAAGCTACCTGAAGACATCAGTGTAGGTACACAAGGAATTCAGAGACCAGGGGTTCTTAGCTGTTTTTTAAAGTCATCGACTCCTTTCTTAGAATGTTTCATTGCCTACTTCCATAAATAAAGGAAATGGTAAATTTCAGTTCGAGCTTAATGAAAATAAAGATTTAGTTTTTTCCCCATCCAAGTTAATGCTCCCCCCCCCAACCCTTGAAATTAATCCACAGACTTGTAGGGGTCCAAGGTTAAAAAAAAGTCCTGATATAGGCCAATGTAGGTTTCAAGAAAAAAAAAAGAGCTAACCAAGGCAAAAGTCTCAAATTCCAAAGAAAGGAAGGGGTTGAAAGAGAGGAGAGGAAAAGGAGGAAGGGAGAGAGAGAAATGCATCAACTCTGAAAAATATAAGGCACTATGTAAATATCAGGTATTAGATATAATTACTGAATTTGTTGTTTCAGTCATGTCCAACTCTTCATGACCCTACTTGAGGTTTTCTTGGCAAAGATACTGGAGTAGTTTTCCATTTCCTTCTCCAGATCATTTTACAGATGAAGAAACTGAGGCAAACAGGATTAAGTGACTTGCCCAGGGTCACAGAGCTAGTAAATGTCTAAAGATAGATTTGAACTCAGGTCTTCCTGACTCCAGGCCTGGCCCTCTATGCATTGCACATCTAGCTGCTCAATTACTGACTAGTTTACTTTAGACTGAAAGAAAGCTATGGTATAGTGGAAAGAATATTAGTGTAGTCTACTACAGGTCAGTGACATTAACTCTGATTTCTAGTAAAACTCTAGAATATATCATTGATGAGACAGTGAACATCCAAAAAAGAAAGTAATGATCACAAAGGACTTCTTCAAGTACAGGTCATCTCAACTTGACTTTTTTTTTTTTTCTGATAGAGTTACTAGACTGGTAGATTAGAGGGATGCTAAAGATATATTTTACCTAGATTTTAGCAAAACACTTGACAAAGTCACTCATTCTGTTCTTTTAAGCAAGTTGGAGAAGAGATACAGGCTAGATGATAATACAATAAGGTGGTCTGACCCAAAGAGTTGTCATAATTGCCTTATTATCAACTTCGAAGCAAGTCTTCAGAGCAGTGTCCCAAGGATGTGTTCTAGGCCCTTTACTGTTTAATTTTTTAATCAATAACTTACTTAAGTGCCAATATAGATAACACACTATCAAAAGTGCAGATGACACAAAGTTAGGAGAGTGAGCCAAAATAATGCCTAAGAGTCAGGATTCAAGATATCAACAGAACAGAATGTAGGGCTGACTCTATTAAGTTAGAATAAACATAAAAACTTACTTGGGTTCAAAAGTCCATTTCAAAAATATAAGACACAGAGCCAAAATGGCAGAGGAAAAGCAGTAACTTGCTTGAGCTCTCCCCAAAACCTCTCCAAATACCTATAAAAAATGGCTCTAAACAAATTCTAAAGCAGCAGAACCCACAAAAAGAGTGAAACAAATTTCCAGCCCAAGATAACCTGGATGGTTGATCAGAAAGGTATATCATGCAGGGTGGGGTGGTGAGAGGAAAGCAGTTCGGCATGGGTGTGGAGGCAAAGACCACACCTCAGGGAATATGGAGCAGCCCTCAGAGAAGTGAATCACATGCAGCTGTGCTGATTTCCAGTCTTCTTAACCCACGAATGCCAAAGACAACTTAGAAGGCCAGTGGGAAAAGTCTGTGACTGTGGTGAGAGACAGAAGCTTGGTCCCAGCCCCAGTCTCTGAGTACAGCCTCAGAGCAATGCCTGCATCTGGAGCTTCTGGAGCTTCCAGCCCACAGTCTGAGAGGGAATCAAGTGGCTGATCAGAGAGGGATTGCAGGGATCTCTTTGCTGGTACAGAATTCTCTTGCTTTGCCTGTGCTTGGATCTGGGTCACAGTTCTAGGTTGTAGTGCTAGGGAGAGGAGAAGTGCTGACGTGGTGGAATTTGTAGTCGTGATGGAGAGCAAATCCTCCTCACAGTTCCAAGGCAGAAAAGAGTGCTTGTGATCACTTATAGACCACAGTACAGGCCAGGAAAGGAGTAAACACCTTGCTTTTGATCACACCACCCTGGAAGAACTAAAAATTTATAGGTCCCTAGAAGTATCTCCGAAAACAGCTGCACAAAACCCCTGAAAACTGAGACACTACATTCTCCACACTGGAAGCAGACCCCTACCTTAACAAAGAGTTTAAAACACAAGTTATTCGCTGGGAAAATGAGCAAACAGTGCAAAAAAAAGTCAGACCACAGAATCTTACTTTGGTGACAAAGAAGATGAAAACATACAACCAGAAGAAGACAACAAAGTCAAAGCTCCTACATCCAAAGCCTCCAAGAAAAAAGAATTGGTCCCAGAGCATGGAAGAGCTCAAAAAAGGATTTTGAGAAGTAAGAGAAGTAGAGGAAAAACTAGGAAGAGAAATGAGAGTGATGCAAGAAAATCATGAAAAATAAGTCAACAGCTCGCTAAAGGAGACCCAAAAAATACTTAAGAAAATAAAACCTTAAAAAATACGACTAACCCAAATGGCAAAAGAGGTCCAAAAAGCCAATGAGGAAAAGAATGTCCTAAAAAGAAAAATT
Organism: Phascolarctos cinereus; assembly: GCF_003287225.1. NCBI lineage: Eukaryota > Metazoa > Chordata > Mammalia > Diprotodontia > Phascolarctidae > Phascolarctos > Phascolarctos cinereus. The sequence continues at coordinate 350,801,269 of NW_027555847.1, read as the reverse complement.
GGGCAAATGAAAAAGGAAGTCCAAAAGATTACTGAAGAAAATACTTCCTTAAAAATTAGAATGGAGCAACTGGAAGCCAGTGACTTTATGAGAAATCAAGACACTGTAAAACAAATCCAAAAGAATGAAAAAATAGAAAACAATGTGAAATATCTCAATGGAAAAACAAGTGATCTGGAAAACAGATCCAGGAGAGAGAATTTAAAAATTATTGGACTATGAAAGCCATGATCAAAAAAAGAGCCTAGACATCATCTTTCAAGAAATTATCAAGGAAAACTGCCTGATATTTTAGAACCAGAGGGCAAAAAGAAATGAAAGAATCCACTGATCACCTCCTGAAAGAGATCCCCAAAGGAAAACTCCTAGGAATATTGTAGCCAAATTCCAGAGTTCCCAGGTCAAGGAGAAAATTGCAAGCAGCCAGAAAGAAACAATTCAAGTATTGTGGAAACACAATCAGGATAACACAACATTTAGCAGCTTCCATATTAAGGGACCATAGGGCTTGGAATATGATATTCCGGAGGGCAAAGGAGACAGAATTACAACCAAGAATCACCTACCCAGCAAAACTGAGTATAATCCTTTGGGGGGAAAAATTGACATTCAGTGAAATAGAGGATTTTCAAGCATTCTTGATGAAAAGACCAGAGCTGAATAGAAAATCTGACTTTCAAATACAAGATTCAAGAGAAACATGAAGAGGTAAGCAGGAAAGAAAAATCATAAGGGACTTACTAAGTTGAACTGTTTACATTCCTGCATGGAAAGATGATATTTGTAACTCATGAGATCTTTGTCAGTATTAGGGTAGTTGGAGGGAAAAAATTATATGTATGTACAGATAGATAGATAGATAGATAGATAGATAGATAGATAGATAGATAGATAGATAGATGGCACAGGGTGAGCTGAAGATGAAGGGGTGATATCTAGAGAATAAAATTAAGGGGTGAGAGAGGATTATACTAGGAAAAGGAGAAAGGGAGAGGTAGAATGGGTAAATTATCTCATATAAAACAGACAAGAAAAGGCTTTTACAGTGGAGGGGAAACAGGGGAAGGTAAGAGGGAATGAGTGAATCTTATTCTCATCAGATTTGGCTTAAGGAAGGAATAACATACACACTCAGTTGGGTATGGAAGTCTATCTTACCCTATAGGAAAAGAGGGGGGAAGGGGACAAGACAGCAAGAGGATGATAGAGGGGAGGGCAGAGTGGGGGAGTGAGTAATCAGAAGCAAACACTTCCAAGGAGGAACAGGGTCAAAAGAGAGAAGACAATAAATGGGGGGGCAGGATAGGATGAAGGAAAACATACTTAGTTTTTCACAACATGACTACTGTGGAAGTGTTTTGCATGACTACACATGTATAACCTGTATCGAGTTGCTTGCCTTCTCAAGGAGGGTGGGTGGGGAAGGAGGAAGGGAGAAAATCTGGAACCCAAAGTTTTAAAAACAAATGTTTAAAAAAATTTTTTTAATTGTTTTCACATGCCACTGGGAAATAAGATATACAGAAAATGGGATACAGAAATATATCCTGCCCTACAGGAAAATAGAAGGGGAAGGGGATAACAGAAGAGGGGAGAGACAGATGGGAGGGCAGATTAGGGGAAGGGGTACTCAGAATGCATGCTATCTTGGGGTGGGGGGAGGGACAAGATAGAAAATTTGGAACTCAAAATCTTGCGGAAGTGAATGTTGAAAACTAAAAATAAATTAATTTTAAAAATTTTAAAAATATAAGACATAGAAGGGATAGTTAGACAATAGTTTGTCTTAAATCTAGGAGGTTTAGTGGAATTAAAGTTCAGTGAATCAACAGAGTAATCAAAAAAGCTATGTTATCTGAGACTGCATCAATAGACTATCCAGGATGAAGCAACAACCTTATCGTACTCTGCCATAATCAGGCAAGATTTGGATTATGTTTAGTTCTGGGTGCTACATTTTAGAAGTACAATAAACTAGAAAGTAACCAAAAGAGGGCAACCAGATGGTGACAGGCCTCAAGATTATGACACATGGGCACTAGCTGAAGGAACTCTAAATATTTAGCTTGGAGAATAGATTTAGAGGAGACATGATAGCTGTTTTCAAGTACACTAAGAAATGTCACAAAGAAGAGCTTGATTTCTTTGGTCTCAGAGGGAAAACTAGGCAGAAGTTACAAAAAGCCAAATAAAGGCTTAAGAGTAGAAATTAGAGGTCATTCTACAGATGAGAAAGCTGAGGCAAACAGGGTTAAGTGACATGCTCAGGTTACACAGCTATTAAGTGTCTGAGGCTGGATTTGAACTCATGTCTTTCTGACGCAAGGCCCAAAGGTCTATTCACATTGAGTCACCAAGCTGCCACAAATAGAAGGGAAATTTCCTAAAGGTTAAAATACAAAGTATGAAATATTTACAAGTTCTCCTGGGGGGATGACTAGAAACACCAACGGAAGAAAGAATTTGTGAAAAAGCCAACAACTTCTTGCTTATTTTAACCTAAATTCATAGGAAGTTAGTAGTAGTAGACAGAAAAATATGGCTTGGGAATGGCAATATTTTCTTTACCTCTAGAATTTGTTGACATTTTCACTGTCTTAAAATTAAATATCTTAAAATAGCTTTGATAGGAAGTGTCTATTTCAAATTATTTCAAAAGCATGCCACTGACTTAGAAGCAAAAATTTAAATTCATAGTTCTAAAATTGTCTATTTAAATTTCTTATTTAAAAAAAAAAACTAAATCGCTTATTTTCTATCAAAGAGCATCTATTTCTTCAATATTTACTGGCTATATTGAGTATTATTTGGAAGACTTATGTTTTACTATAAGCTATTTAATTTCTAGAGCCCATTTTGCTCTCAATACTTAATGTTCTGCCTGTAACATGGCAGTAACCATTATCATAACACCACACCCAAACAACTACTGCAGACTTAATCCACTCCCCCAAATCTATTGATGCAGACAAGACCTAGAAGCGAATCAGAAATGAAACACGTAAAACAAATATTAACAAAATGAATCAACATGGGTTAGCTGGGAACAAAACAGGCAGTGGTATGGGAAGCAGATTGGACTAGGAATCAAGGACCTGCATTCTAATTTCAGTTTTGTTGCTAAATGTGTGATTTTAAGCAAATTACTTAACACCTTTCTTTACCTATAAAATGTGATGAGATGATTTCTGGGGTCCCTCACATTTCTAAAATTCTACAATTCTAAATCTTACCTCTATAACAAAGCCTGTTCTACCTGATATAGGCCACTTGATTTCTTTTTTCTCAATCCTATCTACAGTAAACTGGAAAAAGCATTGCACTGGGAGTTAGCCCCTAGCACAAGGGTAGGAAGGAGGAGAGGGAGAAGAGAAGAAGAGGAAGAGAAGGAGGAAGAGGAGGGAAATAAAGAAGAAAGGAAGGAGGAAAACAGCCCTACTCTACTACTAATAAATGCTGTGTGCACATATAGATATAGATATAGATAAACATATGAGAGAACTTGAGCAAATCAACATCTCCAAGAACTAAGATTCAGACTAGATCTCTAAGATCCTTCCAATTCTAAAAACTGTACGAGACTCCATGATTCCAAAGAAAAATGTGACTGAGGAAACTGGACTGGACCATTTGAACTAAATGATCATAGCACTTGAGTTAAATCAACCTATCATGAAAAAAACAAACAACAACAACAAAAAACAACCCCTCTCCAACTGACACTTTTATACTTCTATGGCATAATTACAAAATGTGCCACTTCTGTATGAAGTTAGAATCACTTACCCTTCCATTTTTACAGATATAATCAAATAGCTCTCCCCCAGAGACATATTCCATCACCATGAAAATGTCAGATGGTGTACTAATGACCTGGTACCTGGTAAGAGAAACAATTATCTAGTTAAATTCAAAATGAATAGTAGCAAATTAAAGTTTCACAAAAAGTTCAAAATAGATTTTAAAATGCTTAACAGTATAAGGTAATGGTATCTTCTAGTAATTAATGTTACCGTTACCCCTAAAATATACTTTTTAAAATCTGTAAATACACTAACATCACAATGTTCCATGGTGAAAACATTTCATCATTTCTTAAGCATCACTCTGTGGCAGGCACAGTGTTAGGTACTGGAGATACAAGGACAAAACTGAAACAGTACCTATACTCAAAGAGCTTACAATCTAGCTAGGGAATCTGTTCCGATGGGATTGATATATTGGGGAACACTTTGAGCATAATATGAATTTCAAGTTAGGTTCTTCATAATTTCTTTGGAATGACAGTCCAAAAATTACACCATTTCACAATAACTCACAAGCTGCATCACAATAACTCACAAGCTGCAACTCTTTCACCCACTTCCACAACTAAACTTCAGCTCTTGGTAAAGCACAATTTTATATATTCTGGTACAGTAGGGCTGGTCCACCCTATCTTTATTCCCCCTTCAGGGTCTCTAGGCCCAAGGCCCAGAGTTGAGGCCAGTCCAACTTGTTCCAGGGGCAGCCAGAACAGTAGCCAGAAGCCAGGGATAGGGTCACTACGGTAACATTGATGTATTTCTTAACCATTTATTATGGACAAAACTGTGCTACTTTTTTTCTTAAGGTTCCTGTCTTTTTTAAAAAATGTTACTGACAAAATTTTTGAGTGTTAGGCCCCAAACCTCATTTTCCCCATAAACTGTAGTTGCTAATATGTTATACTCCATAGAACAGTGGTTTTGGGAAATGCATATGTATCATTTTGGCAAAGTTGGCTATATAAGTATATACAAATTTTATACAAGGTGATTTAGGGGAGAAAGGATCAGAAGGTGAGAAAGGTGGCAGCGCAGCTAAGTCTGGAAGTTTCAAAGCCAGGGATTCTAAGAGACAGAGGTAAGGAGGGGATGCATTTCAGGCATGTGGGACCACTAGTACAAAACCATGTGACCTGAACATGGCGTGGTCTCTGGTTCAGAGACCACTGCACAAGGCTACAGCTCAGATGCTCTTGGTCCAAGTCCTGGTGTCTTCAGGTCTTTATTATCTGCATCTCCTTCAGGAAGTCACCCACTTCCTCACTGAAGTTTCAGACTCCCCTTTGGTAAAAGCAGCCTGATCCATGCCCTGCTTTCCTCACAAATCTATGTTAAAGTGCTTTGTGCACAGAAGTGTCTTACAGAAATGTAAAATACTATTAATGAATGAAAAAACAAAGACAAAAAAGAGAGAACTTTAACCGTCTTTCTTATTTTTTAAATAAGAAAGAAATTAACAAAAGATGACAGAAAAGAGTGGATCTAATTTAACACAATCCTAACTTACAGCTTAATAATATGAGGATGTCTGAAAAGCTTGAGGTTCTGAATTTCTCTTCGAATTTTTCCTACCACATCAAGGCTTCGAATTTTCTGTCGATTTAAGATCTTCACCGCAACTTTGTGCCCAGTCAACTCATGCTTGCCAACTGTAGGAAAAATAAAATTTGATAAAATTAGGACTCAGCTGGACTAATAATTCTATTAGTCACCTTCCACAAGGACCAAGAATACCCCAAAAGACTATTTAAGGTTCTCCCTTTATTGCCCTACTTCTTCCTCAAATAATTTTCAATCAGTTTAAAAATGCTGTTCAAGGCTTTAATTTTTGAAGAAGAAAAAGTCATTTTCTTTTCATCTCAGAGCAGGATGGGTAGAGAAAAAGATGGAAATTATTTATTTGCATGTTGGTCTTGTCAATTATGGACTGAAATTCAGCAACTATAATAAGTTAACTCACTGTAAAATTCATGCATAGAACAGACTCAATAACCAAGACCCATAAGCAAAGGAACTAGCAGCCTAGTATTTGTTAACTCAAGAACATGAAACTACTAGGAAAGGACTTCCTTTTCGACAGGAACTATTGGGAAAAATGGGAAACAGTCTGACTGAAATTATGTTTAGACTAACATTCTACCATTAAAAAAATAAATTCCAAATGGATAAGCTGCCTTAACATGAAAGGTAACATAATTTAAAAACAAACGAAAAAAATCCAAGAGAAGAGAAAGACAGACTTTTAAAATTTATGGTTTGAGGGAAAATTTCATAACCAAAGGACAAATAACAAAAGATGAAATATTTTGCTAATAATTTTTTCTTAGGACAAAATCATCAGAACTAGAATAAAGAAAGAAACTGCGATGGGGGAGAGGGGGAATCTTCCAATGAAATATCTGAAGCCATAGCTAAAATATAAAGGGAACTGGCACTAACATATAAAACTAACAGAAAAACAGCCAAAAGATATAAAGTTTTAAAAGAGGGAATACAAACTACCAGCAGCCCTTTTTTAAATGCTCCAAATCACTAATTACAAGAGAAATATAAATTAAAACAACTCTGATTTCACCTCACACTCATCAGAAAAAAGGAAAATGATAACTGTTGCTGGTGGACCTGTAAAGTAGTCCAACCACTGTGGAAAACAATTTGGAATTATATTCCAAAAGTCACTAAACTGTACATATCTTTTGACTTAGCAATACCACTTCTAGGCTTATACCTCAACAAGATCAAAAACAGAAGGAAAGGGATCATAAAGCAGCTAGGTGCTGTACTAGTCAGAGCACTAGGCCTGGAGTCAGGAAAACCAGAGGTCAAATCCCACTCTAGACATATATTAGCTGTGTGAACTTGGGCAATCACTTAACCTTTACCCATTTCAGTTTCCTGAGGATAAGAATGAAGATAATAATAGCAAATACCTTGCAGGGTTTCTGTGAAGATAACATGAAATAATACTTACAAAATGCTTTGCAAACTATTGTGCACATAAATATTTATAGCAGCACTTTTTGTTACAGAAAAGAATTAAAAACAAAGCGAGTGCCATCCACTGCAACAGCTGAACAAATCATGATATATGAATGTAAAGTAATTCTATTGTGCCTTAAGAAATGGAAAAAAAAAAGGATGAATTCAGACAAACTTTGTTGTAGAGTGAGGTGAACCAGGAACACTTATACAATAAAAACAACACTGTAAGGAAAAACAACCTAGAAAGACTTAATTCTGATCAACGCAATGATTATTCACAATTACAGAAGAGTGATGATGAAGCATTCTTCCCATCTCCTATTGGAGAGGTGATGTACTCCAGGTATGGAAGGAAACACAACCAACACTAATTTATTTGTCTTTATTAACTATATTCGTTACAAGAGAAGGTTTTTATTGAAGAAGAGGGGGGTTTTGGGTGGGTGGAGGGGATGAATGGACTGTCTTTTGCTTTTCTTTGCATCATCAGCACTTAATACAATGCCTGGCACTTAGTAAATGTTTAATGACTGATTAGTGACAGTGATGCAAAAGAAAAGAAAAAAAAGCACATCAATGGCACAGGTAAAAAATACATAGTAGAGAGTCCAGTGCAAAAGAGAAGGAGAACAGTGCTAGTACTACCATTAAAGTTTTTGTTGTGCAGTTATTTCAGTTATGCCTGACTCTTCATGACCCTATTTGGCAAAGATACTAGAGTTATTTGCCACTTCCTTCTCCAGCTTATTTTACATATAAGGAAACTGAAACAGGGTTAAGTGACTTGTCCAGGATTACACAGCTAATAAGTGCCTGAGGCTGGATTTGAACTCTGGCAGAGGAGTCTTTCTGGTGGTTCCAAGTCCAGTGCACTACCCACTGTACTATCTAGCTACCCCCAATAGATTCCAAAAGAACATATATTCAGTGTTCAAAAAAATGTAAAAGAAAAACAGTAAACGACATCAGAAATCAAATTAAGTGCAAAACAAGTTGCCTCTAGAGGGCTAATAGTGAAATATAACTCTCCACTCATTAAAGAGGTGGTGGGGCTACAAATGTGAAATGAGGCAGATGCTCTCAAGACAGAGTAAACAAAATAAAAATTATTTTGCTTTGCTTGTCAAAAGGGAGGGCCCTATTGAAAAGCTATAGTAATGTTAGAAAAAATGCCCTCAATAAAATGCCTATTTTTTCCCTAAAACAAAACAAAACAAAAACCCTAAGTACTTTTTATTATATTCCAAGTAGAAAAACACAATATTAGGAAAAAAATTCTTCTGTCTGAATTTCTACTTTAAATACAGAGCTACTGGCTTGCTCCAAACTTCTTGAGGGTTTTTGGACAACACATCAAAAGATACTGGAGTAGCACACAAATGTTCAATTTTTAATCATAAATCATGATTAAATGATTTTTTCATGATCAATATTATTACTTACTAAATATTGCTTGCATTTTACCAAAGTACATTTAAATTGCAATTTACCCTTGCTATAGACAATACCCAACATGCCTATCTCCTTTATTAATTCAAAAGATAAATTCGGTTGTTACTGACCAGAGGCTATTATCAAAGTTTACAGAGGGGAATATAATAAAGATAGTAATTTTTTTAAAGTACATAATCAAAAAATCATATACTGCTTCCCATCTTTAGAGCTACTGACAGGAAGGACAATGGTGACAGGAATATGCCAGGTCTGTTTCCATGGTATGACAGACGCCAGCAGTGAATGCAATCCTGTCCAAAACAATCCAACCAGTATTTATGTAGGGCCTCTAGGACAACCATAAATTACATCAACAACAAAGTCCATGTAAAATCCATAGGTAATCAGGAGTAGAATATACAAGAATCATTAAGCCCTTCTTATCATTTCTTTTTTAGCAAAAGTGTGCTATTTTCAAAGTTACAACTTTTATTCAGTTTTTTTTCCATTTAATGTAATAAATGACAAATATTGCACAAAAATTTCATTTAGTATGTAGGGCACGTGTACGTGTATATGTGTGTATGTGTTACACATACTTGTTAACTAAGAGGCCCACAAAATCACTCCTGAGCTAATAGGTCACATATATTAGGCTGCTTCCATTTAGCCCTACTTGTTCATTCTTTGAATACTTTGCAAAATAGTACCTTTTGTGGTCCCATATATACCAAAATAAACTAAAAACAGTGCTCATCAGTTGGAGAAAAACAACAAATTGTAGTAGATGAGCATTATCTAATATTATTACACAGAAATGATATATATGTGAAATTTAGAGACACAGGGAAGTATGAAGTAAACTCAACAATGACTACAACAGCATAAATGAAAACAATAGGCAACAAGACCCAAATTAACTGCAACAATCAATCTTGGCCCTAGGGAACAGATGATAAACACACTTTGTCCACTAGGTAGAAGTGGGGGATTAGAGGCAAGAATGCTGCTTATGTAACCACATGTGCAGACTCAGTAACACTGTCTGCCAATTTTATTTAACTGTTTTTCTTTGTTGAATGGGAGTATTCAATGAGAAAAGAGAAGCACATGGGGAAATGACCATAGTGTTTTTAAAAAGTAAAACTTTTTTTAAAGAAAAGACTATCATTTGACTTACTAGGTTCATATCTAATAGCTTTTAAAGTTTTCTTTTTGATTGTGAAGGTAATCAATAAACACAATCTTTTCAAGGTACAAAGAACAGGCAAGAGGACCATATCAGAAACTCTTTCTGGTACTTCTGTGATTTTTTTTAAATCAATCAACAAACATTAATTGCATTGAAGACACAGAGTTTAATAAAGTAGTAAGAAAACTGATATATCTATGTCCCCTTTCACTTTTTTCTTCTATGCATTAAAAAAAAATGCTTTGTCAAACACTGGCCATATCTCAGAATTCTATGCCAGCCTAGCGTGGAGACTGGAAAAGGCCTCTTACAGAAAGCGGTGCTTGGGCTGAATTCTAAGAGGTAGAAGGTGGGAGAACATTCCAGGAATGGAGAACAGAGTACAAAGGCATGTAGACAGGAGATGGAGTGGTCTGTGCAAGGAACATTAGGAAGGAGGGGAACAAAAAAAAAAGCAGAAAGGCAAGAAGAGTACAAATTGTGGAGAGTATAAATACCAAACAAAGGACTTGATATCTGATTCTTGAGGTAACAGGAAACCACTGGAGTTTACTGAAGAGAGGTGTGACCTTGGTTAGACCAACACTTTAGGAAAATCACTTTGACACTGCATGGAAGGCAGATTATAATGGTAAGAGACTTGAGGGAGGGAGACCAACTGGGATGGTAGTTGTGTGAATGAGTGGAAAGAATGGGACATGTATAAGAAATGTTGCTAAACAAGAAATGACAAAATTTATTAACAATAATAATGGTGATAGGTAGCATTTAAATAATGTGTTATGATTTACAAAGAGATTTACACATTTAATCCTTATAACAACTCTGTGAATTAGGTACTATTACTATCCCTATTTAATAGATGAGGAAACTGAGGCTCCAGATCACATCTTTAACCACAGGTGTCCCTCAGGGTACTGAGTTCTCTCTCTTCTCCCTCTATACTACTTCACTTGGAGATCTCATCAGTTCCCATAGATTTAATTACCATCTCTATGCTAGTGACTCAAATCTACCTATCCTGCTCCAAATTCTCTGCTGACCTCCAGTCCTGTTTCTCCAAACTGTCTTTCCGATATCTCAAACTGAATGTCCAATAGACAACTTAAACTCAATATGTACAAAACAGAACTCCCCCTAAACTTCCCCCTAAACTATTCCCCATTCCTACCTTTCCTATATGGTAGTGGGCAAAAACATCCTCCCAGTACCTAAGGCTCACAACCTAACAACCATCTTCAACTCTTCACTAGCTGTCATTCTCTGTATCCAATCCTGCCCAGGCCTGTCAATTTCATCTTTGCAACATCTCTTCCATATGCCCCCTTCTCTCTGACACCGCCACCACTACTGTGATAACCTACTGGTGTGTCTGTCTACCTTAAGTTTCTCCTCAGTCCAATTCATCCTCCAATAAGCCACCAAAGTGATTTTTCCCAAAGCATAGGTCTGACCAAATTAACCTCCCTATTCAGTAAACCCCAGTGGCTCCCTATTGCCTCCAGATTCAAATACAGAACGCTCTATTTAGCATTCAAAGCTGAAGCCCTTCATAACCTAGCTCCCTCCTTCCTTTCCCGTCTTGTTACACCTTATTCCTTTGATCCAATGACACTGCCTCCTGGATGTTTCAAGGACAAGACTTTCTATCTCTTGGTTCTGGTCATTTCTCTGGCTGTCTCTCATGCCTGGAATACTCTTCCTCCTCCACTCCAGCTACTCATCTCCTCAGCGTCCTTTAAGTCCCAATTAAAATCCCTTCATTTACTACCTCTTCCCCAACCCCTCTTAATTCTAGTGCCTTCCCTCTGTTAATTACTTCCTATTTATCCTATATATAGCTTGGTTTTTATGTATTTGTTTGCATGTTGTGTCCTCCATTAGATCATAAGCTCCTGGAGGGCAAGAACTGTCTTTTGCCTCTTTCTGTCTACCCAGCACTTAGTACAGTGCCTTAAGCACTTAATATAAATATTGATTTTTTTGAGGCACAAAGAGGTTAAGTGACTTGCCCAGTGTCACAAAGCTAGCTTCTGAGATAAAATACGAACTCAAGCGTTCCTGACTCTAAGACCCATGGTCTATCTATCCATTGTGCAATCTAGATGACTATTTTGACAAATGACTGGATATGCAAAGTGTCCCAAAAGTATTAGAGCAGTTTTAAGCTTTTATAACTTAAAATTACACTAAGACTTTGGGACATGCTGCATCAAGTGAGTGACAACTATGACTAAAGAATGACAGAGAAACTGCAAACTTAGCTGATCGAGAAGAATGCAACTCTGGACAATTAACATATAAGTTCACAAGAAGGGACGATTTGTGAGGAAAGCTAGTGAGTTCTGTTTTAGAACTCACTAAATTCTAAAGTTCTAAATGGTAAGTGTGAGATGTCTACAGGACAGTCAGTTTGAGATGTCCAACAGACCACTGATGATGAGGGACAAGATGAGGGACAAAAGCTCAGTGGGGCTGGGTATATAGACAGAGGAATCAACTGCATCAAGATATTAAACCCACAGGAGCTGAGGTGACTAACAGAGATTGTAGAAGTTCTTAATCTGGGATCTATGACCTTTTCAAAAACAATTTTTGTAACTGTTTCAATATAATTGATTTGCTTTGTAATTCTATGAATTTTATTTTATGCATTTCTGAAAAGTCCATAGGCTTTATCAAACAGCCAAAGAAGTTCATGGAATAAAAAAGGATTAAGATACACCTACAGTTAGGGGGCACAATATGGATGATGAATCAGCAAGGAGGACTAAGAAGGCAAGACAGACAAGCAGGAGGCAAACAGAGGAAGTGAACATAATCAGGAGGAAAGGGTGGTCAATAGCATTCAATGCTGCAGAGAAGCCAAGAACTAAGAAAAGACTATTAGATTTGGCAGCTAAAAAATCAATGGTAACTTTTAAGAGAGAATTTCAATTGGGTTGATTGACTGAAGTTGGAAGCCAGAGTCCCAAGGATTCAGAAGTGAGAAGAAAAAAAGTCAAGATAAAGTATAAAAAGCTTTTTGCTGTGGAAGGGAGGAGTTATAGGATGATGGCTTAAAGGGATGACAGGATTTTTTTTTAAGGTTGGAAAAGACTTTTTAAGGTAGAGAAAAAGTCAGTAAAAAAGAAAAGATTGAAGATTAGAGAAGGAATGATTACGGAAGCAATATGCAGGAAAAGATGAAAGGGGATGACATCAAGGATATATTCAGAAGCATGAGAAAGGATGCCTGAGACTGAAGTTAAAGGAGTAGAAAAAATGGTCTCTTTCTCTGTGGTTAGCATGTTAACTCTCATACTGTGCTTCCAGCCAACACTATTCTTCTCTTTCATTGTCTGAGGGATGGGAAACCAGATATTTTAAAACTGTACCTAACAAGAAAATTAGGCTCAGAGTACAGGCCTGAGTGCTTCTCCTATGACAGGCACTAGATCTGAAGTGAGAGTGGCAAATTAGAGTTCAAATACTAGCTCTACTATTTATCTGCTACATCTGTGAAAAGGCAAGTCAGTTAACTGGACTTCTGTACCCTCATCTGCAGAACAAGGAGACTAGTACAATCAATAGAAAATGAATGTTGCAAAATTACTAAGAATAAGAATGTCCCAAAAGAAGAGAGATGAGAAAGCATTTCCCACTACTTCGAAGGGTTAAAGAGGTACAATAAGGCAAATATTTTCATTGCATACATTTTCAAATGTTTTCAATTGACTAATCACTTTTTCTGATTTTTTTTTCCCCTTTTCTTCCTCTTTTTTCCTTAAAATAACTCTGTGCTATATGGAATGGCTCTTTGGGAGGAAGGAGAATTAGAGAGACTGTGGAAAATGTAAGCAATGTAAAAACAAAACATACAAATAAAAATTTTTCAGTGAAGGAGTTAGACAAGATGGCCTCCAAGGTTCCAACTTTGACCATAGTCACCTGGATTTAGAACTGGAAGAGTTCTTAGAAAGGCAGCCAGGTGGCTCTATGGTGAATAGAGCACACAGCCTGGAGTGAGGAAGACCTGAGTTCAAATCCCATCTCAGTCACTTAGCATCTGTGTGACTCTGGGCAAGTCACTTAACCTTTGTCTGCCTCAGTTTTATCTCAACTGTAAAAGGGGGATATAAGAACATTCACGCTGCAGGGCTGCTGTGAAGACTGAATGAGATAATATTTGTATGGCACTTAGCACAGTGCCTGTCACATTGTAGGTGCTTAATATAAGTTTATTTTCTTCCTAGTACCCAATTTACAGATAAGGAAACTGAGATCCAGGGAATTAACTGATTTTCCAAACTCACATAGCTTTTATAAGTCAAGATTCAAATACAGGTTTTCTGACTACAAGTCCAGTGCTATTTCTACTGTAAGTCAGAACAAATTTTTATAAAAATCCAGCTCAAGATTCTTCTATCATCTATAACACACTAATAGGGCCCTAAGCGGCTATCCCAGTCATTCAGGTACTTAAGAAAAACTTTTATCTGAAATTTGCATCACTAAATACTCCCCACTTTATTCAATACTTGATAATCTTACTCCAAAAACTCCCACGAGCTTTACTTATGACAATGCTCAGCTGGAACATTCAGCTTGGAGTCCAAACAAGAAAGATAAAAGCATATGTTTATTCACAGTCACAGACAGTTCTGTTGTGGATCTGCAAGTCATAACAGCAAAGGTCCTGACACTCAAATTTTCCTACTTCCAAACTGCAAAACCATCAACTGAATAATTAATAAGACCAAGTTATCTCTATCTCTTTCACAAGTAACTTTGTCTAAATGCATTAGAACACTGTAACAAATGCTTTCCCCTAGATCAGATGATCTTGATTTTATAAAAGATTAAAATCTGATAGAATGTGATTCAGGAATAAATATCAGGCAGATACAGCAGTTTCTAGTCACCAAATTAAGGCAATTTTTGTCTAGCACTTGTACTAAAAATGTTTCTCCCCTCCATTTTACAATGCTTCTACTTACACTAACTGAAAATAGAGTAGAGTAGTGACCCAATTATGCTAAAGCGGGGAGGGGAAAAGTACTTTAAAAGAAGAACCAGCAAATATAATTTTTGAAATAAAACATTAAAAATGTTTTCTATACCAATCCATTTCAAACTAAAAGAAACTAGTTTTGTTTGGAAACGTTTACCATCTCAGCTAAAACACTATTACTTGGAATTCAAATTTTAACAATTAAAAATACAGGAAATTCACAACTATCTCACATAGACAAAAATTAAAAGACTGTCTCTAACTGGTATTGATGGCTGGGCAACCAAGAACAAAAAGGGCCATTATAATTTTGAGGAACAATAGAATTCAATACTGTGGTACAAGAGGGAAAGTGCAATGACCTTGGTATCTAAGACCTGTGATTGTGTCAGGGCTCAGTGACTCACTAAGATACTACCCAGTAACCCGGAATAAGGTCCGTAACATCCCTAAGTTTGTTTTTCTCACCTATAAAACAATAATAATACTGGTGATGTAAGGATCCAACAACAACCACCAAAAAGTACTTTGAGTAAACTATTAAATTTTATATAAAGGAAACAAGATCAAAATGCTTTTCCAATGGTTCTATCAGTATAAAAAAAATAAAATAAAATAGGCATCCTGATGGCTAAAGTGGAAAAAAAAAGTTTGAACAAAACTAACAGTCCATTCACTTAACACCTACCTACTATGTGCAAGAAGATCTTTGCATTAGCAATGATGCTCTGGAGCATTTTCTCACAAAATGCTATAGCTAAACGTTACCAAAGGATCTTTTTTCCCCCTGCCAATCATAACAGCAAACAAAAAGATCTCATTGAAATCACAACAATTTGTTGCTTGAGCAACTCATTTATTTTGCCTTCTAACTTCTGGCGTTTTCAAATCTTAAATGAATGTTTCTGCGTTTGAAATCTTTTTTTGGGGGGGCATCTCTACAATGACAAAATGGAATACCACGTCTCTATTATGTAAATGATCTTAGCGTTAATTCAAGTAGAATTTCAGGTGAAATAACAAGGATAGTTTAATATCCTTTTAGGATGCTAACAAGTATTTTTTCCAAATATGAGTACTAACAGACAACTCATAAGCTCTGACACCAGAGCCAAGCAACTCACATCAAGATCACATACACCCTAGCCTAGTAGAGACCCACCCTAATAACTATCATTAACCTATTCTGATATTTTGCTTAAGTTCCTTACATTTATTCAACTTACTGTTGGCCTTGCTGATTTTCACAAGTAGTGTTAGGTAGTTTCTCCCTATGAGCTATACAGCAATTTTCCACTTCTATGACTCAGAAAGGGCAAGAGAAGGGAGGGTTCTCCCCTCCCATCCCTATATAAAATCAGAAAATGTTTATTTAACTCTAGAAGCAAGACATATATTTCACCATCCAAACTTTTATATACCTTTCAAATCAAAACAAATATTTACTGAGCACTTATGTACCATACCATTTAGGTATGTTACATACACAAACTAATGTAACAGAAAAATTATAGGGAAGGGAAATAAATTTCCTGTTACAATTTATCGCAAAAGCCATATTTATTTCATCTATTACTCTACCCAGTGGCCAGTGTCAAATGTTTAAACAGCACCTATTTTGCAATGTTTCAGCATTTGGTTAAAAACAGGAGACAGAAAGTTCCTTGATATTTCACTTTATAAACATGGTGTTGAAACAGGAAGGCTGGCAGAGAGAACCCCTGTATAATTTTTCTTTCCAATCAGCTGAAAAAAAAAAGTAATTTATTTTGTTTCTTAAAAAATGAATAACATCATGTAAGTAAATGCTGTCAATAGTAGCTACAATAAACTAAAAACCTTATTTGGAGTAAGCATGCAAAATAGCTAACAGATTTGGCATACACGGAATACAGGACACTTGCTGATTATCCAAAAATAGTTGAAGGCATGGAGTATATAGTCGAAACATAGACCTAGCAAAGACATTAAAATAGGAGGAGCAGTTCAAGACCCCTGAAGATGAAAAGTACTCCAACAAGACCAGGCGGCGCGTTGCACACTGCACCCCCAAAGCTTAACAGGCTGGCAGGTTGGGTTCGTGTCGCCTTGATTAATTAATTTGTTCCGCTACGGCCAAATACATTCACCTCGTAAAGAGGACGGAAAGATAGTCAAAGAGCATCGAGAGATCTGGGGAGCTACGGCCAGCGAAGGAAGCAGCGAGCCGGGGGACCCCACCGCCCTGGGGCTCGCACTTCCTGAAGCGTCGGGGCGGAACCCGTTCCGAAATCACAGACCCCCCTCGGACCTCCGGCCAGGCGACAAGCATCTGGCCGCTGCCCAGGGGCAGGACCCGGGTCCGAGTCACGCAGAGCCGGCCAACAGCACCATCCCCTCCCCCCGGCCGAGTGGCAAGGGCGCCTCCAAGCCCCCTGCCCCGCCCCGCCCAGTTGCCATGACGACCCGGGGGACACCGAGGCTCTCCCGGGCTGCCCCCGGACTCGGCGGGAGAGTTCCCGGGTCCCGGCGCGCGAGGGAGAGGGAGGGGGAGGAGGAAACCCAAGGGATGGAGATGCGAGGAAAAGGGGGAAGAAGCGCGGAGGAGTCAGGACAGCGGAAGGGCCCGGCCCCAAAGCCTCTCACCCTTTACTTTGCCGAATGTGCCGACCCCCAGCGTGTCCCCCAGGATGTAGTGGCCAATCTTCACCCGCCCGTCGTGTTTCTGCTTCTCCGCTGCCGCCATCTTCCTCCAAGAACTGAGCCTGCGCATGGCGCCCTGGAGGGGGGGGGAAGAGGGAGAGGAGGGCGAGGGAGGAGAGAGGGAGGGGAGGGAGAGAAGGAGAGGGCGGGGAAAGAAAGGGAGGGGAAGGAGAGGGAGGAGGAGAGACGGGGAAGAGGAGAGAGGGAAAGGAAAGGAGAGGGAGAGAGGATAGGGGGAGGGACGGGGGAGGTAAAGGGGAGGAGGAGGGAGAAGAAGGAGGGAGGAGGGGAAAGGAAAAGGTGGGGGGAAGGGAGAAGGAGAGGGAAGTGGCCCCCGGGCGCGCCGGAGATAGGAGGGGCTAAGGGTGGGGACTAGGGGCGGGGGAGCCGCGGTTACCGCCCCGAAGCCGGGCTGCGGCCGCCGCCGCCCAGGAGAGCAGGAGCTCGGTGTACCCGTACTGTCGCGTCTCCTTCGCCCTCTCCCCTCCTCCTCTTCCTCCTGCTCCGCCTGCTCGGCGTCGCCGCCGTCTGGCCCCAACCACTCTCGACCTAGTGGGGGCGGCTGGAGGGTGCTGAGTCCAGTGGTGCGGGATGGACCGGTCCCGGCCGCCGCCTCGGTAGCCCGGGGGCGCGCGCCCAGGTACCCGGACGGCCGGCGGCGCCCCCTCCTCGCCCCTCCCCAGCTGGGGCCGGAGCGCTGGGGGCGAGCCCGAGCGGGCGTGGGGAGCCAGTCGCCCGGCGTGTGGCTTTGCTAGAGTCTCCTCGTCCCTCCTTTGCAGATATCTGGGTATATGCTTGAAACTGCAGTGAGGGGAGTCTGAGCGTGGGGAGACGAGTGGAGGTGGGGTGGGTAAGGCTTATTACTCAAAGTCACCCATTCTCAGTCCTGGTGTCCCCAGCTCTTGCTTTCCGTCTCCGCTGGAGATCTAGAAGTTGCGGTGAATGTCCTTGGCGTGTCTCATGGAGGGTCTCCTTTCCATCCTTGTACGTGGAGCCTTTCAACACCTTTGCACCCATTAGTATCGTCCGGCTAAACCCTTAGCCTGCCCCTTGATCCTCTTTAATATCCTTGGAAAAGTCTCATCTTGTTATAAACAACTCCAAAGTGGCTGACCTAAGTAATATGAAATTCTTAAGACTGTTGGATAGAATTTTGATTTGCCGTTTATTTAATTTAAAATGTATTAAGCCATGTGGTGATATACTGTCTGTGAAGAATGCAAAGTTCCCTGCCGTTGCAGTGACCATAGTATATACGTGAATAACCAGGGGAAAATTCTAAGTTAACATTCGAACTTCATTTCCGATAGAGATTCCATATAAATGCCGAAGGAATCCAAAGCAATGGGAAGGCATTAATTGCTGCTGTTCAAAGACAGGGGAGCAAAGAGCGTATGTGCCGAGTGTTGTTCGTGGCATTTGACTAATTTAAAACAACCCTGAGTATCAACAAAGTATCAAAGATGTAAAAGGATGTGGCTGTGGGAAGTTAGGTACCCTAAGCTAATTCATTGCTAGGGGAGCTACAAATTGATTCAAACACTCTGATAAACAATTTGGAGCAATGCAAGAGAAATTCCTATTTTTCAATACCCAGAGGGATCCCACTATTGAGACTATGGTTCCAAGAAGGTTATTACTTTAAAAAAAAAAGACAAAAACAAAAAACAACCCTCTATGTACAAGAATGTTCATAGTCAAACATTAAGTTCCTACATGAGCCAGGTACTTTGCTAAGCACTGAGCATGCCAATAATAATAATAATAATAATAATAATAATAATAATAATAATAATACCATCTTTCAAGGAACTCTAACAGGAGAAACAATATTCAAACAACAGTCTACTAACAAGCTACAGACAAGATAAATTCTAAATGATCAATCGAGGGAAGGTACTAGATTAAAGGGAATGGGGGAAAGCTTTCTGTTGAAGGTAGGGTATCAGCTGAAACTTAAAAGAAACTGTGAGACGAGAGAGAGGACAGAGAGAGAGCGAGCGAGCGAGCGAGCAAGAGAGCGAGCGCGCGCGTTGGAAGCACGTGGGGTGGGGGTCTTTGGGAGGGAGAGCCAGTGAAAATGCTCAGAGTTAGAAGATAGATTATCTCGTTTGGAGAAGAGCAAGGAAGCAAGCCAATGTCTCTGAATTCCAGAGTATCAAAGGGAGGGAAGGGGGAAGAAATGTAAGAAGACTGGAAAGGACGGGCTGGGAACAACAGATTAAAAAAGGCTTTGGATCAGAGAATTTTATATTTATGCTTGAGTTATAAAGAGCCACTGAAGTTTATTGAGTGGGGGAGAAGAGGAGAGTGACATGGTCAGAATTATACTTTAGAAAGACCACTTTGACAGCTGGGTGGAGGAGGATGGGCTAGAGTGGAGAGAAACTTGTGAAAGGCAGAACAACAGTAGTTTATTGCAGTAGTGATATAGAACAGGGTGGTGACAGTGTCAGAGGAGAGAAGAGGGTGTATTTGAGAAATATTATGAAGACAGAAATAACAGGTCTTGGCAACAATATTGGATTGGGGGTGGGGGGAGCAGTGTGGAGTGAGAGAGAGTTGAGGAATCCAGGATGAGGCTTAGGTTGAGAGCCTGGATGTTTGGAATGATGGTGGTACTCTTGACAGTAATAGGTAATTTGGAGGGGAGACTTGGAGGGAACCATAATGAGTTTAGTTTTGGATATATTGAGTTGAAGATGTCTATGGAACATCCAGTTCAGGATGCTCAGGGGACAGTTGGAGATAACAGACTGGAGGTCAGTAGAGAGATCTAGGACTGGATAAGTAGATTTGAGGATCATCAGCAGAAAGATCAAAAGGTGTAGAAGGAGAAGAGAAGAGGGCCCCAGACAAAGCTCTGTGGTAAAAGCCCATGATTAGTGTGTGTGACCTGGGTGAAGCAAAAGAGACTGAGGAGTAGTCAGATAGGTAAAAGGAGAGCTAGGAGAGAGTAATATCCCAAAGACGAAGAGAAAATACAGGACAGCTAGGTGGTGCAGTGGGTAGATCACCAGCCCTGGAGTCAGGAGGACCTGAGTTCAAATCCAGCCTCAGACACATTAACACTCACTAGCTGTGTGACTCTGGGCAAGTCACTTAACCCCAGTTGCCTCACCAAAAACAAATAAATAAATAAATAAAAGAGAAAATATCAAGGAGAAGAGGGTGATTGAAGAGTGGAAGGCTGCAGAGAGGTTAAGAAGGATGAGTATTGAGAAAAGGCCATTATATTTGTCAATTAAGAGATTGTTGGTAACCCTGGAGAGATCACTTCTGATTGAAAGATAAGACTGGAAGCAACACTGTAGGAAGTTAAGAGTGAGAATAAGGGAAGTGGAGACACGTATTGTATAGATAGCCTTCTGAAGGAGTTCAGCTACCAAAGGTTGGGGAATTACAGGACAACAGTGACTAGGGATGGATGGATCAAACTGGGATTTTTGAGGGTGGGGGAGACATGCAGTAGGGAAGCAGCCAGTAGACACAGATTGAAGAAGTGAGAGAATGGAGTAAACCTGAAGAAAAGAGAATGGAATGGATCACTTTATTGTATATAGAGGGGTTAGCCTTTGCAAGCAAAAGGACAACCTCATGTGAAGAGGATAAAGGAGGAGATAGTGACAGAAAACATCTGGTTAATGTTTGATGAGAAGGGGAGAAAAGGAAGATCTCAATGAATGGCTTTTTTTAAAGTAAAATATGAGGCAAGGTTCTCAGGTAAGAGTGGGAGGAGGGAGAGGAATCCATGGGAAGTTTGAAGAGGGATGAAAAAAAGTTTGGAAAACTTGCTGGGTTGAGTGGGACAGTGAGTTAATTAGGGAGAAGGATTGCCTTACAGTACTGAGGGCCCAGTTGAGGTTATATAACAAATTTGTAATGAATTTCACTATAGATGGTCAGTACTGATTTTCTCGAGAAGCATGTATGTAGGAACAAAAGCAGCAGATATTGGGAGTGAGGTTGAGTTTTGGTGCATGAGACTCAAGAGGACAGTATAGAATTGAACTGGTTCATCAAGAGGTCAATATAGGAAAATAAGGAGAGGTCTATAAATAAAAACATGGAGAGTTTGAAAACAAAAATAAAACTGGACAAGTACAACAGACAATATTAGTACCATACAGTCAGAATATAAAAATGTCTCATTTCTGTTAACAATTGAGAAACCTTTTCAGTGAAAGTACGTCATTAAGAGGTCTGTTTGGGTATCTGTTGTGTTAAATCTATATCAAAATTTATAAAATAAAATAATTAAATGGATTTGACCTGTCCTCTTTTTTCCCTAGCCTTTTTTTTTAAAGCCTTACCTGCTTTTATGCATTTCTACAGCTCTAGCCCTGGTCTTCTTGAAGAAGAAATGGCTTCCTGCTTCCTATTCGAGAAGATAGAAAATGTCACTTCTCTTTTAAATAACCCCTTAAATTTTCCTTTATAACTAGAGTTTAGTCATGTTTTTCTTTTTCTTTTGTAAAACTTCAAGATACCAATTGAGCTTGTATTTTCTGATGGCCACTGGGAATTGTGCAAAAACAAAGATCTAAAACTTATATATATATACACATATATATATATATGTATTATGTATGTATATATGTATGTATGTATACATATATATATAACATATATATTTACCCAGTTAACACATTAACTACAAGCATCAGTCTTTGCCACCTATACTCACTGAAAATAGTTTAGAATATGAAACTTTGAAAAAAAAAGTACGTGGAAATCTTGCTTTCCTTTTATTATAATTTGAGAAAAAAAATAGATGGAAATCTTGCTTACCTTTTATTATAATTATAATAATTTGATTATTATAGTTACTAGTGATGTGACTTTGGACAAGTCATTTAATCTAAGAAGCCTTGGTTTTTCATCTGCTAAATGGGGATAATAATAATAAATGCAGTACCTACCTCAAAGGATTGTTGTGAACATGACTAATATAGAAATATGTTTTGCATCATTGATATATATATATATATATATATATATATATATATATATATATATAAAATCTATTCAAATTTCTTGCTGTCTTAGGGAGGGAAGAGGGCAGTAAGGAAGGGACAGAATTTAGAACTCAAATTTTTAAAAAATGAATGTTAAAAATTGTTTTTACATGTAATTGGGAAAATAGTATTTTAAAAAGAATTGTTGTGGCAGTTAAATAAAATAACAGATGTAAAGTGCTTTGCAAACTTTGAAGCACTATAATTGTTAGTTATTACTATTTTGTCTCTCTTATGATCCTTGCCCCTGAGAATCATACAATCCTTTAGAGGAGATATAACCTAGAATTATAGAAATTAGAGAGGTCATTTAGTCCAGCAAAATGCAGAGGTTTTCATCTATAGGATCCATGACATTCATTGAGCTTCTGCTTGTAGCTTGAATACTTCCAGTGAAGGTCACTATCTCACTACCCAGTCCATTGTTGGACAGCTCTACTTGCAGTATTGGAAGCTCATTCTTGATTTGGAACTGAAGCCTATATCCTTGTAATTGTTACCCTCTTGGATTCTGTAACATAATCTTCTTCTGCATGATAATCTTTTAAATACCTTAAGACAACCTATGCCCTGTCACTTGAATGAGTCAGTAGATATAACCCTAGAATGCCTTTGCCAGTCAACAAATATATGTGCCAGGCACTGCATGAAGTGCTGAGGATAAAAAATAGACAGGATAATCCCTACCCTCAAGGAGCTCATGATCTAATGGAGAAAACAACAAGCAAAAAATAAATAAATAAAGTATACAAAAATAAGGATAAATAAGAAATAATTAAAAGAGGGAAGGAACTAGAATTAAGAGGAGTTGGGAAAGGCTTCCTGTGGAAGATGGGATTTTGGTAGGACTTGAAACCAGAGAAAGTAGTAGGTAGAGATGAGGAGGGAGAGCATTCCAGGCATGGGGGACATAGTACTTTTATGGTGCATAACCTCAGCTGAGGTTGTATTCTTACTAGGTAATCTGGTTCCCTATTGTGTTTCCCATAGAAATAGTTTCAACCATTTCCTCCTTCCTCTACTCACCAACTCCCACACCCCTAACAGATGAATTCCATCTTTGAGAAAACTGGAGCCAGTCTTCCTTCTAGATACTGTCTCTTCTTTTTGGTTTAAAAACACCAGGTTCTCTTCATACTTCTCTAACTACTACTTTTCTGTGACACTACTTTATATTGGTTCTCCTCTTGCCTGTGTGTTGCTTCTCAGCCTCTTTTGCTGGATCACCATCTTCTCCTTCCATTAAATATGAATAGCCCTCAAAGCTCAGTCCTAGAAGAGTACTCTCCAGGAAAAGTGTTCTCCCTCTTTCCCCACCTCTCTTATCAGCTTTAGTGAACTAAATTATCCTCTCTTTGCAGAAAACTCCCAAATCTATATCTCTTTCCTGACCTACAATCTTACACAGCCAACTGCCTGTTGGTCATCTCCACCAGGCATCTCAAACTCAACGTTTCCGAAATAATACTCATTATATTCCCCACCCCATCCCACCCCAACCCTTCCCACAAAAAAAACCCCTCATCCTCCATACTTTCCTATTGTTCTTGAGAGTACCATCATCCTTCTAGAATCCAGATTTACAATGTCAGAGCCATCCATTACTCTTCCCCCTCTATAACCCTCATATCAAATCAGTTGCCAGGGCTACTGGCAGCTCCAGAAACATCACACACCATTTCCTGCCTCACTGCCTTTGCAGACTCTCCTCCCATCTCTTGAAAGCACTTCCACCTCAGTTCCAATCCTTAGAATCCCTAGCTTCATCCAAGGCTTAAGTTCATGTAAAGATAGATTGGAACCCAATAGTGGTGAGCTTTAAATGCAAGGATGAAGACTTTATATTTTTATGCTACAGCAAAGGTTCTTAACTTTTTTTCTGTCATGAATCCCTTTGCCAGTCTGGTGAAGTCTATAGACTCCTCAGAATAATGTTTTGAATGCATAAAATAAAATACATAGGATTATAAAGGAAACTAGTTACATTGAAATAAAGCTATCTACCTAGACATCTAGTGTTTTTTTTTCTTTTAAGTTCATAGACCCCAGTTTAAGAACCCTTGTCCTAAAGGTAACAACAGGGAGCCTACAAATCTTTTTTTTTGGAGCCAGTTGGGGTTAAGTGACTTGCCCAGGGTCACACAGCTAGTAAGTGTCAAGTGTCTGAAGGTGGATATGAACTCAGGTACTCTTGACTTCACAGCCTGAGCTGTTTTCACTGCATCACCTACCTGCCCCATGCCTACAAATCTAGATCTAGTTGGTCTAGCCACAATAGTTTCCTAAAGACTATCTCTACTTTCTTCTCCAATCCATCCTTTATAGTGCTGGTAGCCTAGTCTTTATGCTTAACTTGGTTATATAACACTCTACTAAAAACAAAAAACTTCAGTAGTCTCTATTGTCAACTGAGTAAAACTCAAATTTCTTCATCTAGCATTCAAGGCTTTCCAAAATCTGGCACCACACAATTTTATAGCCTTATGTCATTCTACCCCCTTCCACATGTTCTCCAGTTTAGCCAAAGTGAAGTACTCACTGTGGAACTATACTATCCCTACACAAGGTTATGCTATTCCCCTTGCTGTCTTCTCCTCTCTTCTCTTGTAATGACTCCCTATATCCTCATCTTTTAAGGCCCAACTTAAAATACCATTTTTAACCATGAAGACTGCCCTGATTCTTGTCAGCTGGTAATGATCTTTTCTCAATCGGACCTCACTCACACAGCGTTGTATTTGCAACTCTATTGCACTTACGCATTTGTTGTTTTATAATTATGTGTGTATGTGTCATCTCTCTCCAATAAACTAAATTCCCTAAGGACATGGATTCTGTCTTACAGAAACTTTCTAACTCCAACAGTAGCTAACAAAAAAATTCCGTACACAGTAGAAACTTACTAAATGTTTTTCATATTGAATATCTACCCTTAATCTTTTCTTCTCTGGGATCAACAAACCCAGTTCTTTCAGTTCTGTCTGTAACGTGATTTCAAAATTCCTCAACATCAGATTGCCCAATACTGTAAAGCACTCTAGGTATTCTAGTCCATCTTTATTAGTGGTCCCCAGAATTAAACACAATACTCCGTATATAGCCTGACCAGTATGGAATAGATTATTGTTTTCCCATAACTGGACACTATATTTCTATGAATATAGTCTTTGGGAGTCTCAGTGTACCATGTATGTTGTACATCTGTCCTTTTTCATTCTAGTACACCCTTTTTTTTGTCATACATATCCTTGAGAATATCTCACTTTCCACACACAGGGCATAGTAACTTGCTGCAGCCTGCCTGTGCCCACTATATATAATTATCTATCCTAGTTTTGTATTATCTATGAATTTAATAAGCATTCCTTCAGTGTTCATCTGAGTCATTGATAAAAATGTTGAACAGTATAGAAATAAGGACAGAGCCTTCTGGAACTCCAATAAAGATTTTCTTTGGAATTGAAGGAAAGTTGCTATCAATACTCTCCTGTATGGTTGTTCCAACAACTATTAATCTACCTAATTTAGAACTTCAGCACTCTAATGGATCTGCAGTCTCATTTATTATGACAGTATAGATCACAACCCATCCAAACTTGCCCATCCTGTGTGATTCTAGTCCATATCCTCCACAATAAGTTCAGTACAGGGTTGTGCCCAACATAGTGAGAGCCTTCCCTATGCTCTCCCAACAACTTGAAGATATCAACAAAAACATATGAGCAGTCCCCTCAATCTCACTATGTGATTAGCTCATATTTTCATCTATAATCTGATGGCATCCTTTGTGCTACTCCGCCTAAATTAAATATATGACACAATTAGAGAACAATGCAAAAAGTGTTTAATGAAATCTAATATTCAGCCCAGTTTTATATATGTTTTTCTTTTTTTAAGGCAATCAGGGTTAAGTGACCTGCCCAGGCTCACATAGCTAGTAAGTGCCTGAGGCTAGATTTGAACTCAGGTCCTTCTGACTCCAGGGCAGGTGCTCTATCTACTTTTCCACTTAGCTTAGCTGCTCCCTTGTTTTCTTAACATCCTCACTAAAGGCATATATGTCTTATAAATAATAATAACCTCTGGTGCAATTCAATTCAGCAAACATTAAGAGCCTGGTATTGGGTATTGGGTGTTGGGGATACAACAATAAATAACATACTTCCTGTTCTCAAGGAACTTATATTTTACTAAGGAGAATGTAATTATAATTAAGGGTACCATCGTCCTCCCAGTCACGCAGGCTTGTAACCTCAGCATCATCCTCAACTCTCTCCCCCAATATTCAATCAGTTGTTAGTCCTACCTTCATAACATTTCTCCTACATGTTCCATTCCCTCTGACATTGCCACCACCTTGGTGCATATCCTGGTCACCTTTTGCCTCTACTATTGCAGTAGACTTTTGGTTGGTCTCCCTGCCTCAAGTCTTTTCATTTAAGTCTGTCTTCTACTCAGCTGTCAAAATGATCTCCCTAAAGCACAGGTCTGACCATGTTACTCCCCTACTCAACCATCTCTAGTGGCTCCCTATTACCACAGAATCAAATATAAAATCCTTTGTTTAGCATCCAAAGCCCTTCATGATAGCCCTCTTCTAATCTTCCAATCTTCTTATACTTTACTCCTCATCCCTTTGATCTAGTATCACTGATATTCACACACAAGACATTCCATCTCCCTACTCTGGGCATTTTTACCTGCTATTCCTCATGCTTGGAATTCTCTCTTTCCTCTTCTCTGCCTTCTGGCTTTCCTGACTGTCTTCGTATTTTAGCTAAATTTGCTCTTTCTACTGGGAGCCTTTCTCAGACTTTCTCATCCTTAACCTTATTGTCTTTTATTTTAAAATTATCGCCAATTCATCCTATATACATCATGTTTGTACAGAGTTCTTTACATGTTGTCTCCCCCATTAATCTATGAGCTCTTTAAGAACAGGGACTGTGTTTTTTTTTTCTTTCTTTGTATTTCCAGTGCTTAACATAGTGCCTGGCACGCAGCAAGTACTTATTAGATGCTGTTGACTTATTGTCTTGATATGCTTCATGAAAGTGTCATGGGACAAGGAAGAGATGTAGGGAAATATGAGGAAAGAAAGATCAAGAAAGATCATCTTTGCCCCAGTTTCCTCATCTGTAAAATGAGAGTGTTAAAGGATATCTAAGTTACTTCCAAACTCTAAATAATATGAACTGGAAAGGGAAGGAAAACTTCACACTGAAGGTGACATTGGAATTAAACATGGAAAGAAAAAGATTTTCTGATAGGTGTAGAGGAGAAAGGTATGCATCCCAGGCCTGGAGGTCAGCCAAATTAAAGAACAAAAGACTCTATCAACTTCCAGTTTGGCTGAAACATGTAGTACATGAATGGAAGTAATGGAAGTAACATGAAATAAGATGGAAAGGTAACTGGAGCCAGACTGTGGAGAGCTTTAATAGCAGGATACAGAGTTTATGGTTTGTCCTGTAGGCAACCCAATTGGGCTTTGTTTTTGGTTTGTGGGGCTTTTGGTGGGGTAGAGGGAGTGTGGAAGAGAGTTAAGTTTAGTGATATATTAGGACCTATGCATTAAAAAGATTATTTCTGCAGCTGAGTAAAAAAATGAACACTCAATATTGAACAAAAATTTTTAAGGGCCTGTTGTGTATAAAACACTGTTCTAGGCCCTGAGAGTAATACAAAGTTTAGATAAGTCATAGTCCCTGCATTCATGTAGCTTTTGGTTCACTAGGAAGACATAATGACAATAAGTAAGCTGAAACTGGAGGAGGAAATGACAAACTGTGTGGGATGCCACTCAAATTAAAGAACACACAGAGGTATCCAAGGAGAAACAGAAAGTTAATTTGGGTATTTGGGTATCCCTCCACCAGAATACTCTGATGAAAGGAGACACAGACAGACACAAAGGACCTGATTATATACCCTAATGGGCAAATTCCCGTAAATCAGGTGATTTCTAGTAAATCGAAACTTAGGCCTGTCAGGCTGCTATGCCTGCCTTGAGTCTAATACAATTTCTATTTATTCTTCTGAGGGAAGTTTTCACGGGACTCCTCATCCCACTCAGCCTTATCCCAAACCTGAATTACACTGAGGAGTCTTCACTGGGACATCCCATTCACTGTTCCAGTGTCTTTGCCAAGAAAACCCCATGGACACTAGAGTCCATGGGGTCTTGAAGAGTTGGACATGACTGAATAACTAAACACTAACAACAACAAGGGGAAATTATATTTTTAAAAAAAGCCAGAACGCACAATTCTACAGCTTTATAACCCCCATATCATCCCATCTCAAACTTAAGTTTTGTTCATTTCTCCCTGTTAAATTGTACACAGCTGATTAGTTTCAGGGGTTTTTTTTGTAGAGTTTGGGGTTAGGGAGACACATAGCAAACCATCTCCATAATTTTGAGGTTCAGTTTGTGAAAAATGAAAGAATCTATTCTTTCCTCCAGCTGATAATTCTTCTAGCAGCAGCATTTCAACATTGCTGATTTCCATAAATGCAAAGACAAAAAAAATAACACACGAAAGAGGGTGAGGTCTGCTTTGAAACCACAGCTATGTGATTTTTGGCAAGTCACTGTAGCTTTCTATGCTGCATACCCCCAAAGTGCTCATCTGGCCTATGCCTGAAAACCTCTGTTGGTGGAGGTGGAGTTGAGGGAGGGGGGAGCCAATGACCTCCAAAGAGAGCTGCTTCTACTTTTAGACAGCTTTAATTTTTTCCTACATTCAGCCTAAATTCCTCTCTTTGTAACTTCTAACCATCATTCTTAATTCTGCCCCTCTGGGACCAAATAGAAGTTTAATCCTTCTTTTCCATAACAGCCCTTCTAATATCTGAAGACAGCTCTCAGGTCTCACCTAAGTCTTGGAATGAAACACAATTAAGCCATCCTGAGAGTACTACGTATGAAAATACATAAACGACAATCAGACAAAAATAATCTCTCAAAATTTTTGTAACCAGCTATTTTCTGCGTCAGTGATGTTGGAGCCCCTCCCCACCCCCAACCACTTTTGAATTCTAAGATCTCAGTACTGGCCGTATTGTATGGAAGTAGAAATGCTGTTAATGAAAACAAAGGTGGGAAGAGGTATTGTATCAAATCAAGCATGCACAGAAGTATGTGATGGAGGTGATAGAACTTTAGGGCACTGTAGGATCTTTAGGGCATTTCAAGGAATCTCAAGGAAGGAAAAAATGTCAAATGCCTGAAAAAAATCAGACATTACTTCGGAAAACATGCATTAGGGAAAAATCAATAAAAATATCAACCCACGTTCCTACTTTCTCACCTCTACAAAATCTTTATGAGAATAACCTACATATAGCACTGATGAAGGTAGGACAAGAGAACAGGCAGATTTTGGGAAATTATATTTTATGGCAAACCATGTCTTTTGCAGTCATGATGTACTGGCAGGTATAGAGAATACAAGATCACGCTAAGTTTATTGTTTGTTGACTATACATTTTTTTAAAATTCGGTAAAGCAAAATGCAACAAGGTATTTTCTGTTGTTGTTCAATAGTTTTTCATACACATATAACTCTTTTTTTTTGAATTAATTAATTGGTTTTTTTGGTGAGGCAATTGGGGTTAAGTGACTTGCCCAGAGTCCCACAGGTAGTGAGTGCTATGTGTCTGAGGCCAGATATGAACTCAGGTCCTCTTGACGTCAGGGCCTGTGCTGTATCCACTTTGCCACCTAGCTGCCCCCACATCTAACTCTTCATGACCCCATTTGGAGTTTTCTTGGCAGATACTGGCATGGTTTGCAATTTCCTTTTCCTGTTCATTTTACAGATGAGGAAACTGAGGTAAATAGGGGTAAGTGACTTGCCCAGGGCCACACAGCTAGTGTCTGAGGCCAGATGTGAACTCAGGAATATGAGTCTTCCTGACTCCAGACCAGGCACTCTATTCACTGTATACCTAGCTGCCCCATTTTCCATATATTCATACATACATACATATCACATCACTTCACATTATATCACATAAGATCATATCATATCTTATAATCTTTGTTGAATGATATAACAATGGAGATTACTTGGTTCTATAATTCTTCTAATTATTAACATCAAGCAAGACATAAAGTGGAGAGATGTTCCCCCAAAGTGTTTGACGCTATCATGGAGAATGGTCACATAGAAGAGGGATCCTTCTTCTGGGGAGGTCTTTTAGATACTTCTTTTATCAGATGACTTTGTATTGACTGCACTACAAAACCTAAGTGAAATGCGTGTGTACTTTAAAAAGTCTGAAGAGTCTACACAGGAAAAATCAAGTGGATAAAGAATACACATTGTTTTGGTTCTGCTATGCAGTTGGATGGACAGCCCACAGTGCTGTTCCATTAGTGCATATATCTTGGACAAACTTTGCTGATGGACTATGAACTGGACCTAGAATTGAATAAGAGTAAAAGGCAAGCTGGACTCCATTTTGGGAAACTGTAGCACTTTTTAATGAGCCCCAAGTTTCTCTCTGAAACAAAGGTTCATCTTTTTTACAACAGTATTTTTTGGGCAGCATTATATGGCTGTGAGGAATGGAATACCAGAATTTCAAAACATCAGTTACGAATCACTCAAAAAACAATCGAGAAACACACTTGTGGGCATAACAATAAATTAACAGGAAAGAAATAAACACCAGAAGTGGAATAAAATCAAAGAGATGTTTGACCAAAAAAGTAAATGGGTTGGTCATGTAACAAGCTAAGGGATAACAAACACAGAGTCCACAGGTTCCCTTGGTAACCATGCAAAGACAAGAGATCTAGAAAAAGAACCTCAGAACATTAGGTGGACTTCTTGTGGAGAATATGAGCAAGACTCTCTCAGGATGAGAATGCATGTGTAGTGAGTATACTTTTCTCTCAGAGTCCTGAAAGCCCCATCTGTCACTCAGGGTTCTAACATACTTGTATTCTGCCATTTGTTAGAGACCTATAATTAGTTCCCCAGTTCCATTTAACCACTTAACAGTCTAATGGAAGAGTCAATATGTCAACAACTCCTTGCCAACAAGCTACAGTCAGGATAAAATGAAAAAAAATTGATAGAAGGAGGGTCTAGAATTAAGGGGGATCAGGAACAGCTTCCTGTAGAAGGTGGGATTTTAACCGGCACTTGAAGAAAGCCAGGGAAACGAGGAAGATGTGGAAGGGAAAGAGCATTCTAGGCATAGCTTTTGCACTGTTGGCATTGCCTTTGAGAACCTAGGGTCACCTCTATGTTATGATAAGAGGTTGTAATTTTTCTATGTTTATGGATTCCTTCATTTGAAGAACCTTTTCCAGACTACAAAATTAAATTAAATTAAATAACATAATTAAAAATAAGATGCCTGCTTCTGATTCTTCTCTCTAACCATATTGCTTGTCTTGGCCATCTGTATACCATAGTTATTGCTAGAACAAGGATCACAGATTTGGAGCTAGAAGGGGCCTTAGATATCATCTAGTCTATTCCCCTCATTTTACAGCTGAGGAAACTGAGGCCCACAGAGGTTAAGTGATTTGTTCAAGGTCACACAGACAGTAGCTGGCAGAACCTTGATCCTTTTAATTCCAAATCCAGCACTTTTCCCAATGTACCACAATGCTTCATATGGATATGGAAAAATGCTGGAAGACATTTAGAATGATTGTTTCCACAGGTCATTAACAACAAACAATTACACCGTCTAGCCTGTTTCAAAGAAAATAACCTGCTTTTATAGCATTCCTGCTTAACTCCCTCCCTACTGTACCACCAAGTAATTCTGGACCCTGATCACTTGTTTTGACTTCTTTATTAAAGTCTTCTATCACTTCTTTACAATACAACTCCAATTTCAAACTAAGCTCATTACTCACTTTAACTCAACTAATTCACTTGCTTTTTAGTATGTTCCCAGCAAAACTCTTTGCACATTTCATTCACCTGCTTGAGCTTTCTGTGGATTTAACATTGTCAAACATTCTCACCTATAGAACACTCATGGCTTTCCTTGAATTCAAGAACAATGTTCTTTCTTAAATCTTTTCCTACCTGCCTGACAATTCCTTTTCAGTCTCCTTTGCTGAAGTATTAGCTTCTTTTCATCCACCGAATGTGGAAGCCCTTAAGGCTTTGTTCTTGGTTATCTTCTCTACACTTTTTCAGTTTGTGATCTTATCAGTTCCCATCAGTTATTGTATCTATGCAGATAATTTTCAAATCTATAAATATGCCCTAATTTCTCTCTTGAATTCCAGTCCTGCAACTTTGGTTACTGCTGGTCAGCTTAACTGGAATGTTCTCTAAGCTACTCAAATTTATTGTATGTAAAACTCATTATATCTTATCTCAAATTTAACCCTCCTCCAAAATGCCCTCGTTCTGACTTGGAACTCTAATTGATGACAAACCATGATTTCAGAGGACTAAAGATGAAACATGTCACCTACCTCCTGACAGAGAGATGGTAGACTCATGGTACAGAATGAGACTTACATTTTCAGTCATGGCAAGTGAAGGGATTTGCTCTGCCTTATGATGCCTATTTGTATTATTTTTCTTTTGTTCAATGAGAAATAGAGGATGTGAGAGCGAGAAAATAAATGTTTATTAATTGAAAAATAATACTTTTTAAAAAAAAAACCTCTTTTTGTCAAGGATAACTGTTGTGCACAACTAATTCAGCTCACCACAAGAGCCAGTATCCTATACTAACTTTGAAGGGATAAGACCAGCTTAACCTTCTATCTCGAATGCTCATTGATGAGGTGGGAGACAAGATGGAAGCAACTCAGTTTTATTTTTACAAAGCATTCCCTTAAGTAGTAAAGTAACAGGAACTTCTTATCAAGTTACAATGATGTAGAGCTCATGCTGTGCTAAGGACAGTGTATGCATGTCCTGTGCACTTATCTGACTCCAATCCCAGAACAGACTGCTAATGATCATACAATAACTAGGGGAGTTAAAGATTGTTAAAGATCTGTAGAATGGAGCACCGAACCAGGTGATCTTTGCTCATAGATCAGTCACCCGAAAGAGGCCTCCGCCTGTCAGTGAGACCTCATGAACAGCCTGTGGCCCTCTACATCCTTACAGATCCCCAACAACTCCCCCTTTTTGTTTTTGTTGGAGGTGGAGCATATGAAGCTCAGTCCCAAAGTCCTTTACCTGATTAGCAATGTACCTGAGCAAACAAGGTCCAAAACACAGCATGGCCAGCAATAGCAAACATAGTGGCAACAAAGAAGACAATAGAGATATAAACCAATGTCCAAGGTCATTAAAAGGATTACGGAGTTTATCTATCCAATCAAGTATACGTTGGGCAGTTTTATCTGGCATCAAATCCTTATCAGCCGCCCTTGCAATATCTTTAGCAATATAGTATAAGTCATCAATATCCACTGCAATAGTAGAATTTCCAAACAGCCCATTTAGATGTCTACGTATTCTTTGCCAATCCCATTGGGATTTATTGTACTTAACATTGATAAGGCAAATGAATTCATACCTATAATCACATTTCAAATGCGTTCTATATTCTAAAATATCCAATTCATCACCTATTTCAATAATGGTTTCCTTCATTCCCTCAAGTATATGGTAAAATTCATCATCTATCCTTTTTTTGTGTTTGAAAACCTTTAGATACATTGTAAGCTAATTGATTCATAAAATCAGCTTGAACCATTTCATTTCTTGTGATAGATATAGATTGAGATAAAGATACAGAAGCAGTTATGATAGCTATAAGTGAAACAATTCCTAATACTACACATGAAATACATCTCTTTTTCCTAGCAACTGCTAATTGATTACTTTGGTCTACTATTCCAAAAATGTGATCAGAATGTGACTCATACCAATCTTTGCTTTTCACAGGCACCAAGGCAAACTTTTGTTGTGTAATAACAAAAATAATTTGGTCTCTAATCTTGGTTCCTATACATTCAGACACCCTGCAATTAATACAAGTGACATTATATTCCCCTGAATCCACGGCCGTTATATTAACATTCTGTGCTCTTCCCCACATAAATGCATGATTACCAGTCAAACAAGCTCGCATTGTCATATTATCATGGAAGGTCCCTTGCAAATTCGTGATGTTTATGGGGCCTAAGGCTGCCCACGCCTTCCACAACTGATTTTCAACCCCTCTGTCATGAAGGGAAACCCACTGAGGAAATGGAAAGCCAAAAGCCCAAGTATGATTGTTTTTCTCCCTAGTATAATTGTGCCAGGATTGTAATGTAAAATTCTTTTGTAACACAACACAATGACATTCTGAAGTATGATAAGATAACCAAGGAGGATACCCTAAGCTCTTGCTAATCGGTGTCACATGATAGCATGGCTTTGAATTACTTGGACGTCTGATAGGTGTGTCATTAACACACTGTGACCCCAAGATGCCCGTGTAAGTAACCTTATAAAATTGAAAAAAGACAACAGTATAAGGAGGGGGTGCTGTGTTATTAAACACATACCCATCAAAACGGGTGGTGACATTAAATAATTGTAAACATGTGGAGTTTTTGGTGTCATTGCCTTTTGTAACACAAATAGGCGGCACCAAAGCCACACCAGTAAAGTTCATTTTTACAGTGTGTTGAGACCGGTTCTTAGGTGATATGAAATGAAATTCCTTGCCAAAACCTGTGGAGGCATTTCCTTGCAGAATGACCTCAGGTATTGTCTCTCCCCATGTAACTAGTCTGGGCCATGGTGGTTTTGTCACAAAGGCCCATCGTGTTGTATTTCCTGTCTCTGCTGCTGCTGTATTCTGTATCCCTGCTGACGATAACGACAAGAGGCACAGCTTGGTTAAAAGTTCTTGTAGTGCCTTCTTCTTATTCTTTCGGCTCCTTCAATTTCCTGGCCGGCCTGTGTTTTCTCTTCTGCTTGCCTTGTCCCTTCTGAATGGATAATGTGGACATCCTTCGTTCTGACCCAGAGTTCTCCATCACCTGTGAAAATAAAAACAAACCCTTGCCCCCAGGTTAGCACTTGCCCTGGACCCTGCCAGACACTGTCAACGTCTCTCCACATAACTTTCATATTATGTTTAGGAGAAAGGAATCTGTTTGATTTAGTGGTGTCACTAGTACTGTTGTCATTTCCTGCCAGATATTTCATTGCAGGAGAGAGGTTACAACTATCGAATTTTAAATAATTTATAGTGTAGAGTGCAGTGTTCAATTGATGCCAAGGGGATCCCTTAGCTCCCCCTTTTTGTTTTTGGAGCACCATTTTCAAGGTACGATTGGCATGTTCAACTATGGCCTGACCACGAGGATTATAGGGAAGGCCAGTAGTGTGACTAATAAAGAACTCAGTACAAAACTTTTTAAAACCTTGCGAAATATATGCAGGACCATTATCAGTCTTTAAGCATTGGGGTGGGCCAGTGAAGGAAAAACAATGAAGCAAATGATTAACAACATTGCGAACAGCCTCACCTGCTTGAGCAGTAGCAAAAATAAAGCCTGAATAAGTATCAATAGAAACATGAACATATTTTTGTCTTCCAAAAGGAGAATAATGAGTAACATCCATTTGCCATAAGGTGTTAGGTGTAAGTCCCTTGGGGTTATGGACATCAACATGGAAAGGGGGTTGAAAAGGCACACAATAGCACAGTGCTTAACAATTTCACGTGCTTGTGATTTTGTTATGCCATATAAAGTTCTTAAAGACCTAGCAGATAAATGTAACTT
Source organism: Phascolarctos cinereus (assembly GCF_003287225.1). NCBI lineage: Eukaryota > Metazoa > Chordata > Mammalia > Diprotodontia > Phascolarctidae > Phascolarctos > Phascolarctos cinereus. The sequence continues at coordinate 350,765,430 of NW_027555847.1, read as the reverse complement.
ATTATGACTATTCCTTGCTATTTCCACATTCATTGTTAAAGACCTATCAACAATATCATTACCTTCAAAAATTGGTCCTGGGGCAAGAGTGTGGGAACGAACATGCAAAACATAAAATTTTTCTGTCCTATTCTGTATCATAAGTTGTATATCATTAAGCAGCTGACATATATTGTTACCAGTATTTTTTATTACAGCAGTCTCTAGATGTTTTAGAATTCCTTCAACATATTTACTATCTGTGCTAATATTCATTGGCTCCTCATATTTTTGAAATGCACAATAGACAGCATATAATTCATTCTGTTGTGTGGACATAAAGGGTGTTTCAATCACATGTAACTCCTTCCTTTTAGGGCACCAGATAGAGGCCTTATTCATCAGTAAAGACATTAATCCTGTGTTCGGGTTCACCTACTGTAAGTGTGGGTTGTATTCAAGGCCAATTCTCAAAGATTGTGTGATATTTAAGGGTTTTCCATAAAAGTTCAAATTGATGTATTGCCAGTTAGGCATTGTTTGTATTGCTTTTCAATCATTTGTTGAGAAAATGGAAGGTGTATGACTTCTGGATGTGTGCCACACAATGTTAAACACTGTTGTCAATTTTATGTATTAAGTCCCCTATTAGGACCATATAATTACTTAAAGTATTTTTGGCTGAGATGGTAAATATACTCATTCTAAAAGCCTTTGTTTCTGATGTATCACTGCTGTTGGAGAATTTGGAGTGTTAAATATAGAAGCCTCCACACTTTCATGCCTATCAATCCTGTTTGTGTGTGCTCCAACTACTTGTTCCTGAATATACAACAATGTGTTTTGCCTCAGGGGTCAGTATTCGGGGTGAATCTAATTGAGGATCACCTCTAAGGCAATCATATAAAGGTATCAATTCATAATTTGGAATGCCTATCTGTGACCGAAGCCACTGTATATCTCCTATAAGTTTCTGAAAATCATTAAGTGTTTTCAACTTTTGTAGGTCTATTTTTGGAGGATGTAGAACTATTTTTTCTTGAAGTATCTGGTGACCTAAATATTGATATGGAGGATGTTTTTGAATTTTTTCTGGGGCTATTTGAAGCCCATGACTTTGCAACAAATTTTGTATTTTTAACAAGATTTCTTCCAACACTTCAGGATTGGGATGAGCACATAAAATGTCATCCATGTAATGTATCATTTTTAGCTTTTTGTAATGGAATAGTAAAAAAGCAATCTTTTAAATCAATAACTATCAAAGGCTAGGAAGTCATAAAGCATCGTTAATTTTCCTGACTTCTTTGCAATAATAAAAACAGGTGAATTTTAAGGAACCCAAACAAGTTCATTGGATTTCATTTTGTATTTTGTCAGTTTTATGGATAGAAAAAGCACAAACAGTGGGCGGGAGAAAATAACAGCTCTCAGTAAATGTAAAATATCGCGCCCACAAATTAAGGGGAAATGAATTGAGTTTTAGCTATCTGTTATCCTAGTAGTTTAACTTCATCTTAAAATAATTGATTAGTGGTGATTTATTAGGCAAGCTAAAAGTAATTAATATCTGTAAAAGTCATGAAACTTATTAAAAATTATCAAGGAATCTTGATTAATTTGTAACATTTTGGTGGTATACCTGCAGACTGCAGAACAATACACCCAAAGTAAGCAAAGGGTGACACCCTCTGTACCCTTTCAGGGTAATTATAAATCTATGAGACTGAAAGGCTTGTTGACTGAAAAGCTTGTTAAAACTTGGGCATTAATAAGGAAAGTTTGGTAGTAGTAGGACAACTGCAAAGTTTATCATCCATACAATAAATTATTTTTGTCTGGGAATATTTCTGACTAACAAGTTTAATAGTGTTATGAACAAAATTTTGGCACATGGTAAGAAACATTCCTCCTTAAAGGATCATAATAGGGAAAATGGGAAATACTGATTTAATGAGACAACCATACCCAAATTCAAGCTCAAAACAAAGTTAATTATAGTTCTAAGAGTCTTTTACCTCAAGCAGTAAGTTTCACTGATTATGGCTTAAAGCCAGATACAGTTAATTATTTTCATAGAAGTGCAATAATCAATAAAGATTTACTAGGACTCACATATATAAGAAATTTTACTTAACATCCTTTCTTTCCCACATTTAAACTTGTCTTGGTGAAAAAGCCAATTATTAGAAATCATTTATATAAAGTTGCAATTTCTCAGTAAGCTAAATGAATTGTTTAGGAACTCAATAACATAAACAAATTCTTCTCTCAGAGCAGACGACCTTGAGACAGTTGGTAGGAGCTTTTGGCAAGCTTACAAAGTTAAGGGAATTGCCTCATGTCCCTCCTTTTCACTCAGAAGTAATTAGGAATTCCAGGTCTTAGTTTTAAAACATTAACTTCAAATAACTTAGTTAACAATTTTGGTAATTTTCATGAGTGATAGTTAAATTATTTTAGTTTTAAGCTGTTCTTTTAATCATAGATAAATATAGAAATACCTGATTTTCTAAATGATAGTTATAAAACATCATAGAACAAGATTAACCAGACTTGATAAAATAATTTAGCTGGATTTACACAGTTGTCTCACTACCTTTCAGTTTCTTTTAGTTCACATTTTAAATGAACTAAATTATCTTTAGATTGTGTTCCAATACTTAAAAACTTTTCTTTTTGATTTGAAGAGGAAAACTCCTCCTTCTCCTTCTTTTCTCCCCCACCACAACCCGGCCAGGGTTGGAATTCAAGAGAAAGGAAGAGAATATTTTTCAACATAATCTTTCAATCTTACACCCAAAGCTTTGGCCAGAGCTTTAGAATGCAAAAAAGAAAGAGAATTTTTTCTCCAAAAGTTTCCAAATCTTTTACTCTCAAATCTTCTATTCCTGCTATTCATGCAAACAGATTATATTATTTTTTCTATCCATACTTTTCTTATTCCTGTATGTTTAAACTTTCTTGCCTCTTATAAAATTATATAACTTAAATAATGAAGTACTTTTTCTCCCATTCTCTCCCCATCCACCTGCTCCCAGGAAATGTGGCTGGTATTAGGGAGGGGGAAGGAGAGAAACTCACTAACACCATTTCAGAATCCAGTTGCAGCCCTTGGCTGCCTGGCAGTAAAAGATTAAACAGATCACAGACATTAATCACAGACCATCATTCACACAGACACAGACAAACATAGAACAAAATGACAGAGAGAATCCAAAAGCGAGAAACTTGTCAGAAATTCTTTACAAAAATGAAATAATACTATTTTCATTTTATTTTATCTTTTCTTTTCATGGTATTCTAAAACCAGGCAAAATCTTTCTTAAGGTTTTGGTTTTTATAAAAGGAAACTTTTTCATTTTGTAATGCTCCACAATCTCCACAATATTGTGCTATGACTACACGTTTCTTTTCTACTTCCCCTTGGGGATTTTTTGAAATTCCTCATGGCACATGGTGGGAGCTTCCTTTGTTCTCACAGCTCCTACAAGCCCATTTTTATAAGATTATAGATAATGAAAGTACCCAGATTTTGGTGTTATAAAATTCTGTTAATTGTTCTCCCACTATTTTCCATTGTTCTAGTCTAAATTCCCTTCTCTGGGGTGCCATGGAGATTTTATATCAATAATATCTAGAAAATCTCTTATTTTCTTAGGAGTTACTGAGCACCCCTGTTCATTAATCACTTTATAATTACTCTAACATTCTGTTCCTTATCTGAGAGTTTACCTAGATTTTGCGTCATGATAAGACTTTATCTTACCTCTCCGTAGTTTTGTGCCACAGGATACGATTCGGAGACCTCTCACAAGGAGGCTGCCTGGCTTCCCAAAGACCTCGGTGTCTTGATGTGGGTGCCGCGTCTTCTTGGTCCAGACGTTTCCCGACTGTTTCATGCAGCTGTCTTACTCTCCATATCTTCTTCACGGCAGCAGTGCAACCCCACGTTGTGCACCAGTTTGTTGTGCACAACTAATTCAGCTCACCACAAGAGCCAGGATCCTATACTAACTTTGAAGGGATAAGACCAGCTTAACCTTCTATCTCGAATGTGCATTGATGAGGCAGGAGACAAGATGGAAGCAACTCAGTTTTATTTTTACAAAGCATTCCCTTAAGTAGTAAAGTAACAGGAACTTCTTATCAAGTTACAATGATGTAGAGCTCATGCTGTGCTAAGAACAGTGTATGCATGTCCTGTGCACTTATCTGACTCCAATCCCAGAATAGACTGCTAATAACCGTACAATAACTAGGGGAGTTAAAGATTGTTAAAGATCTGTAGAATGGAGCACCGAACCAGGTGACCTTTGCTCATAGATCAGTCACCCAAGAGGGGCCTCCACCTGTCAGTGAGATCTCTTGAACAGCATGTGGCCCTCTACATCCTTACAGATCCCCAACAGATAACTTCATCCTTCTAATCACTCAAGTTCCAAACCTTGGAGCCATCTTTTACTCTTCCATCTTCTTCATCTACTTCATCCAATCAAATGCTAAGTCTTGTTGATTCTACCTCCGTAGCATCCTTTCAATCTATCACTTCTCCAATCATACAGCCCCTACCCTAATTTAAGCCCTTCATACTTCTGATCCAGACTATTGCAATAGTCATGTAATTGGTCACCTTGCCTCATCTCTCTCTCCTCTCCATTCCCCCCCACAGGGCTACCAAGTTGGTAATCCTAAAACTAATATCTGACTATGTTACCTGCCTCCACTTAAAAATCTTCAATAGCTCCCTATTGCCCCTAGAATGAAATATAAAATTCTAGCATTTAAATCCTTTCATAAGCTTACTCTCACCTACTTTTCCATTCTTATTTCATGTTATTCCACTCCATTCAACAGTGATATGTCTGCCTCCATGCCTTTGTATGAATGTCCTTCCATAATCTTCCCCTTTCACTTCCTCATATTTTAAATCCTTCCTTCATTCAACTTCTGTCAGGCTTGACCCTTAAGCAATCACTCCCTCTGGAAATTATTTCATTCTACTTTTAAATATATTTTTCATAAGTTACTTGAGTACATGTTATATTCCTCCAATAGGAGGCATGTACCTTGAAAGTAGGCACTGTTTTTTTGTTGTTTTAAGTTATGTATGCTCTTAATGCAAGGTTTCCTCAAAAATGTCTTGTAGGTGGTATACAACTTAGTTACAATGTGTCTAGAATATATGAAGAATATTTGACTGAACACAAAAGAATAGCAAAAAGCAAGTGGTATGTGAATGGTCAAGTTGGATGGTTCTGTGGCTCAAGGAATGATTTGTTTTCATGTTAGAAGCATCATCATGTCAACTGATTGCTCAATACATTCAAATGTATTCAATCCTTGCCTTAAACCTATAGTCCTATTTGATAGTTCTTTATTGTGGCCATTTGGTTTTTATCATTATTTACTACTTGGAAACTTTATGAAATGCTATTAATTCATATAATTCATATAAAAGTGTTTTGCAAACCTTGAAGTATTACATAAATGTTTTCTGTAAACATCTAATTCTTTTAAAATTCTCATTTATGGGGCTAATGCACTATAGTAAAAATTTTAAGACTGTTTATACCCTTTGACACAGTGATTTCCATTACCAGCACTTTACCCTAAGGCACCTACAAAAATACAGCTTTATTCTGTTATTTATAGAATTTGTTATGTGTAGAATCATATTTTATATATCTATTATATAATATAGGCACATTTTATTTATATGTGTTAGGTATAGAATTTATTCTAATATTTATAGAAACTACCAGAAAAAGGAAGATCAAGCCAGGAAATGAACACTAATAATCAAAAAGAAACAAATGTATATGAGAGAGTTCAGGCAATGAGGTTCTGGCGACAGGGCATCAAAAGGGAAGAAATAAACCAAATGAAGTACATAGACTACTCTGCCTGCTTTATAACAGCAATCACACATATATATATATACATGAAATAATCTGTATATTCATTGATTGAAGAATAGTTGACAAATGATAGTGTATGAATGAAATAGGGAAATGTAGCAACATAAGAAGTAACAAATACGAAGAATGAGAAGCAATATGGGAAGATATGTGAAATGACGCAGAACGCAAAAAGTAGGATTAGAATAACATAAATGCTGACTAAAGCCATGTGATCCACCATAGCAACAAATCAGTAAAAATAAAAAAAAAAACAGAATAGGACCAGAAGCAAAAAAAGAAAAAAACCTAGCACTTTTGTTAAAAATTCTGTGAAAATTAGCATGCATTCTTTTATAACAAATTAGGAACAATGTGGAGTTTATGATTTGATGTACGATCACTTTTGTTCATTTGAAAATCAATTTTAGTTGATGGTTATGAATTTAAAATAATTTTTTTTAAAATAATGCAATAAAATTTTTATTATCAAACCAAATGAGGGGAGATAGGATGTTTTTATCCATTTGGGGTCTGTGAAAATCCCACTGCGGGTTACCTTTGCTTATTGTCTTGAGATGAGGTTTGGGCTATCATGGCTGAAGTTTTCAAGGGTTCCTATGGGAATAACCCTGCATGAGACTGTTTTTGAGGCAATCAAGCTTAAGTGATTTGCCCAGAGTCACACACCTAGTGAGTGTCAGAGGTCACATTTGAATTCCTTTCACCAGAGATGTTTAAGCAGAGAATGAATGACTACTTGTAGTAGTCATTGTAGACAGGACTGATTATTTGAATAGAACTTTTTTTGAATTAGATAACCTGTGAGGTCCTTTCCAACTATAAAATTCTGAGTAGGAGCAAGACAACCTCTAGAAGTGCCCTCAGTTTTCTCAGATGTACAAAGGGAGTAACAATATTCACACCACCTTACAAGACTGAGGTGAGGAAAAAGAAGTATAGTGGTAGTGGATAGTGCATAGTGGAGGTTGGAGAAAGGTAGGCTCAGAGAAAAGGAATTATGTTCTAAAGTCAACTCACAAGAGGGCAATTACCTATGGCTAAAATTACATTATTGAAGCCCTTCAATTACTCATGCAGTAGTACATTATTCAGTCTTCCTGTCCTCAATTAACTTTGACCTTCACCAGCAGATCCTAAGCCTCCACCTCTACCCTCTGAGAAAAGATGTCAGAACCAAAGGGAGTGGACAGCGCCAGGGGAGAGTGGCTGCATAACTGAGGAGGGCAAAGCAGCAGCCCTTGTCTTGAAGTTAAGGATCAGTTTGCAGTTCCCTTTATCTACATTCTTCTAATCTGCCTGTTCATCGTTTCTTATTGCACAATAGTATTCCATTACATTCATATGCTACAGCTTGTTGAGCCATTCCCCAATTGATAGGCATCCCCTCAATTTCCAATATTTTGCCCCCATGAAAAGGGTGGCTATAGAATCAGTTCACAACTCCACCAACAATGCATTAGTGAGCAGAGCCAGGAGAACATTGTACACAGTAACAGCAACACAGTGTGATGAACAGCTTTTATAGACCTAACTCTTCTTAGCAATACAAGGATCTAAGACAATTCCGAAGAACTCACGATGGAAAATGCTATCTACATCCAGAGAAAGAACTATGGAGTCTGAATGCAGATTGAAGCGTACTATTTTTTTTTTCTTTCTTCTTTCTTGTGGTATTTCCCTTTGGTTCTAATCCTTCTTTACAACATGACTAATGTGGAAATATGTTTAATATGATTGTTCATGTATAGCCTATATCGGAATACATGCCATCCTGAGAAGGGGTGAGCAGAGGGAGGGGGGAAAAATTTAGAACTCAAAATCTTATAGAAGTGAATGTTGAAAACAAAAAATATTTTTTTTTAAAGAAAAGGGAGGCTATAAATATTTTTGTACATGTAGGTCCTTTTCCCTTTTTTATGATCTCTTTGGGATACAGACCCAGTAGTGACGTTGCTGGATCAGAGGGTATGTACAGTTTGATCACCCTTTGGGCATAGTTCCAAATTGCTCTCCAGAATGGTTGGATCAGTTCATAACTCCACCACTGCATCACTTAATTTGTAAATCAAACAATAAGCATTTATTAAGCTTCTACTATGTGCTGGCATTATGTTAGGTGTTATGGGACAAAAATGAAACACTCTCTCCCTTCAAGGAGTTTACAGTCTTGTTGTTCAGAGCACTGGGCCTGGAATTAGGAAGACCTATGTTCAAATCCAACCTCCGTCACTTACTAGCTGTGTCACTCTGGGCAAGTCACTTAATCTCTGCTTGTCTCAGTTTCCTCCACTGTAAAATGGGGATAATAGCAAGCACTTATCTCAAAGGGTTGTTGTGAAGATCAAATGAGATAATATTGTAAAATTTGTAAAAATATTTGTAAAAAAAAAAGTGATAGCATAGTGCCTGGAATATAGCAGGTACTATATAAATGCTTATTCCTTTCCTTGTTACCTTTTGTAAAATAAAATTTTATTGATTTTTTTTTACATTGCCCTCAAATCCTCCCTCTAATGTTCCCCTTTTTTCCTCCCAAAAAGTCACCCTTTATAAGAATTTTAGGAGCTTATATTCCACTGGGGAAACATGTGAGCATAATAGTATACACAAAAAATATATACAAAAACAAATATGAAAGAATTCATTTGTGGAGGAGGCACTTGCAGCTGGGGATTAAGAAAGGCCTCATGTAGGAGGTAGCATTTAAAGGAATTCTAATCCATGAGGATTATGAAGGATGGTATCCAATGTTGCCTTCTGGTATTTTCCCAAGTCCCATATGGTGACTGGACTCAGATGCAGATATCTAAACCATCTCTTTCTCCCTTTTGGAAAATCTTGGTAGGTTTGCCAGCAGTCAGAGGAACTCTATTATTCCCAGTGGTGCTGATTACAGAGGGTACTCCTAAACCTGGGACAAAAACCCAGGCTCAGCTAATAGATAAACGTTTTCCCCCCTCTTCTGTTTGTATACACTGTAACCTGGAATTTCTCCTGAAGCACCTTGAAAGCTGTCATTCTTAGCTGACTTTATCTATAGAGCTAACAACTGGCGCTTATTGGTGGGTAAGAGGGTGAAAAGCAGGTTGTACAGAAACTGACTTGGATAGGTAAGAGAGCTTTCAGAAGGATAAACCAAAGGAAAAGAGATAGTGGACCAGCCACTAGAAAAATTAATTTATCATTATTGATCAGGCAAGGAAAAACTATTGTGGAATGACTTAGACAAGGTCTAAGAATGGAGTAAAAATGAATGAGAAAATGAGTTTTGTCATCAGGATTAGAGATCATCAGTCAGGGGAGACAGGCTACATACCTGGGAGAGAAAAGCAGTAGCTCTTGTCTTTTTTTTTTTTGTAAGGCAATTGGGGTTAAGTGACTTGCCCAGGGTCACACAGCCAGTACACGTCAAATGTTTGGTCTGAGGCCGGATTTGAACGCAGGTCCTCCTGACTTCAGGGCCGGTGCTCTATCCACTGCGTACCTAGCTGCCCACTTGTCTTATTTTTTAAGTCAATATTTTAGTGATACTTTCTTAAAGAAATATAACTATCACTTCCCAATGCCTCTCTCTGATTAAAAAAAATCTCCTTTGTGACAAAGAAGTATGGTTAATTAAAATAAATAACACATCGGCCATATCTTACAACAAAGACTTTGTTTTGTACTGAGTCCACTGCCCTTCTTCCAGGAGGAAGGAAGGAATGATCCACCATTAGTCCTCTGAAGTTGAGACTGCTGTCATTGTGTTGTTGTTGATCAGGAGTTTTCTTTTTTTCTTCTTTCTCCCTAATAATTTATTTATTTTTGGTTTTCAACATTCACTTCCATAAGATTTTGAGTTTAAATTTTCTCTCCCTCCCTCTCCTCCCCCTCTTCAAGACAGCATGCAATCTGATACATTCATATTAAGCATATTTTCCCATTAAGTCATGATGTAAGGAATTAGAACTGATGGGAGGAACCATGAGAATGAAGCAATAAAAGAAAACAACAAAAGAAAAGGAGAGCAATAGTATGCTTCCATCTGCATTCAGACTCCATAGTTCTTTCTCTGGACATGGATAGCATTTTCCATTGGATCAGGAGTTTTCTTGGCAAAGATACTGAAATGGTTTGCCATTTCTTTCTCAACTCATTTTACAGATGAGGAAATGGAGCAAATAGGATTAAGTGACTTGCTCAGGGTCATACAGCTAGTATCTGGAGTCACATTTGACTTCAGGAAGATGAATCTTCCTGACTTAAGATTGGGCACCCTATCTTCTGTGCCATCTAGCTGCCCTGCCTGTCAGTTGTTTCTGAGACAATTCTATTTCTCTTCCTTCTCAACCATTATTCAAGATATCTTGTGCCTTATGAGATAGATCTCTTAAGGACCATGTCTTAAACTCAAGTCACTCTGGCTCTCATTGATTGGCCAAAGATAGGTCCCAGACCAAGCCCCATTTGGGCCCTGATTGGTTTACAGTGAATATAAATAGCAATTGTTTCTATTTTGGCCAGAAAGGGTCTTCCCCTCCAGATTGATTTCCCTTCCCCACCTCCCACTAGGTAAAAGAGGCCATTGTCTGCCTCATTTCTTGTCTAGTCTTAATCACTGAATGGGTGTTGCCTCAGTCAGACTGAGACCTGGGAAAGACCTTAGCTTAAAAAGGCCAAGGTCTCCCACTGTATCCAGGGCCATCTCCAGTCATCCTGATCTATATCTTGCCACTGGACCCAGATGGTTCCTGAGGAGAAAGTGAGGCTGATGACTTTGCACAGCCCTTCCTCACTTAAATCCAATTCACTTGCATGTCATGGCATCACCTTCTTGATGTCATGGTCCTTTTCCAGAATGAAGGACAAACAACAACAACAACAATAAAATCTTCCAACTCAGCACTAAGAAGAGTAACTTCCTTCAACCCCCTTCACATCCAGGCTGACTTTGTTAAAAGGAGTTTTTCCACCCTCCCAGCTCTCTCAGATCTCCCACCTCCTAGTTTGTTAATGTGGAAGTGATGAGGATGGGATCTAGACCCCAAAAAGGAAAAACCCTGGACTTTCCAGGCTTGGCAAATCTCTGGTGTTTGCCTGAGGCTATAATCCCATCAATAGACATTTTTGTATTGCCTACACCCAATCTCCCAATTCTCTGTTGCCCTTAACCTAGCCTAGCCCTCCATTGTCTTACTTCCCTATGGCCCCAGGCCACTTTCCACCCTTAATCTCTAGGCTCCATTCTCCCTTGGCCATGTGGCCCAGGTCCCTGAAGTTCTATTACCTCATAGACTACTTGGCCACTCCTAGATCCCTCCCATAGTCTTTCTGTATATAAGATCCATCTTGTCTCCATTAAGATGCTTAGATTCTTAAAATCTAGCTAATAGCTCACTAATGTTCAGACTCTTTAAGAGTCTGCCCAATATGGCGGATATTCTAATAAACTTTGTCTTTGGCTGAAAGAAGGCTTGGGTCGAATTCTTTCGGATAGGACCTGCGTGTTGTGATTCTGGGGGCCCAGCACCTCTGAACCCCTAAACCTCATCAGAAGTATCACTATATCATATTGAATCACTCCACGGCCCCAGTAATTTCAATATTTTCTGTGTGTAAAATAATTATTGATTTAACTTTGGAGAATTAAGATTTAGAGCTGAAAGGGCACTTAACAAGTATGCTGTCTTCCATTAGTGTACAAGTGATCTTCTCAATATATTATGTTACTGTACTGCTTCTAATTTTCCGTTCACTACTTCTGTTGTTAGTTACAGAGATTATCGCTGATTTTCTGCTCCAATACTTCTATTAATGACTTGAGCTGAACTTTAATTTAATAAGAAAATATTGAGGGGCGGAGCCAAGATGGCGGAGAGAAAGCAGTGACTTGCTTGAGCTCTCCCCCAAACCCCTCCAAATACTCATAAAAAATGGCTCTAAACAAATTCTGAAGCAGCAGAACCCACAAAAAGACAGAATGAAACAAATTTCCAGCCCAAGACAATCATGATCAGAAAGGTGTATGGCACCGGGCTGGGAGCGCAGTGCAGCACTGCGTGGGCGCGCAGGCCGCAGCAAACCTGGAGCAGGCCTCAGAGGACTGATCGCGGGCAGCTGTGGAGGTTTCCAGACTCCTCAATCCACGAATGCTGAAGACAACTTGGAAGGTCAGTGGGAAAAGTCTGTTTCTGTCAGTGCTAAGAAAGGAAGGTGGAGTCTCAGCTCTATTCCCCAACGGCATGGCCCTGAGGGGGTGGTGGTGGGGCAGTTGCTTCTCCAGCTTCCAGCTGTTGGGCGTGTTCTGTACCCGTGCCATGAACATGATAAGAACATGCTATAACATGCTAAGAACATGCAATAACATGGTGAGACCTCATGGGGGCTCTGTGGGGCGTGTCCGGCTGTGGTGTGCCGCGCTGCCACGCTGCAGGGTCTCGGGTCAAGGCGTGACATGCAACAGACACACAGGCCAGCAAACATGCTAAGAACATGCCATGACACACTCACAACACACCAAGAACACGGCAAGTGACACACAACACCCACAACATGAACAGGAGACAACATGCTAAGGACATGCGATAACATACTAAGAACATGCGATAACATAACGAGACCAAGTGGGGGTGCTGTGGGGCGTGTTCGGCTGTGGTGTGCCACGCTGCCACGCTGTAGGGTCTCGGGGCGAGGCGTGACGTGCAACAAAGACACAACAGCCAGCAAACATGCCATGACAGCCCCACAAACATGCAGTGACATACTAACAACACACCAACAACATGACAGGGGCATGTAACGTCCACATCATGAACAAGCGACAAACATGCTAATGACGTGTGGCAACATGCTAAGAACATATTATGACATGCCGATACCACGTGGGGGTGCTGTGGGGCGTGTTTAGCTGTGGTGTGCCGCGCTGCCAAGCTATAGGGTCTCGGGACAAGGCGTGACACACAACAAAGACACAACAGCCAGCAAACATGCCACGACATCCTCACAACATGTCAATAACATGGTGTGACATGCCAACAACATGCTAAGAACATGCGGTGACACACTAACAACATGTTAAGAAAATGCCAGCGACATATGACATCCGTGCCATGAGTACCAGCTAGATGACTAGATGCATAGAGTGCCAGGCCTTAAAAGTAAGGAAGACCTGAGTTCAATTCAGATACTTACTAGCTGTGTGACTTGGGCAAGTTGCTTATCCCCTGTTTGTCTTGATCAACTGGAAGAGGAAATGACAAACCAGTCCAGTATCTTTGCCAAGAAAACCTCATGGACAGATGGTCCAGGGTGTCACAAAGAGTTGGGCACAAGTGAATGACTCAACATCAAGTGCCAGGCACTGTGTTAAGCACTGGGAATACAAAGAGAGGCAAAAAGTCCCTGCCCTTGAGAAATTTATAATCTAAGGGGGATTCAGTGTTATGGGATTAATGAATATTTGAGGGAGGGGAGTCATAAGGCATAAAAAGACTAGATATGTGTGTGTGTGTGTGTGGGGTTATGAAGGGCTTTGAATGCCAAACAGAGGATTTTGTATTTGATCTTGAGGGTGACAGTAACCCACTAGAGTTTATTGAGTAGGGGAGTGACATGGTTGGACCTATGTTATCTATCACCTTTATTTATATCACCTAACCATGCTATATAATTTGGCATAAAATACTTGATTTCATTCTATTGTTTGTCTTTATGGATATAAAGTGAATATAAAATTAAGATTGGGAACCAAAATGACTTGGTCATTTGATTTTTTTTTAATGCAACAAAATAAATTCACAAGTTCATGCTTTGCAATCTGGAAGAGATCTTAATCTGGTCCAACCCTCTCATTTTACAGATGAGGAAACTGAAACCTAGTGATATTAGTTGTCTTGAAAAAGATTGACAAATAATGAAACAGATATACCAGCTTTCTCCAATGGCTAATTCCTTCTCAAACTAGGAAACAGTCATTTGAATATGAGATATCAGTGAAGAATAAATCTCATTACTAAAACTCTTTAATATTGCTTATTAAAGGAAAGTGAGGAAATGATCATTAGAAAAAATAATTTATATGTAGAATAGTTTATACAACATATACATTTAAAAAAAGTGATAGGAAACAAGGCAGAGTCATTCAAGACTTGATTTCTCTTTTAAGTGTGAAGTAGGCTATTGAGTTCTCATATAAGGTCATAAAATGATTATGAATTATTTTGAATGAAATTGGTAGATAAATAAAAACATATGTATATAGAAATAGATATTTCAATAAAGTCATCAATGGTATGGTATGGTGTGGCATATAAAAAACCTAGTATAATCCTAGGTTGCATTAATTATGGCATAGTGTCTAGAAACAGAGAAATGATTATCCTCATGTACTTTGCCCTGGTCATACCATAATTTTCAGTACTATCTTTAGTTCAGGGTACCATGTTTGTGGAAGAATGTTGAGCAAGAGATCATATGAAGTAAGGTGAGAAGGATAGGGAAAGACTTGTAAATCACAAGTTTAAATTTATCAACCATAAGAGAAAACTTAGAGAAGACATTACAAATGTTTTAAAGTATTTGGAGATAGTCATGTGAAAGATATTATAGAGGGTATTGACTTATATTATTTGCCCACCAGAGAGTAAAACTAGGGAAAAAGGATGGAAATCACACAGATAAAAAGTTACATTTCATTTAAATAAAACTGCCTAATAGCTATCCAAAAGTGGAATGTATCTGGATGTGATGGGTTCCCCCTTATTTGAGGTATTCTCTGTCTGTTAGATATGTTTTAAAGGATTTACTTTTAGGTAGAGTTTGATTCTGAGAGTCTATAAAGTTCTATTTCAATACCTTCAATTATAGTTATATTATGTCTACATAAGCATTTTTTTCTATTCATCTGTGAGTATGCATATACATATTCTTACCAGTGTCTAACTCTAAGCCAAACTTATATACACACACACACATATATTATAGATATAAAATATTTATATATGTGTATAATATGTATGTCCATATATATACATATGTATATGTGTACATACACTATATATGTGATTTCATATACATATACATATGCACATGGAGAGATATATGCATGTCTTTGAATATTTGTGTATGGGAGTATGCCATCACTAACACCAACTTCTTAGCACCTGTCACCAATATGCAGAGAAGACTAAGATCATAAGGAATGTCAGTACCCCCTAAATCACCAGTCCTGCTGGCAGGATGAGTGCCATGGTCATCATCCAGAGAATGGTCCTACGGAGAATGGGCCCACTATCACCACCTCCAACACCTTGATGGCATTAAAGGAGACAACATGTACCAGATGGATTAAACTAATGCCATCAGCCTGAACCAGAATGACCACTATCCCCTCATACCCAGACTGACATCCTATGACAGTTTTTGCAAGAGTATCAAGAGTAGTAGTATCCCCAAGGCTATCAGTCAGGCTCCAGAATGAACCTAGTAGCCATGGTCTAGGAAAGCTACTGTTGTAGAGATATGACCTAGCAACTTTATCTGTAACTGCTGAAGATCTTGGTTCCTCAACAGCTACACCTTCTCAAGACCCATAAAAAGTAATTTCTAATGCCAAAGTCCTAGGTGTTATCAAATAATTCAACATCAGTAATGGTATTAAAGAAAATATGTTACCATTTTCTTGTCATTGTACCCAATCAACTGTCAGTAATTTATATGTGACTTCCAGCCAAAACTTCTTATATGTGTTATCCCTATATTTTAATGTGACCTGACTGACAGCAGAAAGTGTGAGATTTTTCTATTTGTATGCCCATATTTAGCACATCATCAGTGTTTTTAAAAGTGCCCATCCATGAATTCATTCAAGTTAATTTTGTGCTGAGCTGGTTAGCATGAAGACAAATCTTCAGGTCACTCTTAAGTATCACTTACTATTTGTAGATTAGAATGCTCCTCTTTGCTGGAGTATTCCACCCAGTCACTTTCTTGGCTCCTCCTGTTTTTGAATGAATGACACTGCTCTCAAACCAAGCCCTAGAAATATGGCAGATATACCTACTCTCCATCTCTCATGCAATCCCAACTAACTAACCAGTACTGATGACACAACTCCTTGAAGGATCCTCAGTATAAATAGTCCATCTCTGTACGAAAAGTTGTAAACTGAATCAATAATTCTTTTTTAATAGCTCTGAACAACCCCCCAAAAAAACAACAGAGATCAAGTTCTTTTAAGATACCCTTTCATAAATCTATTTCTTCTCCTTCTGGGAAAGTTGCAAATTGCCTTCTCCATTGAATTAGTAGTGCAAGTAGGTAAAAGCTTTTGTTTCAATTGTTGGATTAAGAGAAAACAAAATCTGAGAAAGCATGGTAAGCTTCCTGCCTTTCAGAAGACATCATTTCCTCTCTGCAAAGAGAGAAGAGAAAATAAGCCAAGGGAAATGGAGGACAATTAACACCAGTCTCAAGATTCCTCAATGGTTACATCATCACGTCATCTGTCCCATATCTCATGCTTAATAGAATCACACCTTCTTGGTTGTGGGGCACTGGAAAAATCATGATGACAATTTCACTTCCTAACACCTGTGGCTTGTGTTCTCTGGCTTCCCTTTGCTTTCACCAGACAACCTGATGTTTTTGTACCCCAAAATCTCTTAGGCTAAGAAGAGCTAATTTGTCAAAGTCAAGCACTTCCCATCCCAAGATCAAAGCAAAACTCTTCTGGGGCCAAATCCAAAATAGAGACTAGGAGATTACTACCAAACCAGTAGACATTCATCACACAAAATATCATGTTTGCCCTATTATAAGAAACAGAATCCTGATCTGGATTGACCATTGTTATCATCCAATATGGTATTCATCATATTCTAATTAGGAGATGTTTATATTATTCTTGTTATGCCAAAAATAGTTTTGTTTCTTTATTCCAGTAAGGGCAAATTGTAATGAATCTTTCTTTGGTTGGAAATTTGTATCTTGCCTTATACACACACACACACACACACACACACACACACCCCTCTGTTTAATAACTGACTTGATATTGTTACTTAACTGATCATTGAACAAAACTGTATATCTTGTCATGTCAGTACATTATAAGATTTTAATACTGGTGACACAATTTGAAAAAAAAACTTTTGAGAACTAATTTTTCACTATGAAATTGGGTACTTTTTAAAATCACTGATCAGTATAGGTATTGTAAATGAAACTTCAGAAAAGGTATAAAATAGAGACTTCATTTTGTTATTTAAGACACTGTCATTCTCTCAAAAATTGTTTTAAGGAAGAAAAAGGTCTGTGTTGTAAATAAATTAAAATTAAATGCCAGATTGATGAATGAAGATGAAAGCCTCAGAAGCTATCACCTTTTCTTGTATAATCAATCATGAAAAACTTGTCACTAAATTTGAGGCTACTTCTGACAATCTACACAACTAAAATAAGGAATGTAAAGAGGAGAAGCTAAATTACTGAATCTAACAAGACTGTTTATACTTCTTTTGAAGATCTCAGTATAAGTACTAGAAGAAAAGAGATTTAAGTTAATGATACACATTGTCACAGACACTTGTCTGTATGTAGATTTTTTTTTCTCCACTTCATAATCATTTTTTTTTATCTCAAGTCTTCTAATTCAGCCTTCTAAATTTAACCAGGTTAAAGTAAGTACCAACTTATCCACTCCTTTGGAATGAGGAACTTAACTTTCACTATAAAATTTGCATTTTGTCCCAAATATGGCATATGAAAAATTCTTACAGTTATTCATCATGGCATAAGGTTATTTTTGAAGTAATAAGTTAGCTTATATCAGTATTTCTAACTATAATTTGACAGTGAAACACTTTGATGTTTGAAATATATTTACAGATCCATAAATGTAGATTTTTCTAGTTAGCCTAGGATAAGAGACCTTTGGAGCTGTGGTGGGAGTTATAGTTGAGTCTAGAGAGGAGAGAGAGTGAGATATATACATTGACACAACATCTTTATATAAATAAACAGGAGCAGAAACTTTCTAGATAGCTCATTAGCAATAAGATTACCTTATGAATTTCTTATTCTAATTGTATAGCTCTGTAGGAAATGATTTGGTTTATAGTGAAAGTATATATTATAGCCAATTTATATTCACAATGAAAAATTGATGAATATGAAAAGAATCTCTGTTTCCATTGGTTTATTGCATGTGATGAAAACAATGAACATAACACCACCAAACTTTTTTTTTCCCTATCAGGAATCTAGAGAAGAACATAAATTATATTTTTGTTTATATTTCAGTTTTTGGCAATGTTAGATACCCTTCACTGTCGCAACTTATAACTCCTCTTTGCCTTAGTAATGGTGTTTTTGGCTTGCTTTAGTAAAAAAAAATATTCATCATCTTGTGGTTACCCTTCTGAACTTATCTATACTGATCTTCAGCCTAGCTATATGGCAACCAATAGCAATTCTGAATGTAAAACCTTAACTGAGTGATGGGTTCTTATGAATATTTGTGCTGTGCTGGCATAACTTTTGAGAGAATGGAATCACTTACATATCCTGATGAGGCACTGAATGAGACTTTAGTAGAGGTATTACATATTAAGATAAAAACATTTTCTGAACAAAGGATTAATGTGCTTAAACCTATTAATTAAAAGAAGTTATACTTTCTAAAGTATAAAAGAAAGTAGAATTCTTAAGCAATGTAGTGGCTTACCATGAACTTGTCATTTGATTGTTGGTTATTTGTGGAGAAATGCCTTACTCTATACATTTTTTTTTTAAATATCAGTCATTGCCAGCTAATTCAATACATCTGTGATTTCGGTGATGTGGGTAGCCTTTCTTCTATCCATATTAATGCCAGTTCAGCCATGATTCCTTGCCACATGTTAACTAGTCATTTATTGACTGAGCAGAAGTTCCATAAACTAAAAAGAAGAGCATGCATTCAAGGTAATTCTGCTAACTGGGTATAGATATTGATCATTACTATAGCTGAAACTTGGAGGATAGACCATTTTTTAAACTTTTTTTCTGTATAAAGTCTTCCTCAAATTCAATCTACAAAGTAGATTGAGAGTAAAAATATGTGTAAGTCTTAATTTCCCTATCTATAAAAAGGGGTATGGATGCACAGTGGCATAAGGAAAAGGATTTTAAAAATGTAAAAAGTTAGCATTTACATAGCATTTTAATTATTTATATAACACTTTCAGAATATTTTTGGAAAGAATCATCTAAAGTAAGAGGGTGTGGTTGAATAACTGCCCTCCTATACTCCTCAATCTCTATGACATTATCCAAATCATTTGACCTACTTTTCCTTCAGTTTCCTTATCTGTAAAAAGACTAGGTTATCAATAAATTTCCCTCTAGCCTGAGAACCTGTGATCCTACTACTACAATGAATTCAAAACTAGATAGTTGTGTTAGAAATGATACTGATATCTTTTGAATTCAATTTCACAAAATGTAATACATAGATACACAAGTTCCTTAAGTATTTCTAAAACATAAAATAAAATCTGTAAAAGAACATGTGATACCTCTAATAAGATTAATGTCTAGAAGAAGGATGAGTATGTTCCAGATAGCTGCAACTGATTTCAGGTCAAATAAATACTAGTAAAAAGAACTGCATCAAAAACAAAAGGATGGTTCAGTGGAATCCCATCCTCATTAAAATTTATTCTTCTACATAAGTCAATGTCTAGTGTTAGTCATTCACAAAATCTCTTATATAAATATAGTATTTGTTTAGGAGAAATAAACCTTTTATCCATATGAGGATTTTTTTGAAGTCACAAAAGGGAAAGGTTTTATCTGACTGATGCACAGAACATTTTTGGGTGCACACATATATGCATGCATGCATTTTTTAATATCAGTCATATGTATGTATGTATGTATGCATGCATTTTTAAAATATCAGTCATGTGTATGTATGTATGTATGTATGTATTCATATAATGAAAAATTCAGAGTAATAGTGAAAAAAATGACTCCTATATTTTAAAAGACAGAATTATTCAATATTTTGTATTGTACTTCTACTTAAGAGAATTTCATTATTAATTATTGCTATATAATGAAACTTTGAAAATGGGTCAAAACAATTACTTTGACTTCCCTTTTGGTGCTTTCTTTCAAGTGGAAAAAAAAAACACCTTTCTGGCACTAAGAGAGGAGTCTTCTCCCTACTCATCCTTACAGGAACATCATTTTTTTTTCTTTTTCCGTTTTTTTTTTGTTATTAAAATATTTTTAGTTTTCAACATTCACTTCCACAAGATTTTGAGTTCCAAATTTTCTACCCATCTGTATACTCTTTCCCCTAATCTGCCCTCCCTTCTATCTCAACCCTCCTTCTTTTATCCCCTTCCCTTTCTTTTTTTCCGATAGGGCAGAATAGATTTCTATACCCCATTTCCTGTATTTCTTATTTCCCAGTTGCATGTGAAAGCAATTTTTTTAACATGTGTTTTTAAAACTTTAGGTTCCAAATTTTCTCCCTTCCTCTCTCCCCACCCAGCCTCATTGAAAGGCAAGCAACCCAGTACAGGTTATACATGTGTAGTCATGCAAAACACTTCCATAGTAGTCATGTTATGAAAAACTAAGTGTATTTTCCTTTATCCCCCCCATTTATTCTATTCTCTCTTTTGACTCTATCCCTCCTCAGGAGGTTTGATTCTGATTACCCCTCCCCCAATCTGCCCTCCCCTATATCATCCCCCTGTTCTCTTCTCCCCTTACCCCCCTATTTTCCTGTGGGGTAAGATGGATTTCCATACCCAATCGAGTGATTGTTATTCCCTCCTTAAGCCAAATCTGATGAGAATAAGATCCACTCATTCCCTCTCACCTTCCCACATTTCCCCACCACTGTAAAAGCCTTTTCCTGTCTGTTTTATGTGAGATAATTTACCCCATTCTACCCCCCTTCTCCTTCTCCCAGTATAATCCTCTCACCCTTTAATTTTATTCTCCAGATATCACCCCTTCATCTTCAACTCACTCTTTGTCCTCTATCTATCTATCTATCTACATATAATATTGACAAAGGACTCATGAGTTACAAATATCATCTTTCCATGCAGAATGTAAACAGTTCAACCTCAATAAGTCTCTTATGATTTCTCTTTCCTATTTAACTCTTCATGTTTCTCTTGAGTCTTGTATCTGAAATTTAAATTTTCTATTTAGCTCTGGTCTTTTCATCAAGAATGCTTGAAAGTCCTCTATTCCACTGAATATCCATTTTTTCCCCTGAAAGATTATGCTCATTTTTGCTGGGTAGGTGATTCTTGGTTGTAATCCTATCTCCTTTGCCCTCTGTAATATTATATTCTAAACCCTGCAGTCCCTTAATGTAGAAGCTGCTAAAATTCAAGCTACTTAAATTGTTTCTTTATGGCTGCTCACAATATTTTCTCCTTCACCTGAGAACTCTGGAATTTGGCTACAATATTTCTAGGAGTTTTCCTTTGGGGATCTTTTTCTGGAGGTGACCAGTTGATTCTTTCAATTTCCATTTTGCCCTGTGGTTCCAAAATATTAGAGCAGTTTTCCTTGATAATTACTTGAAAGATAATGTCTAGGCTCTTTTTTTCATCATGGCTTTCACATAGTCCTATAATTTTTAAATTCTCTATCCTGGATCTATTTTCCAGGTCAGTTTTCCCAATGAGATATTTCACAGTATTTTGCATTTTTTCATTGTTTTGGATTTGTTCTACAATGTCTTGATTTCTCATAAAGTCACTAGCTTCCAGTTGCTCCATTCTAATTTTTAAGGAAGTACATTCTTCTGTAAGCTTTTGGACTTCCTTTTCCATCTCACCAATTTTGCTTTTTAAGGCATTTTTCTCCTCATTGTCTTTTTGGACCTCTTTTGCCATTTAGGTTAGGCTATTTTTAAGGTGTTAATTTCTTCAGTATTTTTTGGGTCTTCTTTAGCAAGTTGTTGACTAGTTTTTCATGATTTTCTTGCATCACTCTCATTTCTTTTTCCAGTTTTTCTTCTACTTCTCTTATTTGCTTCTCAAAATCCTTTTTGAGCTCTTCCATGGCCTGGGACTGATTCATATTTTTCTTGGAGGCTTTGGATGTAGGAGCTTTGATTTTGTTGTCTTCTTCTGGTTGTGTGTTTTGATCTTCTTTGTCACCAAAGAAAGATTCTATGGTCTGACTAGGTTTTTTTGTTTGTTTGTTTTTGTTTTGTTTTGTTTTGTTTTTTGCAGTTTACTCATGATTCCCAGTCAATTAGTTGAGTTTTAAACTCTTTGTTAAGGTAAAGGTCTGCTTCCACTGTGGAGAATGTACTTTCCCAAGCTTGGGGGTCTCATGCAGCTGTTTGCAGAATACTTCTAGGACCTGTAAGTTTTCCTTTCTTCCAAGGTGGTATGATCAAGGGCATAGTGTTTACTCCTTTCCTGGTCTAGGCTCTGGTCTGTGAGGGACCACAAGCACTCTTTTCTGCCTTGGAACTGTAAGGAGGATTCTCTCTGCCCTGCCACTACAAGCTCTACCATGCCAGCACTCCTCCTCTCCACACCCTGAACTGTGACCCAGTTCTGAGCACAGGCAAAGCAAGAGAATCCTGCCTCAGCACCAGCAAAGAGATCCCTGCAATCTCCCTCTGATCAGCCACTCAATTCCCCCTTAGTCTATGTGCCAGAAGCTTTGGAAGCAGGCACTGCAGGGCATATCAGCACTGGGGCTGGAATCTAGATTTTTTCTCACCATAGTCACAGACTTTTCTTACTGACCTGTTGTCATTGGCATTTGTGGATTAAGAAGTCTGGAAAGTTCCACAGCTCCCCCTGATTCATCCCCACAGGCCTGCTTCCAGGCTCAGTGAAGTCCGGTTTTTTGTCACATGCCCATGCTGAACTGCATTCCTGTCCCCTCCTGGTGAAATATACCTTTTTAATCAACCATCCCAGTTGTCTTGGGCTGGAAATTTGTTTCACTCTGTCTTTTTGTAGGTTCTGCTGCTTTAGAATTTGTTTAGTTATTTTTTCAGGTATTTGTAAGGATTTGGGGGAGAGTTCAAGCAAGTCACTGCTTTTAGTCTCCCATCTTGGCTCGCCTCCCCCACCCCAAGGTGTACTTTTTATCCTGCAGTTTACTAAAGTTCCAACTTATTTCAGCTAGCAAATAGCTATAGAAAATGTAAAATACTTGAGAGTCTATCTGGTCAAGACATACTTAGAAATTATATGAATAAAATTACAAAACACTTTTTGCACAAATAAAATCAATTTTAATAATTGGAAAAATGTTAATATTTTATGTGTGGCTAAGCCACTATAATGAAAATGATATTTCTACCTCAATTAATTTACTTATTCAGTTCAATAAAAAAGCTATCAAAAATATTTCATAGAGCTACAAAAAAAAATAACAATTCATCTGGAAGAATAAGAGATCAAGAATAGCTAGGGAATCAATGAAAAAAGATATAAAGGAAAGTTCTTGTTTATACCTCACTGGGGCTCCACATTATTTTAATTGTTTCTTTCTGGCTACTTGGAGTATTTTGATATTCCTGGGTGTTTTAATTTTTTGATTCTCTTTCAAGAAGTGATCAGTGGATTCTTTGAATTTCTATTTTACTCTCTGGTTCTAGGATATTAGATTAGGTTTCCTCTATAACTTCTTGAAATATGAGGTCTACTCCCTCCATCCTTTTTTTTTTAGTCATGGCTTTCATGTAGTCCAATAACTGTAAAATTATTTCTCCTCAATCTGTTTGCTAGATCAGTTATTTTTCAATTGAGATATTTCACATTTTCTTCTATTTTTCTTTTTTTGAGTTGTTTTATTGTTTCTTGATGTTTCATGGAGTCATTAACTTGCACTTCCAAAATTCTAATTTTTAAGAAACTACTTTGTTCAGTGAGCTTTTATACTTTCTTTTCCATTTAATCAATTGTACTTTTAAGGACTTTTTTCTTCTCGCATGAATTTTTGTATAGTCTTTTCCATTGGGCCCATTCTACTTTTTAAGAAGTTCTCTTTAGTGGGTTTTTTTTTGCTTCTTTTGCTATTTGCTGTAATCTGTTTTTTTTTTAAGATGTTATTTTCTTCAGTATTTTTTATGCCTCTTTTACTATGCTATTCACTTTTCCCCCACTCTTTGCATTACTCTCATTTCTTTCCCCAAATTTCCTCTACTTTTTTTTTATTTTAAGAATCTTTTTTTCAGCTCTTCTAGGACCTGAGACCAATTTACATTTTTCTTTGATGCTTTGCATGTATCTGCTTTGATTTCATTCCTTTTGAGTTTCTGTTGTGATCTTCCCTGCCACCAAAGTAACTTTCTATGATGAGTCTTTTTTTGTTGTTATTGTTTACTTTATTATTTCTTATTATTTCTTTATTATTTCTTTGTTATTATTACTTTATATTTTTTTAAAATTCAACTTTAGTTTAAAGTAGGACTCTGCTCCTGGGGTAAAGATGACATTGTCTCAATCTTCAGGTTTTTTGGTGCTGCTGATTTCAGAGCTAACTCTGAGGGTCTTCAAACTCTGAGTTTTTCCAGTATGGTATCATCTAAGGGGACATGTGGTCACCACTGTCCAGACCTATGCTCTGGTCTGTGAGTAATCACAAGCACTTTCAACCCTGGAACCTAGACCAAGGTCAGCACTCCTACTAATGCCCCTTCTTGCTCCAGGGCTGTGTTCTAGAATTCTGTATGGGCAATGCAACAAAGTCCTGTTCCCAGTGCCAGCAAAATGTCCTCTTTTATCTCCTTCTGATCAGGTGTCTGACCCTCTTACTTTCTATAGGCTGACAGTTCCAGAAGCCACAGCTACTACAGATTCACCTGACCCAAAGGCCTGCTTCTAGCTTGCTGGTTGAGGCCTGTACTAGCCTTTGCTCCACTCTCATCCAGTGAGGCAAACCTTTTTTACAGTCTTTCCAAGTTGTCATGTATTGCAGAAGTGTTTCACGCAGTCCTTTTACTGGTTCTGCTGCTTCAGAATTCATTTAGAGGTATTATGTTAACATTGTTTGGAGATGAATTTGGAAGAGTTCTGGCAAATGCCTTTACTCTGCCATCTTGGCTCCTAAAAAGAAGTCCCTTGATGATTTATTGATTAATTAGATTTATGAAGAAATTATGCATGTCCTCTGCTTTTAGTTCTAATTGCTTTTAGTGAATAGAGATCATATTAGAACATGCTAAAATTCTCCAAAAATCTAATGACTATATATTTTTTAAAGATGAAGAAATTCTTTCTGCTTGGTAGTTATGCTTAGTTTTCAAAAATCCCACTCTATCTAATCATTTATGTTGTATAAGAGTGACATACTCTTTTGTTTTTACACAGTTGATAAATTCTATATATTTTCCTTCTCTAGAGAGCATGGAAAATGGTTTGTAGTCTCATGTATTCAAAACACACAGGGAATTTGCTCAGGATAAAAAGAGAATTATAAGCAAAATGCAAAGATTCACAAATTACCAGAGCCTCTAGCATTGGTTCTTTCAAATAAAATATTAGAAAAAACATGGTTTTCTCCCCATAGGAAATCTTTGTGCACCATATTCACAATGTCTTATTAAGTTCATTACAAAAACAGCTTACAATGGTTATTTTATGTTATCTTTAAGATTGTTTATCATATTTGTGTTTGCTTGCTATTTTTAAAATCTTAAATACAAAGTAATCAATATTTTAACTTAGAAAAAGTGGGATCTTTGTGTTTAGACATTCAATTATGAAAAAACATCCCACTTTTGTTCTTCTAGCATTTGGGTCAAACCACATACCAAGAGGAAAAATAATCAAATAGCCACACCTTCCAAAATAATAATTTTTTAAAAAGATTACTGGTTAATTTTCACTTGTATGCTATTCTGTTTTGTGAAGTGACTTTTTGCCCATAAATATGGGAAGGTAAAAAGGAATACAAAACAACTGTGAAACATTTCTCATTTGTATTAGTACAATACTAGAGATGGAAGGAAGAAGAAGACAGTACTAGTTTTATTGTGTCTAATTCTACCTCTCTATTCCTAAGAGGGCAAGCACTCAGAGAAGTACACCTCAGGTGTTCCTTTTCTTTTTCCCCTCCTCTACATTGTCTTACTTCACCCTTTTTTTCCTCTTTTCCCTACATTTCAGTTGCTACATGAAGGATTGTGATAGAATTCTGGATGAGAGTGGATGAGAGAGGAATACAGACAAAATAGGATAAAATGGATTGGTGAACAGAATTAGAAGGAAACCATCCCAATTCCTTTTTCCCTTAAAAAAACTTTCATCAATTGATTGACTTTCTCTTAAGTCTGGTTTCTCTTTTTAGCAACACCTCTTCCTTAAAGATATTCCTTGACACATGGTATGAGCATTTTAAACAACCATCCACTTCTCTCTGTTCCTCTCAATGGATTTATACCTCAACCACTGAAGATAGAGGAAACTCTATAGTTAGTTTTTATTATTAGGAATTTCATGGCAGTAACTTTGCAGCAGCTATATGATCTGAGGAGACTGAAAAATATCAGTTCCCCTAATAACTATAATGTGTACAGTGATTATGCTGATGAGTTTGATTAAAAATTTTCATCACCACTTATAAAGAACCATGAAAAGAGGTCAGTCAGTAGCTACCTTTAGTACCCAAATCAAGGTTTAATATAAATCATACTCAATACTTTTTTTTTTACTTTTCCATTATTTCAAAACTACCTCTAGCTGCTATGAATATAGTTTAATCATAATGAGGTATATCCATGAAAAGAAAAACTAACAAATCTCAAATCTTCCTATAATTGCAATATTTCAATAAATAGTTAAGCCATAGTTAGTTTCCATTCACATCTTATGTATAATAAAGTTGAACTCAGTAATAAGTTTTGCATTATTTTAGAAAACTATAAATTTACTCAGTCCTAAAATTATTATGCTGGGAAAATAGGGATCCAAGTTCCATTTTACCATTGATGAACCCTGTCACCTTGGACAACACCTTAACCTATTCCTAAGGAGTAATAACTAAATGGATATTCTCACAGTAGTAAGATTTACACAGCAAGGACTCTGACCTCCTAAAGGATGTTGTTAAAAGTAAGAATAACCCATTGAGCACTTTGGAGGAAACTCCCAACATTGATACAAGATATTATTCATCCTTATTCATCTTCTGCCTGTGGTGGGTGAAAGAAGAAATGATTGAGGAAAATAAAGGTTTAATCTTCTGAGAATATCAGTTTATTAAGCAAGGTATGACAGTTGCCCAACAAACCAGTACTAGTCTTCCTCAACTTATGCCTGGACTCCAAATATGGAGGAGGCAGACTTTTATACTTCAAACAGCAATTAATCAAACAAGGCCAATTAATTAAAAGTACAGCGCAGTACATCATTAAGTAATGTGACTTCTTATTGGATGAAAGATTAGGGACTTTGCAAGTTAGGACAGGGAGATTGAACAGGAGAAATCTCCTGAATTCAGAAAAAGAGGTGTCCCATTCCCTAAGTATCTATAAATGATCGAGAGAACATGAAAACAATAACTGATCACTAAGGGGCCAGTTTTCAATAAAACATATGGGTTGTTTGAGATATGCAGTTGTGAGAAAACTCCTTGAGATCTTTGGATCTTACAGGCTTTCTGGTCAGCATAAGCTGGGTCCTTATTTAAGGATCTCTAGTCTAAACAGTAGGGAGAGGTGGCCCAGTTTCTTCTACTGCAC
This sequence comes from Phascolarctos cinereus, assembly GCF_003287225.1. Taxonomy (NCBI): domain Eukaryota; kingdom Metazoa; phylum Chordata; class Mammalia; order Diprotodontia; family Phascolarctidae; genus Phascolarctos; species Phascolarctos cinereus. The sequence continues at coordinate 350,737,815 of NW_027555847.1, read as the reverse complement.
AGGCTAGGTTCAAACAATACAAGGTTTTCTCCTATTTCCCACATCATATAAAGTTTTCTCACAGAACAGAATTTGAACTAGACCCATAATTGGTTACATAAGGAACTGAATTAGCTCCAGAATTGACTCACAAAATAGTCAGTGTGGTTAATTCAATCCCCACAATGAACCTTTTGATAATCTAATTTCAATTTCCTCATATCCCAAATTTTTTTTCAATTTTATACATATACACCTCCCCAGTTTAGATTCCTCAACTCTAACCTCATGACCATGCTGCTAACTCAAGGCTTAATTGACACTACCTCCTTTACCCAAGTCTCTTCTCTGATTGGAAGTTGAGGGCCAAATTCTTACCAATGTCTTCCTTTTTAGAGAACAGAAACTGGACTTTGGGGCTCACTGTATTTAGAATATGTTGCAATGCCTCTTGTTCTTCAAATCCACAGGACAAAATGGTAGCCAGATGATTCACCCTCCATTTTCCTTTCTCTTTATGTGTGATGTCTCCCTCAATTGGATTGTAATCTCATCAAGGGCATGGGTTGTTAGTCTTTTTATTTATTGTATCCTCAGATTTTAGCATGGTGTCTGGCACATTGTAGACAATTAATAAATGTTTATTGGATTGAATTAGATACTCCAGTCATCTAAGGTAATAGTGATGTATCATTAGTATTTTCATCGGAGGATTTACAGAATTGAGAACTTGAAAGTTTTATTAGCTTCTAGAGATGGTATAGTAAATTTAGTACTCCATTTTGCATTTTTTTATGTCTATCCCTGTTATTTTACTTCAGATTATTTTCAAAAGATCTATGATTTCATCTTTATGTTCATTCTCTATCTCAATGCAAATTGAAATCTCTATACCTACATACATATTATTAGAAAGTCTTGTGAGTTGCTATGGTTAAAAAAATCCATCACTCAGTAGTAAATTAGGTGATTAGCTTTGCCAAAATTACTAAACAGATTCTCAATTTACCACTGGACAGCTTGCCAAATATTCATTAAACCAAAACCATATCCTAACATTTTGGTAGAACAGGTTATTCCATTTATCAATTCCATACTTTGATATTTCAATAGGACTGCAATTCTCATTGATATGGGTGCTCATCTAAGAGCGCAAATTGAAACCACTCTGAGCTGCAACTGAATCCCATTTTTTTATATTGTATTTCTCCATTGTAATTCAAGCTCCTTGAAGGCAAGGGCTATGTCACTTTTTGTATTTATATCCCTAGCAATGAACACAGTGTTTGGCACACAGCACTTTAAAAGATTTTCATTCATTCATCCATCCATTCATTCATTTATTCTACTTGAGTAGAATATTAAATCTTGGATGAAACTTAAAAAATAAATCATCTAAAGAGGGAGCCTCTCTCTATGCACTCTATAGTTCTCCTTGTTTCTACCTGGCAGCAGTGTTCAAAGGTTTCTCTCTCTCTCTCTCTCTCTCTCTCTCTCTCTCTCTCTCTCTCTCTCTCTCTCTCTCTCTCTCTCTTTTCTCTTTCTCTCTCTCTCTCTCTCTCTCTCTCTCTCTCTCTCTCTCTCTCTCTTACTCTTACTCTACTCTCTCTGTGAGTTATATGTGAGGTATTCAAAGTATTTAAAAGTAAATTACTTCTTGTCTTTTAAGCATTTTGTTTTATTTTTTAACTTTTTTTTTCTTTTTAAATTGTCATCTGGGAACTCTGGAATTTGGCTATAATATTCCTGGGAGTTTAATGTTGGGATCTCTTTCAGGAGGTTATTAGTGAATTCTTTCAATTTCTATTTTATCCTCTGGTTCTAGGATAGTAGGGGAATTTTCCTTGATAACTTCTTGAAATGTGAGGTCTAGGCTCTTTTGATCGTGGCTTTCAGGTAGTCAGATAATTCTTAAATTATCTCTCCTCAATATATTTTCCAGATCAGTTGTTTTTCTGGTGGGATATTTCAAATTTTGCTTCTTTTTTTTATTCTTTTGACTTTGACTTATCATTTCCTGATGTCTCTTGGATTCATTAGCTTCCACTTCCCCAATTTAAAATTTTAAGGAATTATTTTCTTCAGTGAGATTTTGTACCATCTTTTCCATTTGACCATCTTCTTTTTAAGGAGTTCTTCTCTTCAATGAATTTTTTGTGCCTCTTTTACCATTGGGGCCACTCAGCTTTTTAAAGTGTTATTTCCTTTGATAAGGAACTGTGACCAGGGTCCATGCTCCCTTGTGACCAACCACCAGTACTCCTCTCTGCTCTGGAACTGTGACCTAGAAATACATGTGGGCAATGGAATTTCCAATTTGCAAGCTGTACCCAGTGTCAGAAAAAGGGTCTCCTATAATCTCTTTCTAACCAGTTGTCTGACTCCCTTACTCTCTCTGTGCCGTGAGCTCCCAAAGCTGTTCCTGTTGCTGCTGAGGTAGGTGTTGCTGCAGAGGTATGTGTGGGCTTCAGACAGGCTTCCACCCTGGTGTCACAGACTTCTCCTGTTTACCTCTTAAGTTTTCTTAGGCCAGAAAATGTCTTACTCTGACCTTTTGTTGGCCCTGCCACACCAAAATTTGATTTGAGGCATTATTTTACAGTTATTTGCAAGGGGATGTTGGGAGAGTTCAGCTGGGTGGCTGCTCCTGATCCACTATCTTGGCTTCAGCTTTCTGCTGTTTTTATTCTCCTATCAACTTTTTTCTCTTTTTCTTTTCTTTATCTTGGTGGACAGAACTGCAGTAGCTTCTTGCCTCTTCTATTTCTCTTTTCCTTTTCTCTTTATCAGTGGCCCTATGTCAATGAAGGAAAAACTGGATTCAGGAGTGATAACTGTGTGTCTCAAGACTTTAAAGTGATTGTTAAGAAGTATATGTTGACCCACAAAAGTTAAGGATTGACTTTATATTATGGGCTAGAGATTCAAAGACAAAAAGGAAAAACTCAAGAAGCTTATGTTCTGTTGGCAGATATGACCACATAAGTAAGAGCTATTTTTAGCCTTGTGTCCTTTGCATTTTTTCCCTTCCTTCTAAATAGGTGGCTGTCTTTGGGCAAGCCACTGGAAGAAAGTGAAGTTCAGTTTTTTCATCTGTACAATGGAGCTACATATATTTAGATTCTCTTCTTCCTGGGGTTGTTGTGAGGGTCAAATGGATGTTAAGGCAAAATGTTATAAAAAATGCAAAAAAGAAATAGAAGTATATGTTAAAACTTCACTCTAATGTTGGAAAAATGTAACCCAATTCATAATCTTTATATAGCAGCAGAAATATTCCCTTTTTCATAAGAAATATATCAGACTGTCTCAGGTTATCCAGATATTCATGTTTTGAAATATAGGAGTATGGGTAGCAGGGAGAAGAAGAAACAAAAAGATGTGAGCCTGAATAGAAAATTAGCCTCCCAAACTGAGCAGTACAACTGAAGTTTTGTAAGAAACTACTACAGATACTACTACACCAAGATAAGGAGGAGCCTATTCATTCATTTATTATTCACACACATATGCATATATGTATGTATACGTATATGAATATATCTGTATGGATATACATATGTATGTATATATATATATGAACATTCAGTTACTTCACCATAACTAGTGCCATCCCGTTGCTACCTTTCCATAAAAATGGTTAAGTGAAAATTACCTTAATATAATAACTGTTCAATATTTATTGACTACGTTATAATGAGCAAGTAATTTTGATGAGTTGTTAAATGAAAAAGAAGGAGTTCTTAGTAATAGTTCTCTAAGGGTCCTAAAGATATCTCAATACACATTCCTCCAAAGTGAAATAGTTTATCACCTACCAGGTTGGACATAGCCTTTTCAGGATCAGCTATATCTCATATGAAGGAATTCATAATAGTGAGACACTCTTCTACAATGTACCTGTCTATGGTAGCACATGAAATAATGGCAGAACAAAAAATTCCAAAAATCATTGATTGTCAAAAGTTAAAAGAACATCCAAGTTTTTCTATTCAAACTTCTACATGAATATGACTTTGCCCTACAAAATCCTCAACAATGATTATTAAAGCTCCACCTGAACACCTACTACACAGTTTACTACAGTGAACTGGAACCACTAACAAAAAGTAACTCATTATGCTTCTGACCTTCTCTAATGAAGTTTTTTTCCCCTCTTATATGATGATGAAACCTGATTTTTTTTTAACTTCTGTCTCTTGCTTCTAAATCTGCCCTCTAGGGCTGAATAAGTCAAAGATTTCCATGTGATAGCCCTTCAGATACTGGGAGATAAGACTTATTTTATCTCATCAGCCTTAATTCCTCAACTATTCTGTTGTTGCATGGTTAACAATTATATTATCCCAGTAACCCACCTGTGGTTATACTCTGGATTATCAATTCCCTTCTCAAAATATGGTACCAAGAAAAAAAATACACTATTCTAAATATGGTTTTCCCAGAGTAAAATAAATTAGGATTGGCAAGTCCCCAGTTCCAGACATTCTCATGTTCTTTATTTATTTTAAGATTATGTTTGTTTTTTGTTTTGTTTTTTGGCTATCACATCACAGTATTGATTCAATGTTGAGCTGACTAAACCACTAAAACCACCAGGACATAGAATTTTACTTCCATAAAAATCCTACTTTCATGAATTATTATGGAGTGTTGGTGATTCTGGGTTCTCAAAGACAAGTCAGTGGAAATGAGATCTGGCAGTTACTCCCCAGCTGCAATGGATTTGAGATGAAACCAACAATAGATCCAGTTTCTGTTGTTTGTTGACCAATCTACTTAAACTCAGAACATTAGGAATTTTGTTGAAGCTAGGAAGTTTAGAAGACTTTCTCCTACAGTAAGTCATGAAACAATTGTTATCTGTATTCATGGCCTGTCCTAAATGTCAGAGGTATTTTATATATTGATATATATTTAATCTTAATAGATTTGGGCTAGAGCTGAGTTTATTCTAACACTCAAAATGTGTTCCCAAAATCTTTTTAATCAACTTGCCCTGGGTGTTATATCTGTAGACTCTATGATTGACATTACCATAGGATTATAAAATTTTGTTTGAGGATTCACTCTGGTACAGCAATGTTTTGTGTTTATCATACTAATGATTCTAGTGGAGATGTTAATGATGATTAAATGGTTGATTGAAGAAGAAAATATTTTAGGACTTAAATTATTCCGAATGGCTTTTTAAAATGTTCCAAATCTTTGCTTGATGTTCTTCAGCTGGTCAATGGAAACATAGCCAGAGCTCACTTTCATACCCTTAATTTTGTTCTGTTTTGTTTTGTTTTTATGTACTTAGCATTTCAGTAGCTCATTTTCTTCTTATCTTAGAATATTTAAATCCATCTCTAGATTATGGATTGTCAACTAGTTTTTTTTCTTTTGATATAGGGCTGTAAATAGTAAAATTGATTTAAAAAATAACAATTGGCACTTGTAGATTTTTAAATCTGTCTTAACTAAGTTGCAATTATTTTGACAAATAGAACCATAGTGAGAGTTATCTAAATCAAGATGACATGAAAAAATTATCATGGAAAAAAAAGTTTTACTTGAGCTAATACAAAAAAAAGTCTTTTATCTTAAAGACTTATTGTGTTCTTAATTAACTCTCCTTTGTGGCACCAATTAATGGTGCAATTTATTCAAGCACATCAAGAGTTTATTTGAACCTTATCCAGGATTATTTGTTTCCTTGACAATATGAGCAGGTAAATCAATAAATCAACAAGGACTTTTCAACTGAAGTTGTGATCTGAGGACTGATACCAAATTTTGAATACATATATACATATATATCATATATGTATATACTTTATCATAGTACATATTTTATATATTGTGCATATAATTTGATATAATACATATTTTATATATTTCATACTGTTTTTATTGTTCTGATAAGAAAAAAAATTTGATTTTTTTTTCTATCAAACACAATCTTTTAACATGTCTGTTATCTGTTGTCTCTGTGACACAAATAGCAAATGCAAGTCACATCCTAAATCTGTAACATGGACAAAATGAGTAGAGTTTCTGATTTTTCATTCTTGCCTCTTTCGAACCTGAAATGGTTGATTACCACAAGAAAAAGGTGAAGACCTGTGCATGTCATAGAGGAGATAGTGCCCTTAGTCCTATGTATTCAGTACGAAAAGAGAAACCTTCAACTTCAAACTCAAAGTAAAACTCTTGACAAAAATAAAATAGATAAGTGTATATTTTTTGGCAATGAATAATGCAATTTCTGAGTGAAATCTTTCTTCCTGAGAAAAAGGAAGACTTGGATTTAGAAAATGAAGTCAGAGAAGTATTAAGTAAATGCTGAATTCAGACCACCTCTTTTACTTAGCTGTCATAAACAAACAAACAATCTATTGTTATCTTCAGAATTTAAACTCTTAAATTATTTCTGTCCAAGTGTACTTTTGATAATTAATTCATTTCTGCTTGTAACTTAATCTAGACAACCCAGAAATCATAAAGACTCATGGATGGAAAAGGAAGACAGGAATCATACTATGTAGCTGTATTAAATTCCATCCTATCAGATTCAGACTTTTGATATCTCTTTGTCTACTTGTTGTCCAATATCTGTTCATCCCTCTTTGTGTTATTTATAAATTTTACCATCATATCTTATATGTCTTTATCTACATCATTTACAAAACATATTGAAGATTACCAGACCATATATAGTACCCGAAGACAGTCTTCCAGAAATAATCCACCAGGTTGACAATGGTTCAGTAATTATCACTTTTTTTCTTACAAGTAATTCAATTCCAAATGCACCTAACTTTATATTTTTATCTACTCCATACCTTTCCATTATGTCTACTAGGAGATAATAAAAGATTTTGTCACATATTTTGCTGACATCCAGATATATTCTATGATCTACACTCACAATTTTGTAACCTAGTAAAAAAGAATTGCCCTCCCACCAGCTCACACCCCAGATGTGTACCTTGTTATGACAGAGAGTCTTACATAATTCATTAAAACCATGAGCTATGCCTTGCATGGTTATCCAAGATGGATCGATCATAGTCGAGAATTCTGACAAAAGGTGATCCACTGTAGAAGGAAATGGCAAACCACTCCAGTGTCTTTGCTAAGAAAACCCCATGGACTATACTAAAAAGATAAAAGAGAAACACTGGAAGATGAGCCTCTCTGATCAGAAGGTGTTCAATATGCCACTGGGGGAAAAACATAGGACAATTTATATATAGTTCCAGTACTTTGGCTGGGCCAAAGTCTAAAGGAAGCTCAGCTGTGGATGCATCTGGTGACAAAAGGAAAGTCCAATTCTGTAAAGATCAATAATAAATAGGAACCTGAAATGTAAGATCTATGAAATAAGGTAAGCTGGGTATATTCAAAGTGGAGATGGAAAAATTAGACATTGACATCTTGGGTATCCGTAAACTTAAATGGATAGGGATGTGTGAAATTTGCAGGTGACAATTACATATATTACTATAGGCAAGAATCACTTAGGAGAAACTGAGTAGACCTCATAATCAATAAAAAAAAAATGTGAGGAAAGCATTACTGGGGTGTAATCTCAAAAAAATGGCAGAATGATATCTGTTTGAACCCAGGGCGAATCATTCAAGATCACAGTAATACAAGTCTATGCTCCAACCACTGATGCCAAAGAGGCCAAAGTACATGAGTTGTATGAAGAGCTACATCTTCTATTAATAAAACACACACACACACACACACACACACACACAAAGAATGCTAAAATAGGAAATCAAAAGATAATTGGAATAAAAATCAGATTTGGCTTTGGAATACAAAATGAAGCAAGACAGAGACTAATAGAGTTCTGTTAAGATAACTCACTGGTCACATAACATGCTCTCCTTCAACAATCCAACAGGCTATTCTATACATGGATATCGACAGATGGTCAACATAAACATCAGATTGATTATACTACTTTGTAGCCAAAAATGGATAAACTCAATTAAAACAAGACCTGGAGGTGTCTGTGGCTCAGATCATGAGCTTCTTATTGAAAAATTCAGACTTAAACTGAAGGAAATAGGGAAAACCCTCAGGGGAGCTAAGATAACGGAGTGAAAGCAGTGACTTGCTTGAGCTCTCCCCCAAACCCTTCAAATACCAGTAAAAAATGGCTCTAAACAAATTTTAAAGCAACAGAACCCACAAAAAGACAGAGTGAAACAATTTTCCAGCGTAAGACAGCCTGGATGTTTGATTAGAAAGGTATATCGTGCCTGGCTGTAGGAGGAGCATAGCATGGCGTGGGTGCGTGGGCCTCAGTGAACCTGGAGCAGGCCTCAGAGGACTGAATCGTGGGCAGCTGTGACAGTTTCCAGACTTCTCAACCAGGAATGCCAAAGACAACTTAGAAGGTCAGTGGGAAAAGTCTGTGTCTGTCGGTGGTCAGAGAGGAAGGCGGGGTTCAGCTCCATTCCCCAAGAGCCTGGTTCTGGGGGGGCAGCTGCTTCCCGAGCTTCCAGCCCACAGACTGAGGGGGAATCCAGTGGCTGATCAGAGAGGGACTGCAGGGATCTCTTTGCCAGTGCTGAGGCAGGAATCTCTTGCTCTGCCCGTGTGTGGATCTGGGTCACAGTTCTAGGCGGCAGTGCTGGAGTGAGGAAGAGCGCTTGAGGAGGAAGAGCGCTGGCGTGGTGGAGCTTGTAGTGGCTGTGGAGAGGAACCCCTCCTCACAGTTACAGGACAGAAAGGAATACCTGTGCTCACAGGTCAGGAAAGGAGTAAACACTTCACCCCTTATCATACCACCTTGGAAGAACTGAAAATTTACAGGTCCCTACAAGTATCTCTGAAAACAGCTACACAAACCCCTGAAGCTTGGGACAGTACACTCTCCACATTGGAAGCAGACTCTTACCTTAACAAGGAGTTTAAAACTCAAGTAATTGGCTGGGATCATGAGCAAGCAGCGCAAAAAGAGTCAGACTATATTATCTTACTTTGGTGAAAAAGAAGATCAAAATATACAACCAGAAGAAGACAACAAAGTCAAAGCTCCTACATCCAAAGCCTCCAAGAAAAATATGAATCAGTCCCAGGCCTTGGAAGAGCTGAAAAGGGATTTTGAGAAGGAAGTAAGGGAAGTAGAGGAAAAACTGGGAAAGAAATGAGAGTGATGCAAGAAAATCATGAAAAACAAGTCAACAGCTTGCTAAAGGAGACCCAAAAAAATACTGAAGAAAATAACACTTAAAAAAGCCTAACCCAAATGGCAAAAGAGGTCCAAAAAGCCAATGAGGAGAAAAATGCCCTAAAAAGAAAAATTGGCCAAATGGAAAAGGAAGTCCAAAAGATTACTGAAGAAAATACTTCCTTAAAAATTAGAATAGAGCAATTGGAAGACAGTGACTTTATGAGAAATCAAGACACTGTAAAACAAATCCAAAAGAATGAAAAATTAGAAAACAATGTGAAATATCTCATTGGAAAAACAACTGACCTGGAAAATAGATCCAGGAGAGAGAATTTAAAAATTATTGGACTATCTGAAAGCCATGATCAAAAAAAGAGCCTAGACATCATCTTTCAAGAAATTATCAAGGAAAACTGCCCTGATATTTAGAACCAGGGGGCAAAATAGAAATTGAAAGAATCCACAGATCTCCTGAAAGAGATCCCCAAAGGAAAACTCCTAGGAATATGTAGCCAAATTCCAGAGTTCCCAGGTCAAGGAGAAAATATTACAAGCTGCCAGAAGGAAACAATTCAAGTACTGTGGAAACACAATCAGGATAACACAAGATTTAGCAGCTTCTACATTAAAGGACCAGGGCATGGAATATAATATTCCGGAGGGCAAAGGAGATAGGATTACAACCAAGAATCACCTACCCAGCAAAATGAGTATAATCCTTCAGGGGAAAAAATGGTCATTCAGTGAAATAGAGGACTTTCAAGCATTCCTGATGAAAAGACCAGAGCTAAACAGAAAATTTGACTTTCAAATACAGGACTCCAGTGGAACATGAAGAGGTAAACAGGAAAGAGAAATCATAAGAGACTTATTAAGATTGAACTGTTTACATTCCTGCATGGAAAGATGATATTTGTAACTCATGAGAACTTTGTCAGTATTAGGGTAGTTGAAGGAAAAAAATTCTATGTATGTATAGATAGGTAGATAGAGGGTACAGGGTGAGTTGAAGATTAAGGGGTCATATCTGGAGAATAAAATTAAGGGATGAGAGAGGATGATACTGGAGAAGAAAGGGAGAGGTAGAATGGGGTAAATTATCTCACAAAAAAAAAACAGAAAAGAAAAGTCTCTTACAGTGGAGGGGAAACAGGGGAAGGTGAGAGGGAATGAGGGAATCTTATTCTCATAGGATTTGGCTTAAGGAGAGAATAACATACACATTCAATTGGATATGGAAATCTGTCTTACCCTACAGGAAAATAGGGGAGAAGGGGACAAGAGAGCAGGAGGGTGACAGAGAGGAGGGCAGATTGGGAAAGAGGGTAATCAGAAGCAAATACTTCTGAGGAGGGACAGAGTCAAAAGAAAGAATAGAATAAATGGGAGGGCAGGACAGGATTAAGGGAAATAGAGTTAGTTTTTCACAACATGTCTACTAAGGAAGTGTTTTGTATAACTGCACATGTACAACCTATATTGAGTTGCTTGCCTTTTCAATGAGGATGGGTGGGGGAGGGAGGAAGGGAGAAAATTTGGAACTCAAAGTTTTAAAAACACATGTTTTAAAAAAATGTTTTCACATGCAACTGGGAAATAAGAAATACAGGAAATGGGGTACAGAAGTCTATCCTGCTCTACAGGAAAATAGAAGGGGAAGGGGATAAGAGAAGGGAGGGGGGAGAGATAGAAAAGAAGGCAGACCAGAGGAAGGGGTATTCAGAATGCATGCCATCTTGGGGTGGGGGGAGGGGTGAGAAATTTGGAACTCAAAAACTTGTGGAAGTGAATATTGAAAACTAAAAATAAATAATTCATATTAAGAAATATAAAAAAAGAAATATTGCTAAACATAATTCACATGCACTAATAAAAAAGAATGCTCTTCTCTACAATGTACTTTTTATCAGTACAACTCATTATAAATTACATTCCTTTGTTTATTTTCAATGCAGAAACTATTGAAAAGGAAGGTCTCAACTAGTTATCTCAAAAGAGTAAAAGATAAACATTTTTGGGTTGAAGTAATGGGATTGGAGTCAGGGAAGAGGTTTTTAATAGTGCCATTCAATGAAATGAGTGTAATTGCAATGAAAAGGGGTAACAATGTCTGTGACCAACCAAATGATTCTATAATTTTACATTTAATTTTTTAAAAAATTAGTTATGTGGAAATGATGCTGCTTTAATAGTCCAGAGTTCAGAAACTGCTCCATATTTTGCTTACATTACTGATTTGTGCCTTCTAACAGTCATAGACACATTTGCACTGTCTTATCTTTCCATCCTTGTTTTAAAATTTCTATAATTCTACCAAACTATAGCTGGGTTTAAGTGATAGAAAATCACCGAGTCACTTAAGTCTATCTGAATTGCTCTCAAGTTTTAAATTAGGTCTTTTTTTAGTTTAGGAGTAACATGTAATTATTCAAGAGAAATTTCCCTAACAATGAGGGAAAACTCAATACATAAGGTTGGAAAAGTAGGTTGGAATAGATTGTGGAAAGTTTTGAATGCCAGAATAAGGATTTGTATTTTATTTGAGGCAGTGGGGACCCACACAATATTTTTGAACAGGGAAGTGATGGAATTGGCAGGTTTCGATACTCTCAAATGTACATAAAACCAAAGGCTTACAATCTCTAGAAATGAATTCCTCATAAATGCCATTAGAAAGGATACAGAAAAAAGTAGAAACAGTTCAGAGAAATGCAAACAGTTGGGGGAGGGGGTCTCAAAATCTTGTTACATGAGGATAGGTTGAAAGAACTAGGGATGTTTAGACTGAAGAAAAGAAGACTTATGTCTTTAAATTTTTAAAACTGTCTAGTGGAAGAGAGATTAGGTTTGTTCTACTTGGCCACAGAGGGCAGAATTAGGAATAATGGATAAGAAAAAGTCCCTAACATTTAGAACTACCTAAAAGTGGAATGGGCCAGCTAAGTAGCACCATGGATAGAGCTCTAGGCCTGGAGTCAGAAAGACCTGAGTTCAAATCTGGCCTCAGACACTTACCAGCTGTGTGACCCTGGATAAGTCTCTTAACTCTGTTTGCCTTAGTTTCCTCATCTGTAGAATGAGCTGGAGAAGAAATTGGTAAACCACTCCAGTATCTTTGCCAAGAAAACCCCAAAGGGGGACATGAAGAGCTGGATATGACTGAAACAACTGAAGAAGTTGAACAACAAATCCCAGTTAATTTGTATGCCACCATACGTGTTTACCAAAGGTACTCACCTGTGCCATGGAGGATATTCTGCACAAAGTCCAAATGAAAGAGAGATTCCCTGTAGATGATGAGTTTATCCAAATGTTTCTGTTTGTGAATGATATTGTACCAGTCATATTGGCCTCCTCATTAAGATACATAGCAATCTACACAATGAAAACCAAGTAGATGAAGAATACACACACACACACACACACACGTATGTATGTATGTATTTATGTATATCTTGTACTGAGATACAATTGGATGGGCAGCCTGTAGAGTTAATCCAGCAGCATATTTATGTATGGTCAAGATTTAAACAGAAAGATCTTGGGCTATATTACATTTAGAAAATTATAGAGTACGTTTAATGATCTTTAGCTGCTCCTTGACATAAAAGTTCATTTAAAAAATCAATCTGGGGGAATATTTATTATTTAGATCTATTTTTTATAGTTTAAAAAGAGTATTGCTAACAAGTTTAAATTGGCCTTAAAATCCCCAGGAGCCCAAGGGTTCATATCATTTCTCATAAAGTCTCAAGTGTTCTCCAGACAGGGGATGGACTCTTCATGACCCCTTTTTGGGGTTTTCTTGGCAAAGACACTGGTTTGCAATTTCATTCTTAGCTCACTTTACAGATGAGGAACTGAGGCAAAAGGGTTAAGTAATGTGCCCAGGGTCACATAGCTAGTAAATGTCTGAGGTTGGAATTGAATCCATGAAGAGGAGTCTTCCTGATTCCAAGCTCTATACACTGCATCACTAGTTTAGAGATATGAAACTTGGAAAATGGTGCTGTTGACCTTTGGATAGTTTATGGAGATGCATGTGGCAGTAACTGGCTTCATGGAGCAAAAGATTCTAGACTCCTTTGTGAGTTTCACCTCTACTCTTCTCTTCAATTCCCCAGTCTCTCTTTCCCTTCCCATCTTCCAGGAAGATTTATCTCAGGGAGGATCTGTTCTTGAATGCCTAGGTAGTTTTGGTCATCATCAGGACAAAATTTTTTTTTCCAAGTGGTTTTCTAGGATCATAGGAAACTATGCTGTTAACTATTAGTGTTTGGGCCATCATAAAAAGCTCATCTTTTAAACACTAATATTCTACCTTTGATATATAGCTGTGGATCATGGAACACCATCACCCAGAGAAATCCGAATTACAGGTGGTCCAAAAGACAGTGGAATAACAAATGGGGGATATAAATAGTCTGTAGGATATTATCAATGATAACTTGTATGACAGAACTGGCAAAAAATATATCATCAGGGACACTGATGATGAGGAAGGAAGAAGGAAATTAGTGTTTGCTAAGCACCTACTATGTGCCAGGCACTGTAGCATAATGCTCTACATTATCTCATTTGATCCTCACAACAACCCTGGGAAGTAAGTGCTATTGTTATCGCCATTTTCAGTTGAGAAAACTGAGGCAGCCAGAAATTAAATGTGACACAGTTGTCTGAGGCTGCATTTAAACTCAGACATTTCTGACTCTAGGCCCAGTGCTCTGGCCACTGCACCACCTAGCTGTCTAGTCAAGTAACAACAACTATGGGTCATGGATAAACAGCTCAGTGACTTCACAGGTATTCACAAATACTGAAAAAGCAAAATGAGGCCTCCAGCATTGTTGAGTAGATCTTCTGGGGAGGACTCTCTTCATTACATTATTCAACCCCTATGTTGGGTAGGTCAAATGGTTCCTTTCTCTCATTGAACCTCTTATCATGGGTCACTACAGTAACCAGAGGATAGGCTTAGGAAAGTTTGTCTGCAATTCTACTGCAGAGAACTTGACATGCATTTTACTGGTACAGTAAATACAAACTGAACATGGTTCCCACCCAGAGGGCAAAGGTTGCATATAATAATAACTGACATTTACATAGCACTTTAATGTCTACTGTTGTTCAATCATGTCCAACTCTTCATAACCCCATTTGGGGTTTTCTTGGCAAAGAAACTGGAGTGGTTTACCATTTCCTTCTCCAGCTCATTTTACAGATGAGGAAACTGAGGCAAACAGGATTAAGTGACTTACCCAGAGTTACACACACAGAGCTAGTAAGTATCTGAAGCCATATTTGAACTCAGGGAGATGAGTCTTCCTGATGTCAGACCAGGAGCAGGAGCTGCTCACTTTAAATACTACAAAGTGAGACTCAGAGAGGTTGAGAGCCTTGCCTGGGGTCACACAGCTATTAGGCATCTGAAGCAGGATGTTTGAGATTCCTGACTCCAAGTTAAGCCCTCTATCTACTCTTTAGTACTAAAAGCAAAAATTTACACAGTGTTTTCACATACATTATCTCATTTGATCTTTATTATAACCCTTTTTGTAAAGAAGGGCAGCTATTATCTTCATTTTATAGATTAAAAAAAAAAGTTTGGAAAAAGAGCCAGCCACACAAAGAATAAATGGCAGGACCACTGACAAAAGGAATGTCTCCACAAAGATGAGATCACGGGTACCATCAAGAAAGTTGAACATATGCTTTGTTTTTTCTACTTTTACCTTCAACCCCATCTTAACAAATCTATGGACACATTTATCCCCACCATGATTAGTTATGTTACCAAATACTTTCCATGGCTCTCTATCGCCTTTGAATACAATATAAACTCTTCAGGCTTGCATTCAAGGCCTTCCACAATCTTGCACCAATTGCCTTTGTACTGCCTTTTCTTGTCCCTGTGTAGTGGAATGGACTCGATGTTTCTACATGCTGACATTTTCTTTTTTCAAGACTCAGCTCAGGTACCTACCCAGGAATGCCTTCCATTCTCTCTTCCCTTTCCCCTAGATTTCTCTCAGAAACTCTGATGTCCCTTAGGTATTTAATCATTTTCTAACTTGTCTCATACTTAGATGCATAACGCTTATATCTCATACTCACTCTCCCAGATCCTGAGCTTTTGGGGGCAGAGAGATTCTGTCTCTCTTTTACCTTTGTATTTCCATCCAAGAGCACAGTGCTTTGCATAGGATGGATACTTCATAAATGCTTGCTGCATAGAATTGTACAGGCTTTATGGATTTCAAAGTGCTTTGTTAACCACCTTATATAGTCAGCCTTACAAGTTTTATCCTTTGTTTGTTTTTGTTTTTTATTGGTGAGGAAAAAGTAGCTAAGAGTTTAAATGGTTGCTTTCCTTTGTGCTCAAAGAGGACCAAAACTGCACAGTCTCTGAAGGTCTGACTTACTTTATTTTTTCACTGACCCTTTGGAAAGATTGGAGTAAGTTGGAAACACAGTCCAAGGAGCTATGACTATGATTGGCAGACTAGAAGCTCTGAAAGTCGCTATGGGCAACCACACCAGGGATCAGACCTAACACTGTGTGTTAGGGTACCTGCAAAAATAATGGAAGAGAAGGGGTGCAAGGAGGTATTGGTGTCTACTGGGGACGAGACCATGATCTAAACATAAGTGGTACACATTCTGGATGACAGACAAACCAAAGAGCATCATTAGAAGCAGCTACCAAAGGGACTGAGCAAGCAAAGGCCCAAAATAAGGACAGATTTACTATGTGCACAGATAACCAACTTACCACCAAAGGTATGAATGAATGGATTGGAAACTGGAAAGAAAATGGCTGGAAAACAAGTAAAAATAAAGATGTTGTCCACAGAGATCATTTCACTAAGCCGGATAATATGACTTGGGACATGGATGATGAATGGAAGTATGTACCTGCTCAGTCAAAAGTTGAAGGCAGTGCTGAAACTCAAAGATTAGCCAGAGAAGCAACTAGAAGGAAGTGAGAAGACAACTCAATACTTGGAGATGGTGTTAAAGTGTCTGCAATATAATCTCCAAATTATTTTCTCTTTACCCTTCTCCTACCCACCCCCTCCTTGTGTTGGAGTTATCTTCCATGGCTCTCTTTGGTAATTTTTTTCTTCATACCCTTTCTCAATCTTTCTATGTGTTATTTTTCTTCAATACTATAAACAAAAAAAATACTATATACTATACTATAAACATAAACAACTGTAGAAATTGTTCACATGTACTAACAATAAGAGAAAGGCAGATATCTTCATCTCTGTCATATCCAACAGCACTCTTGCTCCAGACCACCTAGAAACCAATCCAGACTGCTCAGATGACTGGGGATAATGGGAGTCACCAACTTTTTCTTCCGGTAAAATGGACTGGGAAACAAATCTTGCCATCTGTGCTTTCTAAGGACTTACTGGCTTTACCATTTGGCCTGCTTGTATGTCTTACAGTATCCCAATATAATCTGACCTTCTGACAATCTAAAGGTGCCTGTCTGGGCCATGTAATCTGCCCCTCTGGTGCATCCTTACAACTTTTAGGACTTAGAACTTTTAAAAGTCTTTTCATTTACCCAGTAACTGAGCTCTCTAATATGTTGTCTTCCCCTCTCCACCCACCCAAGTGTGAACTTGACCAAGGACTGTCTTTCTGGCGGTTGTCATCCATCCCTAGTACTGAGCATAGTACTTGGAACTTAGCAAGAATTGGAATTCATTACATGTTTGTTCATTAATTCATAATATCTGGTTTATGGCTCCCCTGACTCTTCTGATAAGTGCCATTTTAACTTTATGAAACAAACACCCCTTTTTCCATTTAAGAAAAATCTTAAGTATTTGACAAAGGTAGGAACAACAACAAGGAGGGATTTGGGCAGAGGCCCAAAATGGGCATTCAGTGATATTCTCATCAATAATGATGTTGAATATTTCACATTTAAAATTTGTTTTTGGCAAAATATGCTTTTTTACTTTTACATTCTAGATTTTGGTTGCTCTTAGAAGTTTGTAGAAGTTTCTTATAGATTCTGGATGTCAAAGTCAAACAATTAAATTGTTCCTGTTTTTAAAAAAAAGAAGAGGACCAAAATGACATCATTATGTTACAGTCAAGGTACAGTGTGTCCGACTGTGGTTGATCAGACCAAAAAACTCGGAATGCTTTACCATAGTTCAGGTACAAATAGTCTACGTGAACATTTGCGTGGGACGAATTTAAATGACTTCCTAAAGGAATAGCTAAAGAGTTGGGGAGTTGAGAATTTCGACTCAGGTTTCCTAATTCTAGAAGCAGCTAGATGGCTCAGTGGGCAGAGGATTGGGCCTGGAGTTAAGCACAAACCCGAGTTCAAATGTGACCTCAGATACTTGTTACCCATGTGATTCTGGGCAAGTCGCTTAGCCTCTATTTGCTTTAATCTACTGGAAAAGGAAATGGAAAACCACTCCAGTACCTTTGCCAAGAAAACCCCACGGATAGTATGGTCCACAGGGTCATAAAGAGTTGGACACGACTGAAGAACAACAAATTCCGAAGTTACATTTTTAACACTACCACAAGCTAACACCTCTACTGGCATATTTTTCACAGCAGTATTTTTCATAAAATTTTGCTTTTGATATAATTTTTCTTGCTTTTTTAAAAATTAAATCTTATTTTTTCAGTCAATGAAAATCTGCCTTCTCTTCTTCCTCTCTCCCCTTCACTCTCTTCTCTCCTCAGGAAAATAAACCAAAGCTCTGCCCAAATAGACAGTGGAGCACAACAAATATTTGCATTGGTCACGTCCAAAAGCTACAGTCCGTCTCAATTTGCTCTCTCTTCACCTCTGTCAAGGGGTGGGCAGCATGTTTCATCACGAGTTCTCTGGAAGCATGGTTACCTACTCCTCCTATTGATACCATCCCTTCTGACTTCTGAAGAACTTTGCAGTCACACCTATTTCTCCTTTTTATAAACTGTTCATAGGGTATGTGTGAAGAACTAAGGCAAACAGGGTTAAGTGACAGGGTCATGCAGCTTGGAGGTGTCTGAGGCCAGATTTCAACTCACGAAGATGAGCCTTCCTGGCTCCCAGTCCAGTGCTCTACTCCACTGTGCCACCTAGCTGCCCATACTACAATACAGCTGCCTTCAATTTAATCTTTACCCTTTCTATCTGTCTTCAGATATGGACTAGTTTCTTTATCTGGGGGACAGGGCAATAAACCCTTAAAAACATTCATTTGATTCTGCTGTCCCCTCCATCTACTATCCTTGAAATTCTTTCCTTCCTTAGTCTCTATAACAGGAACCTAGCCGTCATCCTCTGTGACTATCCTCCAGGTGACAGTGATTTGCCTTCTGGACACTGTGGTCTTGATGTCAAAAGACTTGAATTTGAGTCAGTTATTTACAAGCTTGGAAACCATGTTACTCAACCTCTCTAAGTCTGTCTCCTCATCTTCTAAAGGCAGATAATATAATAGGAGAGAAACATAACTTCAACCTCTTAAAATGCAGATATTTGTAATTACTATTTTGATAAATCAACAATTGGCTAATAAAGAGTTGGGCCTTCTCCTCCCCAAGTTACCCCTTTGAACACATCACTTAATATTTTTTCTAGGTGATTTGCTTTCTAATCTTTCTCTATCTACTGGTTAATTTCCTGCTACCTACAAACAAGGCCATCCCCTCTATCCTTAAAAAATCCTCAAGAAACCCTAAGGTTCCCTTAAGCTGTCGTCACATATCTTTTCTTGATTTCACAGCTAACCCCCTAGAAAAAGCTGTTAGTATTTGTTGCTTCTACTTCCTCTCCTCTTACTCATTTCTCAACCCTTTGTAATTTGGCTTCTGAACTCAACATTCAATGAAACTGCTCTATCCAAACCCTTAATTGCCAAATTTGATGATCCTCATCTCTTGTAGATACTACAACTTCTCTAGGTTTTCCTGATATTGGTTTCTTTCTCCTCCTACTTGACTTACTGTTTGGTTTTAGTCTCTGTCACTGGTTCACCATCCACATACCATCCCGATAGTGGCTGTACTCTCAAGACTGCCCCATTGACAAATTCAATATATCCAAAATCAAATTCATTATTTTCTTTCCCAGACTCACCCCTCTTCCTAACTTTTTCTATTTTTTTTTTGGCTAGGTAATGGGGTTAAGTGACTTGCCCAAGGTCACACAGCTAGTAAGTGTTATGTGTCTGAGGCCAAATTTGAACTCAGGTCCTCCTGACTCCAGGGCCGGTGCTCTATCCACTGTGCCACCTAGATGCCCCTAACTTTTTTATTTCTGTCCAGGACACCAACATCCTTCCAGTCTCCCAAATTTGAAATCTTGGTATTATCCTTGACTCCTCATCCTTCATCACTTCAACATAATCAAGCAGTTGTCAGATCTTGTTATTTCTACATCCATGACATACTGTGTTGGAGGAATTAGAATACTTCCTTCTCTCATTTCCACTTTTATGCTCTCCCTCTACCACTATCGATAAGTAAACTCTCTTCCTTTGAGTTTCATTCAATCCATATTTATTACTCAATCAAGATTCTGGTGGCTTTGTTTACTGACTCCCGGACACTATTTTCTTCCTTAATGAGTTCAGCTGCCTGGTCAACAGCCTTTCTGTGAGAAAAGAGCCATTTATTAAATATTTACTATGTGCCAGGGGCTGTGCTAAACACTGGAAATGCAAATACAAGCAGAAAGACAGTTCCTGACCTCCAGGAGTTTACATGCCACTGGGGGAAAACAATGCATAAAAGGAAGCTGAAAAGCTAGGAGAGGATTAAAATCTGGCCTCAGACACTTATTAGCTGTGTGACCCTGGGCAAGTCACTTAACCTTGTTTGCCTCAGTTTCCTCATTTGTAAAATGAACTGGAGAAGGAAATGGTAAACCGCTCTAGTATCTTTGCCAAGAAAACCCCCCAAATGGGGTCACAAAGAGTTGGATGTGACTAAACAACAAGAAGTTACTGTGTATATTGTGTTGTTAACTTTTTTTCTTTGGCTTTACTTATTTCACTCTGCATCAGTTCACATAGATCTTTCCATGGTTCTCCATGATCATCACAGACATAATTTCCTATAGCACAGTGATATTCTATAACATTCATGTGGTACAATTTGTTTATCCATTCCCCAATTGATGGGTATCTACTTTGTTTCCAATTCTTTGCTATCATAAAAAGTGATGATATAAATATTTTGGTGCACATGGAGACCTTTTCATCAGTGACTTCCTTGAAGTATAAGCCCAGTAATAGAATTGTTGGTTCAAAGGGTATGGATATTTAATAACTTGATTTACATAATTCCAAATTGTTTTACAAAATGGTTATACCAATTCACAGCTTCACCAACAATGTATTAGTGGGCTTATCATTCCAAAAGCCAATGGCATTGACTATTGCCATCTTTTTGGTCATCTTTGCCAATTTAGAGGGTATGAGGTGAAACCTCAAGGTTGTTTTGATTTGCACTCCCCTTACCATTAGTGATTTAGAGCATTCTCTCATGAGGTCAGAAACAGTTTATACTTCTCCTTTTGATAACTGTTTGTTCATATTCTTTGACTACTTATAAACTGTTTAAATAAACCCCAAATGGGGTCACAAAGAGGCCACAACTGAAACAACTGACTAAGAAACATTTCTCTTCTAATTTTTTTAATAGCATATTAAAGTTGTATTTCAATTTAGAATATGTTATGGAATCTATTGTAAAGTATTAGTCTTCACTCTAAGCCTTATTTCTGCCAGTTTGCTTTCTAGTTTTCCCAGCAGTTTTTATCAAGTAGGTTTTTTTCCTACGCGATTTATGTTTTCCACTCTATGAAACACTGGGTTATCGAGTTTTACAGTTTCTGATTCTCACTTGTCTAGACTTTTCCATTGATCTCTCTATTTTTTTAACCACAACCAGATTTTTTTTGATAACTTATTGCTTTATAATATAAATTACTGGCTAGAAGTGCTATTTGCCCTTTATCCTTATTTCTTTCCTTAAAATTCTAGATCTTTTGTTCTTCCCAAGTGAATTTTGTTATTATTTCATCAAGTTCTATGAAATATCCCTTTGTTAATTTGATTAGCATAGCATTAAAGGTGTAAATTAACTTTGGTAGTATTGTCATTTCATTATATTGGCACTGGCTAGTCATGAGAACTGAATTTTCTAGTTATTTGATCTATTCTTTCTTTAATGTGCACATTATAATTGAATCTATATGTCTGTTGTATATTTTGGTAGGTTGATCTCCAGATATCATACACATTTTGTAGTTATTTAGATCGAGACTTCCCCTCCTATTTTTGCTTCTATGGTTTTGTATTATTAAATAGCAAAACTGCTGATTTTTTTGGGGGGGGGTTGTTTTGTAGCTTGCAACTTTGCTGAAGCTGTTGTCTTGATTACCATCTATGCTGATCCCCAAGGATTTTCCAAGTATAGTGTCATAGTGTCAGCAAATGGAAATAAATTTATCTCCTCTTTACCCGTTTCGTTATTTTATCAAATCATATAAAATATCTCCTTCATAATTTGATTGGTATGGCATTAAAAGTATAAATTAACTTTGATAGTATTATTATTTTCTTGTATTGGCACTGGCCACACATATGTGCATATACATATATGTATATACATATGTATACACACACATATATTTTTTATACATACACATATATACACCTCATTCTCTTTTTAACTTTCCGTCTGACTTCTGACATCATCATTCAACTGAAACTCCTTTCTCCAAAGTTGCCAATGAGTTTTTTTGGAGGTAATTGGGGTTGTGACTTGCCCAGGGTCACACAGCTGGTAAGTGTCTGAGGCCAGATTTGGGCTCAGGTCCTCCCAACTCCAGGGCCAGTGCTCTATCCACTGTGCCACCTAGTTGCCCTTCAATATCTTTTAATTGACAAATCTTATGGTCTTTTCTCAGTCCTCATTCTTCTTGACCTTTCTTCAGCCTTTCACACTGTCAATTATCCATTTCTCCTTAATAGTCTCTTCTCTCTAGGTTTTCATGATGCTGTTCTATGCTGGTTCTCTTTCTATCTCTGTGACTGTTCTTTAGTCTCCTTTGCTGTTTCTTCATCCAGGTTCCCCAAGATTCTGTCCTGGGCCCCTCTTCTTTCTTCCCTCTATGCTATTTTCACTTGGAGATCTCATCAGCTCCCGTGGATTTATTTATAATCTCAATGCAGATTTACTTGTCCAGCCCTAACCTATTCTGACCTCCAGTCTTGAATCTCCAACTGCCTATTACAGATCTCAAACTGGATGTCTATAGATATCTTAAGCTCAACATGTACAAAATAGAACTGATGACCTTCCTTCCCTCTCCCCCCAAACCTCTCCTCTTCCTAACTTGACTATTACTGTAGCATAGAGGATACAACTTCTCACCTGATCAACTTAAGTGTTGTCCTTGACCTCACCTTTGTCCCCCAAACCAAACCAGTTGTCAGGTCCCACCATTTCTAACTTCATAACATCTTTCCTTTGTACCTTCCACCCCTTTCCCTTATCCACCACATTCATTACCTCACATCTGGATTGTTTGCAGTAGCAACAAGCCACGTACTGCTTGTTGGTAGGTCTGATTCAAGCCTCTCCCAACTCCAAGCTATTCTCTACTCAGTTGTCAATGTGATCATAAAGCGCGTCTTACCCTAAAACACTGTTTTGCTTATAAAGCCCTCCATAACCTGGCTCCTTCTTAGAGTTCCTATCTTCTTATACCTTACACACTTTCAAATACTCTGGGATCCCCTGACATTATCCTCCTTGTTCCTTTTATTAGACATCCCATCTCCTGACTCTGAGTGCCAGTCCCCTATGCCTGGAATTCTTTCATCTCTGCTTAGTTTCCCTGGTTTCCTCCATACCTCAGTTAAAGTACCATCTTCTACAAGAAACTTTTCCCAATCCTCTTAATGCTAATGACTTTCCTCTGTTGATTATCTCCAATTTATCATATATAGATGTGTGTATATACATGTACACATACATACATATATATGTATATACACATATATGTATATATGTTGCAGTTTCATGGTGGGCTGTGGTGGCCTATCTCAAAGAATTCAGAATCAGATCCCCTCTAATCCAAGTATAGGCATTTATTGAAGATTGATGCCCCTCAGAAGCAGGCTAGGTTCCAAGAGCAACCAGCAACTTCAGAGAAAGCAAGAAGGATTTTTATGGGGTAAAGATGAAGTTACACAATAGAAATTATGAATACTAGAAAGGCAGGAGGGATTTGTTAAGGGATTAGGTAATGGCAAGGGGTCCTTCCTATGGTTCAGTGGTCAAACATCCTGGTTGTGCTGCCCTCCAGATTGGCTAGCTATTCTGGTCCTGTCTGGTCAACATGGATAGTTAGGTATTGTGGTCCTGTCTTGGGCTAACATGGGTGATGTGATTGTGGTTGAATGCAAGGACACACCTGTTCAAATATGTGAATTGGATCTGGGGGCAGTGGCTGTATTGAGTCTGGGGGCAGGTGGTGTAGTTAAAGCCAGATTATGTGGTTACATCAGGATATGCCGGCTGTTCAGTGGGGCCCATAAGGAAGTTAGAATATTGGGGCTGGGGGCAGCCTGAGGGCTGTACAATCAGCATATTTACTAAGACTACATAGGAATACAGTATCAAGGTGGTGCAGTGGATAGAGTGCCAGGCCTAGAGTTAGGAAGACAGATAAGACCACTTAACTCAAATTCAAGTTGATTCAATCAGAGCAGATTGCTCACTACACCCAAGTCAGCAGACTAATCCTATCACCTGAGGACACCTCCCATCTCCCAATAGGGAAATTGACTCTTTACCCAACTCATTAAAATACCTATGGATCAGGATTAGGTTAGTAGTGTCTGACTCTTAGTGACTCCGTTTGGGGTTTTCTTGGCAAAGATACTGGAGTGGCTTGCCATTTCCTTCTTACCTCATTTTTACAGATGAGGAAACTGAGGCAAACAGGGTTAAGTGACTTGCCTAGGGTCACACAGCTAGTAAGTGTCTGATTTGAACTCAGAGAGATGAGTCTTCCTGACTCCAGGCCAGACACTCTATCCACTGTGGCACCTAGCTACCATAGTGTCATTAAGAGGGGCCATCGGCCTATTTTATTGGTTACTGTTAGCCTAACTAATAAACTGATGTTAGGACCATTGTCTCTTAGTTTAATTTTCAAACAGAACATTACTAAGGCATAACATTATCTCCACATGCTTAAGAGATCCCCCTGTGCCCTCTTATCTTCTCCTTCTATACTACTTCACTTGATAATTTCAAACTCCTATGGATTTAATTATCATTTTTATGCTAATGATTTTCAAATCTACCTATCCTGCCCCAAACTGTGCTGGCCTCTAATCTCACATCTCCCACTGCCTTTTGGATATCTCAAACTGGATACCTAGCAGAAACCTTAAACTCAGTGTGTTCAAAACTGAACTCATTATTCCCCCCACAACCCTTCCCCACCTCCTACTTTCCGTATTACTAGAAGGGAACACCATCCTCACAGTCCTCCTGGTTTGCATCTTAAGTGCCATCCAGGATTTCCCACTACCTGCTTTTTCTCCCCCACCCCACATTCAATCTGTTACCGAGACCTGTCAATTTCACCTTTGCTACATTTCTAGTCCCTTCTCTTCTCTGACATTCTAGTGCAGGCCTCCATCAACCTTACACCTGGATTACTGCAATAGCCGGCTGGTAGGTCTGCCTGTCTCAAGTCTCTCCCCATTCCAGGCTATCCTCCATTTAGCCAACAAAATTATTTTCCTAAAGTGCAATGCAGGTCTAACCATGTCACACACAAATACTCTTTTCCCACTCTCCCCCCAACCAATGCACACACTCAATCAACTCCAGTGATTCCCTAGTGCTTCTAGGTTCAAATATAAAATCCTTTTTGACATTCAAAACCCTTCAAAATCTACCTCATTCTCTTTTGGCTTCCTTGCTATTCCATGAACAAAATACACTATCACCTGGCTCCCTGCATTTTCTCTGGCTGTCCCCCAATGCCTGGAGTCCTCTTCCTCATTTCTGCCTCTTGAGCTTACCATAAGAACTAACTAAAATCTCATGTTTATGTCTTTCCTCAACCCATAGTACTGTCCACTGTCTTACTTACTTCTTACTTATCCGGTATCTAACTTATTTGTACTTATCTGTTTGCTTGTCTTTACCACTAGATTGTGAGCTCCTTGAGAACAGAGCTATCTTTTACCTCTTTTTATCCTAGCACTTGGCAGGAAGGTGACATTTGACTAGTTGACACGCACCTACTATGTGCCAGGCACTGTAATAAGTGCTTTGTAATTATCATCTCATTTAACCCTTTCAACAACCCTGGGAGGTAGGTGCTGTTATTACCCTCATTTTAGGGATATGGAAACTGAGGTAAACAGAAGCTGAGTGACTTGCCCAGGGTTACACAGCTATCAAGTGACTGAGGCTGAATTTGAACTCAGGTCTTCCAGACTCCAATTCTATTCACTATACTACCTAGCAGCCCATAATGAGAATATATGAACTCTCCAAAGGAAACAGTTGACTTTTATTTAAAGCTTTAAACTTCATAAGCATTTTACATATACACAAAATTAACAATGTACATTACATGTTTATAACTGTAATTAAGGCTTTTGGGGCACTCTATCTTCTCATTTGATGAGAGATAAGTAGTACTCACATATGCCGATAGGTATACTACCCTATCTTATAAGGAAAAATCATATATACATGCATATTTATCTCAGAAGCTCTGGCTTCCTTAATTTTTAAATTTTCAGTTCTGAATTCTTCCTTCCCTCCTCCATGAAAACCAGAAAACAAAATCTATTACAATTAGTCATTTAAAACAAATTCTAGGTATTAAGCATGCTCCCCTGCCCCAACACTCCCCCCTCCCACCCCGGAAAACAAAACAACAGAAAACCAAAACATGCTTCCATTTTTATCAGTTCTTGAATGTGGACGTGAAGAACTCATTTCATCATGTGGTCATTTTTTTGGGTTGTGGTCATTGCTGATTAATTAATTTTCAAATTCGTCATTCTACTGTTCTTCAAAACTACTCTAAAAGCTACTTCCTATAAGAACTTTTTACTGAGTGCCCCAGCTGTTCAAAGGATTCCCCATGTTGGTTTATCAATTTTTGTATTTTTTCTATCTTTCCAAATGGTAGGTAAGGTCCTTGAGGGCAGAGACCTTTTCATTTGTCTTTTTATCTCCCAGGGATCAGCAAGTACTTAACAGAGGTTTACCGATTTATACCTAGATGTCAAATCCTGCCTCAGACTTTATACAAATTATTTAAGGCTGAGCAATGTCTTATTGCACTTAGACATTCCTTTGAATGGAAAGAGTAAACTCCTAATTCTGTCTCTAATATACACCAGGTGTGTGACCACAGATGGGCAAGTCATCTGTCACCAGCCTTGTTGTCTCACTTGTAAAATGTAGTACCGACAATATCTACTTCACAGGGTTTATGATGTACCTAATAAGAACATTTGCAATGTACTGCATTAGTTATTGAGAAAAACATAACCTAGGTCAGAATATAACATTTTCAGTTGAATAAATGCATAATGGAAACAAAATGGTGAAATCCTTTCCATTGTTGTGGAACTTGCAAACACAAATCAGAACATCCAAATATCAACAAGAGATTAAAAGTGCAGAATCATAGATTTAGAGCCAAAAGGTACCTCAGAGGTCAGTCCAATTAATTCCATCTTCCCAGTTTACAGATGAAACAACTAAGGCCCAGAAGCAATTTGCCCAGGGATAGAGAGGCATGAGCTGGGTTCAAATTCAAATTTATAAATCTGCAAAATTGCAAAGCCAGTACTAAATTTCCTATTAAACTTTTGAATACTCCTGGACAAAATCATAAAGAAACCATGGAGACCAAGGTCACTAATACATCAGCAATGGAACTGCCCTGCTAGCTACTTGCCCTATAAAACATTCCTTTACTCAGTGGTAAAATATTCAGCTTCCTTCAAAAGGTAAGGATAAGTTTTTCATTTACATTACCAACACCTAATCCCTCAGAACATTGATAAGCAATGTATAATTAAAGTGCCCCTTCCCCTAAAATGCAAGAAACCCATTCTAGTATTTAAAATTCCATTGTGACATACTGTTTCAATTTAATAAAACAAAAATTCTGTAAACTTTCCAAATACATTCTTAATACAGAAGCCATTTATCTAAAACAAGGTTGATACCCTATCCTGTAAATGGAATACAAACACTGCATTATCCACGCACATGGTATATGTATAATGAGACTGAGGAATTAGAGATGGACAACCAACATACCCCAAGTGGCATATTGTACGAGATGAAAAAAGAAGGAAATAGATAGCAGAGCTGGAATAAACCCAGATGCCCTGATTCCAAATGTAGCACTTTCCATTGTGCCTTGTCCCCGTTCCAGTTTAAGCTTTGTTAGCACAAGCCAAGCTAATTTAGAGCTGTGAAAACACCTCTGGCTCTTTCTTGCCAGATATCAAGTTGCTTTGCTAAACAGCACAAAAAGGAGTCTAGTTACTACGTCAGGCTAATATTTATACAGTATTTCAAAGTTTGTAACGCATTTATATACATCATCTCATTTAAACTTCACAACAATCCCGTGAAGTAGCTACTAGATGGGAGTGCCAAGTGCCCATGGGTTACACAGCAAAAGAGTGTGGGGGTGGGATGTGGCCTTCGGCCTTGGATTTCATTCCTCTTTATGTCCTAACACTAACTTCTCACATCTTAGGTCACAAACAAAAACCAAAATGATCTAAGATGAAATCGTATTACTAAGTCTAGCTCTTGGTTATTAAGCATCCACAAGCTAGAACCCACCAAATCATACAAAAACCCAATAATCTGACTAAAGTGATTAATGGATCAAATGAAACTGACCACAATTACTTTTTTCATTCAGGACATTTATTTTAACAAACAGTTGAATCCTCAAGATGAACTAGATGCTGCAACAGCTGCTCTCTTGGGTTTAGGTGTTGTTCCTTCACGGAATCCATTCCTATGGCATTTGAAGAAAATAAATTTAAAAATTGTTTTAGTTTTTTAGGTTATTTTAAAAAAGTATATTCTAAAAAATATTTCACTTAGCTTATCTCAGGTAAATGCTGAAATCACTATTAATTCATATGTTCAGACATTTTTAAAAGTGCATCACGGATAAGCTGCAAACAATTCCAGTTGCTAGCCTACTCATTTTTTAAAAAGGAAAGAGTAATGTTTCAGGAACACACTATATTGAACAGTAGAATTTATTTTTAAAAATCCAATGACTATAAAATACTTTAATGCTAGATTTAATGTGCACCAATACTGTATTTTCCCCTAAACAAAAGCTCAGCAGTAAGGTTAGCTGGCTCATGTTTATATAGGTAGGAAATGTAATGGCTGTTTATAAACTCCACATCTACTCAAGCCTAAGATCCTAAAAATTTTGAGAGGATAATTAATTTGTCATAAGGATTTCCATTTCTGAATTGCACTGTCAAGAATTTCTTTTTTAGACAAATGAACTATGCCTGGGATGTTAGCATCAAATATCTTTTTATTTTTTTTAATTTTTTTGCTTTTTTGGTGAGGCAATTGGGGTTAAGGGACTTGCCCAGGGTCACACAGCCAGTAAGTGTCAAGTGTTTGGCCTGAGGCCACATTTGAACTCAGGTCCTCCTGACTTCAGGGCCAGGGCTCTATCCACTGCACCACCCAGCTGCCCACCAGAGTAAAGACTTTTGAAAACGTAACCCTGACATTAACACACTGCATTAATAGATTATGGTTATAACTTCCGGAATCTCACTTTGATTCTAGGCATAAAAACAATGAACCAAAGCCTAGTTATAACCCTAAATATTTCTTTTCTTTTTTTGCCCTTAAAAGTTGTAAGCAGAATGGAAAAAAAATAACAAAAACAAACTGCATCTCCCCAAAGCACTGCCTTTGTGGATTATTTGTAACTATTTGTGGATTATTTGTAACTATTTCGTATCCCTCTATTGCTTTGTATTGAATCATTTGTCTAGAATTCAGAGCCCACACCCATTTTGATAAGTAAACTTGCATCTTGGGTGGCCCAGAGTGCAAAACTTAAAAGACTCATGTTGGGAGTTCCCCATAGGCAAACTCTTCCTCACAGAAAGCTCTGGCAAATGGTATGCTTTTCACTGGATACCCATATTTCATGCAGCAGGGTGAAAAAAAGCAAAGCCCATTTTTAGTAACCCACAAATTATCCAAAAATTGTAAGTCACTGTTGGAGATAATACCCTTAAGATGATTCTACTTAAACACAAGAGGAACTATTAGTGATTTTGTTCTGTCTTAAAGCTCAATAAGAAAACATAAAATTGTACCGGAATCGGCGATAGACAATTTTTAGGTGCCTCATTCGACCAGTACCAGTGGTGTTTCGTCGCTTAGCCTTTGCACTCCAATTATCTAGGACACAAAGTAAAAATAATTCAAGCCTTCGAATCTCCAAATAGTCTATTTCCCTAATATTATTTTCTACGACCCCTTCTACCTGTTATCAAATTTTCATCAATACTTCTTAAAGATGGTAAAGCATAAAATAATCACTCTTTATTTCAACAAAAAAAGAGAAATAAATATCAACAAAACATCAGATTTGTAGACCCTCTTGACCATTTCTATTTGCATTACGTTTTTGGCTAATTAAGTCAGGGCATGCAGATTCTGTTTTGTTCACTTAATTAGGACTGTTTCCCCAACTGCCCAAACAACTCTTAAACAAAAAAAAAATCAGCTCACACGCAAAGTTCCAGGGATACAAAGGGAGAAAACCAATTGCTGTTGTCAGAGGGATGGGGGTGGGAAATGATCATGTAGATAATATATACAAAATAATCATAAGGATTAGGAGGAAAAAAACTGTAAAGAAATCAATGTTTCCGTTAAAAGGTGGCATTTGAGTTGAGCCTTGAAGAAAGCCAACACTTATTCTAATGGTAATATCTCAAAGTTATTTTAACCTGCAGCTCTGGTTAGTGTTTTATTTTTCCAAGTGATTATCAACAGTTCTTCAGTAACCAGCAGTGACTTAATGAGTACTAAATTTGCACCAGTTCAAGAATTTCCTCTTTTGCTGTACAAATTAAGTAAAATTATTTTTGTCCATCTTTTGTACTAATCACTCCTTTCTAGTGTTTCGAAATAAAAAACTTTATACCTGAAAGCTTTTCTTCCAATTAAAGATATCCAGGTCAATAATTTCTCTTATTTTTAGAAGTCTAGATTTAAGTCTCAGAGGTAGGTCACCTATTATCTCTACCCATTCCACAGATGAGGATATTGAGGTTCAACGCAGTTAAACAATTTTGTCCAACATCACATAACAGAGCAGCGATTTGAATCCTCCTCCTCTGTCTTAAAGTGTTCAACATTCTATTATACTCTGATTTTCCATGTCAAAGGGTTATATTTTCCTAAGAATTGACTCTCTCGAAACAGTAGTCTCTACTCATTTGCCTTAGCAACTTTAAACTCCACTTAGCCTCATTCCGTCCTTATTCAATCTGTACACATGGAACAGGAACTATTTTTAACGGGCCAAGCCTGTGCAACTACCAAGCACTACTCTCAAAAAAAAAAAGTGAACAACGCCCCTTTCCTTCAGGAATGCCCACTACAATGAGAACTTACACTTTCTCTTGCGTTTAGCAGGATATCCACATTTGCCACATGTTGACTTCTGAAGATGGTATGCCTTAGAACCACAACGACGGCACAAAGTGTGCGTCTTATTCCGGCGCTTACCAAACGAAGACGTCCCCTTCGTCTAGAAAACAAATATTCGAAACTGTGATGCAGCACAATTCATCGCAAGAAAAAATGGAAGCAAACGCTATGCGCTGTGATGTTAGAATGACACACAAATTCCGAAGGATCTGCGCCTGGCGAACTACTCAATTTTCAAATCTTACTGAAGCAATTCCACCTTGAACATGCAAGGCCTCCTCTGCTCCAATGGTGGGAACTTGGGAGGGTTATTTCGCGGCAGAATGGGAGGGCTGAGAAATAGAGAAACGCTAGTCTCTCTTTAGGACACCCTCACACCATCAGAGTCCTTCGCTCTCCCAAACTTGTCCCCGTTCCCCACTACATCAGGTCAGGCCGAGCACTTGTTCCACGCCGCGGGCCTCGGTATGACCGAACAGCCCGACCAGTCCTTAGCAGTTCCCGGCCTAGGCCGCGTCCCGACCTCAAGGGACAGCGTGGGGCTCCCGCCCGGGTGGGCCGTGAAGCTTCGCCGGAACCAGGGCTCAGCCCAAGGAAAAACCGCCCCTGGAACTCCTAGGAGCCCAGACTTTTGATTTCAGGCTCTCCTTCCCGGCTTTCCGCCGGATCCCCCTTCTCGATGCCCGCAGACGCCACTGCAGCCACTGCTGGACGCCGCAGCCACTCGGGGAGGGAGGATGGACACAGATACCACGTCAACCCGAAGGCAAAACTCACCATCTTCCTCCTGCCGTCGGGACCAAAAAGAACGGAAGAGAAAGAACACTTCCGCTATATCAAGTTCGTAGGGCTTCCGCCAAGACAGCACTTCCGCCGGCCACGGTGCACCTTGGAAAAGGTTCCGTCGGCGGAGAAAGGAGAGGGACAAGGGGAGGGGGAGGGTAAGGAGAGGAGCTGGCCTGGGCTCAGCGCCGATTGGTCCGCATTCTTGTCTCTCAGGAGGGAAGCGGCGCCGCCCCGCGTTTCTTCCGGTTCCCGGATGTAGGGCCAGTTGTGTCTCTGCGACCTGTCTGGCTTCTGTGTCTCGTAACTGTCGCCAGATCACTATACTCAGTGGGCGCTGACGCGAGCCCGGCTCGTCCGTGTGCAGCCTCCCGGGAGCGAAGACAGCGCGGACGCCCCCGGGATAAAACGCCGGTTTCTCGGTTTTTAAGACTCTGCCCAGGCCGGCGCCAGGCGCGCGGTGACGTGAGTTGGACGGGGGGAGGAGCCGCCGTGGCTTTGAGCTGTCTACCTCTCTCTGCTCCTCAGCTTCCCGTTTTGCAAAATGAGGGCTTTGAACTAGATTAGGAAAGAGGAAAGCGAGAACAAGCATTTGTCGAGCTCCGGCTGTGTGCTAGGCAGTGTGCTAAGCGCCTTACAAAGCGCTTTAGCATTCGATCTGGGGTTCTTTACCTTTTTTTTGAATCATGGATCCCTTTGGTGTTCTGGTGAAGTTTATATATATATATATATATATATTTTTTGGAAACTGGGGTTAAGTGACTTGCCCAGGGTCACACAGCTAGTAAGTGTCAAGTGTTTGGTCTGAGGTCGGATTTGAACTCAGGTCCTCCTAACTTCAGGGCCAGGGCTCTATCCACTGCACCACCCAGCTGCCCCTAGATCCTTTCTCAGAATAAAGTTTTTTAATGCATTAAATAAAATTCATTGGATTACGAAGGAAACCAATTATGCTGAAATAAAGTTGTAAAGATATTCGAAAAGTAAACATTCACAAATCCCGGATGAAAAAGAACCCCTGGACTGGATGGCCTCTGAGGACCCTTCCAACTCTATATCTGTGATATCAGCAGAAATTCTTAACCTGAGGACTTCGAACTTGTCTTGTTTAGTATCGCAATAACTATTTAAGTGTAAATGGTTTCCACTGTAATATTATGGATTTTATTTTATGCATTTAAAAACTTGTGAGAAGGGATCCATAAGCTTCACTAAACTGCCAAAGGAGTGCATAAAAAAAAAGTTAAGGAAAAAAGAGCCCAAGAACTCCAGCAAGATATTTCTTGATTACACATTACACACTCATAGGCTTCAGCCAAACGGGCTGTTATAACCTACAGATCCCTTTAAGGACATTTTATTTCCTACCTTCTGCCTTTAAACTGGAGGATCTGGAGGATTGTCATATCTGGAATGTACTTCCTTTTTATTTGACCTTGTAGAGTCTCTAGCTTCCTTCAAAACTCAATTCAAGCACTCATTCCTACTTGAAATTTGTACTAATTACTTCAGTTTCTATCGACGCAAGAAAAAGCCCCTGGAGCCACTCCACAGATTACTTTGTATCTAATTGTTTTGTATTTTGTATTTAATTTTTATTGTGCAACAAGGATTTTAAAAAATATGTGGAATATAAGCTCTTGGAAGGCTAGAACTCTGCCTTTTTTTGTCTTTGTAATTCCTTGCCTAATAAAGTGCCTGAAGCGTTTTAAGGTCCGTGTTGAATTAAATAAACTATTTGACTCGAGTCGATGAACCCTAAGCTAGGAATCCCTCCTAGGGAGTATCTGAGTATCTAGGTACTAAATATCTAGGCTAGATACTTAGAAGAGGGGCAGCAGGGCCTCAACAAAGAGCATCCCAGAGTATAGACAAGATTGAGTGCTAATAGTATAAAACTAAAGGCCATTGTAACCATCAGATTAGGCTGGTGTGTTGTTACAAGAGCAGTTGCTTTTTAATGAGTTGTGGCTTATTTAAAAAAAAAGATTTAATAATGGAAACCGTAAGAAGAAGCAAAGAAACTCAAATGTGGAATGGGGTTCCATCTGAAGTTTTGTCATATATATGTCCTTTTTGTCCTACATATATATATATGTATATATATATATACATATATATATATACACATATATATGTGTATATATATATATACATACATATATGTGTATATATATATATACATACATATATATGTGTATATATATATACATACATATATATGTGTATATATACATACATATATATGTGTATATATATACATACATATATGTGTATATATATATATATATACATACATATATATATATGTAATTCGTTATTATACATTAAGTAACCTCCACAAGAGGCAGCCTGATATGAACAGACCTCTGGGCTGGGCTTGGAATTGGGAAAATCTGGCTTCAAATCTCTTCTGACACTATTCACTTTAGCTTTGTGTGTCTCACCTCACTCCCTAGAATTTATTGAGTCATAGTCTTCACTTTTAGGTGGAGGAAGTGATTGTGGAAGGAATTCCCTAATAATGCCTTCAAAAACCTCCCTCCCACACTCAGTCCAAATAAAAGCATAAGATACGATAAAATTATAGTTACTCAAAGCCTAATAGAATGGTGGATGATGGGGCTGCATAAATGGGCTCCTATTACCTTTGTTGCT
This sequence comes from Phascolarctos cinereus, assembly GCF_003287225.1. Taxonomy (NCBI): domain Eukaryota; kingdom Metazoa; phylum Chordata; class Mammalia; order Diprotodontia; family Phascolarctidae; genus Phascolarctos; species Phascolarctos cinereus. The sequence goes on along the minus strand of NW_027555847.1, from coordinate 350,703,440 downwards.
TCACCTCATCACTGCTCTCTGTCCTTCTGATTGGAGGATGGAGCTATAAATTACAAAACCTCCGTTTAAGGAGGAGGCTCAACTCCAAACATCTAATTTCTCTCCTGGTTGTACTACTTTTGGGACTTTTTTTGACTTTTCCACCATGCCCTGTGCTGGGTGATGGAAATAAAAAGAAAGAACTGAAACAGCCTCTGTTTTCAAGGGTGTTACAGTCTATGTAAAGAAAGTTATATATATATAAATAAACAAAACTATAATTAATAATAATTGCTAACGTTTATGGAGCTCTTACTATGTTCCAGGTACTGTATGTACTAAGTGCTTTACAATTATTATCTGTCACATAGTACTGAAATTATGAACCTGGCTGATGAGAATGGTGGTTTCTTTGACAGAAATAGGAAAGTTACGAAGGAGAAAAAAATGGTGCCTCAAAGCTGTTTTAATTTTAATTTTTCTAATTATTAAAAAGTTTTAATTAAATATGTTTAGAAATGATCATTAATAATTTGTTTCCTCTTAAGAAATTTTCTATTCAAATTCTTTGATAATTTGTCCTTTCAAGAAAAGAATAGCATGGGAAGACTATGAACTGATACAAAATGAACTTAAGGGAACCAGGAAAAATACACACAATGTTTACAACAATGTAAATGGAAAGAACAGTAAAACTGAATGCTGTGAAATAATAATGATCAAACTTAAAAAGGTATTACCAAAGAAAAGATATGAAAAAGCATCTCCCTTCTTTGTAAAACCAGGAACGATTGGACCCAGTGGATAGAGTGCTTTTTGTCTTGGAGTCAGGAAGACCTGATTTCAGGTCCTCTCTCAAACACTAGTTGTGTGATCCTGGGCAAGTCACTTAACCTCAGCCTCAGTTTTCTGATCCTTGTAAAATGGGAATAATAATAGTGTCTACCTTCTAATGGTGTTGTGAGAATAAATAAGTTATTTTAAAAGTGCTTTGGAACAGAATTTTATATATATATATATATGTACACACACGTACATATATATTTATGTATTAACAAATATAAAATGTCAGACTTTTTCAATATGCTGGTAGGTTTTGCTCTGGGAAATATAGATGATATAAAAACAAAAGATAGCAATGAAACTTTTTTTAAAAGTCTATTAAAAAGTCACCATTTATCCACTGAGGAAATGGACATTACAATAATACTCCATTGAGATGGTGTCAAACTCAAATATAAGGATCCTTTCTGGCCTTATTGACTTAGAAAACCATGTTTCCATTATCTGTGTTCTCCTGTATTTTTACTTATTTTGTTAAATATTTTCCAGTTACATGTTAATCTTGTTCTGGTGTCTTACTGGCTGTCATATATGACACCTCTGCCCTAATGGCTCTGTGAATGGATTTGCTACACTCAATTCAATATAATTTAGCATTTGTTACATGCAAGGTCATCTGGGTAAAGATGAAACTGAAATACTTCCCCTTTAAGGAGTTTACGTTGCTCAAGAGCTTACATTCAGCACTTCCTGACTCTACTGACTGACTCATTGGCAGCTGATTTCTTAACCCTGGCAATCTGGTTTCTGCCCCCAAAGACAGCTCTTGCTTTACGGGATTGTTGTGAAGATGGAAAGAAGCAATGTTTGCAAAATACTTTGCTAACTTCAAAGTACTGTATAAATGTGTCGATTATTGTTTATTACTTTTTTTTTTGAAGGATATGGTGGGTGTTGAGAAAGTGGAGGTAGTATGCAAGAAAGAAATAGTTGAGAGCAAGGGATATTTGAAATACATAGTTGAGGGCAGGAGATAGTGTGATTGTATGTTGGGAAAATTGGTGGCTTTTAATGTCATGGGTAAATGACTATCAACTGTATGGATCTATTAAAAGCCAGACTATCTCATTTCAGATGACTGCTCCAGAACTACTTTCACAATCTGTTTCCAAGTGGAGTGAAAGGAGGAACAGTGACTATTCCGATTATGGCTTCTGCAGTCATTGAAAAGGAAAGACAAAAGTTAGTTAAAATTCTGCAGCAAGATCCTGATTCTTTGTTAGATACATTAACTTCTCAGAGGCTAATTTCTGAAAAGGAGTATGAAATCTTGGAGACTATCACAGACCCACTGAAGAAAAGTAGGAAGATATTAATTCGGATACAGAAAATGGGAGAGAAAAGCTGTCAGCAGTTCCTTGAGTGTTTACATAGTGCTTTTCCCAACTCAGCAACCAGTTGGTGGTCTGTCCTTGCTGAGTTGAGATTTTACTTTTCTTTTTTAGTTAGATTTTCTGAAGAAGTAATGCATTTAAATGGTTTGCTTTTACCTTTTTCCTATCTTTTTCCTACAGATAAATTTCTTTTTGATAGGTTCAGAGGAGCTCACACTTTTTAAGTTCATTTTGAATGATTTACACACTTTACCTCCCTAAGAGCTTTTACTCTTTTTCTATAGATCAGTTTCAGTGGTATAGGTGGAAGATGGCATGCAACTTCAATATAAACAGGGTACCTAAAATCTTAATTTTAATGAGTTCAAATATAAAGGATGGTAAACTTATCACATGTGTATTCTCCAGAATTCTGATTGGTTCGTAGCATTGATTGTGTACATTTATATTTATGTTAGAATAAATCACAGATTTTTTTATTATAAATTTTTCATATATAAAAATATAGATTTTTTATTAGGGGAATCTGGGAAATTTTCAACACTAAGATCACTTGATTAGAGCATGTTACTAATACTTTCAAGCTTAGGAGTTTGATTATTATAAGGATCAGTTAATTTTCAACAGAAAAAATATATTTTTTCATACACTGTGTTAGCTATTACGTACTAGCTATTTTGGAAATGCCTTGGAAATGATGAGCTCATAGCTACATATTTATATTTGAAGAATAGGTTTTGTGACTATTAGTGTAAGTCCAGTTTCCTAAAGAAATACAAATAATTTCTTTTTTTCTCACAGTTTCCTAAGGATACACAGATAATAATTTCTTTTTTTTTTCCTCCAGAGAAGGAATTACCTTGCAGTGGGGGAGGGAGTTGGTAGATATTTTCCTTAATAAAGATTGTTTAAGGCTGCCAATAGATGGTAGAATCTCTGTTCCTAGAGACCTTTGCAAATATAGCAGGCATTTTTTAAATGAAGGCTTTGGGAAAAACAGGTGTAGAGCTAGAGAGATAACTTCTGAAGGTCCCTTTATTTTTCAGATTCTATGACAGCCACAGGAATGCAGACTTTATTTATTTTTGAGATTTGCCATTTCATTTTGGGATGTCTAAGCTTGGATCAGCTCTAGGCTGTCCCTGGTGCCTGTGGCCCAGAGAAACTGAATTGATCTTAGGGACCTCCATATGGTTCATGAGTCAAGATTTCTAATTAACTCTAGGTCCCTTAAAGATGGCAAATTTGTAGGAGTCCAGTAAATCTTATCTGGTTTCCTTGGGTGGCAGAAAAAAATTTTTGGCTGAAGAACAAGTCCTACCTGAGTGAGTGAGGCTTCCTTGTTCTGTTCTCTAGTGGAAGGTTATCAAAACCCAAATTATTAGAAAATTCATTTTTTCAGTTTGAGAGAAGAATCCATTTTATTTTCCAGAATCTGTGAAACAAGAGAAAACAGAAACTACTATGTTTATGGAAGAGAACAAGAATTCAAAAGTTACTCTACTCTCTGAAAATAAACAGTGCAAGAATACTGATGTCCTTATGTATTTAGAAGAGGAGAGCCAAGATCTGAAAACTACTGGGCCTTCGGGGGAACAAGGGAGTTAGTAATTCAGCAGTCATGTTGTTCTCCAGGGAGGAGGAAGAGGAAGGAGATGAACTGGAAGACACAGTATATTCAGAGGATGAAGAGGCTTATGAAAATCCAGAAGCTGTTGTGTACTCAGGCGAAGAATGGGAAGGTGAGAATCTAGATACTGATTTATACTTAGGAGAAAAGGATGATCTAGAACCTGTGGCATATGTTGAAGATCCAGAATCAGCAGAGGAAGAGGAAGCCTGTGTGGATCTGGAGTACACCGAATATTGTGGGGAAAATGACATGATCGGGTACTCGGATGATGAACAGAGATGTGAGAATTTAGAGACTGAAGTTTCTTCGGAGGAGGAGGAGGCGGCAGCCAATTTAGAAGGTAAAGAAATAAAATTATCTCTACGCACATATTTCCATAACATTTAAGACAAGCAATAATAAAATTTTAATGTTGCCACAAGTCAGTCGGGGGACAGAGGATAGCAGACTCTTAGCACCCCTTGTTACCCTCCCCTGTGTCTGTGTCCTTTCATTAGAGGTAGAGATTTCAGGAAAGGAGTACCTGGAGCAAGGGAGATAGATGGTGGGAAGTGGCAAAAACTGCAACTTTTGAATAGTAGTGGTCAGATTATAGCCAGGTGCAGGTCTGCAAGACAGGAGGTATCATATGTCATCTTCCACCATACATGTTATGAATTAGGAATAGGAACTAGACCTGTAATTACATTGATAGAGGGAACTCCTAGATGAGGAAATATCTTCTCCTAATATAGGTCAGTACCTCCTCTTCAACTTGGTGTTCAGGCTTTGAGTCCTGAGAGATTTAGTGATTTTCCAGGTCACACAAAACACTGTCAGAGGTGAGACTTCATCTCTGAGCTCTCTGTCTACTACATCACAGTGTAAATTATTAACTTTTCAATTTGGGTATTACATTTCATTCTTCAGGGAAATTATACCATATTCAGTTTAGACTAGGGGATTTTGATGCATGAAAAGGTTTGGGAGATCAGAGGCCTAATGTTTAAAATGGGAACAACTATTGATTATTGGAGCAAGTGGGCACACTTTAAAAATATTGCTTCTAGCATACTATTTGCTATTTTTTTCTCTTCTGTTGAGTTTTGTTTCTTTTTCTGGTGGTTCCTCCTATTGGCTCTAATTCTTACTTACAACATCACTAATGTGAAAATATGTTTAATAGGAATGTATATGTATAGCCTATATCAGATTGTGTGCCGTCTTGGGGAGGGTGGTGGAGAGGAAGGAGGAGAAAAATTTTAAACTCAAAAGCATATGGAAGTGATTGTTGATAAATCAAAATAAATTAATAAAAAATATTGCTTCTAGGCTTGATGTCATCTACCAATAGTAATAAGTATAATAACATCTTGAAGTGCTCAAATCCTTTTAAGTATCTTTTGCCAAATATTTCCCTTTTAATAGTCAGGGAAGTGTAATAGATGCTGTGTACTTTTAGGTGTGGTATAGTAATGGCAGGAGGGGCTAGACCTCATTTTCCTCAGTTATTATTTTTCAAGACAGTTTTATGCAGACATTCAGTTGAATATCAGTTCCTTGAGATAACAGACTGTTTCATTTGTGTTTTTGTATTCCCGGTGCTTAGCAAGGTGCCCTACACAGAGTATTAATAAATGCTTGTTGAATGTTAGACTAAATTGAAGGATCAATTGTCAAATACTACATTGGAGTTGGGGAAAATATAAATGGCTTTTATAAGTTTGGGGTACATTGAAGGGAAAGGTGACCTCTACATTCCTTTTTATCATACAGGCCTTTTCAGATCTGAGGAGACAGTTCTCTTTATACAAGACCTCATAACCCATCCAATTCATGTGTAGAAAAGGAATGATTCTTTTCCCAGCACTGAACACATAAAGTTAATTTGGACCTTATTTTCCCAACTCCCCATTAGGTTCACCACTGTGACATCAGTCACTATTTCGAAGAGAAGTAGCTAGGAAATACATTGGAAGTCAACTATTGGAGTTTAGATAGAATCAGAGGCAAGTATTAACATTTTAAGAAAAGACTTGTAAGCTCTTGTTACAATAAGCACTTCGTTTTAAGCTTAGGGTCAATATAATGGTTCCTTCTGTGGCCATAAGGACTTCATTTTAGAAAAAAAAAACATTATGAGTTCAATCACAATTGTTCTGAGCCCCCATTTAGGAAAATTTCTAACATTTAGGCAGAGGTTAGAATCTCTGCCTAAATTTATTTATTAAAAATTTTTTAAAGTTTTATTTGTGTAATGAACAGAAATCTACTTTCTCTCCTCATCCCCTACCTCACTGAAAAAGAAAAAAATCAATTTCTTGTGTTAAATATGCATAGTCAAGCAAAACAATTTTCTTCATTAGGTATGTTAAAAAATACATATTGTTCTGTTCCCGGGATTCTTTACCTCTGTGCTGGGAGATGGATAGCATACTTTATCATTGGTCCTTTGGAATCATTGATGATCATTGCATTATTCTTACAGCTTTCAAAGTTGCTTGTCTTTATTATGTTGTTGTTATTGTACAACATTGTTTCCTTGGGTCTGCTTATTTCATTCTTCATCAGTTTATAAAAATCCTCAAAGTTGTTCCTTTTTATAATATTGATATTAGAGTATAAATTGTTCTTCTGGTTCTACTTATTTCATTCTGTATCAGTTCATAAGTCTTTTCATATCTCTGTGAAATAGTCCATTTCCTCTTTTTTTACAGTATAATAATATTCCATCACATTCATATATCACAATTTATCCATCCGTTCCCCAATTGATGGGTATCCTCTTAGTTTCCAGGTTTTTCTACCACATTTCCTCTTTCTTTGATCTCTTTTGAGGGTAGGTCTTGAAGTGGTATAGCTAGGTGAAAGGGTATGTACTATTAGTAACTTTTGTGTATAATTCTAAATTGCTTTCTAGAATGGTTGTACCCCCTCATAGGCTTGCCAACAGTGCATCAGCTGATTTCCCACAGCCCCTCCAATATTTGTCCTTTTCCTTTATTTTGTGTCATCTTTGCCAATATGACTTACATTTTTATATATATCTATATCTATATATATATATATATATATCTTGTTAACCTCTAGCCATTTTGTGTGTGAATTCAGGATATTGTAAATGTTTGGGTAATGAAATAGATTATATTGTAGTGTCTGTGGATAGACAGGCCCTGGGAGAGGAAGTTGAGGATGGAGAAATGTCTTGTTGGTTGGAAGTCAGATTTACATTCTCTCTAAGCAATAGATAAATTCCGTAAAGAATTAGTCACCAAAGTTAACTTTGTTTTTAATGACCATTTTACCATTCACTGTGTTGTCTCTGTTTCTTTAGAGAGAAGAAAAACATTCAAAGAAATCCTGTCATGTTTGGCAATGGACAGGAATAGAAAGCTTCTACCAAGTTTTGTTCATCAGTTCCACTTGGACCATGGATGTCATTGGACCCCTCAGACACCAGCCGACTTAGCCTGGAATTTCCTAGTAAAAATTCAGTCCTTGGATGTGACTGCTAGAGATACAGTCCTCAGCCAGAGAGTCATGGATGAGGATAGCAAAGAGGGACTGATCACTAAGGTTGAAATATGGGTCTTAGAGACAAAGAGACCATTGATCCCCTTGATGTCCTTTGTGCCATCATGCTTTGTTCTGACATCTCTTTGCAGCAGGAGGTCTTGGGGAACATGTTTAAGTGTCACTTTGCCCTTCCCTTGCTGCTACCAGATGCAGAGAACAATAAGTGCATTTTGATGCTAGAGGCCATGAGGAACATTGTGCCAAAGGACTCAATACATTCCCTAGGAGATGCTGCTCAGGTTGGTGTAAAGTCTCTAGTGTTTATGAAAATGCCTCTTATCTCTTTTGTTCGATTGGGGTGCTGTGGTTCATCTAAATCCAAGATCCTTAATGCAGTACTCAGCCCTCCCCAAAAGCAGCTTCCCCACATCTTTCTGCACTGAGACTCCCATGCCTCATTATGTCCTCGGCAAATCTCTGATGGCATGGTTGAGATTACTTGGTGTTTCCCTAACAGTGGAGCTGGTAAGGAAAATTCTGACATTTTCCAAGATCCTGTGGCTGTGGCCAACCTTAGGGGAGATCTGGAGTTATTCTGGATGCAGTTTGGCTTTTTAACGGAGGTCTCCTCAGCTATGTTCATTTTTATTGACTGTCCAGGTGAGAGGGAATGGGACCTCCTAGCATTTCTAGGAGAATCTGCTAAGGAAAGATGCTACTTCATTCTCAGTCCTCAGTCTAGGGAGAGTGAGGAAGCCCAACTATTCCAGAGAATTCTGAAACTGAAGCCATCACAACTACTGCTTCTAGAGGAGAGTGATATGGAGGATAGAGGAAGGCATGCAGAGGGCCTCCAAATAGCCCTGAAGGAGGTAATGCGCTCTCCTCTCAGACATGTGTCAGTGGAAGATATGGCATCATTGGCCAGAGAGTTGGGGATCCAGGTGGATCAGGACTGTGAGAAAGCCCAAAGTGTCCAAGGGACCCTTAGTGAAGCCACAGGTGAGGATGAGGTACTCCAGAGCCATACTTATCCCACACATCTGCCAGGAAACCAGTGTCAAATACCTGCAAGAGGGACTGGGATTTTTAGGGGAGTCCACCCCCAACCTCATGCTTTCTACCGTACTTCATCATTTACCTCTGGCCCATGGGCTTGGAGGCACCCACTGACCATGATGAATGGTAATCTTTACCAGGCTCCTCTGAGACCCTACTGTTCCATGGGCTCCAATGTGTGGCCAGGGGTTAGGCCCAGATGGTTAAGCCCTCTGGCCTTTCACAATATAAGGGCCAATATACAAGGCAGAAGTCCTGGTAGAGGGGCTTGCAAACCTCAGAGAATTCATCAAGCTGCAGCATTAGTGAAATCCTCTAGATCTCCCCCAGTACAGCATTTGGTAAGACCACCTGGACTCATTTCTCAAACTGTACTGGCCCCATACCAGGGATCTCAGTCAAAAAATTTAGGAGCCAGTAGATTCACCTCCCCGGCAGGTCATTTGCAAACCCTAGGACCACAGCCATCAGGAACATCTATTCTACCTATTAGACCAAATTTCCATTTAGGGTGGTTCTGGAACCCAAGATTCCAACATGTAGGAGTGACCAAGGAACCTATGAGACAAGCATCAAGTTCAAGACAACACCAGCCTACAGAAGTACAGGCTGCAGAAACATCGAGGAGGCCAGCCTCCCAAGCACAGGGATCAAAGCTAGGAAGAACATCTGGGACCCAGAGATCTCAGCCAGCAGGAGCAGCTGGGCAGCCAATGAAATTGTCCTGTCATATAGGAAGCACCATACCCCAGCCACCTCAACCAGCCAGAACAACTGGGAGACCCTTAAGGCCTGCCTGTCAGCGCCAGGGTCAGTCCATAAAACCTGCTTCCCAAACAGGATGCTCATCCAATTATAATAACAAACCATCACTCAAGTCTCAGTCCAAGCCTCCTCAAAATAAGCCATCCAGCTCCAAAGGAGGAGCCAAGAGGAGAGGAAAGTAATTATTCCAGAATCTAGTGAGTCTGATTATCAAGAGGCAGCTAACCAGTGCAGTGGATTGAATGCTGGACCTAGAGTCAGGAAGACCTGAGTTCAAATCTCACTTCAGATGTTTACTTGCTATGAGACCCTGGACTTAATCTCTGTCTGCCTCAGTTTTCTTATTTGTAAAATGGGAATAATACTAGAAGTTACCTTCCAGGGTTATTGGGAGGATAAAATGTGATACTATTTGTAAAGGTCTTTGCAAATCTTAAAATACATATGAATGTCAGCTATTATTATTTTTATGAGCTAAGTCTCCTTAACTGTTACTATGTATTCCACATAACCACTTAGTTGCCAGATTAATTTATCTGATGTGCTGCTTGATCTTTTTTGATTGTTATTCTATTGCTAGAGAATCTTAAATAGCTTCCCGTTGACTATAGAAAAAATTAAAATTCCCAAGGCCTTCTGTAATCTGGCTCTAAGTTATTTGTTGGACTGGTGAGGATGAGAAGCCTGGATTTAAGGGGCCCATTTTCTTTCTCTATCTTCTCCAGGATAAAGGCATTCCTGGCCTTAGGGCACTTGCAATCTCACTGTGTCAGTAGGATAGGGTAGGTGTTCCCTGATAGGCTCTGTCTGTTAATAGGAAGAATCCCATAAGGTTTGGAAACAGAAACAATTTTCTTCCATTCCATTCCATAAATATTTTTTAAATGACTGTTCTCTTCAGAGCCCTGTGATATGCACTGTAGATATTAGTTTAATTCTATGTACTTATTTCTCCAGTGCCTAGCACAGTACCTGACACATAGTAGGTGCTGAATAAATAATTGTTGATTGATTGATTTCTAGTCATTTGATTGTGAAAGGAAGGAAAATTATGGGATAATAGCTTGAAGAGATGGTTGAGTCAAGAGAAAGTCTTTTAAGGATGAGGGAGATATAGATATGTTTGCTATTAGTGTAGAAGGAACCAGAAAATAAGAGATTGAAGATGAGAGAGAGAGAGCAGGAATGGGATTATGAGCATAAGTAGAAGGGTTATTTTCCTGGGTAAGAAGGGCTGCTTCATCCCCAGAGAATGGGGAAAAGGGTGAAAGAATAGGAGACCATAGATGTTTTAGAGTATGGAAAAAGTGAGTTCATTTTGGACAGCTTCAATTTTCTCAATGAAATAGGAAATGAGGTCCTTTGCTGAAAAGGCAGTGGTAGAATAGGGGGCTCTAGAAGAGAAGAGTTAGAACATCATTTTAGGCAATCATAGGTTGATAGAAAGTCAATGAGGTTGAATATGAAGCATGAATTCAGCTCTACTGAATAGTGGAGCATGAGGAGAAAGCAGGACCAGGAAAACATACCCAATGAAAACTGAAACTAAGCACTGTGTAATACAATAAAGCAAGCTTGACCCTGAGGAAAAGATGGAAAAAAAATGCACTTCCCTCCCTTCTTTGCAGAAGTAGGGGACTGTGGATGTGAAACATTGGATGTTTTGTCAGATCCATTGTTAAACTTCATCGATGAATTGGTTAGTTTTACCGAACTACTTCCCAACCTCACACCCTTTCATTTTGATTCTTTATTACAAGTGGTGGTGTGAGAATCCATTGATGAGGACTGTCTGGACCATTTCCCTCTATTATACTAGAGGAGATCACTGGGGAGGGGGAGAAATAAAGGTGATGTAAAAACAAAACAAATACTTTTTTTTAAAGGAAAGTCTGTATTTTACACAAGGAAGAATAAAATAATTTTTGAAGCTAATATCCATTGTCATGTAAACAAAATAAAGGACCAAATTTTAAACTTAAACTCTCCTGGCTCCCTCTAGGCTGAAAAGACTGTAATTTTATTTTTGCAGATACTTGGGCGGGAAGATAATTCGTAGTAAAGTGACTCAGCCCAAGGATTCAGAAGGGAATATTTCCTCATGATCACCTATTAAACTTGATCATTTTCTGTTAACAGAGGTTCCCAAAGTGGGTGATACTGCCCCTTGGGGGGTACTAGAATGATTCAGGGGGGCAGTAGTAGCCTCAGGTGCAATTGGGGGGTGTTGAATAAAAATAAAGGGGTGGTGGAAGCATAAGGAAAGAAGACAAGAAAATTTTGAAAAACCATTAGTATATATTTCATTTGTTGTATAACAGAGTTAAAGCCATAGTGATCACATTGTTTTCCAAATAAACACACAAAATGCAACTCATAACCAAACAGTGGTCAAGTCTGCCAACAGGTGTTGGCAAGTGAGCATGTTACGCATCATCAGGAAGTCCAGCATGCATTGGCAGATTTATGTGCGTTTAATGACTTGTTTACAATATGATACTATATGGTTACATGACACAATATAGTGTCATCAAAATTTCAATGCAGGAAAGACCCCACAAATTTATAATAAATTATTATATTTTATACATTTTTTTAAATGACACATTTAAAAAAAACTGTTAAAGGATTAAAGAAAGGAGATTTCCAGTGGGGTTCGGGAACCTCTGTACTGAGGAAACTGGGGACTAAAAAAATAGCTTAACAAAGTCATAATGAAGAAAGAACTTACCAGCCAATTGGAATTAAATGTCCCCTATAGATTATTCAACCAACATTTCCTATTTTGACTATATTTAAGTTTCTGATTAAATTTAGCAGCCCCCTTTTCATTCTTTATACATTTATAATTCCATTTTCTTGTATTCAATTTATTTTTGTCTTTTTTACTTGAGCTAAAACATTTTAGTTTTTAAACTAATTTTTTTTTCAGTCAACAAAAATCTATCTTTTCTCCTTCTTATATCCCCATTGATTATGAAAGAAAAACAAAGCCTCTGTTACTGATATATATAGTTGTCAGGATCCCCATGCCAAGACCACGCTTCTCTTTTTATTCCTCTCTTTTTACTGTTAGGAGACACCCTGTTTCCCAGAGCTAAGGCTCAGCAAGCAAGCTTTGCCCTGAGCCTGGCATAACAACAATCCTTTGTGCTCACCCTCTGGATGAACTCAGCCACAGAAAAATCCCTGAATTGTTTCATACCAGCACCAGGTGTTCTCTGGCTTGGATTAGCACCTGCAGTACCTATGCTCCGGTCATGAAGCCCAGCTATGTATCAAACTTGTCTCATTGTATGGGCTACAGCTCACTTTGTCCTCACAAGGTTCTGTGAAGTCTGGATTCAGTGAAAGGGCCGCACTTGAGGACCTAGAGGGCCACATGTGGCCTTAAGGCCAAAGGTTCCCCACCCCTAGTATATGTATTGAGATTTGCCCACACTAAAGTGGGTCTCCTTGTTGTCAGAGAGGCCCTGGCACATGTGTTTTGTTTCCCTTCTCTAATGGAATAAGGGAAACTTTTTGCTTATGACCATTGTTAGCTCTTTGTTTTTATATTATTTTTCATAATTAATTGTGGTTGCGACAACCTGTGTGAGCTCTTTAGTATTTTCAGGGTTAACAGCAGTTGTGTAACCTCTGTGACTTTTTGGTCATTTGTTTTCAGAGTTGACATAGTCAAGCAAAACAAATTTCCCTACCTGCCATGTCCATAAGAAACACACACACACACACACACACACACACACACACACACGCCTCATTCTGTGCTCTGCATCTTTTATTTCTCTATTAGCATAGCATGTTTCATATGAGTCCTGTGTCAGGTAAATGCCCTAATCAGACTCAGTCTTTCAGAGCTTTATAATATCGTAGTCATTATACAAATCGTTCTCCTGGTTTTTTTTTCACTCTATTTTGCATTGGTTCATATGAGTCTTCCATCTCTTTCATAATTTCTTACAGCACAATAGTTTTTTTAAATCACATTTATATATCATACCTTGTGATCTACCATAACTTGACTCCACCTCAATTCTTTATCTTTCTAGACATAGGTACTTAACCTAGGTCCTACTTTGTTCCACCAGTATTTCTTTCCCCTTCAAGTACTGAGACTTACTTTGTGGAATGACAAAAGTAGGCTAATGTATATCTTCTCTTGAAAAAAAATAAGAGGTTAATGAGTCAAAATTCTGAGCTGGGCTCCTGACAAAAAACTGGTGCCTGAGGACTAATGTTTAGAGAGTGGGATAGTAAGAGAAAAGGAAGAAGAATATGATGGAGTCATCACAGCCTAGTGACTGCTTCTGTCTTAGAGTTTTCCAATTTTTGTGAGTGTGGGGGAAAAGGACTTTGTTGTAGGGGCAGAAATGCTGGGCAAAGGTTTCCAGCTCTCCCTTCCAATGTTGCTCAGTGTATACCTACATTTGTTCTAGGCCAAATATGTGCCAGCCACAATGTTAGGTAATGGAGATAGAAAGACGAAAGTAAAACAGTGCCTGCCCTTACAGAGATTACATTCTATTGGAGTTATCTCCAGTCCTGATGAATATCTGGCCACTGGACCCAGATGGCTCTGGAGGAGAAGGTGAGGCTGGTAACCTTGCACCGCCCTCCCTCACTCAAATCAAAGTCAACTGCAAGTTATGTCATCATCTCTCTGATGTCAAGGTCCTCTTCCAGAATGAAGGACAAGCACAACATTCTGTCAGGGAATAACTCCTTTATTTGAGAGAACTGAAAGCAAATCCTTTATCCTAACTAACTTAACTTCCAGGGAAGCCTGAGGGACTTCCTTTGGAGATTAAAGATTGGTCTTGACTATGGGACCCCTTTGTGTCATAGTTTTGGGGCATGGCTATGGGCCTCACTGATAAATTTGCTGAAAATGTATTAATTACCTTTTGGGAATTTTGGAGCTGAGCCAGCCTCACAAAAGAAACTTACTTTACCTACTTTGAAGAGGAGTAAGCCCCTTGAGCAGATAACTCTAGTGTATGACTATCGCCACTGGGCAGAGAAGTTTTAATGACAGTTTCTGAAATAGAAAGGAATAGTAGCTGTGGAGGCAGAGCAGAGTATCGGCGAGGCCTGGTGGGAGGCTGAGAGATGTTATCAGCAGAGTTGTTTCAGCCATGTGTCAACCCTATTAGTGTGAATATTCCTTCATTAGTATATGATTTTGTAGGAAATCATACTACTTTGTGTATGGGGTAGAGAAAAGAGAATGATTCTGCTCCTTGATTTTCTCTAATTAATTGTTTACTTTGTTGTTTTGTCCTGATTAAAAATTTGATTTATGTTGATAGAGAATGCACTGGATTGGGTCTTAAGCCATATTTATTCATTCAACAAGCATTAAATTCCCAATATGTGTCAGGGCCTGAAATTAAGAACAAAAAGATTAAAATTTAAAAAAAATCCTTATCTTCAGAACCTTACCTTCTTTTGGGATGAAACAACATAGATAAGGAAATACAATGCATACAAAGTAAATACAAATTAATTTGAGGGAGATGAGAGGAAGGCATTAGCATCTGAGGTAGGGTGTGGGGCAGGGATGGAAAATCAAGCATATTCGTGGTTTAGGAGGTGACACTTGTATTGAACCTTGAAGGAATCTAGGGAGCCTATGAGGCTAGGTCAGGAGGGAGTACATTCTAGGCCTGTAGAAAGATATGGAGATGGGAGATGGAGGGTCATATATGGGGAGCAGGACCAGTTTGACTGGAATATAACATATGCATGAAGGAGAATAGGTAAGCTGGAGTTAGACTGTAAAAGGCTTTAAAAGTCAAATAGAAGAGTTTGTATTTTGTCTTAGCAGCAACTGGAACTTCTTGAAACAGGGAGTAACATAATCAGATCTATGTTTTAGGAATATCAATTTCCCGGTTCTATTGAATATTGATTGGAGATATTGAAGGCAAGAAAACTAATTAGAACACTAATGTGATAGTATAGGAAAGGTGTCTTGGCGACCTTAACTTGCTTAGTGATTCTGTGAATGGAAAGATTTGAAAAGTAGACTTTTCAAGTATCAAATCCCTCAAGCCTTATGGTCCTCATCTCCACCAACTATCTCTCTTCATCCACAATAACATTCACCAGGGGAACCCCCTCCCACTTCCAAATTATAGCTTCTTTCCTTTCTCCCTCCTTTTCAATATTCTCCTCTCCTTCTCACCCACTCCCCTGTAGGCTCTTCAGTTTCTGAGACCACAGAAGTCACCTTTCCCTCATTGCTAGTCATTGATTTTACTCTGGCACATTTACTCCTCTCTCTGTTCCCCTTTTATTCCTCTCCCCCTCTCATGTACCCTCTCATGTTATAATGTAGTCCCACAAAAAAAAAAAGCATTAATTCACCTGTAGGCAGGGTGTGGCCAGGTTCTATCCATAATGCCACCTATCTGCCTCTTCCCTTTAGTTTTCTGCTGAGGACAACCCAGGCATCTTTCACCTGCTCCAAAGCAACCAATTCCATCTGTACTAGCACAAGGCATCTTCCACCTGTTGTTGCCAGCCCAATCTCCCAATTAGGATGTGGACAATTTCCAGTGCAAAGAACAACCCTTCCTTTGACATCAGGTTACCAGTCCCCTGCTGTGCCTGTCCTTTGAAGGCAGAAAAGCAGCACTCTGAACTCAACATTGAGCATTCTCATACCTGGTCATACCTTTACATCTCAGTATTTCTGAACACTCCAATCATCATTTGGATCATCATCATAGGTCACCATCCAAATCCCATTCTATACTCCTTACCACCTGATTCATCATTCTCATCCTCCTCAACCCTCCCACTTCAAAGTTTGTCCTTACTCCAAACCTTCCCCTGTGTCCTTTGGAATGCCTGTTCCATAGGCAATGAACTCCCCTTCATTTAAAATCTATTCTTTTCCCACTCCTTCCATTCCATCCCAGCTCTTACCGAAATCTAGCTTTCCGCTAGTGACACAGCCTCCTTGATTACCCTTTCCATTACTGTCTGTTCTTGGTTCATTGTTCAAGACAGCAGAGTTAGAACACTTCTTGTTCCCTATTACCACTTCCAAGTTCTCCCCCTTCCTCCATCACTCAGTAACCTCTTTTCCTTTGAGGTTCATTCAATTCATATCTACCATCCAATCAAAATCCTGTTAGCTGCTATCTATAGACCCCCCCCCCCGGTCACTCCCCTTTTTTCCTCAATGAGTTTAATACCTGGCTTATGATTTTTCTCTCTTCCTCAACTCCTGTCCTCATACTAGGGGACATCAACATATATAATGATTCTCAAATACACTAACCACTCAGTTCCTTAACCTACTCACTTCCCATGAGCTACTCCACCCCACCTCAGCAACACACATACACGCAAAGCAATGCCCTCGCTCTTGTTGTTACCCACAAATGTACTACCTCCATGTTCAAGAATTCAGAAATTCCCTTATTGGACCATAATCTATTAGCTTTTCAGCTCTCCCTCTGTCTTCCCTTATATAAGACTACTCTTCATCTGTGCCATGACCTCCAGTGCCTTGACCCCTCAATTTTCACCCAGACCATCTTCCCTTCACTAGCTACTCTCTCCTCTTCTCCCCATCTTGACTGCTTGGTAAACGAATTCAACTCTGCATTGTCCTCCTCTCTCAAATCCCTAACCTCCTTATCATATTGCTGATTATACCCTGCCAAGCCTCAGCCTTCAATCATTTCTATCGTTGTTGCCTTTGCTCCTACACACCTGCCACTGAATGAAGTGGAGGAAATCATGCAAGTCTTCTGACTAGGTCCACGACAAATTTATGTTACATTATCTCAACTCGGCCCTTACTGCTGCTAGGCAATCCTGTTATACCTCCTTTACTAACTCACTATCCCATTCTTCACAGTGGTTCTTCCTTTTCATCCTTCCTCAGACCTCTTATGGCTCTTCCTTCCCCTGCTCTCTCAGCTGAGAATTGTGCATCGTATTTTACAGAAAAAATTGAGTTCTTTCACCATGAACTCTCTCTTTCCCCCTCTTCCTCATCGCTTATCACTTAGGTGCCTTCTGCAACTTTCTCCTTCACTTCTGTTTCCACATGATGAAGTGGCTTCACTCCTTAACCAAAGATAACCCCTCTGCTTGTTCAACTGATCTCATTCCATCCCTGTTTCTCCAACAAATTCCCCCCTGTCATCTTTACTCTGTCACTTATTTTAATTGTCTTGCTATCAGCTGGATCATTTCTGTTAAGAGGTCCCCTGAACTTGTACAAACATGCCCATGTCTCCCTCATCCTGAAAAAAACCCCCTCACTTGATCACTTTATTTTTTATTATAAAGAAATTTTGTAACTGGTACTGGGCAAAACACAAAACAAATAAAGAGAAACATGACATGAAGCTAAACACATATAAAAGATAAGTTAGTAAAAACATCTATAGAAAATGAAAAAGGGATAAAATATTTTTTATTTAAAATTTAGATCCAAACCTCACAATATATACCATGTTAAATTCAAGATGAAGTATAGACAGAAAAAGCTATAATAATACATAGAGAATGACAGAGTAATAAATTTCTCTAAAATGTACAGGGGAGATACACATTTAGTCATTAAACAAACAGAAGTATTTATAGATAGATGTATTAATTTGCTTAAAAAATGCAAAACCACTACACAGAAAACAATAAAATAGAAATAAAAAATAAATTGGGGAAAATATGGCAAATATACAGGTAAAAGTAGAATATCTAAGAATTTTTTTAAGAATCCAACTGATGAGTACCAGCTTTGTTTCCAGTTCTTTGCTATCATTAAAAGTGCTGTTAGTAATGGGTTTTTTTTTTTGCATATATGAAGCCTTTCTTCTGTCACTGACCTCCATTGGTGGGGAGGGCCCAGGGTCCAGCAGCCACAGCTCACACCCTCCGGCTCCTTGGCTCTCACCTCTGAGGCAAGGCTGGAGTCCTGTCCACCCAGACACTGTCCCCCAGGTGGAGGAGGGTTCCTCTGGAGATGCTGATTCTGCACCAGCTGCAGCTGCAGCTCCAGACCCGCCCCGAGCCCGGCTTCCTCCATTGGGCCCGGAAGGGGCTGCAGAGGCCATCGGACTCTCCTTCTCATCATTCAGAGGAGGTAACTGAGGCCCAGAGAGGTGTTGGCTGACTCAGGGTCACACAGCATCAGGGCTGGGGTTAACCTGCCGCCTCTGCCTCTCGGCGTCCCTGGTCCCTCCCCAGTGTGTGATGCAGCTTTTCAGTCCTCTACACTGATGTCTCTGTCACCAGCTGAGCAAAGGGGCTTGCGGTCACATCCCTGCTGTCATCGTATATTTCTTGTAGCTAAACTTTTAAAAAAAATTAATTAATTTATTTTGAATCATCAACATCTGTTCACAACTCCATCAACAATGCATTAGTGTCCTAATTTTCCTACATCTTCTCCAACATTTATCATTTTCCTGTTTTGTCATGTTGGCCAATCTGATAGGTGTGATGTGGTATCTCAGAGCTGTTTTGATTTGCATTTCTCTAATCAATAGTGATTTAGAGCATTTTTGCATATGACTATAGATAGCTTTAATTTCTTCATCTGAAAACTGTGTATTCGTATCCTTTGACCATTTATCAACTGGGGAATGACTTGTATTCCTATAAATTTGACTTAATTCTCTATATATTTTAGAAATGAGGCCCTTATCAGCATGACTGGTTGTAAAATTTCTTTCCCAATTTTCTATTTTCCTTCTAATCTTGGTTGCATTGGCTTTGTTTGTGCAAAAACTTTTCAATTTAATGTAATCAAAGTTATCCATTTTGCATTTCATAATGTTCTCTATCTCTTGTTTGTTCATGAATTCTTCCATTCTCCATAAATCTGATAGGTAAACTATTCCTTGCTCTCCCAGTTTGTTTTTAGTACCAGCCTTTATATCTAAATCATGGACCCATTTGACTTTATCTTGGTATACAGTGTGAGATTTTGACCTATGCCTAGTTTCTCTCCTCTCGGTCTCTTCTAATCTGTCTTCTGATTTTATCATTCCACTGAAATTGCTGTCTCCAAAGTTATTTTTTTTAAAAATTTATTCACTTTTAGTTTTCAACATTCACTTCCGTAAGATTTTGAGTTCCAAATTTTCTCCCCATCTCTCCCCTCCCCCCAGCCCAAGACAGTGTGCAATTTGATATAGGCTCTACATATACATTCATATTGAACATATATTCACATTAGTCACATTGTAAAGAAGAATTAGAACCAATGGGAGAAACCAAGAGAAAGAAGAAACAAACAAACAAACAAACAAAGAGCAAATAATCATCAGTTCTTTTCCTGATGTGTGCAGCATTTTCCATCATGAATACTTTGGAGTTGTCTTGGATCCTTGCATTGCTAAGAAGAGATATTCCAAAGTTCTTAATGATCTCTTATTTGCCAAATCCAATGGTCTTTTCGCAATCCTCTTTTTTCTTGACCTCTCTGCAGCCTTTGATATTGTTGATTACTCCTACTTGATATTGTCTTGCTTGTAGGTTTTTGGGACAACCCTTTCTCTTGGTTTTCCTCCTACCTACCTGACTGCTCCTTCTCTGTCTCCTTTTGCTGGATTCTCCTTCAGATCACACCCTCTAAACATAGATGTCTCTCAGGGTTCTATCCTGGGCCCTCTTTTCCATCTATACCACTTCACTTCATTATTCTCATCAGCTCCCATGGATTTAATGACCCTCTCTGTGCTCATTATTCTCAAATCTGTCTTTCCTGCCCCAGTCTCTCTGCTGACCTCAAGTCTTGTATCTCTAACTGCTTTTCAAACATTCAGACTAGATGTTCAGTAGACATCTTAAATTCAGTATGTCCAAAACAGAACTTATCTTTCTCCCTAAACCCTTCCTACTTTCCCGATTACTGTAGAGGACAACACCATCTTCTCAGTTCCTCAGGCTCATAACCTAGGAGTCATCCTGGATTCCTCACTATGTTCACCTCCCCACTCTTCACCCCCCAAGACCTATCAATTTCACCTTTGCAACATCTCTCAAACCACCTTCTCTCCTTTGACACTGCCACTAGTCTAGTGCAGGCCCTTATCACCTCATACCTTAATTATTGTGCTAGCCTACTAGTGGGGTCTGCCTGAATCAAGTCTCTCCCTACTCCAATCCATTCTCCATTCAGCCACTAAAATGATTTTTCTGAACTACAAGTCCATTCATGTTGTCCTCCCTACTCAATAAATTCCAGTGGCTTCCTATTGCCCTGAGGAGCAAATACAAAATGGTGTTTGGCATTTAAACCTCTTCTAACCTAGCCCCCTCATACCTTTCCAGCCTTTAATCACCTTACTCCCCAACACATACTCTTCAATCCAGTGACACTGGCCTCATGGCTGTTCCATGAACAAGATACTCCATCTCTTGGCTCTGGGTATTTTCTCTGCCTGGAGGCTATGTTTCCTTGTGTTTTGATTATTTTTCCTCCATATTTTTCTGTTTATGTTCAAGATCTTTGAGTTTTCTTCATTAGATCTTTGGTAATTTCAGTCATTTTACCTCCTTCGTTTTCCCTATCACTTACTTTCTGGGTCTCATTGTAGTTTCTTTGGATTACAAAGTGTCTCAACCTCCTCCCAAGATTGGCAAATTCACAGTTTACCCCAATTGACTTTTGACTCTCAGAACTGATCTCAAGCGGATTCTATGCTCTTTTTCTTAGACTTGGTCAAATGCTGCAGACCACTTTCCCCTCCCCCTCTTCCCCTGACGGCCTTGTCCTGGTGAACTGTCCTGGTGAACTGTCCCATTCCCTCTGTTCCTGAGTTCTCTGGCCCAGGACCAGCAGGTCAGAGCTTTGCAGCACTGGTACTATGAGGTTGTAATTCCCAGCACATTTTTGCTTCTGAAGATCTGTAGCCAATCTTGTCGTTGTGGCCTGAACAAAATTCTTTAGCCTGGAGTCTTTCTGACTTTCAAGTCCAGTTCTCTATGCATTGTACTACCAGGATTAGAGTTAGGATGGTTGGATGTCATGGAAACCCAAATTAGGTAGAAGAGTAGTCAAAGAGAAGGAAAACTGAGGAATTCAGAGGAAAGGATGTCATTGGGTTCCCTATCTATTTCATTCTCATGTCACAAACAAAGGGATATCCAGCAATATAAGGACAAGGTTGATCACAGGTGTTGATGAGAAATAATGTAAAATCTAGAAAATGTATTCTGTAGCAGAATAAATTTAAGAAAAACACAAACAGAAGTAAGGCTGGAGTAGGGTAGGTTCACCATTGTCCTGTCTCTGAGGGCCTCTTTCTTTCTTTCTTTCTTTTTTTTTTTTTGGCTAGGCAATGGGGTTAAGTGACTTCCCCAGGGTCACACAGCTAGTAAGCGTTATGTGTCTGAAGCTGAATTTGATTGAACTCAGGTCCTCCTGAATCCAGGGCGGGTGGTCTATCCACTGCACCACCTAGTTGCCCCTGAAGGCCTCTTTCTTTCCAAACTGCTCCTGGGTGAGCAAACACATAGTCACATGAACCTTTGAGCTTGTCCATTCAGATAGAGGTCATCTCCGTGATCTTCAAAAGGAAACTGAAACTATTGAAGCACTAGCTGCTACTCCAGTCTAGTGCCACTGCTGTGGTTTGACTGCCACCTCTCCTTTCCATCTTTATTCTCCTTGAGAGTGTCCCTTGACCCACCATAGCCATACATGAAGCTCCGTGATAGAGACTGATCTTACCTTAATTTCTTCTCTTCCTAAAATCTGACTACAAATTCCAGCAGGCTTTGTGGCCAGCCAGTGCTTTACCAGGGGTTGTTACATTCAAATAGAGGGAATATTTGTCTATGCTTGAAGGAAGAAGATAGAGAGTTAGTGTAGGAGAGATAGAAGGTTGAAGGAGAAAGGACTGTACATAGGAAGAATAATGCCATTAAAATGTTTTTGATAAATGCAATGAAGCAACTATATTGGTTGGTTGCTGTCCATTCTTAAAGAGAACCAAAATAATATCACTATGTAGGGGTCAAGATACAGTGTGTCCAGTTGTGACTGATCAGACTATTATAAGCTTGGAAAGCTCTACCACAGGTCAGGCACAAATAGTCCACGTGAACATTTGTAGTGGAGATGACTCTAAACTTGTGCGTCTCATGTTTCTTTTGAGCCACTGAAATTCTGCTTTGCTTATCGAGTACAGTGCCTTCTTTGATGTGGGCATACCACATTGGGCAGTCCTGTGCCAGAATTTCTCATGTTTCACGATTGATTCCAGAGTTTTTCAGAGAGACCTTAAGAGTGTTTTTATATCACTTCTTCTGACCTCCACATGAGTGCTTGCCTTGTGTGAGTTTTCCATAAAATAAGTCTTTTAGGCAAATGTACTTTTTGCATTTGAACGATGCAGTCAGCCCATCAGAGTTGTACTCTCTGCAGTTGAGTTTGAAAGCTTAGCAGTTCAGCTCAAGAAAGGGACTCAGTATCTAGTACCTTATCTTGCTAGGTGATCTTCAGAATTTTCCTAAACAATTCAGATGGAAGCAGTTCAATTTCATGCATGGCACTGGTATACTGTCCAGGTTTCATGGGCATACAACAATGAGGTCAGCAGAGTGGCTCTGTAGAGTTTCAGTTTGGTAGGCAGTCTAATTAATACCTCTTCCCTCCCACACTTTCCTTTGGAGCCTCCCACACTCTGAGCTAGCTCTGGCAATACATGTGTCAACCTCATCATGTATATGTATATCCCTGGAAAGTATACTGTCAAGGTAAGCAAACTTATTTCCAGCATTTAAAATTTCTCCATTTGCTATAATCGATGGTTCCATGTGTGGATGGTATGGTGCTGGCTGGTAGAGAACCTGTGTTTTTTTGGTGTTAATTGTTAGGCCAAAATTAGCACAAGCAGCAGAGAATCAATCCATACTTGTTTGCATCTCAGTTCTGTGGAGGCCACACTGAGTTTACAGTCATTTGTGAACAAAATGTTACACACCAACTCTCCCTCTACTTTAGTCTTGGCTCATAGCTTTTTTAAGTTAAATAATTTACCATCAACGTGGCAGCTGACCTTGACGCTGTTTTCATCCTTGTTGGTGTCTGATAACATCACTGAAAACATCCTGCTAAAAAGCATGGGAGAAAGCATACAGTCTTGCTCCATTCCATTGGTAACTGGGAAAGCATGAGAGCATTGCTCATTATCTGGAACCCATGCAAGCATGCCATCATGAAACTGACATATAATACTAATGAACTTTTCCAGGCAAGCAAGTTTTGCCATAATTTTCCACAAGCCCTCATGATTGACAGTTTCAAAAGCCTTGGTTAAATCAACAAAGGTTGTGTACAGACCTCTGTTCTGCTCCTTGACATTTCTCCTGGAGTTGTTGAGCAGCAAACACCATTTCTCGGCCCTTTCTGAAGCTGGCTCTCAGGTAGATGACTGTCTTCCAGTTGAAGGATCAGCCTATTAGGGGGAACTCTGGCAAGAATCTTGCCATCAATGATTATGAGAGAGATGCGCCCACCTTGTGATTGTTGTAGGACAACCTGTTTCCCTTTCCTGTACAGAGATGGGCCTGGAGGCATCCTTGAACTCCTGAGGAATAACTTCCTTGCTGTATAACCTGGAAAATTTCAGTCAGCTTTTGTATGAGCAGTGAATCCCCTGCTTTATAAATCTCAGCTAGAATAGAATCAACACCAGGTACTTTGCCACATGACAGGAACCTAATGGAATTCAAAACCTCTTCTTCCTTTGGAATTTCAACTAGAGAGATTGATTTCAACCTGAGGTATAGGGTCAGTGGTTTTAGCATTGACTGATGATGGTCTGTTGAGAACATTATGGAAGTGTTCAGCCTATATCTCGAGGATAATGTCCATATCAATGTAGCTCTATAAGCACTGAGTAGTTGAGATGTAGCATGGGTCTTTGCCCTATAAATATTTTTCAGGGAATCATAAAAGTGCTTTGGATTGTTACTATTAGCATACAATGGAATTTCATTTTCCTTACAGAGCCAAGAATTCTACATCTTTCTAAGTTTCAATGGAATTAAATGCTGCCTTCTTAGAAATGGATGTACTATCCTGCTAGTAAACCTTGTGGAGTTCTTGTTTTTTGCCTAGCAGCTTCTGAATTTTCCCATCATTTTCATCACACCAATCTTGCTGTTTGTCAGAGTTCTGGCCAAGGTAAGTAAATGCAATGCTGTATACCAAATTCTGGAAGCTGCCCACTCCTTTTCTGCTCCACTATTGCCAACCATGTGTTGGCTCAGCTTTTTCTCCTAGTTATATCTACTACCTGCATTTAGTTTAAAAAGTTGAATGACACAGCACTCATCTCTCCTGCCTTCTTATTAATCATACAAAAACATCGTTTTGATCATTTAAGTCTCTGCTTTGAAACCTTTCAGACTCCTTCCTCCTCTCCTCTTTTAAGCAAAAGTCCATAGTCTTTAGCCTGACACTTTCAGCCCTTCCCAGTCTGGCTCTGACACTCCCTTATTATCTTCTTTCCTGCTGTTCTCTTAAATGAACCCTGCTGCTCCCATAAGGCACCACTTAGATTCTGCATTTCCACCTTTACTGAAAATGTCTCTAAAAAACCCCTACCTCCTCACCCCTTCGAATCCCTTCTTCCTTTTCTTTTGTGTTGAAATCTTTTTCATACTTCATGTGCAGCTCAAATGTCACCTTCTATGTGAAGATTTCCTGACCAGCTCAGCTAGAAATGACCTTTGTTTCTGACCTCTCTGGGACCATTAGTTTGAAAGCAATCTTTACGGCCTTTCATTCTTAGTTACCTCTTCTTGTATATGGAGGCATGTACTTAAAAAAAGTTAAATTTTGTTTATTCCAAACACCAAATTAATGAACATTTCTTTAATTACAGTAGAACAGGAGAGGATTGAGCATGAAACTGCAGTTTTCTACTCTGTAGAGCTTGCCTTTATGAGCATGTTTTATCTGCCCAACTAGCTTAAATATTTGTTCTCAGCATCATACTTTGCACATAGTAGGTACTAAATAAACATTGATTGATAAACAAAGTCAACTTTTGAGTAGTTTGTTTCTGACTAATTTATTCATTCCTGTTCTCATTTTTTTTGAAAATTGGGAGAAAAAGAAAGGCAAATTAAGGCCATTTTAAACTTTTCAAAATTGTCAGTTTAAGGACATGTGGTTTTCACCCTCCCTACTGCCACCTTCTGGACAATTTAAATAACTACATAATTATGTTCAATAATATAAGAAAACTTATTTATAAAATTTATTCATAACTTATTTACATAGTGAATGGGACATCCCAGTGAAGACTTCTCAGTGTAATTAAGGTAATGAGTTAAGAAGGTAGTGTGAGAAATGAACTCTCAGAAGTGAAGGTTCCTCAAAGGGTCAAATAATTCTTGATTACTACTTTCAAAATCCTTCCCCACTCAGACCTTGTTTTTAAGCACTTAACAGAAAGAATAAGCCCTGCCCCAACCCCAACCTGAGCCATTTGTCCTTGCTTTGAATTTCGTGCCTGGAATGTAAGCCCCACCTCCCAGTTAAGGGGATAGGAAGAAACTTTCAAGCTTAGAATGTAAGCCCACCCCCAGTTAAGGGGGTAAGGGATAGTGGTGGGTGGAGACTTGTTTTCATGGTGGGCGGGAGATTTGCTTTTATAAGGCGGCCCCTGTTAGGCGGGAGGAACAGACAGCCATCTTTTGAGATTGTAATAAAGGTAACCTTTGCTTTCCACTTTGAGAAGTCTCTGAGTTTAATTTGGGTTGGGGTCGCTGTCCCACACAATAGCTTTTTGATTTAGCACTTACTTTGAAACTGTGATAGAATCTTGATTTATTGGGTAGTCCTACTACTAGTGAAGATTGTAGCTCTTATACATTGCTTCATCTTAGAAAGACAGATAAAGAACTTATTAAGTACTTAGCCAGGCACTGTGTTAACCATTGGGTAATACAAACACAAGCAAGCAAGACTGTCCCTGCCCTCCAGGAGCTTACATTCTAATTGGAGAAGATATCATAGCCAGGTTTTTGAACAAAGAGGAGGGGGGCTATATGGTCTCAGAAGTATCTAGGCATAATTCAGGGCGAGATAAGGTCAGGGTAAGATCTGTCAGAGTAGACTTGTATATTTCCTGGTCATGTAGTTCCATAATTCTTCATAGAAAATCTACGAACATTACTCATTTGAAAAATTTTGATAAGCATGAAATTTATACCTTCATCTAAGTTATTGATTAAAAAAGCTGACTAGCACAGGGTCAAGGAAGGATTTCTGGAGAAGGACAGACCTGTCTCCAATTTGACAGGCAACATGGTGTAATGGATAGACTTGAAGCCAGGAAGACCTGTGTTAAAATACCATTTTGACACTTATAACTATGTGACAATAGGCAAGTCACTTGAGGAAGCTTTCTACCTACTATATGCCAGGCACTATACTCAGCTCTAGGGATATAAATAAGGAAAAGTCTCTGCCTTCAAGGAGCTCACAATGGGGGGAGACAATACACAAAAGGAAGCTGAAAAGAGGAATGGGGTGCCAGAAAGTACCCTGGGAGGGAGACGCTATTATTCTCTCCATTTTATGTTGAAGAAACTGAGGCAAACCAAGATTAAGTGACTTGCCCAGGGTTACACAGCTAATAAGTGTTTGAGGCTGGCTTTGGACTCAGGTCTTCCTCATTCTAGGTCCCTTGTTCTTTCCACTGGGCCACAAAGCTCTCTCTCACCCCTTAATCTTCAGTTTCCTCATCATAGGGATTCTTTGAGGCTCAGATAAGATGTGTGTAAAGGGTTTTGCAAAATGTTTAAAGTGCTCTATTGCTTTTGTTTTTTATTTTTAAGGTCCAGTCATTAAACTAATTTTGAATCCACCAAACCCTACTATCATCACTATTAAAAGGAGAGGTGTGGTGGAAAAGCTGCAGCTGTTCCACCCTCCTAGTCTGTGGGGTTGTTCTGATCCACTGGATCTTAATTCCTACCCATTTGTGGGCTCATTTCTCCCCCCCCTTTTTTTTGTTAATTTATTTTGATTTATCAACAATCACTTCCATAAGCTTTTGAGTTTAAAATTATTCTCCCCCTCCCTACCTTCCTCCCCAAGACGGCACACAATCTAATATAGGCTATACATATACATTCTTATTAAACATATTTTCACATTAGTAATGTTGTAAGTAAGAATTAGAAGTAATAGGAGGAACCACCAGAAAGAGGAAACGAAACACGACAGAAAAAAAAATAGCAAATAATGTGCTTTGATCTGCATTCAAACTCCGTAGTTCTTTCTTTGGATGTGGATAGCATTTTCCATCATGAGATTTTTGGAGATGTCCTAGACCCTTGTATTACTGAGAAGGGCTAGATCTATCAAGTTAGTCTGAACACAATGTGGCTGTTACTGTGTACAATGTTCTCCTGGTTTTGCTCACTTCACTCAGCATCAGTCCATTTAAGTCTTTTCAGGTTTTTCTGAAGTCAGCCTGTTTATCATTTCTTATAGCACAATAGTATTCCATTACATTCATATACCACAACTTGCTTAGCCATTCCCCAATTGATGGGCATCCTCTCAATTTCCAATTCTTTGCCACCACAAAAAGAGCTGCTATGTATATTTTTGTACATGTGGGTCCTTTTCCCATTTGTTTGATCTCTTTGGGATCTAGCCCTAGAAGTGCTATTGCTGGATCAAAGGGTATGCACATTTTTGTAGCCCTTTGGGCATAGTTCCAAATTGTTCTCCAAAATGGTTGGCTCATTTCACAACTCCACCAACAATGTATTAGCGTTCCAATTTTCCCACATCCTCTCCAACATTTATCATTTTCCTGTTTTGTCATGTTGGCCAATCTGATAGGTGTGATGTGGTACCTCAGAGTTGTTTTGATTTGCATTTCTCTAATCAATAATGATTTAGAGCATTTTTTCATATGACTATAGATGGCTTTAATTTCTTCATCTGAGAACTGTCTGTTCATATCCTTTGACCATTTATCAATTGGGGAATGGCTTGTGTTCTTATAAATTTGTCTTAATTCTCTACATATTTTAGAAAGACAGATAGTAATCATAACTGTGAATGTGAATGAGATGAACTCTGCCATAAAAAGGAAATGGATTGCAGAATGGATTAAAAACCATAATCCTACAATATGTTGTTTACAGGAAACACATTTGAAAAAGAGTGACACATACAGGGTAAAGGTAAAAGGCTGGAGCAGAATATATTGTGTGTCAGCTGAAGTAAAAAAAGCAGGGGTAGTAATCCTGATCTCAGAAAAAGCAAAAGCAAAAATAGATCTAATCAAAAGAGATAGGGAAGGAAACTACATCCTGCTAAAAGGCACCATAGACAATTAAGTAATATCATTACTAAATATATATGCACCAAATGGTATAGCATACAAATTCTTACAGGAGAAGTTCAGGGAGTTACAGGAAGAAATAGACAGCAAAACTATACTAGTGGGGGACCTGAACCTCCCCCTCTCAGCACTAGATAAATCTAACCACAAAATAAACAAGAAAGAAGTTAAGGAGGTGAATAGAACATTAGAAAAGTTAGGTATGATAGACCTTTGGAGAAAACTGAATGGGGATAGAAAGGAATGTACTTTTTTCTCAGCAGTACAAGGCACATACACAAAAATTGACCATGTACTAGGGCATAAAACTCACAATCCAATGCAGAAAGGCAGAAATATTAAATGCATCCTTTTCAGATCATGATGCAATAAAAATTATATGTAATAAAGGGCCATGGAAAGATAGACTAAAAAATAATTGGAAACTAAATAATCTAATCCTAAAAAATGATTGGGTCAAACAAACAAATCATAGAAACAATCAATAATTTCATTCAAGAGAATGACAATAATGAGACAACATACCAAAACCTATGGGATGCAGCGAAAGCAGTTCTTAGGGTAAGTTTTATATCTCTAAATGCTTACATAAATAAAATAGAAAAAAAGAGGAGATTAATGAATTGGGCATACAACTAAAAAACTAGAAAAAGAACAAATTAAAAATCCTCAACTAAACACCAAATTAGAAATATTGAAAACCAAAGGAAAAATTAATAAAAATTGAAATTAAGAAAACTATTGAACTAATAAATAAAACTAAGAGCTGGTTTTATGAAAAAACAATAAAATAGATAAGCCTTTGGTTAATTTAATTAAAAAAAAGAAAGAAGAAAACCAAATTACTAGTATCAAGAATGAAAAGGGCGAAGCTACCACCAAGGAAGAGGAAATCAAAACAATAATTAGGAATTATTTTGCCCAACTATATGCCAACAAATTTGACAATCTTAGTGAAATGGATACATATTTACAAAAATATAAATTGCCCAGATTAACCGAAGAGGAAGTAAAATACTTAAATAAACCCATCTCAGAAAAAGAAATTGAACAAGCCATTGATGAACTCCCTAGGAAAAAATCTCCAGGGCCAGATGGATTTACATGCGAATTCTATCAAACATTTAAAGAACAATTCATTCCAATACTATATAGACTATTTGGGAAAATAGGTGAAGAAGGAGTCTTACCAAATTCTTTTTATGATACAAATATGGTGTTGATACCTGAACCAGGAAGAGTCAAAATAGAGAAAGAAAATTATAGACCAATTTCTCTAATGAATATTGATTTGCATTCAAACTCCATAGTTCTTTCTTTGGATGTGGATAGCATTTTCCATCATGAGGCTTTTGGAGATGTCTTAGATCCTTGTATTGCTGAGAGGGGTTGAGTCTATCAAAGTCAGTAATCATTCAATGTGGCTGTTAATGTATACAAAGTTCTTCTGGTTCTGCTCACTTCACTCAGCATCAAACCATACAAGTCTTTCCAGGTTTATCTGAAGTCAGCCTGTTTATCATTTCTTATAGCACAATAGTATTCAATTACATTCACATATCACATTCACAATTATGATAATTATCTGTGTCTTCTCTCCATCCTTTCTTCCCATTTATGCTTTTCTTTCTCTTTTCTCTTTTTCCCTCCTCACTAATGTTTTTCTCTTGACCAGGCTCCCTCAGTCCCACCTCCCTTCTATTAGCCCACTCCCTTTTCTTTCCCCTTTTCCCTCCCACTGCCTATAGGGCAAGTTAGATTTCTATACCTAACTGATTATGTTATTCCCTTCTTAAGCCAAATCTGATGACAGTAAGGTTCAAACAATACTCATCTCCCTCCCTTCTTTCCCTCTGCTATAATGGGTTTTTGTGCCTTTTCCTGTGATGTAATTTACCCTTGTCTGCCTCTCCTTTCCTTTTCTCTCAGTATATTTTCTTAGTTAGATCACATTAATTCACTTACCTGGATCCATTTAACCCACTTGATTAGATTTTTTTCATCATTACATAAAAGTCAATTTATACCCACCCCCTTTATGTATACCCCTTTTACTTGGTGTAATAACAATGTAGTTCTTAAGAGTTAAGTATCATCTTCCCTTGAAGGGATGTACAAAGTTTGCCCTAATTAGTAACATGTTGTTTCTTTCTGTACAATGTTGTCCTCTTCAGAATTTCTGTCTTGATCTTCACTCTTCCCATAATAAGAATCTATTGTATGTTTTTTTTTTTTTTGCTCATGGTGCTTGCTTATTTCCTGGCCTTTAAAGAGATGGGGCTCTCCTGCTGGGGAGCAGAGGGCACTGACCCAAGCTTCTTGTGCTAGGAGTCTAGGGCCTGGGCAATGTCTTTGTGCCTGGAGCCTCCAATGTTGGCAGTTGGAGGCTGTAGGATTCTGGCAGCTTACCTGATGTTGGGCTGGAAAGAACAATACTGGAACTCTAGGGGTAGGATTGGGTAGTGTGGCTCCTGGAGATTTCCTGCTCACCCAGGCCTTTCTTTCCTTTTTTTTTTTCCTTTCTTTCCTTTTGCTTTCTTTAGATCCTTTCAGATGGATGTTGTAGGGTGTTTATTCACCCGGGGCCCCTTGGAGCACTGCTTCTCTTAGTTTTGCTGAGGTGCTGCACCTTTGGTTTTCTGAGATGGTTTCCACCGGTTCCCTTACCCCCAGTGAGGCACTGGAGGTCCAGGTGTTGGTGTTTTCCTGTTCCACCAGCTGGGCTTCAGGATCTCCTCCTGGTATGCTGAGGTGGGGATTTTGGGATGCCTCTTGTTCTGTACTGCTCCCCTTCTCCCAGGGTAAGAGGGGCCTTTCCAGTTAATCCCTCAAGCTACCTGGGCTACTGGACTGCTGCATGCCATCTTTCTTCTGGTTCAGCTGTTCCAGGGTTTTTCCTGGGATGATATTTTCTGAGCTTTCAGGGGTTAATAAGGGAAGGCTGGCTCATTTCTTCCTTGGAAGTTTTTTGGGTAGAGTACAGCTTCTGCTTTATGAAGCAATTTAGCTTGTAGTTTTCCATCACCCTCAGTGTCCATTGCAGCGCCTGTTCCTGTATTGCCTGTGGTCCAGACTATAACATACGTTTGGATGACTAGCCCATTGAGGTGTTGTAGTAATTCATTTATCTGGGAAAACCATTGCAGATGGATAATGGGTTGGATCCATAATTGAAGAGGAGGAAGAGATGGGCTGGATCTCATTTGGGAAATTGCATAGGTTTTTTTAAGGATCCCAAGCTGCTCTCTGGCACAAAACTCCAATTTTGAATGTAAATGTTCTCCTGGCAGAGCTGTACAGTTGTGAATTTTGTAACGCCACATTCTTTGAGGAATCAAAGTTGCAGTTGACACAAAGGCCAATAGATAGGTAGATGGTGGTTGAAAGTAGGTTGTATTATATTTCCAATGATGACCTATGATTAAGAAGTGACATAAGGAATATTCATTCAAGGAATGTGACTGGAAAAGGAGATGGACCTTCGTAAAATAAGAGTGAGATAACTCTTAACATGGTAAGGTGGTAAGATGGATGTTTCTTACTGGTAAGAGTGAGAGATGATAGAAAACCTCCTGAATCCAGGGCCAGTGCTGTATCTACTGCTCCACCTAGCTGCCCCCTAGGACTTCATAATCTAAGGAAAAAAATTGCTATTAGTGAATCAAGGATAATCATATTTGGCATCCTGAGGCTTTCATAATGTGTTCAAAGTTCTTTGACTTACAATTAGAAAGATGACACCCACATACTGCTTAAATACCATTCTCATATATTTAGATATCTTTTTCCCAAATGGATTAAATCCTGACAGGGAAAAAGAAAGTAAGATCCTAAAATCCCTGGTTTAGCGTGCAAATAAATTTAAACCAGAACAAAGGGCAAATTAAAGAGCCAAAATCATTGTACTTTACCTACGTAACCTAGATTCCTGCATTCATTATGCATATCTGTCAGCACCAAAGCCTGATTATTTTGGCACTGTATTGTGGTTAGCATAAAACTCCAATTTCACTGTATTGGAATGAGAAAAACAATTGGAAGAATAAGAGGGAGGGAGAGAAAGTTAGAGTGATAGGGATTTGGGAACACGTCTGATTGAGGAGTTAATTCACTGAGATTTCTAAAGGAGGGTGAGGAATAGGACAGGTACAAAGTTTAGAATATCTTGGGGATCAGATATGGGAACAAGGAAAAGTAAGGGGTAGGGAAACTTAGTTCTCCAGATTCAGGCTTAGCAGACCTGTATTTGTTGAATTGAATTTAATAAGACAGACTGGATTGGAAAGGGCTTCAGGGGACTGGTACCTATTCTAGGCCTTAGGTTTCCATACCAGGAGTTTAGGGGTGGGGGAAACAGATTCTGGGAGACTGAAGCACCAATAAATCTTGCCAACCTTATCTAACAGAAGAACTAGAAATGAGCAAATACCAAGGGCAAGACCTGGCAGAAGATTAGTAAGAAGGAAAGAAGGAGCTAAAGAAAGAATAAGGTTTCTATTCAATATATAGTATTCTATAATATGCAAGACTGGGATTATAGTTCAAGAACCTTTGTAAATCATATTTTTATTCTTTCTATCTCTTATTGCCTCTTACTGGAAGTAGCTAAGTGGCACAATGGATAGAGTACTGGACACAGGGTCAGGAAAACCCAAATTCAAATCTAGCCTTGGACACTTGCTACTTGTGTGACCCTGGCCTAGTCACTTAATCTCTGTCTGCCTTGGTTTCCTTTCCTGTTACACAGGGATAATACTAACACTTACCTCGCAAGGTTGTAATGAGGATTAAATAAGATAACAGCAGGTGATTAATAAATGCTTATTTCTCTTCTTATTGTACTTTCCCATAGTCAAGATTTCTGTAACAAATCTCTTTAAAACACTAGAGGGCAGTCATGTACAACTTTTGGGGAGCAGGTACAGGAACTTGGAGGGGAATGTCCCTAAAAGAGGAGGATGTTAGGAAAAACAGGAAGTAGTGGCAGTAAAATTACACCAAATTAGCACCAGAGGATGTCAGGAAGCCAGGTCTTAGGGCTACCACAGTAGGGACAATGGAGAGGTAGCAGCAGGGAGTCCCACTTCTTATAGCAAGTTTAAAAAAATAGTAAAAATAACTCCTATGTTTATAGCATTTTACTCTTACAAAAGATTTCGATTTTATCAGTGTTAGGGAACTCTTTCTACCAACCCACCTATGATTTAATTGAGAAATTTTAGAAAGTTGCTTAAAGCATATAGCACATCTAGAGATTAAGACTATAATAACTGACATTTCTAGAGCATTTTAGGGTTTTCGAAGTGCCTTACATATATTCTTTCATTTATGTTATCTGCTGAGGGTCACTTAGCTAGGAAAGGTCGAGAGCTGGGATTATATGTTTTCCCAAATTTCTCTGAATTCCTCATATCTATTGTTTTATACAGGGCAATAAGATCTCATTACATTCATATATACCACTCCATATGGTTATCTCCCAATTTATGGGTACCTACTTTGTTTCCAATCTTTTTGCTACCACAAAAATATTGCTATGAGTGTTTTAGCATATATGGGGCCTTTCCTTGTATCTTAGATGTTTTGGGGGTATATGTCTCCAGTCTACTCCCCTCTGGTGGTTCCTTTTCTTTTGCCTACAATTTAATTCAATTCAACAAACATTTATTTAGCTTCCTGACCTAAAGCAGTTTATATTTTAGTTGGGAGTTACACCATGAATACAAATAAGTAAATGTAATATAGTTTGAAGACAGAGAGGTCACTAAAAACTGAGGTGATCAGGGAAGGCTTCTGGGAGAAGGTAGTAATTGAGTTAGGCCTTGAAGAAAAGTAATTTTGAGAGACAAAATTGAGAAACTTGTGATACCCCCCCCCAAAGCCCCACCCCTCTTCTAAACTTCCTTGTTTCTGTTGAGGACACCATCATCATCCTAGTCACTCAGGGGTATGTATAGTTTGGGGTCATCCTTGAACCTTCACTGTCCTTCAACTACCAGTCCAATCTGTTGCTTAGTCTTGCATTATATTTCTGCAACAAATCCTGCCTTTGTGTCTTTGCAACGGCTGTCTCCCACGTCTGGATTGTACTCACACTTTACTTACCTTTTGCTCTTAGAATCCTTGGCTTCCTTCAAGTTTAGCTTTTTCTGATCCCCCTAGCTGATAATGGTCTCTTACTCTTCAAATGAAGTATGCATATTTCAATCCTCCCAATAGAAAATAAGCTCCTTGAGAGCAGGGACTGGTTATTATTATTATTATTATTATTATTATTATTACTATGTGTGTTGTTAATTGTATTCTCTGTGCCTAGCACAGAACCTTGAATGTAATGTGCATTGGATTGATCAACTTGGTGTACATGGTGGAGGGTAGATTATACAGCTGTTTGGAGGGCAGAGCTGGAATGTCAAATTTAAATTAATACTACAGTTCAGTCAGAGTTTACAAGAAGGCGAATAATGTGTAATGCCAAGAAATGTAAATCCAAGCTACAAGAGCACCTTAAACATTAGGTTAAGTTTGTCAGAGCTCTCATTTAAAAAACCCTTCCCATCAGCATGTCATCCTCTTAAGGTATCATCTTATTTCTCCTCCTTTTGTTTTCAAACTTCCAAAAAGAGTACGTCCTCACTACCCACTCTCCCTTAATCTCTTGTAATTGACTTTCTATCCCTACCACACTACTGGAGGGAGGTAGTTCCACTCCAAGGTTATCTATTCTTACCCTTAAATCCAATTTTTTTTCCTAGCTTTCGTCCTTCTTGAACTCTCTGCAGTGTTTGATCCTGGCAACCACCCCTTCCTTGATCTTGTGCCTTCTTTGACATCATTGATACCTTCACTCTTATGACTCTCCCTCCACCTCTTGCCCTTGCCTTTTCTGTTTCCTTTGCTGATACTTCATCTTCTCAATACTTAAACATGATTGTCCCTGAAAGTTGGGTCTTTGGCCCCTTTCTCTAGCTCTGCTATTTCTTTGGTGATCTCATCAACTCCTGTGGCTTTGTTTATCACCACCATGCAAATGACTCCTAAATTTGTATCTCTACCCTTCAATTCTCCCCCGAACACTAATCCTGAATTTCCAGCTACCTACTGATATCTTTATCTGATTGATGCCTTAAACTTAATATATTCAAAATGGAACTCATCATCTCCCATTAAAATGGTTGTGTTCTCCCTCCCTCCCTCTCCTTGTCCTACTCCATACTTTCTCTATTTCTGTAGATGGGATAATCATTCTCCCAGTTATATAATCTGGAATACTCTCAGTCATCTATGTTTTTTTCCCCATTAATCACTTGCTGCTTTTCTCTTGATTCAATCTCCATAGTGCCTATCCCAGCCATTGCCTTCTTTGTTCCTACTACCTTTATTTCCTCTTGCCTGGAATATTGTAATAACTTTCTAACTGATCTTCTTACCTGTAGTCTCTGCTGTTTCCATTCCATTCTTCACAGTGTTGAAAGGTTAATTTTTCTAAAGCTCCACTGACCACCTCTCTACTCCAAAAACTTCAGTGGCTACCCATTATTTATAAAGCTGAAGTTCCTTAGATTGACATTCGAAGCTTTCCACAGTATAGTTCCAATTTACCTTCTGCTTACAGAGAAGTTTAAGGTTGATAAGGGTCTTGAGGATTATACAGTGTACTCCTGCTCCTTTTATGAATGAGGAAACAGTCTCAGAGAAGTGAATGGATAAAAAGCATTTATTAAATGCTTACTATGCACCAAACACTGCACTAATAATTGGGAATTCCAATATGAAAGAAACAGCTCATGCCCTCAAGGAGCTTATATTCTAATGGGGAGATAGTACATGTAGATAGAGGCATGGTGGCCCAGGAAAGGGATTTTTAGCTCATGTTGTTCTCTGGGCCTGAAATGGGCTATCCCATCTTCTCTCCCTTAATCTTGGCTTATTGAGACTTTTTCAAGATCTGCCTTACTTATCATCATCTTCATGAAGCCTTGTCTATCCTGCCAACTAAAGGTTACCTCTCCTTCCACAGATTTCTTGTAGCAGTTTGTTTGGACCTATCCTTTCCACTTACCATCTACTGGCCTATTTCATAGTAATGATGGGATGCTAAGACCTCCGCCCTAAGATCATGTCTCTGGAAGCCTAATAATTTCTCAGTAGGTCCCTGTCAACATGAGAAAATTTTCTCATGTTGCAGAACACATTCTCTTATCAGAACAGACAGAGGGGTATCTGGCCCAAGGATTTTTGTCCCTGGCAGGCCCAAGGACTCTTCCTCCCACCAGATCCCCAAGGTCCATGCCTTTGACAACCACTCAATGTCTGGTATACTACCTACACTTTTCCATCCATAGCTCCCAAGGATACCTGCACCCTTAGATTACCTAATTAGTATCCCTGGCATTCCTTTCCCATGCCCCTTTTCCATATAAACCGCAACAACATCCTCAGTCTCTTGCAGGTTCCCTTAGAGGCCCATGTCCGCTTTTGCTAAAGTGTTACGATAAACTTTTTGCCCCTTGACTAAGTTAAGGCTTCAGTGTGTGAATTCATTCCAGGAGGCCCTGCCTTGGCATTTTCAGGGTCCTAGCACCCAAAAACTCTTCAGTAATATGTGTATATATTTTATTCCGCTATTAAATTGTAAGCCCCTTGAGAGAAGGGTCTGTGCCTTATTTCAGTTCTGTATCCCAGATATCTAGCATGATGCCTTGCACATCACAGGCATCAAATAAATTCAGATCAAATTAAATTGAATCCTCATTTTATGATGAAGCTAAGAGAGGAAGAAACTAAGGTCAAGAGAGGTTAAAGGCTCTCCCCAAGGTCTACCAGCTGATTAGTGACAGGGCTAGAATTTTAGCCCAGGTTTCATCTTCATCAGTTTCTTCATCTCTAAAATGAGAGTAATCATACTTGTATGATTGCATTTGCGAAACTCAAATGAGGTAATATATGTTAGGCTCTCAGACCATGAGGAGGTCTGGGTGACAAAAATGGGCCAATGGAGTAAACTTTTGGTGCAGTTTTCTATATTAGAATTCCAATTCACCTTAATTGGCCAATTCCTTATGTTCTCAATGAACTCTTAAAGTGTAAATTAGGCATTCGTGGAGCAGCATCAATTATTTTAAAGTCATATGGGTATTATTTATTGTGGCACCTTATTCCTTCAGTGCAATGCTTCTCAGCTATTTTTTTAAAATACTGACATACGCTTTTTAAAAATGTGCTGGAGGTGAGAGTTGGGGTGGAGAGTAACTGGGAAAAAAGGAGAGTCTCCATTTGAACAGGGACAACCTTCTGTAGCATAAATAACAACAACAATAATGAAAGCTAGAGTTTATGCAGTACTTCAAAATTTTCAAAACACTTTACAAATATTATCTCATTTTATCCTCACAATGACCCTGGGAGGGTCATTATCCCTCAATGCAATGAGACTCAACAACAGCAATAATAACAGAAGCAAAGACACAGACAGAGGTACAGTGTCTAGCAAGTAGATATCTGAGGGAGTATTTCAATTCAGGTCTCCCTGACTCCAAATCCAGCACCCTATCCACGGAACCATTTCACTGTCCTTCCTATTGTGAAGGAAGCCTTTTTGTCCTCCCATCTCCCTTTTCTGAGCTCTTTCTTCACTTTCTGGGATCCTTCCTTTATCCCTCTCAACACTGTCACCCCCGTAAGCATCTAAGCTCATTTTGCCTTTAAAGAAGTTACTTAACCACAAGAAGTGCATGACTAAGAACAGAATGCCAAGTATGAAGAAGTTGAGGGCAGGCTGAGATGTAGAGGAGACCAATCAATAAACAAATACTTATTAAGCACTATCAATCATCAAATAAGGGCCTGGGTTTGAATTGTGGGAGCATCAGACAAGGAAAATTACAATGTGCTAGCAAAAAAAAAAATTATTAATGTAACAGGGGGTTCAAAGGCTATTTGCATGAGATTCTTATCATTGGTAGAAACTGATTGCCCAGTGTTCCATGCCAACATGATGCTGGAGTTGGTAAGAAATTAAGAGAATAGAGATCCTGGTCTTCTGGATTCTGGCTTTGAGAGAGAAGACACCTGGTTCCAGACTCTCTGAAGAAAGAGAAAGGCTCTGGGAATAAGCTAATGTGTAGAGGAGCAAACCCTTTGGTCATGTCCTAATTCTCAGTTTATTGCATTTGGGAAATTTCCACTTGGGTAAGATCTGACTTTCTTGGTTGATTTGAGTTATCTCACTCCTCGTAGGAGGCCTCATTTACTCTGTGCATTGTCTGGTCTAACTCTCTTATGGATACTTTTTTGCTATTGATTTGGATATTCTCTAGTTGTTATGTATGTGTTCATTGTGAAACTGGCATTTGGTGGGAAAGCAATTAAGCCCTGGATAGATAGCTTGAGACATGCCCCATTAAGGGACAGTGAACCAGAGCACAACTTGAAACTAAAAACTACGTCCCCTAGATGCAGCAAACAGATATAATTCCAGGCAGTATCCTCTCTTTCTGAGGAGAGCAGAATGAGCATGCTCCAGCCTCCTGCTTCCTTTCCTGGCAGCTATCACACATTTACCTTGGAGAAGAATTGGGGAGGAGATTCTAAGGACAGCTATTCTTGCCTCCCTTTGAGCCACATCTAGACAGACCCGCATGGACACACAAAACAATACAACAGCAGGACTCACCTCTTTAAATTAAAGGTGTTGCGGAATGATTAAATGGGGGAGCTCACATGTCTAGTAGCATGGGGGAAACCTGGAAAAGACTCTTCAAAGTGGCTTCTTATATGGGAAACTTCTGGCATCATTGGCTTAATCTGGATGGAGGCCTTCATGAGTTAATTAGGGCTTTGCCTTTATTTATGTTGCTCATTGGTGTGCAACCTAGAGAGTCATATAGATCAGGTAAGATTTTTTTTTTTTAGACAAATAAAAGCATTTTGCTAGTCAGTCTCTGGCTGAGCAAGTGTTACATATAGTTCTTTTTTAAAAAAAATAAATTAACTTATTTTGAATTATCAACAATCACTTCCATAAAGCTTTTCTATTTTTTTTTTTGGTTAGGCAATGGGGTTAAGTGACTTGCCCAGGGTCACACAGCTAGTAAGTGTTATGTGTCTGAGACCAGACTTGAACTCAGGTCCTCATGAATCCAGGGCTGGTGCTCTATCCACTGTGCCACCTAGCTGCCCCCTTCCATAAGCTTTTGAGTTTTGAATTTTTCTCACCCTCCCTCCCCAAGATGGCATGCAATCTGATATAGGCTATACATATACATTCCTATTAAATATATTTTCACATTAGTGATGTTGTAAGTAAGAATTAGAACCAATAGGAGAAACCACCAGAAAGAGGAAACAAAACACAACAGAAGAAAAAAAATAGCAAATACTATGCTTCGATCTGCATTCAAACTCCATAGTTCTTTCTTCTTTGTGGATAGCATTTTCCATAATGAGGCCTTTGGAGATGTCTTAGATCCTTGTGTTGCTGAGAAGGGTTAAGTTTATCGATATTCGTCATCGCACAGCATGGCTGTCACTGTGTACAACATTCTCCTGGTTCTTCTCACTTCACTCAACATTACACCATATAAGTCTTTCCAGGTTTTTCTGAAGTCAGCCTGTTTATCATTTCTTATAGCACAATAGTATTTCATTACATTCATATACCACAACTTGTTCAGCCATTCCCCAGTGGATGGGCATCCTCTCAATTTGCAATTCTTTGCTGCCACAAAAAGAGCTGCTATGAATATTTTTGCACATGTGGATTCTTTTCCCATTTGTATGATCTCTTTGGGATCTAGCCCTAGAAGTGCTATTGCTGGGTCAAAGGGTATGCACATTTTTATAGTGGGCATAGTTCCAAATT
Organism: Phascolarctos cinereus; assembly: GCF_003287225.1. Classification (NCBI taxonomy): domain Eukaryota; kingdom Metazoa; phylum Chordata; class Mammalia; order Diprotodontia; family Phascolarctidae; genus Phascolarctos; species Phascolarctos cinereus. Next base: position 350,663,108 of record NW_027555847.1, on the reverse strand, counting down.
GCTCTCTAAATGGTTGGATCATTTTACAACTCCATCAACAATGCATTAGTGTCCTAATTTTCCTACATCTTCTCCAACATTTATCATTTTCCTGTTTTGTCATGTTGGCCAATCTGATAGGTGTGATGTGGCACCTCAGAGTTGTTTTGATTTGCATTTCTCTAATCAATAGTGATTTAGAGCATTTTTTTCATATGACTATAGATGGCTTTAATTTCTTCATCTGAGAACTGTTCGTATCATTTAACCATTTATCAATTGGGGAATGACTTGTATTCTTATAAATTTGACTTAATTCTCTGTATATTTTAGAAATGAGGCCCTTATCAGAGACACTGGTTGTAAAAATTCTTTCCCAATTTTCTACTTTCCTTCTGATCTTGTTTGTATTGGTTTTGTTTGTGCAAAAACTTTTCAATTTAATGTAATCAAAGTTATCCGTTTTGCTTTTTGTAATGTTTGCCAAACAGGAGATAGAGAGCATTACAAAAAGCAAAATGGATAACTTTGATTACGTATAGTTCTGATAGTCAGGTTCAGACAGAGGTAGCTATCATAGCTGAAACCGAGAAACCATTTGTTTACTATTTCTTTCCATATAAACAGTTTTGCAAGTTTCCTGTCTCCTACAAATGCTGCTATGTGCCAGGTACTGGGGATACAAAGACAAAAGTGAAACAGTTCCTGTCCTCAAGGATTTTACATTCTACTAGAATGAGATTCATTAAGCTTTTTAAAATCATGCCTATCTTAATTGCTTTGAAGTTGGTGGACCTTATCTAGGATCAAGCAGTCTCCTACTCTTAAGAAGACATAGGAGGCAGCATGTGTTGGGAAGGTCAAACAATCACTACACACTCAACAACCATCTCCTCTCAGACCTCTAAGGAGACAGCTCCATATCCTAAGCCCAAGAGCCTTGGGAATAACATTGTCCCCCAAACCACTAGACTTGCATTCTGCTCAGCCCATGCAGCCATCATTGAGGGGAGAAATCATTATGGAGAAAGGGTTTACCTTTCTCATCACTACCAGCAACAACTACCATGAGTGGCAGATGAGAACAAGAGCCTTGGGAATAGTTCTGCTCCCCAAACCACCTGTCCTGCTTCCTGCCCAGCCCTCATGGCTATCATCTGGGGAAACAAATCCTGTGGAGAAGGGTCGCTGCCAACTGCCAAGCAATTGCCACTCACAGGGCAGGTGGACTAGCCTAGCTGAAGCAAGGGAGTGAGAGAGGAATAAGCAAGCTCAGGTAAGTCAAACCACCACTGTTATCATCTTGGCTACCAACTCCCCTCAGACACTGATGAATACATCCTAGGACCTGAGACCAAGAGCCTTCGGAATAACAATGCTTCAATTCCAGCACCTAGAGCCATCATCCTGGGATAGAACTCCTATGGAAATGCAGCCTGGCAACTACTCTTGCAGGTACTATGGGTACATTTATTGAAGACATAGAAAAGGATTTTTTTTCCCAACCAAAGTCTTTGGAATTGTCAAATGATTCAACATCAGAAGCTGATATGATTTTCTTAGTGGAAATGTCAAGTTTTGATGCTATACCCTAAAGATTATGAAACTTTTCCATCTGATTTGCAGCTGAAATCTTCCAGGTGTATTTTCTCATTCATTAAAATATGAGCTTCATGGGAGCAGAGATTATCTAACTTTTCTATTTGTCTTCCCATTGCCTAACATGGTGCTTTGCACATGGTAATCACTTAAATGCTTCATTCATTCATTAATTTATGAAAACTGGTGTAGGGCATTGAACTGGAAGAAGGAGGGAAGAGACAGAAGAGAAAAGAGACAGTAAGAGACACTCATGAAAATGTTGCAATGCACTCCTTACTTGTGGTCTGCATCTGGCTCATTGGGAAGCCCTGTTTTCTTTATAGTCATAAATTGAGCCTGAAAGAATCAGGTTCCCATCTCCTTTCATTACTCGTGGCACAAGCTGCATTTTCTGATTTTTTTCTGAGTTCAAAGTCTATTTGCACAGGACATTTTGATCTCATTGAGGTTTACTCAGGCCAATATAAGGAATGTAAACTATGTTTAAGAAACTCAATTCTATTTTGGTCTACAGCTACATTCCTATTGAAGGGGAGTGAATGGATGGGTGATTTTATCTTTTTATACCAAAAGGACACACAGACAATCACTCAGCAAAATACCTACTACTTATGTGAATAGCTAAAAAATAATAATAAAAGGCATCTTTCTCAGCTGTGTGGAAATGACTAGTTTGAGAAATTGTAATGCACTTTCTTCCCTGGAACAACCCCAATCAATACTATTATTATAGTTCTTTACTGGCAGCGTTCATTAATTATAGATCAAACACTGGGGAGAGATTCTTGTGAGTGCTGGAGAATATTTTTTCCAGATGCAGCACTGTGACCTTGTGTTATATCCGATAATGCCTCAAATTCTGTGCAGCATTAGATCCTCTTGATATAGTATTCAGATGGTAACTCACTGGTTACACAGTGGCCCAGCTGGATGCTTCATTGGAAAGGGATCTAGGGGAACGTGGAATAGAGAGCAGAACTGTCTTTTGTAGTATTTCTATTTTCATTTTTCAAAAAGATTATCACTTAAAAATTTTAATTCCTCTCTCTCCCAGAGAAATGCATAACAAATAGTATTTTTTTAAAAGAAAAAAAATCAGAACTGATTGATCATTGAAAAAACCCCCAAAACATATACAATGAGGACCTCCCACCTCTGTGAAGGGAAGGATTGGAGAGGTCTTATATTCCTTTATTCAATTTATAGTTGATTTTTATAATTTTGTTACATTCACTTTTGATTTTTTTTTTTTTGCAGTGGGGTTCTTTCCGTTTACATTGGTATAGTTATTGTGTGTATTGTTTTCTTGGCTCTGCATACTTCACTCTTCATCAGTTCATATAGATCTTTCCGTGCTTTTCTTTAGGTATTACATAAATAATTTTGTAAAGCACAGTAATATTCCATTATATTCATATATTACATTTATTTAGCTCTTCCTCAACTGGTGGAAATCTACTTTGTTTCTACTTCTTTTTTTAATCACAAAAAAATGGTGCTATAAATATTTTGGTTGTATATAGCTTTCTTGGGGGTGTTCCTTGGGGTGTGTGTAATAATGGCAGTTCTGGCTCAAAGGGTATGGACATCTCAGTCACTTTATTTATATAATTCCAAATTGCTTTCCAAAATGGTTGTACCATTTCACAGCTCCACAGTAATGTATTAGTGTGCCTATTATTCTGCAACTCCTCTAACTTTGAATACTGCCTTTTTGGGGTCATCTTAGCCATTTTGTAAGGTGTGAGTAAGACCTCATGGTTGTTTTGTTGTGCATTTCTCTTAGTATTAGGGATTTGGAGCACTCTTCTATGAGATTGTGAATACTTTCAATTCTTTTGAGAACTTTTTGTTGATATCCTCTGACAACTTACATGTTGGGGAATGGCTATTAGTCTCACGCATATTTACTAATTGATCATGTATCTTAGATACAAAACCCTTATCAGAGAAATTTGATATGATCAAGGCTAATGTTCCTAGAAAACAGTGGGAAAATAAAAGAAAAAAAATCGATGCTGATATGTTGAACAGGGAGTTAGGTTCCTGTAACCATCCAAAACTAATCTTTCATGAGATGGCTGAAAATACACTTTTCTGCATACAATTCTTTATAACAAAACATTAATTCTGATATTATGCACTTTTTTCTAATATAGTAACCGTGAAATAACTCATACAGAGGAGAGGCAACAATGGTGGGAGGGGCAAGCACAGAAGCAGTGTTGTCAGAAGAACACTGAGGTGGAAAAGGGGCAACTTGCTGTCTCTAACCTCCCATCTCTAATCTCCCTTTTGGCCTTGTGGTTGAACTGTCCCCAGATGAAAAGCATATGACTTAGACATGACTCCTTGTCCTAGGATCTCCTAACTGCACTAACCTGGTATGTCTACCACCCCAGTGCACCTGAGAATTTAGCACTTTCTGGAGCAGATTTATGAATACCTTTACAAACACTTTCCTTTTTTTTGTATATATAAACTTGGGCATTGTGCCTCTCATTTTTTTTTTCTCTAATGGGTGCAGTTGCCAACAGGAATGTAGAAATGAGGTTACTAATAAAATCACCCAAATGCTTGAAGTCACAAAAGTTAAAAAGGCTAATATTGAGGATTGACTGTACAAAGATTTTTTTTCACTCCATTCAACAGCTTCCCTTCTTATCTCAGGTTCATTAATATTGTCTGTGCGGAAGCTTTTAGTTTCTTGTGATCTAAGTTATCTAGTTTATCCTTTGTAATTGCCTTTGTCTCTCATTTGGTTAAAAATACAACTCCTAACCACAGCTGTGAAAAGCATATGATCTGCTTCTCCTCTAAATTTTTTTAGTAGTATAATCTTCAATCTTAGGATCCCATAGTTATTTAGATTAGATTGTGGAATGTGGTGTAAAGTGTTGGTCTAAATCTAATTTCTGCTAGACTGCATTTTAATCTTCCTAACAGTTCTGATTAAATAAGGCTTTTCCCTAGGTAATTTGTGTTTTTATTATATAAAACATGGGTTATTGAATTCCATTTTTTTCTGATTCTCCATTGTCTGGCATGTTCCAACGATCTATCTCTATTTTTTTAACCAGCACCAGATGGTTTTGATGATAGATATTTTACAATATAGTTTGAAGTCTGGAAGTACTATTCTCCATTCAGCCCTATTTTTTTTTAATGTTTCTGTTGCTATGCAAGATCTTTTTTTTTTTACTAATGAATTTTGTCATTATTTTATTGAATTCTATAAAGTATCCCCTTGGTAATTTGATTGGCATAGCATTAAAAATGAAAAATAATTTTAGAGGCATTGTCATTTTTGTTATATTGGCACAGGCTAGCTATGAGCATTGCATATTCTTCCAGCTATTTGAGTTTTTTTTAAATTTCTTTAAGGAGCACTTTGTAATTGAATCTATACAAATCTTTTATGTGTGGTGGTGGATTGGTTCGCAGATATTTTATGCATCTTATAGTCATTTGGAATGGGATTTCCCTTCCTATTTTTGCTAGGACACACAGTGGCTCCAGGTCTGGAGTCAGAAACACCTGAGTTCAAATCCAGACACTTATTAACTATGTGACCTTAGGACATTAGTTAACTTTTGTTTGCCTCAGTTTCTTCATCTGTAAAATTGGTATAATAATAGCACCCATCTCCTAGGTTTACTGTGAATATCAAACGAGATAATATTTGTAAAGTATTTGGTGCATAATAGGCACTGTATAAATGTTAGTTATTATTATTATTGTTAATTATACAGAAGTACTGTCAATTTTTGAGGATTTATTTTGTAGCCTGCAATTTTATTGAAGCTATTAATGGTCTCAGTATCTTCATTGATTCCCTAGGATTTTCCAAGTGCTCTTCACATCATCAGCAAGTAGGGATAGTTTTACCTCCTCTTTATGCTTTTAATTTCTTTCTTTTGTCTTATTACTGTTGCTAGCATTTCCAGAACTTTATCAAATAATAGTGGGGAGAACAGGCATTCTTACTTCACTCTTGTATTTTTTGGGAAAGGGTCTCGTGTATCCCCATGGTATATGATACTTGCTTTTGGTTTTAGATAGATGCTTTTTATGATACTAACAACTGTCACTCTATACCTATACTTTGAGGTTTTTTTGTTTTGTTTTGTTTTTTAGCATAAAAGACTTTTTGGGGGACTATCTATTGAGATGGTCATGTAGTTTTGGATGTTTTGTTTTTAATATAATTATATTATTTGTTTTCCTAATGTTGGATTATCCTTATGTACCAAGCCCCACCATGTATTGTGAGGAATGTCCTTTGCATGTAGCATGGTGGGTGTCATGTGGGGCTCAAAGGGAGGCAGAATAGACATCTTTAGCCTCTTTTCTCCCTGCCTTTCTCCAAGAGAGACTTTATTTCCTGCCACAAGGGGAAGCAGGAAGTTGGGGTCAGCAGTCATCACTCTGCTCTCCTCAGAGAGAGGAGATACTTGGCTAGGATTATATCTTAAATATTATTAGTCTAGGATATGTAAATTTCAGGTTCAATCTAATTTCTGATCACAGTTTCATTATTGGGAAAAAGAAGGACTCCAAGCTTTATATCTAAGGCTTAACCTCTTTACCAAATACCAGTTTCACAATGAACACTCAGAGCAATTATGAAAGAAAATCCATTTATCCAAATTGATAACAAAACAGAAGTCACAGAAGGTATTTATAGGAGAATAGATACTGAACAAGATAGAGTGAAGGAGTTCTCCCATTGGGAGCAAGGTAACTCAGCTCAGCCAAGAGAGAATCCTAGATCTTACCTAAGGGGAAATTCCTTGAAGTCTCCAGTGTAGCAAGCTGGGGATAGGGACATGATGGAGACAGCCAGCTCCTCTCATGTCTTCCTAGAGTCTTTTCCTTCAGCAGTTTGAAGTGGGGTTGGCTTTGTCCATCTTGCCTCTTAAAGCTGGAAGCAAGAAGTACCCAGAGTGATTGCATGGCCCAAAGTGACTCAAAACTTGAAGAGAACTTGTAGAAGACTTAAAGAAAACAGAAAAGAACCGCTTTCTCCCACTCTTGCCAATTTCACACTGGTGGTAGGGCATTTATCTTCACCAATGAGGAAAGAGTCCCATAATAATGAGCTTTGAGACTGGGGTTGGCTGTGTATCCCTGGTATAAATCTCACTTGATCATATTGGATGATTTCTTGGACAAATCACTAATTTGGTAGGATTTTATTTAAAATTTAGAGACAATGTTCATTAATGATATTGGCCTATTATTTTTCTTCTGTTTTATCCTTCCCTGATTTAGCTATTAGGACTACATTTGTCTCATAAAAGGACTCTGCTTGGGTGCTTTCCCAGTTTTTGAGATTAATTTATCAAGTATGAGCACCAGATGTTTTTGAAAAGTTTAATAGAATTTTCCTATGAATCCATCAGGACTAGGAGTTTTCTGTTGTTTTGGGTGTTCACAAAGCAAATTATCTCTTCAGATCTGGTTTTTGTTACAAAAATATTTCAGATGCCTCTCTTACTGAACGTTTATCTTTTTTCATTTGATTAAGCTCAGATTTGCAAAGTAGGCCATCCTGGGCTGCTTCCTGAGCTTCATTGATGTTCTGAACACACTGTTCCATTCCCTCCTGTATCTTCTGGTGGGTGCAGAATAGTCTTATGTTATTCAAATTTCCTTTCCTTTTAATTTTAAGGTTTTTTTCTCCTGATGGCTTGCAGAACTTATTTCTGAATTGAATTGCTAAATTTAAGTTCTGTATATTTTGGAGTTTGCAACTTTTTTGGTAGGTGATCTATGAATTCTCTCAGTTGGTATTTCATTTTCTATATTCATAAGTTCTGGACAGGTCTTTTATAATTATTTCCTTCATTATGATAGGAAGACTTTTTGTCCTGTTATGTTCTTTTAGGAGACCTATGATCCTTAGGTTGTTTCTATGCATTCTGTCTTTGAGATCACTGTTTTGCTTGAATAGTGAGCATGTTTTCTTTTAATATAATTATTTTTTGCTTCTCTTCTATGTTGTCCTTCATTTCTATGTATTTGCATAACTAATCTATTCTTTTCTCTTTTATTTCTTTGGTGAAGCTTGCCATTGAAGATTCCAATTTTTCTTTACTGTCCATTATTTTGCTGTGCAGGCCATGCATTCTGATCTCAGAAATTGTATTTCTTTTTTAAACTTCTCAGGACAGCATATTGTGGTTCCATATTCTCCTCACATTCCATAGAGGCTTCTGTCTGTTAAGTATTAGCTTATGTTCTTTTTGAGAGATCTGGAGGCCATATTTGCTTTCGTTGTTATAATTTTCTCTGTAGATTTAATCTGTTTATGTTCAAGGTCTTTGAGTTTTATCTTTCCTTGAATCCTTAGTAATTTGTCTTTTTTTCTCTTATTTTTCCTTATTGCTCACTTTCTGACTTCTTCCTCTCTGCTGGTAGTTTTTCTAGGGGATGAATCTCAAAGCATCTCAGCCTCCTCCCATACTGTGTATCATTTAGGTTTTTGCCTTAAGTGACTTTTGAGTGGACAGAACTGGCTGCAGCTAGATTCTGAGATCTTTCCCTCAAACTTAGCGGAGTGCTACGTTTTTGTTGTTCAGTGGTTCAATTGTGCCTTATTCTTCATGACCCTATATGGTGTTTTCTTGGCAAAAATAATGTCAGAAGTTTGTCATTTCCTTCTCCAATTGATTAAGGCAAATGAAAGTTAAGTGATTTGCCCAGGGTTATAATAGCTAGTGAATGTCTGAGGCCAGATCTGAATTCAGGTCTTTCTGAATCCAGGCCAAGCTCTCTATTCACTGAGCTATCCAGCTGCTTCTAGGAATGGCACCTAGTTCTCCAATATATGGAAACTTTTCTAGTGTCTTGTCCCACTCCTTCTGTGCTTACCATCAGCAGTTCAGAGCATTACTGTATTGGTATGGTGGGATTGCTTGCTATGGTTTGAGTCTATGTGGTTGTAGGAGGAAGGGTGGTGTTGAGCTTTATTTCAAGACCAGACACATGTCCTGATCCATTTCCTCTATTCCTGGTTCTCTTGCAAAGATCTTGCAAAAAGACCGCTGCCCACCATAGTTCTGGCTGTGGGGTCCCAGTAAATTTCTTCTTCTGGAGCACTGCTGTGGGGCGGGCACTGGCTGTCTGTCACTGAGCAAACCTCTGCATCCTGGAGCCAGAATCTCTATGCCATTGGAGAGAGGGAGGAAGAGCAGGGGTATGGAGTTGCATTTTATTGTCAGCATGTGATTTGTGGTTGGCTAGTGCAGCTGAGGGTGCAGGAGGTGGGAAGTGGGTAAGGGGTACTGAATGAGCTCAGTGTAGACATCAGTTCATTTTTTAAAAACTTTCTTTTGCATTCTGAATGTCTAAATCATGAAGGCAGCTGAAGTTGCTTAATCTTTGGCAGATAATTTCTGTTTTGGTAGGAGTTTGAGAGGTCAAGGGAATCAGAGAAAATGTCTAGTTCTCCATTTTGTTGGTCATATGACCTGTGCCAGCATTTTTAAGAAGTTAAATTTGGTCCTGAAAAGCTTCTGAAAGGGATGTGGATAGGTGACAAATAGAGGCAGTAAATGTAATTATATATAAAAAGGAAATGCAGAATAAAGAATTCTGAGGGAGGAGAGTAGAGAATGCTTTCCCTCCTCAATTCCATCTCTTAGAACCCTAGCTTTTTTCAAAGACTAGCTACTTAAGTAATGAAACCACTTCTGATCTCTGAAAATTGTGTCCCCAACAAATTACTTTGTACATATCTCATATTTACTTATAATATGTACAATAGACTATAAGTTTCTTGAGAGCAGGGACAGTTTGGTTTTTGTCTTTGCATTCCCAGCACTTTGTACAGTGCCTGGCATATTGTAGATGCTTAATAAATGTTTGCTGCATGAATGAATAAGTGAATACCAAGGGTTTTAGGAATATTCTGAGTACTCAGAAGTCCTATAAACACCCCTATTTTAAGCTTCTGCTTTTAAGAACTTCTTCTTCCCTTCTGTACTGGGAGAAATGAGGTCAGTCTGAGCAATAGCTACTGAGATTCTGAGAAGGGGGAGTGGATGTGGAAGATACTAATACAAAGGGCTGAATCTTGGGTGGTTGAGGAAATGAATGTAAAATTTGAGATTCTCTCTACAAAGCTACCTTGGAGTAATACTAACTCTGTGCATCATTTCAATGGCAAACCTTTGGGATGGACAAAGTGAAAACTTCTACAGATGTTGAAAAATCCGGGGGGAAGATTTGTAATAAATTTTCAAACACTTTACGATTTATTTAGACTGTAGGTACTCTATGAACACATACCTTCTCATGTGGCTGACATGGCTTGGTTTCCTAAAACTATAAAAATCAGCTCTTAAATGGAACAAGAACCTTTTATTCATTCATTCATTTATCTATTTATATTAATTCAATTTTATTTTATTTTCTGTTCAAATTCTCTCCCTTCTCTTCCATTTCCTCCACCCATTGAGAAGTCAAGGAAAACAAAGCTCATTACAAATATTTATAGTGATACAAAACAATTTCCACATCAGCTATGTCCAAAACAGAAAGGAAGAAAAGAGGGAAAGAAAGAAGAAAAAAGAAAGAGACAGAAGAAAGAAAAAAGTGTGTTTTGATTTGTACTCTGAGTCCATCTATCTTCTCTATCTGGAGATGGCATGTATCATCATGAGCACTTTGGATTTGTGGTTGCTCATTGTGTTGATCAGAGTTCCTAAGTCTTTTGAAGTTGATTGTTCTTATAATGTTGTGGTTAATATATAAATTATTCTGGTCCTGCTGTTCACTTCATTTTGCCTAAGTTCACAGGTTTTTTGAAACTATTTCCTTCATCACTTCTTATAGCATAGAATATAGTATTTCATCATTTAATGTACCATAACTTTATTACCCATTCCCCAGCTGATGGGTATACCCACAGTTTCCACTTCTTTGCTATCAGTAAAAGAACTACTGTAAATAATTTTGTTCCCATTTTCTTTTCTTTGATTTCCTTGATATTCTAGGCTTTTTGTTCTTCCAGATGAGTTTTGTTATTTTTTTTATAACTCTGAAAAGGAAGTAGTCTGGTAGTTTGATTGGTATGGCAATGAGCCAGTAAATTAATTTAGGTAATATATTATTTTTATTATATTGTCTTGGCCTACCCATGAACAACTAATATTTCTCCAATTATTTAGATCTACCTTTATTTGTGTGAAGTGTTTTATAATTGTGTCCATATAGTTCCCATGTATGTCTTGCTAGGTAGACTCCTAAGTATTTTATGCTGTTCGTAGTTATTTTAAATGCAATTTTTCTTTCTATCTCTTCCTGCTGAGTTTTATTGGTAATATATAGAAATGCAGGGTATTTGTATAAGGCTATTTCATAGCCTACAACTTTGCTGAAGTTAACAATTGTTTTGATTGGTTTTTTTTAGCTGACTTTCTAGGATTCTCTAGGAAAGCTATCATATCATCTGCTGAAAGTGATACTTTTGTTTTCTCTTTGTGTGTGCTAATTCCTATAACATGTCTTTTTCTTGTCCTATTGCTATAGCCACCACTTCTAATACAATATTGAATAGTGATGGTTATAATAAACATTCTTGCTTCACTACTAATCTTATTGGAAGGGCTTCTAGTTGGTCCCTATTCCAGATGATACTAGTCATTGGTTTTAGATAGATAATATTTATCATTTTAAGGAGAGCTCCATTTATTCTTATGCTTTCTAAATATATTTCAAAAATAGGATTGAGTGTTGTATTTTGTCAAAAGCTTTTCCTCCATCTACCGAAATAATTGTATAATTTTTATTGTTTTTGTTATTCATGTGGTTGATTATGTTTATAGTTTTTCTAATAGTGAATCAGCCCTGAATTTCTGGTGTAAGTCCATCCTGATTTTAGTCTATTATCTATGTGATATGTTACTGTATTCTCCTTGCTAGTATTTTACATCAATTTTTTGCATCAATATTCTGTAGGGAAATTGTTCTATGGTTTTCTTTCTCTGTTTTGATTATCTTTGGTGTAGGTAGTGAGACCATATTTGTCTCATAGACTGAATTTGGTAGAACCTTTTCTATACTTATTTTTTCAAAGAGTTTATATGGTCTCAGAATTATTGTTTCTTTAAATGTTTAATATAATTCATTTATAAATACATTAAGTTTGGGCTTTTTCCTTTGGGAAATTATTTATGGCTTATTCAATTTCTTTTCCCAAGATAGAGTTATTTATTATTTCCTATTCTGTTATTTACTATTTTGTATTCTGTTAACCTGGACTATTTTTATTTTTGTAAACATATATATCCATTTTATTTAGATCAGCAGTTTTATTGCCTTGTAGTTGGGCAAAATAGCTCCTCATAATTGCTTTAATTTCTTCTTTATTGTTTGTGAATTCACCTTTTTCATTTTTGATCCTGGCAATTTGTTTTTCTTTTTGTAAAAATTAAATTAACTGATAGCTTACCTATTTATTTAAAACTGGTTTATAGCTTTACTTATTCAATTAAGAAACTTTTTACTTTGCTAACCTCTTCTTCAGTTTTCAGGATTTCTATTTTGGCATTTAATTTATGGGGTTAATTTGTTGGTTTTCTAGTTTGTTTTCTTTTTAGTGATATGTCAAGTGCATTTATCTGTTTTATTTATTTTATTGATATAAGCATTTAGAGATATGTATTTCTCTCTAAGTACTGCTTTTGCTGCATGGCACAAATTTTGGTATGTTGTTTCATGTTGTTAATATCTTTAATGAAATTATTGATTGTTTCTATGATTCATTCCTTGCCCCATCTATTCTTCAGGATTAAGTCATTTAGTTTCCAATTTTTAAAAAATCTTTTCTTCAAAAACTTTTGTTGAATGTTATTTTTATTACATTATGATTGATAAAAGAACCATTTAATATTTCTGCTTTTCTGCATTTAAGGATTTTAAGTCCTAATATATGTTTTTTTTTGTGAAAATGCCATATAGAGCTGAAATATAGGTACACTTCTTCATATTTCTATTTAGTATTCTCCAGATGTCTATCATATCTAACTTTTCTGAATTTCTCTTCATCTCTTTAACTTCTTTCTCGTTTAGTTTGTGGTTAGATTTATTTAGTTCAGAATGGGGTAAATTGTGACCTACCACTATTATAGTTTTAGTTCCTATTTTCTCTTTTAATTCATTTAACATTTCATTTAAGAATTTACATATTATGCCATTTGAAGCATATATATTCAATATTGATATTAATTCATTGTCTATGATATCTTTTAGCAAAATATGTTTTCCTGCTTTTCTCTTTTAATTAGTCAATTCTTGCTTTTGATTTGTCTGAGGTCACAATTGTTATTTCTGACTTTTTTTTTAATTCTATCTGAGGCTTATTAATAGATTCTGATCCAGTCTCTTATTTTATGTCTGTGTGTATCTTCTGTTTCAAATGTGTTCTTGTAAACAACAAATTGTTGGATTTGTTTCTAATCCATATTACTATCTTCCATTTTTATGGGTGAATTCATTTCATTCCCATTCCCAGTTAGGATTGCTAACTGTGTATTTCCCTCCATCCTATTTTCTTATACTTATTTTTCTCTTTTTTTATTCTGTCTCTTTCTCAAGGGTTTGTTTTGCTTCTGAACACCACCACCCTTAATCTACTCTTCCTTTTATTTCCCCTCTTTCCCTTAATCCCCTTCCTTTTATTTCCCTGTTACATGAGAGTTTTTTGAGTACCCAACTGTGTGTATCTGTCTTCTTTTCTCCTTTGACTAGTTCAGATGAGAATAAGGTTCAAGTGTTAATCATTCTCCCCCAATGCCTCCTCCATTGTAGAAAATCCTTTATGTGTACCTCATTTATGTGAGACATTTTCCTCTATTCTTTCCTTCACTTTCCTCTTCTCCCCGGTTATTCTTCTTCCCTATCCTTCTATTGTTGTTCTGAGATCATTCAAGCATAACAGAACCACATTATTAGAACCACATAATTAGAACTCTGCTGATGATAATGTTCTGAGGGATTACATATATCATCTTCCCATATGAGAATATAAAAAGATTAACCTCATTTAGTTCCTTATGAGTTCTTGCTTATATTTACCTTTTTATGCTTCTCTTAACTTATATTTGTGTATGGAATTTCCTACTCAGCTCTGATCTTTTCTTTAGGAATGCTTGAAAGTCCTCTATTTCATTAAAAATTCATTTTTTCCCCTGTAAGATTATACTCAGTTTTGCTGAATATGTTATTATTAGTTGAAAACTTATATTCTTTGACTTCTGGAATATAATATTTCAAAATCTTTGCTCCTTTATAGTTGTGGCTGTTAGATTTTGTGTGATCTTGACTATAGCTCTTCAATACTTGAATTCTTACAGTATTTTTTTCCTCTTGACGTGGTAACTCTGGATTTTGGCTACAATATTCCTGGGAATTTTCATCTTTGGGTTTCTTTTATGTGATGACCAATGGATTTGTCTACTTTGTCTTATAGTTCTAAGAGGTCTAGCCAGTTTTCTTTCATGGTTTCTTGAAATATGATATTTAGGCTTTTTTCACAACTTTCAAGTAGCCCAGCGATTCTTAAATTCTCTCCTCAATCCGTTTTACATATCTTTTATTTTTTCCTATGAAATATTTCACATTTTCTTGCTTTTCTCTCTTCCCCTCCCTCCACCAGACTTTTGATTTCATTTTATTGTTTCTCAATGTCTCATGGTGTCATTAACTCCCTTTTGGCTAATTCTAATTTTGAAGGAGTTATTTTCTTCAGTAAGGTTTTTTACCTTCTTCCCCAAGCTGTTAATTCTCTTTTCACATCTTTTATAGCTTCCATGTGGTTTAAAAATGATTTTTAGCTTTTTAAAAAACTTTTGCTTTAACTCTTCTGAGTATGCTTGTTGGACTTGTGTTCAAGTTGCATTTTTTTTTTAGGCTTTGCATATCGATGCTTTCAAGTCATTCTCTTTTTTGTGTGTTTATGTCTTGATGTATTCTCTTACCAGAGTAGCTCTTTATGGTGAGGTTCTTTTATTTTTTGTTTGTTTGTTCATTATTCCAGCCTACATTTTGATTTTGGACTTTATGTTAATGCTAGGTAGCCACTACACAATACTGGGGTGGGGGGTGGGAATGTGTGGCTTGAGCTTCTATCCTTTTTATATCCTTCTGCTGCTTTTACAACTCACTTTGTGGACCTGTAAGCTTTAAGTGCTCCAAAGTGTGTGATCCAGAGAAAGTTCTGTTAATTTCCTTCCTGGTCTGACCTCAGCAATTTCCTGACCCAGGTTTGGGTCTTGTGTGAGGTTGAGAATTTCTGTAGATTGCTGCTGTCCTAAGTCACTATTAGCCTGCTGAGAAGCTCTGCATATTCAGAGTAATTAAGCTGCTGGCTTCCCCTTAGTCAGGAACCTCCTGCTTTGGTTATTCCACTGCAGGGTTAGATACTAGACTAAAGACTAGAACTGAATTACCGCGCTCTCCTCCTGGGATCAAAACCACATAGCTACATTTCTAGAAAGTATTCCTTGGTTCACTGCTAGGCCCCACACTCGTAACCACTCCCCTCCACTCTGAATCTTTGACCCAGAACTGGGTAAAGGGTGACAGAGCTTCCTGATGGAACCCATTCCTTCACCCAGCATTAATTCCAAGATCCCCCAAGATCTTTTTCTTCCCTGGTACTTTGTGCCTCATGCCCTTTCTTATCCTTCTTTTTATTCCTGGGCAATCGAATGCTCTTCACCTATACACTCCTGTCCAGACCTTGTCTCCATGGTCTGCAGACTTCTCTGTATGTCTCTCTAAGCTGACCTGGGCTGGAAAATTAACTCCTTCTGACTTTTTCTTGGCTTTCCTTATCAAAATTCAGACTGATAAGATTTTTAGATCATGGTGGAGAAGGGATAGTGTTGAACTAGACTCAATTGTTTCCTTTCACTCTGACATCTTGACTCCCTCTTCCCTCAGGAAATTTTTGAAGTTGTAGTCAAAGCCTTAACCACATTAGGAATTGAGAGGTATTATTCTATTAAATGATGTACTGGCTGTAGCTCTAAGTCCATCAATAAAACAATCCATAAGCTTATATTAAATACTCACTATGTGCCTGGTACTGTGCTAGTAGCTAGGGATGCAAATAGTCCTTGTTCTCAAGGAGTTTACATTCCACTGGATTCTGAGGCAATATCACTGTCTATTGTCATCTGACATTTCCAGAATGGCAACCTTCTTTTAATTTTTATGTTACTGTTCTGGTCTTCTTAAATTTTCAATCCTCAGAGGGGAGGATGATGAAGTCTAGCATCCTGCAGTTTTCCTACACATTTTTTGACTGGCAGAGCTTTTGGCCAACTTACCAATTAAATCAGGCTAGCCAGCTTACCAATTAAAATCAGTTTTAACTGGACTGTTGCTGACTGGCAAATTACAGTATGGTTCACATCATGCTCTTGCATTTTAAGGTACCCCACAACTGGTTGCAGGGCTATATTCGTGCTAAGTCCCTACATATAGTCCTGGTAGCAGTACATAGACACTTTGAGCACCTTTTCCAGTTTTGGTTCTTATCTCAGTGGAATAAAAAACTGGCTTTTTTCTAGTGGTTAAACATTTTAATATTTAACAATTACATTTCCTTCATCAAGTATGCTTCTCACAGAGGTCATATGAATTAGTGTATGCATAGAGTTGTTCAGAGACTGGAGGGCCACATTTTAATGTAAAAGACAGTAATTTTGGAGGTGGAGGCAACTTAGCCTTTTTAGTTCTCTTTTCCCTATCCTTTAATTTACCTAGAAATATGAAAAGAATCATGAGTATATTAAGTGTTGAGGAATCAAAGTATCTCAGACCCCCACAGATATGTTGAAAAGCAATCTTAGAAACTATTTGGGGTTGGGGGATGTAGGGTGACAATGAAGAATTGAATTGAATTAAAGAAGATTTTCTAGCCCCAAGTCAGATAAAAGTTTGAGACAATAAAGTGGAACTTATTAGCAGGAAGAAGTGAGTTACAGAAGAGACTTAATCTCAATCTTGTGGTTTGATTTTTTGTTTTGTCCCTTGGCTGAGTGTAGTAGATAGTAACTAAGGAGCTATAGTTTAGAGGTTTTCTGGTCACCAAAGGAGCTGAGATGGCTAGCAGCTGGTCCTGGAAATCTTAAGCTTAGCCACTGGGCTCTAATCTAATAGAAAGATAGCAGAACCCACCTCAGGAAAAGACAAGAAGCTGATGTTTGAGAGATGTAGAAGGCAGCAGATATGTTACCTAGTACCATCCCTTGAATGAATGAACCAATGTCCATACCTTAGGAACACAGGATCGTTGATCTAGAGCTGAAAGGAACTTCAGAGGTCATATAGTTCATACTCTTTTATAGACAAAGCAACTGAAACAGGGAAATCTTTGGTGTTTTCTCATTGGTGATGTGAATATTGTGTAGACATAACAAAAGTAAAGTCCACCAATTTTATCTTTCTGTATCACTCATTCCTTAGCAAAGAATATTTATCCTGAGGAATTCTGCAAAGGTCAACTTGATTAAAAACATTTAGCCCTTTAAAGATGAATATAAAAACTGGAATTTACACAAGTTTCCCTGGAAATGTACCAGATTTTTAAAAAAGCATTGTTTTGCATCTTTTTGTCCATTCTGTGCCTATGATACAGTCTTGCCTTGACTATAGTAACCAGCTTGGCAAGACTATGTGTGTATACGTGTATGTATGTATGTGCATGTATATATACATATACATGTATGTGTATATATCTACACATACATTTTATATGTGTATATATATTCTCTCTCTCCATATATATGTATATGTGTGTATGTGATCAATGAATCTTACAGCAGGGTGGTAACTCTGTGTGTGTGTGTGTGTGTGTGTGTGTATTCCTAATGTATACACGTATATATATTTTAGAGTCACTAGTTACCAGTCTGGCAAAGCTGGGCATGTATGTGTTCTCTCTATACATACATGCACATGCATATGTATTGTATGTGTAAATATATGTATGCATGTATGCAATACACATATATACACACACATATAATTATTGAACCTTATAGCAAGGAAGGGACTGTGTGTATGTGTATATGTCTATATCTGTGTATATTCAACAATCTCTTTTTTATTTTCAGAAGTATTATGTGTCAGGTGGAACAAGGATTAACAGGCATGATTATGCCCTTTATCTTAGTCCATGTAAGTTGTTGTTGTTTAGTCGTTTTGGTCATATCCAACTCTGTGTGACCCCATTTGGGGTTTTCTTGACAAAGATATTAGAGTGGTTTGCTATTTCCTTCTCCAGCTCATTTTACAGAGTAGGAAACTGAGACAAAC
This sequence comes from Phascolarctos cinereus, assembly GCF_003287225.1. Taxonomy (NCBI): domain Eukaryota; kingdom Metazoa; phylum Chordata; class Mammalia; order Diprotodontia; family Phascolarctidae; genus Phascolarctos; species Phascolarctos cinereus. Next base: position 350,645,192 of record NW_027555847.1, on the reverse strand, counting down.
AGGGTCAAGTGATTTGCCCAGGGTCACACAGCTAGTAAGTATCTGAGGCCATATTTAAACGCAAGAAGATGAGTCTTCCTGAGTCCAGGCCTTTCCCTTTATCCACTGCACCACCTAGCTGTCCATGTAAGTAGAGATGCATAAATATTAATGAAATATTTAATTACAATCCTCCATTTAAGTACTACTTTGATGCCTCATCATGCTATGGAAAAGATATTGGGTTTCCAAAGGCTCTACTACTTGGACCCAAGTTCTGTCAAGCTGAAAAGGCTTCAGATATGGGCCTTTGATGAAATTTACGTCTATTGTCCAAGGTCCAACTTAACTAAGCTTGGAAAAGTTTATCATAGGAGGTTGACCATATACTTATGAAGAGGTCTAGGACTTTTGGGGTGCTGCTAGGGGACACCCCAAGATCATGGTACCAGGCCCTGCCTGAATGAATTCAAGTCAAATCTTCTTCCAGCCAGAGGAAAAGTTTATTAGTGATAAAACACATAGGCCAGATGACACCTGTTAGGATGAGTGGGCATGAGAAAAACTCAGCCTTTTGGGCTTGAGAGATTCTCAGGCTCTCAGCTGAATGTTAGTAAGGCTCGTGGGGACTAGTGGGCATGAGGAAGTCTCAGGATTTTGAGCATGAGGTTCTCAGCATCTGAATGGGGGCCAAGGTGGATCTTAAATATTAAAATAACTTTGGGTGGCCAGAGAAGGGGCCTGGGAAAAAGGTCTAGGTAAGAATTCTAATTGGGGAGGTCTGAGAGATTGAATAGACAATGGGAATAGCTAATGGAGGGAAGAGGAAGTGTTTTATGGGGCCTGTAATGAAGGGAACTGGAAGGCATCTGAGTAAGGTCGAAAGGTGAAGGCTACGGCTTCCAAAGGGACATAAGGAACCATTTGAGACAAGAGTAAGGGCTTTCTGGAGCCCACAGACAAAAGGGAGCCAGATTCTTTTAGAATGAGGGGCAAAGGCACATCTGAATAAGATTGAAAGGTAAGCTAAGGCTTTCAAAGGAAGATGAGGGTGGGTGGGGGGCCTGTAGACAAAGGAGAGCCAGATTCCCTTTGGTGCAAGGGGCAAGACCTTGGCTTGGGCCACACCCCATCACTTAGGTCTCAATTAGTACAAGCAATGAATCTCATAAAGTGATTTTGTGTTTGAATTTGCACTATTTGAAGTTGTAATGATGTTTACATAGTAATTGGTTCCAGACTAATGGAAATACACAGTGGATTAATTCCTGAGCATTACTCAGGCCCTAGCTGTAGTTGACCATCAGGCTATGGGAATTGAACCACACTGACTCTACCCTGTGTCTCAATTCTGGCTGTAACTCAGTTCCCTTTCTACTAAATTATAGGTTTAGTACAACTTCTGTCTTGTGAGAAAACTTTATTCAGTTATGGGAATTGTGAAAAAAATTTATTAATTGCTTGAACCTAGTCCTGCACAGCTGGGAAGTTGGACCATCTCTATCTGTTGCTTAGAGACCCTTAACTAAGGACCTAGGTTATGCTGAACAGAAACCCAGTCAGATCCAAAGATTATTGCAAGGAGTTTTTTTTTTTCAGAATTATACATCTCATGTAACCCATACGTCTTAACTGAAAACTAGCCCTGTACTGGTTAATCAGTTATTGTTTCCATGTTTTCTTTGATTGAATACAGACACTTGAAGGGGAGTGGGACACCTCTTTTTCTGACTTCAGGGAATTATACTTGTTTGGTCTCCCCTCTCCAACTTTTAAAGTCCCCAATCTTTCCTTCAATTAGGAATCAGATTGCCTAATTTTATTTCCTAGCTAGTTGTTTTCTTTTAATGAATTGGTCTTATTTGATTAATTGTTTTAACACATAAAAATCTGTCTCATTCTATTTGAGGTCTTTGAACTGACTGGGGAGTCTGTTGACTTGTTTATTATGCTTGTTTTGCTAATAACTTATATAGCTCAGATTGCTTCCTCAGTTACTGTTAGTTATCCACCAGAAGGGGTTGACTTTTTAAGTCTAATAAGAATAGGACTGTGATCTGTGTTAATGGAGTGTGCTAATGAGTTAATGAAATCACAGACCCATAAAGCAGTGAAGTATATGTATTTAAATAATAGTAAGATGAAGAGCCCCACAGTTCACTGGTGCTGACATAATGTTAAAAGTCCTAAATGGATGGATCTCTTATGGAGACTAATGAGAGGATGTTCACTAGAGATACACATGATGAAACTCTGTGGGTGGGTTGAATTCTGCTACATTGGATGGCATACCTAAACTGATGAGATCATGGACGCATTGAGGTATAAAAGCATATATTATCTACTAAGCCATTCAATGATGGAATCATGCAGATGTGTGAAAATTATGAAATAATGGCAAATGAGGGTTGATGCAGGTAACATTACATTTTATTGTGCTCTTTCTCTTCCATTTCCTCTTCCTCCTCCTCTTCCTCTTCTCTCTCTCTCCACATGGGGAGTTACACCCTCACATGTAGGTGCTCTGTCCAAAGGAATGTAAATTTTGATTGCTTATACTTTGCAACGTATTGTGGGGCTTGGGGGTTAGATTTTTTTTCCTTTCCCACTTATTTATTCTATTATTCTATTATTTTTTCTGAAAAACTGGGACAATTAACACTTTTGTTTCCTGTACTTTTCATTTATGACTTCTTGAAATATAGCTTTGGGAAACCAGGCTTTGATAAAACCCATTAGGATTCAAATGGAGCTACTTGACTATGCCTTTAAACCCAAATCACTCTGGCTCTTGGTGACTAGCCAATAATAGGGCCCAGACTAGGCCTCATTTGCTCATTGTTTGGGTTTTGATGGCTCAGAGTGAGCTTAAATAGCAATTGTTTCTGTTCTGGCCAGAAACTCTGAGAGTCTTCCCCTCCCAGACTGATTTCTTTTGTAAAGATAAACTAAGCTATCTTTTGCCTCCACTCCTACCTAGCCTTTAATTACTGAATGGGTGTTGCCTCAGACAAACTGAAACCTGGTTAAGATCTAGCTTAAAAAGGCCAAGGTCTCCCATTGCATCCCTGGCTATTTTCAGTCATCCTGACTGATGTCTTCCCACTGGACTCCAATGACTCTGGAGGGGATAGTGAGGCTGATGACTTTGCACAGCTCTGCCTTACTTAAATCCAATTCACTTGCAAGTCAAGACATCACTCTCCTGAAATCACTGGTCCTCTTTGAGAATGAAGGATGAACAACAACAAAAACAACATTTTATTGTGCAGAGATGACAGGGAGATCTGACTAATGACTTCAATTCTGTCTAAGAATATAAATCTAAGAAATCTCTCTCTTTCTCTTTTTAATCAATAAACCTTTTATTTTATATGGACAATTCCATCAGTGGCTCCTTTCTTTGCCTTGATGTAAAATTCTGATCATGAGGAGAATCTCTAGGTCTTTTAATGGTAAATTAGCAGATTGTCTAAAACTGTCCTGCTCTTGACTTTCAGACTTTTATACTATTTCAGTGGTCCCATGAATTTGAAATTTTATCTTCATAGGACCATAAATTTAGAGCTAGAAGGGATCTTGTATGTCATCAAGGAACTTACATAGTGGAGAAAGTACTGAGCCTGGAGTTAGAAGACTGGAGTTAAAATCTGGCCTCAGAGACTTGCTGACTGTGTGATTCTGGCCAAATCACTTAATCTCCATCTGCCTTATTTTCCTCAACTGTAACAACGGGGATAATAATGTCGCCTATCTCATAGGGTTGTTGTGAGGATCACAATGAGATAATATTTGTAAAGTAGTTAGCACAGTATCTGGCATATATTAGGTACTTAATAAATGCTTGTTTCCTCCTTTCCAGCTAGTCTATCTTCTTATTTTATAGATGAGAAAACTTAGTACCGGAGAGGGTAAGTGACTTGCCTGACTGAGGTCACACAGGACATAAATGTTAGAGTTAGGATTCAAATTCAGGTCTGTGATGTACTATGTTTCTTAGCAAGTATTTTTTTCTAAGACACCCTGAAAAGATCAATAATATTAAGACATGTGATTCTTAAAGACAATTAAAGGAAATGGAGCTTATGCAAAAGATTTGCTGAGGAAGAATCTGACTTTTCTTGAAAATGTAACTGATTTTTTATTTCAGAAATATTGCAAACTGAGTCCTTGGCCTATAAATATAAATGCTACTGCCCAGGCTCCACAAACTGTAGTATTCTGTGCATAAATGAGCCTCTCTTGGGAATCTGTGAGTCCTCTGAAGGACCTTCAGCATTGCAGCTATGGGAAAACTACTGGTAAATTCTTTTCAGTTTGAATCTTTCATCTCACAGCATTGACATCCAAATTTAAACCAAATGAAATGTGTTGTAGGCATAGAGACCGCTGCAGCAAAGTAAGTTCTCTGATGACAACTAGAAAACCCAGGTGACATTCTGGAAACCCAAGCAAATCTAGAATTTCCCCTAAATTTAGAGCATGCATATCCTAATCAAGAACTCTGAGACAAAATGTTCAAACTCCAACTGATTGTAATCTGATCTTTGCCATCTGCAGCAATCAGTTGTTGCCAGAGGGAAGATTTATCTAATATAGTAAAGGGTAGTGAAGTCATTCAGAATGAAAGGTATTGGGCCATTTATATAATTTTTATCCCACTTAAGCTTCAAAATCATTCTTCTGAAGGGCTGAATGACCTTACTTTAAATTCCAATCCAAATCACATCACTTTATGCAATTCTATTAGCAGACATGGACAGAATCATCATTAGACTTGATAATAAAGCATTTTAACTTCCATCCTTGTGCTGAAATCCTCAGTCTAGGGGAGGCTTTGCCTGGCAGACCCGCCTTTTTATTTCAAAAACTGTTCACACAATGACACTTTAACAGAAAAGGAGATGCCACCCAGAGTACTTATTAGTTTAACAAGCTTTTGATAGAACTAGGAAGAGCCAATGTATCTCCTCACTTCTGTTTGAGCTAATGCCACACATGCTATTCTTGAATTTACCACCAAAATCTATCAGAATACTACTCCAGGTATAGGAGACAGAAGTATGCCTGCCAATTGCTGTGGAGCACTGCTTTTTCCTTACTCCATCTCGTCATAATTTCTGACCGTCTGAGTATTGAAGTATGACAGAAATAGCTCTTCCTTTGGTCTAGCTTAGCTTAAATTCACCCTAGACTTTTGTAACAATTTAAGTAGAAATTAAAGGGACACTATATAAAGAAGGCTTGCAAAATCATTTGGAAACATTTCCCTATGGAGGACCAGTGTAGATCTTTGCCTTCTTTGCTGACATGAGCTAGGTTGGTTAGAAAGAAAAAAAACTAATAATAGTGTAAGCAGTAGGAAAAGGGAAAGGAGTGTGTGTGTGTGTATGTGTGTGTGTGTGTTGAAGGTAGAAGGTGAGAAACAAGGATACATAGTAATAGGTAGCAGCAGAAGAGGAGAGGGAATGTTTCACAAGGTAGGGCCTAAGGCCTTATTGACTGCATGCCCAACATGAGCACCTGGGTCAATGTGCCCTCATGCTGACCTGGACATAACAACCCTCCAAACTTACCTCATTGTATGATCTTCAGAAAGACCAAAACCAGCTTCCCTGTTTGTTAGGCTGTTGGTATGTGGCCAAACAATAAGACACCAATACAACAGAAATAAGCAGTACTAACTTTAATAGCAAATACTATTGGAGCAGCTAGGAGGAGCAGTGAATAGATTGCTGGGCCTGGAGTCAGGAAGACTCATCTTCATGAATTCAAGTTTGGTCTCATGCGCTTATTAGTTGTGTGACCCGGAGCAAGTCACTTAACCCTGTTTGCCTCAGTTTCTTCATCTGTAAAGTGAATCAGAGAAGGAAATGCCAAGCCACTCCAATACCTTTGCCAATGGGATCATGGAGAGTCAGACACGATTGATAGGCCCCATGATACCATTTGACACAAGTCCCCTCCATCTCTAATATTTTATGACTCTACATACATGCAAATAAAATATAAATCCTCATTCAAGGACCAGGGGGAATAGAAGACATTGAGACATTGAAATAGAAAGAAAGGAGTAGCTGTTTGATGTTTCATTAAGGGAAAGAAGAGAAAGGAAAAGGGAAGACTTGGAAAGGAGATGCATTTCTACTTAAGACCTTTCTTGTAGAGAACAAAAAACAGAGATCCTAATTATAGATCAAAGGCAGCAGAACAAATGAATGTTGGATTATAACAAAAAATGGGGAAAGCTCAGGAAAGAAAAACAGCAAGCTCATTATAAACAAAACCACACTTAGAAGCTCCCATTGTAACTGATAGGCATTACAAACAGGAAATTTGTCATGGCTTTTGGCCATATGACATAGGCATAAGAGCTATACTGACTAGACTGACAGAGATTTGGGAATCTCACTTCTGGCAAGTGTGGAGAGAAAGGAAAATTTTTTCAGTGATCTGTAGAGTGAACCCTTTTCTTCTAGTGACAGGTGACACTTTTGTTTGCACAAAATGAAGACCGGTCATCCCATGAAAGAAGCAGATAAAAGGACAGGAAGAATGTTTAACACTAGGTGGTGGTATTAGCCATTAATTGAACTTATTCGCCTGAAAAAATCTGTTCAGAATTCAAATAGCTCTGAGTCTCCATTTGCTGGAAACCTTATTTCCTCCCTAATTTGCTCTATTTTAATCAACCCTAACCTCATGACCATAGCATGATGGAGTTGGTACGCTAGGGGAATAGACAAATATACTTGAATGTGCATAGATTTTCCTCTTTTCAGAGAATTAATATAAGACACAAGCAATACAAAACAGAACTACCACATGGTTGCTCACCTGCCATATTTCCTAGATCCAGGTTATCTCCAGACAGTACATGTGCTCCAATGAATTGTAGCAAGTCACCAAACCTGGTGGGTGGGTAATTGGTGCTCTCAGTGGGATGGGTTTTTTTTCTTCTTCACCACAACTGGATTCTGATTTCATGCAAAGATATTTTTGGGTTCTCTTCTGGATGACGTGCTGGACATCACTCAGTGTGACCCAGGCTTTCTTGTGGAAGGTGGTCTTCACATAGGAGGTGGCAGGCTTCCCTATGACTATTCCTTCATTTCACAATATTCTTGCCATCAGCTGCTAGCTCAATATACACAGTCTTCCAGTAGGCCTCCCCACTGTAATGAAATGAGTTCTGGGCCTTAAGGTTGTGGATTCAGTGCTTTACATCTGCTTATTGTTCTTGATGAGGAAGCAGGAACAACTGGTCATAATCATCATAGCAGATGCACCAAAATGTCCTTTGGAGTTTAATCCACACAAGGGGATGGGTGGGAAGGAAGGTTGCATGTGAACATGCAAAGGTATGTAGGAAATATAGCACGGTTCCCTATAGTTCCCTATTTATGCCTGACTTGTGACATGTAGTTGTAGTTATTGATTATGAAGAAATCAGGAACTCTGGCTTCAGATCCTAGCTTATTCTCATGATATGGGGAAAGGACCTAGGAAAACTCCAGGTGTAGACAGAAGCTTCTATGGTTAACACTCTTTTGCTCAATGTACTGTTGACTGTTTATTATGGTGGCTAATTCCTTGCTTATAAGAGTAGGATGAGTGGGATCAAAGACAGGCCTGGGAAAGGAGAGCCTGCTGCAGCCATTCTGTTCTCTTGTCTCTCTGACCTTGAATTAGAATATCTGGTGACTAAGAATCCCTTTTTCTTCCTTTGGTATCCTTCACCCCCAAACTCTTGGCTTTTTGGTTTTATGGTTCAGAATGATCTGAAGTACATATCTGAATTTGTCAGATAAGGTATAGTTATTTACCCCTTGGTTACTCTGCCTCTCTCTATATAGTACAGCTTATGAAGATGACTAAGCATCCTTTGAAATATTGGAAGAAATTTTTCAAAGGAGAAACAAAGAACAAAAAGAATCTGAATAGGCAAAAGAGAATGTTGAACTTTCATGGGAGGATGGATAGTTGAAGAATGTGACATAGAAAAGGAAATGAAGTATACCTACCCTTTCCTAGCTACTTCCTCAATTCCACTTGAATTCATGAGTTGAGTCCTCAAGGAGTACTGTTACTCAGGTACTAGTCTTACACTTAGAGTATAATGGTGGTGAGGCACTGAGTAGGGTACATGTGTGGCAAAAGTAACTCACAATTTCTGGTACCACTAGGCCTGGAAGTCTTTTCTCCCTTTGTATACTCTTCACACACTTTCCTTTGGTTGTAATAGTTTTACTGGGGTGTAAGGTACGTTCAGGGAAGACTCTGGTTTGATGGCTGCTGAGCTTTTCAGGGCTGCTTTTCACCTTTGGTGTCTACCTGATTTCACCCAATTCTAACCTGTGGCTCCAAGAAGCTGTCACATGCACAGTGGCCACACCCCAGTAAAATTTCGGCAGACAGGCTAAACCAGGCTGAAGGCAAGTGTCTCAAACCTGTTAGTGAGTTAGGGGGAGGTCTATACCAAGCAGGTCATCTCACAGTGGGATTTGACAGCCCCCTAGGAGTCTGAGCCTTTCTAAAGGACTACACTGCTAATCTCCTAGTGTGAGGAAGGGGTTAAAAAAGGTGCCCTAAAAGTTATCTTCTTCACCCAATCCTGGCCTGCTTACTGTGGCAGGTGGGGATACCACCCTATAGTCAAAACACAAAAAAAGATATGAAAGTTTTTGCAAGGATGATTCCACTGACCATTAGTACATGGAATGTATACAAGCTTATGGACAACATGAAATCCAGTAGCCTCAAAAGACGAACAGTTCTTGCTGCAAGAAAACTCAGCAGGTATTGTATCCAAATAGCAGCCCTGAATGAAATAAGGGTGGCAAATGAAGACCAGCTTAACAAAGCCACAGCTAAATACACATTTTTGGGGAATAGCTGCAGTGAAGGAGAATGTTGTGAAGTTGGTATGAGTTTCGCAATCAAGACTAAGCTATTCAATAAGCTTGTATGCCTAACAAAAGGACTCATGACAATGCAATTGCCACTTACAGGAGAGGTCCATGCCACCACCACCAGTGCATATGCTCCCACCATGATGAGCCCTGATGTGCTCAAAGAAAAAATTTGTGAAAAATTGGAGACCCTCACCCTCAAAGTGCTGAAAGAGGACAAGTTTGCAATTCTGGGTGACTTTGATGCCAGAATAGGCACAGACCATCAGACATGGCAGGAAGTCCTTGGGAGGAATGGAGTCAGAAATAGCAATAGCAACAGTCACTTACTATTGAAGACTTGTGCATCTCATGACCCTTCTCATCACTAACACTGTCTTCCATTTACCTAAAGCTTCCTTGGGCCTTCTGCCTTGGCAGTTTCGTATATAATTTTTATCTGGCTACCTCTCATCTCAATCACAGTTGTGTGTATGAGGACCATATTCAATTATAGTTTGCTTTTTTATAGACTATAGACAGATAAGGGTCAAATGCCACAATTTTTTCCTGAACTTCTACTAGACCAGGGTGGACAACGTTTGTGGCCTTAGAGCAATTCATTAGTGGCTTGCTAATACTTCCTATTATATGCACCTCTTCCATTTCTCTTTCTGTCTTTTCTCTTTTGTCCTTTTTCCTCCTCTCTTCTCCTCCCCTCCCCTTTCTTCCTCTCTTTCCTTCTGTATAATTCTTGTCTATATCTTTCTGTAAATCTTCATGGTTGCAGAATCAGATGGGAATTCAGAGGCCACTTAGTGTACCCTGTACCTGATTGAGAATGCTCTCTGTAGCATCCCCGACTGGGGGTCATCTAGCTTTCTCCTGTGAACCTCTAACGAAGGGGAACTCACTACCCCCCTATTATATCTTTATGCAAATAAAGGCAGATCTAAATAATTAGAGAAATATTAATTGCTCATGGTAGGCCAAGCCATTATGTTAAAAATGGTAATCCCACCTAAATTATTTTACTTTTTCAGTGCCATACTAATCAAACTACCAAAGAACTACTTTACATAGCTATAAAAATAATAAAGTTTATCTGGAAGAATAAAAGATCAAGAATATCAAAGAAACTGGTGAAAAAAAATGGGATCGAAAAGGGCATAGCAGTACCTGATAGCAAACTATACTCCAAAGCAGTAATCATTAAAACTATTTTGTACTGGTTAAAAAAATAGAAAGGTTAATCAGTGGAACAGGTTAGGTATGCAGCATACAGAAGCAAATGAACCCAGAGGCCTAGAGATTAATAAGCCCAAAGAAGTACTGGGTACTGGGTATGAACTCATTATATAACAAAAACTTTTGGGAAAACTGAGAAGTTTGGCAGAAAATGGGTATAAATATCATTTGAACAATATACCAAGATAAGCTCCAAATAGATATATAACTTGAGATATAAAGGGTGACATCATAGGCAAATTAATGGAGCATGCAAGAAATTACTTGTCAGATTTATGGGGATAGCAGAAGAGCTCATCATCAACAAGAGTTGGTTCACAGGAGGCAAAATTGACAATTTTGATTACCTAAAATTAAAAACTTTTTGCACCAATCAAAAACAATGCAGCGAAAATTAGAAGAAAAGCAGGAAACTGGGAAAAACATTGACAGAAAGTTTATCTGAAAAAGGTCTCATTTCTAAGATATTTAGGAAACTGAGTAAAAGTTATAAGAATAAGAGCCATTTCGTAGCTGAAGAATGGTCAAAGATACGAATAGGCAATTTACAGAGAAAAAATCCAAGCTATAATTTAGCTATATGAAAAAATTATCTAAGTTACTTATGATTAGAGACATGCACATTTTAAAAAATTCTGAGAGATAACCTCACACATATCAAATTATCTATGATGACAAAAAAAGAACAACACTAATGCTGGAGAGCAAATGGGAAAACAGATACACTAATGCATTATTGGTGGAGCTGTGAACTAGTAAAACCATTCCGGAAAGCAGTACTAAGTCTATACTTCAAAAAGATTAAATGAGAAGAAAAAGGACCCATATGTATGTGTGTGTGTGTGTGTGTGTGTGTGTGTGTGTGTGTATGAAACATTTATAGCAGCTTTTTTTTTTGTAGTGACAAAGACTTGGAAACTAAGGGATGCCTATCAGTTGGGAAATGGTTGAATAAGTTATTGTATATGAATATGATGGAATACTATTATGCTATAAGAAATGATGAAGATAATGGTTTTCAAAGAAACCTGGGAATAATTGTACAAATTGTTACCAAGCAAAGTGAGTAGAACGAGGAGAACAATCTATATAGTATCAATAATATTGTAAAGATAATCATTTCTGAAAGACATAGAAACTCTGACTCTTTTTTTCCCCTTTTCTATTCTTTTTGCTAGGCAATGGGGTTAAGTGACTTGCCCAGGGTCACACAGCTAGTAAGTGTTATGTGTCTGAGGCCACATTTGAACTCAGGTCCTTCTGAATCCAGGACCAGTGCTCTATCTACTGCGCCACCTAGCTGTCCCCAGAAACTCTGATTAACACAATGACCAACCATAATTCCAAAGGATTCATGATGAAACATGCTACCCACCTCCAGATAGAGAGCTGATTGACTCACAATGAAGATTGAAGAATATTTTCTTCCTTCTCTTTCTTTCTTTCTTTCTTTCTTTCTTTCTTTCTTTCTTTCTTTCTTTCTTTCTTTCTTTCTTGACATAGCTAATGTAGGAATTTGTTTTGCATGACTATTCATATTTGTAATGAATAGCTTTTTCTTTTCGGCCTTTTCAATGGATGGTAGAGGAGGAAAAGAAAGGGAAAGAATTTGGAACTAAAAATAAAATAAAATTGAATTATTGCAAAAGAAAGAACAATACAAAGACCAACCATGATTCCAGAGGACAGATGATAAAGAACACTACTCAACTCTTGACAGAAAGATAATGGGCAAAATATTCCAACTAAGACACATATTTCAAGATATGATCAATGTGGGAATTTGTTTTGCTTGACTATCCATAAAGATATTTCTATACCAGGGATAGGGACAGGAGGTGGGAGGGAAAGAGAATAAATGCCTATTAATTGAAAATAATAAAATTCAATTAAAATATCGTTCTTATTCAGATGACAAAAGTCTGTGAATTCAGTCTTGGTCTCTCTTCTGAGCTCTATTCTCTTTCCTGAGCTCCAATCTCAAATCACTGCTCTTAGTTCTTTAACTTCTGAAAGGAAAGGAAGAAGGTGCATTTCTTATCTCTTCCTTTGCCCCAAATCATGGGCATTGTAATCAGACAGCATTCTTTTTTTTCATTTTTTTTTTTTGAGATTAGCTTTCTCTGTCTCACCGAGTTAGGCTCAAAGTACAGTGGCCACTCATGGTCCCAATCCTACTTCTGACTGGCATGGAAATCTGACCTATTCCATTTCTACCTTGGGATGTTTAACCTCTGTTTAGGCAGCATATATATGGGTTTTCAGTAGCATGTCAGCTGGAAAGGCCTTATGGTCTTTTTTATTTAGGAGCAAAAGCAGATAGTAATATATCTTCTTTAATGTCATTCCCACTGAAAAAATCTAATTTGTTTCTTATCTTGAATCATTTGACAGTGCCATGGACTTTGGTGTCCAGAACTTGGGTCTTTGGTAGCTATGCATGCTGGAGGTACAGTGTAGGGTGTGAGAATGTGGTGTGACTGCAGGACAAGCAGAAGGATCTTTGGAAGAGGAGGTCGAAACTAATGGGGATTACTGAGTGGAAATAAATAGTGGAAGGGAAGAGGAGTGGACTCCTAGTACAAAACTTCACATTCAACATGATTTTCCCAGACAGCTTGCCCTAATTAGCTTTGGGGTCTTGTAATTGTTTTTCTAAAGATGTTGTGAGTTGCCTGGCAGCCATGATACTTGACTAGTCTCTGCATAATGATTTGTTTCCTTTGTATTTTGTAGAGAAAGAAACCCGTATTTGCATCTTCATCCTACCTCCTGTCCCGTATAGTGTTTAATAGCAAACTCTGGTGTTATTAATACCTTTTAAACCCTTCCCCCAACAGTTGTGCCATTTAGCAGCTTTTATCCATGGGAAGGGAGAGGAGACTCAACCCTTGGCTTACATGACATCTCCTCCCTTGGAAAGCACTTAAGGCACTGGGAACGCTTGCTGTCCTTCCTGATCGACAAATACCATTTCTCAGAATAACAGTTCCAGGCAGCCCCAGCTGGCTACAGCCAAGACTTGTTTAAAGGATAAGATGTATCTGGCTTCAAGACATGGGATCAGTGCAAGGGCAGATTGTTTGTGTCTCTGAAGAATCCAGATAGGTTAAGAGTTAAAGTCCTCAGGATCATTCACTTTATATGTGAGTGAGTGCTAAGTAAAACAACAGCCAGGCAGAGACAGTGAAGGAGGCAGACTGACTGACTCTTCCCAGCTCTTGAATAGCCCCAATTTGACTCTCCCAGGAGGTAAATTTCATCCCTTCTCTGCAGAAACTGTGAATTTTTTTTCCAAACATGAAGGTAAGATATGTATACCTTTAATTTGTCAATGAAATCATCCCTAAAGGGAAACTATTCAGTTAAAAGAACAGGAAAGGCATACCTGTTCAGCTATAGGTTGGGCTTGATGACTTCTGGAGTCATTTCCAACTCTAAGAATCTATGAAGAGAGAGAGGAAGGAAATATGGGTTGGTAACCACTAAGAGTGCTTTAGAAGTCATAAGTTCTTTGAAAGACTTAAGAACTCTGATCAAGACACTGACTCACAAATATTCCAGAGGATTGATGAAGAAATAAGCAACCTACCTACTGCCCAAGTGGTGAGGGACACATGATGCAGAATGAGCATGATTAGTGCAGGAATTGCTTGTCTATGTATATTTATTACAGGGACTTTTTCTTTCTTTTTTCTTCTTCCTATGAGGGGATACAGGACAGAAAATAGAATAGAAATAAAGTATAACAAAAGAAAAAAAGAAGGAAAAGAGGGTCATTGGCATCTTTTTAGAAATAAGAAAATAGAAGAAAGGCAAGAGAGAATCACAGAATAGTAGGACAGCTTTGAAAGTTACACGTTGAATTTATTTGTATAAATATGTATTTAAAAGAAAATATAGCTATATGAAGCTATATAATGATCCACGGTTTTATGGGAATCCTCTTCTTCTGTTATACTGTGCATATAGAAATGCTAATTTTATTTGATGTTTAAGTTTGGAATAAAAAAAAGCCCACTATTGATTCTGAACTCAACTTATTTAAATAGATAAATTTAAATATCTCCCTGAAGAGAATTCTCTATAAACTATAATCTCCTTGAGTACAGAGACCATTTTTTAAATATTTCTAGTACCTAGCAGTTTGGGGCACCTAGTAGTCTGATAATGGTTGTTGATTGATTGGATGAGTGAGTCAATGAATCCTAGTCTGGAACATGATAGGAACTGAAATTGGAGACAATATTTAGAAAACTGAAATGAATCAGACTTAGACTTATACTTCGAAGATTTCCTCCTTGTAGGTATTCCCTTGTCAATGCAGAATTTGATTATTTCCATGCCTACAATAGAAAGTGTTATGAATTACTATGGCCAATATCTATCTATCTATCTATCTATCTATCTATCTATCTATCTATCTATCTATCTATCTATCTATCTGTCTTTATTATGTGATATATAATAAATATGTGTATAATATATATGTGATATATATGCACACATATATGTATATACTTCACGTGCTGGCCAGCCCTCTGGTGATAAGCCTCTCTGACGTGATCAAGTTGGTCCTTAGATAGTAGTCTTACAACATCTCCTTGGGTCTCTTCAGCCAGAGGTAGATAGGCAAGTAACAAAAACTTATTAATTGTTTACTGTGTGCTGTACTAGATGATGGGAATACAAATGCAGTACAAACAGAAAGAAATCCAGTCTCTGTCCTCAAGGAGTTTACACTTTAGGGAAGTGAGAGAACATATGTTGTTGACAGTTGTTGTTTAATCATTTCAGTCATGTCTGACTCTTCGTGACCCCATTTGGAGTTTTCTTGGCAAAGATACTAGAGTGGTTTGCCATTTCCTTCCCCAGCTCACTTTACAGATAAGGAAACTGAGGCAAACAGGGTTAAGTGACTTGCCCAGGATCATGCAGCTAGCAAGTATCTGAGGCCAAATTTAAACTCAGGAAGATAGTTTTCCTGACTTAAGGCCTGGCATTCTATGCACTATGGCACCACCTAGCCGGCTCCAAGAGAATACATAAAAATGAGCTAAAAAGCTGAGATGGGGGCAAAGAAAAGGTACAGCTGGGATGTGGCCAGGAAGTCCTGAGATTCAGAAGCACAGTTGGGAGGGGAATGAAACATGGCTGCCCTGAATCTGTCCCCAAAATGGAGACCTCAAAAGGAACTCATGAGTGGGGTCAAAAGGCCAACATGACGTGTTCCAGAGTGAGAAGATTCTAAGCCCTGAGAGAGCTTGGGCTTTGCTGGCATACTTTTCAGAGCTCTGCCATGACAATTTTGGAATGGAGGTTTTAGCTTTTGGGGAAGTTTCAACTGGTTACTGCAAATTAATGAAATATAAAGTAACATGAAACTCTTTTCTGTTTTTCTTTTCCAGGTGTTAATGTTCATTTTAGTGGTGTTGATGGAAAATTTTCAAGTTTTTTCCAGGTGAGAATAGGGAAAGAGGGTAATATATATGTGTATATATATGCATATACATATGTGTCTGTGTGTGCATATGCATGTGTGTGTGTATATATATATATATATATATATATACATATATATATATATATATATGTATATATATATAATTTACTAGTTCCACAAGAAAAAGTACTGATTACACAAATATACTGAGGATTGACCCTTGCCAGGGCCCATCCCCACCTCATTAATTTTACATTATCCAGGAAGTCATGGGTCCTGGTTCCATTATTTACTTGATGAGAGCACGAAGGTAAGCACTTTCTTTTAGTATCTTTAGTCTATTTAACAATACCCCTCTGATGATCTCTTATGACTATATTGCTCATAGTAAGACTTGAAAGGCTATTGTGTAAAAGATGGAATTAATATAATTATTTATGTGCATAGGCTTAATTTTGGATAACTTTGTGACTTTTCTCTATGGTAGATTTTAAGTCTCAGATTGGCTTTTTCTCATTACCTAGCAAGCCCCTAACCTGTCTCATTTCCTTGCTACTACCTGTGTTAACTAGGACAAGTCACTCTATCTCTGTTTAAATTGTAGAGCTTTAAGGGATCTAAGTCAGAGGTGTCAAGTACTAGCATGCAGTATGCATTGGGCAACACTCCCAAGTGTGTGTGGGAGAACTAGTTTAAAATGTAATTGGGAAATAGCTAACAAAATAGATAATAATACAATAGAACATAGATGTGTTGATATGTAGTTTTCAAAGTTAATATATAGCTTACAGGGACTTCTTATATACAGTTTAGTGGAGTCTTTTTCTAATTAAATAGCACCACAGGTTTAATTAATCATCCAGTTCATCTTTCTCATTTAAAAGTAGCCCTGGCTTTGGCCATACATGGAAGGGGCAGAGAGACAAAAAGGGGAGAAACTGGTCTACTGCACCTTCAGCTACACAGATTTCCAAGTTCCTCCCAAGTTCCCTGATCTGGGAAGCAGGCTGGTAGGAAGATCTTGTAATAGCTATCCCTGGTGGCTCTTCTTCAGCATCTCCCATATGACTTCCTTCTTCTTTCCATCAACCTACTTGCCATGTCAAGATCAAGAGCAAAAGCTGAGAATCCATAAGATCAGTTCCCTCCCCAATTCTCTCTGCCTCTTCTGACTTTGGCCAAATCTGAGGTTGTGTCCAAATGAGAAAACTGAACATGCCCTAGATCACAGAGGGCAGTCACCTTGTATATTCCAATTAACTTTATTGCTACAAGTGAAGATTCTGAACCCTGAAATTAATCACATGTTATAGGACCCCTTTCCAATACTTTTATATATCTTAAAAGGAAGATCTAGGGTAGTCTTGAAGAAGCAAAGAATGAAGGGAAATGATACAAAAGAGTATTAGATGTCCTGAGAGGTGCATATGAAGAAGAAAGAAGGAATTACTTGAGTGTCCAGGTTCTAGAGCCCCATTGCTCTTACCAGGGGATTTGGTTGATTGTTCAGGGATGAGGGAACATAGGATCACCCCTTTTTCTTTTCTCTCATTCTCACTTTGGCTCTAACTAATCATTATTTGAGGAGGTAGAAAAGCCAAAGCTTTCGACTCAGGGCAGTCAATCATAATAATTTATCTGTTCCCAACCCTGGTCTATGGTTCTGACTGGTCAGTCGAGTTATAGATGGATCATATACAGAGGGGATTAGGATTACTTCACTTGAATTTAATTCATGTCAAATGTTAATGTTAAATTAATTAGGTATGTTGAATACCTACTATATTCAAAACATTGTGCCAGGAACTGGTGATCTAAAGATAGATGCCATACTTGTCCTCAGGAAACTTAAATTTATGCAACATTAGTGGGGGGAAAAAACAACACACCTCAAAGAAGATTCGCATTAAAGTGCTTTTGCCAACTCCAATGGTGTTTTCTTAATCCTCATTTTTCTTTGAGCATTTAACAATATTGGTCACCTTCTCCTCCTGTGTATTCTTTTCTTACTAGGTTTTCAAGACATTACTCTCTCCTGGTCTTCCTCCTATCTGCTCCTTTATCTTTTGCTGGATCTTCACCCAGATCATTCCCACTAATTTCATCAGCTTACCTGACTGAATGATCATCTCTATGTAGATGATTACCAGATCTATCTGTCTGTCTATCTATCTATCTATCTATCTATCTATCTATCTATCTATCTATCTATCTATCTATCTATCTATTTCCATACATATACATATACACATATCTACATATACAAGTATACATACATACATATACACACACACACATATATAGTACTAATCTCTCTCCTAAGATCAAGTCCTGAATCACTAATTTCCTTTTGGGCATCTCAAACCAGATGACTTTGTGGTATCTCAACCTCATAAGTGAATGCTATACATACATAGGGGGGTAAATATTTTAACAAAGATAAAAATACTTAATAAATGTATTAATCTGGCTACTATAATTTTCAAAATCTGTCCATAAGTAGATATGAACTATAAAAATGGTCATAGTAACTTTTCTAGTCTTTGTACATTTTTTTCATGAACAGGTAGAACATTTCAAAAAGCATTCCTTTTCTTGTCACAACCTTTCCTTATCACAACCATTCCTCTCTCCCTCAATTCTTCAGCCTTGTCCAGTTAATTCAGGGAATTATTAGATCTTCTTGTCTCTGTAACTTCTATATTCTAGAGGTATCTCAGACAATCTAGCCATTATTTTTCCCTGAAAGTTTTGCATGCCCTGAACCAGGGTATGTCTGAACTAGGAATCAAGATACTTGGGTTAAGTCTTAGCTCTGTCCCTAATTAGCTCTGTGATATTGGTGAAGTCATTCATTCACTTTATGCTTCAGTTTGCTCATCTGTAGAAAGGGATTGGACCAGAAGACATCAAAGTTTCCATTTAACTCTGAGTGTCTATGCCTAGGTTCTATGTTAATTAAGAATGCTCAGGTTTTTGACAATTTTTTCCTTTCCATTAATATTGTAATCGATGATTGCATATGTGGCAGTCCTTTCCAAGTGGTTAATTGCCTTTGGCATCCCTATGGTTCCTGGTCAGAATGTGATGGCTGCACAAAGACTCAGGTAGGACTTCATCATGTTTTTATTTATGCATGTGCTGAATGTCACTTGTGAAAATTAGGTCAAGCAGTATCAACTTTTTAATCCTTTGTGTGTTTTTACTTTCCTGAGAGTAGTGGCTTTTTTTTTTTTTATTCATGAACAAAAGCAGATGTACATTTTGAAGGCGGAGGAGAACCAAGTGATCATTGTGATAACTAGTTCAGGGAAACTGGGGTGTGTTCCTTTTACATATTTGTTGTAAGGGCTTCTTAAGATGGATATTAGAGGGGGCCAATATGCAAAGGGGGATCATGGAGCCCCTTTACAATTATTGGTAATATTAAGGAATAGAGAGATCATGAAAAATTTAAATTAACGATTGACCAATTTGAACTTCTTGTATTTTTTCTGTTTTACTTTGTAATGTAGAGGTGCTGGTTTTTTTTTGTCAATAATGAAATAACCAAAAGGCCAACAGTGAAGCAAAGGGCATGAGTTTTCACAAACTGGATAATCGATGCCTAAGTAATTTAGAATTGATTGTACCAACTATCTTCCCTGTTTCCTTGCTCTCATTGAACTGGAAAAGGAATTTAATATACATGTAGATGAGAAAGGGGAGCTCTGGGAATTAATTCCAGACTTTTTAATCAGCTCTTGGGTCAGTGGCTAGAAATAATATTGAGAAATGTATTATATCATCATGTAAATTCCCATAGTGAGAGGAAGCCTGGCTTAAGAATGTTGTCGGGATGTTAATATTGGAGTCTACTTTGAGATTGAAGAATGCTTTTCAAGACTGTTAAGTTTTTTTATTTTGTTTTTAAAGACACTACCATTAACATTATGCTTATAATCACTATCATGATAATCATGATCATCATTTATTTACTCAACACCTATGTAACTGTGTTGTACAAAGAGCAAGAAAAATGGCTTGAGAGTCTGACTTTTAGAAGCACAGAACTGAAGACACAGACAGGAGAGAGTTGGATAAGATAACCAGTGAGGTCTCTCCCAATGTTAAAATTCAATGATTCTTTGACTGAAGGCAAGCAAATGAAATACTGAGACACATGGGACACTGAAAATAAAATAAAAAACACATTTAAATATTTATAGTCACAAAAAAGATTGAGGAGGAAACCAAAATCAGGACCTAGAGGGCTTATTGGATGTCAAAAATGATTTCTTTTGACATTCAGTCAGTCAACAAGTATTTATTAAACATTTATTATATGTCAGGGACTGTACTCATCAATGGGGGAGAAAGGCAGGAACTCCTGCCTTTAAGGATCTCACAGTCTAATGGGGGAGAAAACATACAAACAGCTATGTACAAACAAAATATAGCCAGGATAAATTGAAGATAATCAACAGAGGAATGGCATTAGCGTTGAGGGGGATGGGAAAGGCTTCTCATAGAAGGTGAGACTTTAACTGAGACTTAAAAAGCCAGAGGACATGGAGTGGAGGAGGGAGAATTCCAAACATGTGAGGGAAGAGGTGAGGAGAAGACAGCCAGTGAGATACATGGAGCTGGGAGATGTGGTGTCTTGTGTGAGTAACACAAGGAGGCTAGTGTCTCTGGATTGCAGTATATATTGTGTGAGAGTGGAGGGTGGAGTAATAAGGTATAAGAAGACTAGAAAGGCAGGAAGGGGCCAGGTTATAAAGGGCCTTGAATAAAAAGCAGAATTTTATAGTTGATACTGGAAATAATGGGGAGCTATTGGAGTTTTTTGAATAAGGGGTCAAGGAGGGTGACATAGCCATACTTGTGCTTTAGGAAGATTACTTTGGCAGGTTAGTGGAGTGGATTGTAGTGGTTAGAGACTACAGGAAGAAAGATTAACCATCAAGTTATTTCAATAGTCCAGGCATGAGGTGATAAGGACGTGCCCAGGGTGACAGCTGTGTGAACAAAGAAAAAGAAGTTGTGAAAGTAGAAATGAGAAGACTTGGCAACACATTGGATGTGTAAGATGAGGACTTAAAGATGATGATACTGAGATTTTGTGCATGGGTGATTGGGAAGATAGTGTTATTCTCTACAGTAATGGGAAAGTTAGAGAAAAGGGGAGGGCTTGGGGGAAAGTTTATGAGTTTAGTATTGGACATGTTGTGTTTAAGATGTCTATGGGACAATCATTTCCAGATGTTCAATGGGCAGTTGAAAATGTAAGACTGGAGATCAGGAGAGAGGTTAGGGCTGGATAAGTAGATCTGAGAAATATCAACATAGAGATGACAATTGAATCCATGGTAACTGATGAGAAGTGAAATAATATAGAAGAAGAAGAGAAAGGGGCCCAGGGCAGAGCCTTGTTGGACACTGATAGAGTGAATGGCCTGGATGAAGATTTGGTAAAGGAAATTGAGAAGTAGTGGCCCAACAGGGAGAAGGAGAGCTAGAGAGAGTGGAATTATGAAAACTTAGAAACAAGAGACTATAAAGGAGAAGAAGGTGATTGACAATGTCAGTGGCTGCACAGAGGTCAAGAAGGGTTAAGGAAAGGCCATTAGATTTGGCAATTAAGAGATCATTGATAATTCTAGAGAGAACAGCTTCAATTAAATGATAAAGTTAGAAGCCAGACTTCAGAAAGTTAAGATTAGAAAGAGAGGAAAGGAAGTGAAGACACGTATTATAGAAAGCCTTCTCAAAGAGTTAAGCCACAAAAGGACGAGAGATATAAGAAAATAGCTAGTAGACATGGGTGGAAATGAAAGCTTTTTGAGGATGGGGGAAACATGGGCATATTTGTAGGCAAGAATTAAGCAGCCAGTAGATGGGGAGATGTTGAAGATGAGTCAGAGAATGTGGATGATAGAGGTAGCAAACTGCTGGAGAAGATGGTATGGAATGGGATTTTCAGACAAGGAGAAGGGATACTTTTTCATGTGAGACAGAAATGAAGGAGGAAGTAGTGGTGGATGGCATCTCAGTGATGTGAGATGAGGAGGAGGTCTGTGAATGGCCTCATTTTTTTTCAATGGAATATGAGGCAAGTTTTTCAGCTTGATTCCCCAGGTGGGGAGAACAGTTATGAAAAAGTTTGTAAAAGCCACTGTGGTGAGTGGGATAGTGAATCTATTAGGGAGGTGTACAAGGATTTCCTTGAGCCAGTGAAGACCCAATTGAGATTATGTAACATAAATTTGTACTAGACCCAATCAGTTTCATGATTTTCTCCAGCTTTGTTTAGCAGCACATGAATAGGGGTAAAAGAAGAGGATGGTGGGAATAATTGAAGGCTGAGGTTTGACAGGGCAAGGATGACAATAGGAAAATGGTCAAGGGACTTGAAGGAAGGAAGGAAACAAACATTTATTAGGCACTGTGCTTTACAAATATTGTATCATTTGATCCTCACAACAACCCTGGGAGGAGATGTTATTATTATCCCTATTTTACAGCTGAGGAAACTGAGAAAGAGAGAGGTTAAGTAATTTGTGTGAGATCACATAATTAGTAAGTGTCTACTGCTGCATTTGAACTCTGGTCTTCCTGACTCCAGGCTCAGAGGAAGGCTGCACTGAAAGGAGAATGTAGAGTTGAACTTTTGTA
This sequence comes from Phascolarctos cinereus, assembly GCF_003287225.1. Lineage (NCBI taxonomy): Eukaryota > Metazoa > Chordata > Mammalia > Diprotodontia > Phascolarctidae > Phascolarctos > Phascolarctos cinereus. The sequence goes on along the minus strand of NW_027555847.1, from coordinate 350,622,974 downwards.
ATAAAGAAGAGAGAGCTAAAAAAAGTAAAAGGGAAGGGAAGAGGCAAGAATGAATTACAGTGAGGAAAGGAGATTCCTGAGAAAGAAACAAAGGAGAAATAGTGATAAAGGAGTGAGAAGGTGAGACAAGAAATAAGGTGAACCATTGCCCATGTGGGGTGGTAGACATTATATTTAAAAATCTCAAAAAAAGAAAAATTAATCCTTTCATATCACCAACTATGGTATTTCTTAAAGTTGGTGCTATAGTAGAAAAAAGACATTGGATTGTCTTTTCCCCTTGCCAGTCATGTACACGTTACTCAGTCTTGCCTTCCCATAGGTACCAAGATTTGAGATACTGATGCCCAGTACAAGGGCTGGTAAAGTATAAATTCATTCACCTGTGAAGTGAACTCTTGGTATTAGGAAGCTACTTCTTACTTGAAGAAGAATGGAATGGCCTCCTAGGAAGATGGATAGAGGGATTCTGAGGGAGCCATGATCTTCAATAATCCCCTCAAGAATAGCAATAGTAATACCAAAAAGCACAAATGGCTTTAAGAGGAAAAAAAAACTACTCAAAGAAATGAACAAATAAGAGTTCTGACACAATGAGGGCACATTATAGATCAGAAACAGAAGCAAAAAGACAACAAAAACCAGAAGAATATAACACTCTAAGAAACACCAGAAATGAAACCAGAATTTTCTCAGACATAATAAAATGGATGATAAATACTCCTTCCTTAAGAATTGTCTATATCAATGAAATTGTAGGGTCTATTCAATCACACTAAAAAAATTAGAGGAAGAAATAAAACTAGCAAAAACATCATGAAATTAAGATATCGTGAAGACAAGGTTATGAGGAAACCCAACATTTAAAAAAATCCATCAAAAGTAGCACAATGAAAACTGAATTATTTCAATGGGGGACAGAGTTAGAGGAAGTAGAAAGACATGTCCCCAAAGTTACCAGGTAGAAAAAGTTTTGGATTGACACAGTTAGGAATGAACTCAGAGTTTTTCTACATTCCTTATACCTTTGCCCAGGCTGGGTGCATTCCTGGCACCATGCCATGAGGGTATTCCTTTCTCATCTCCACTTCTTAGACTCTTTAGCTTCCTTTAGGGCTTAGATCAGTTATCACTTAACTTCACAAAGCCTTTCCTAGTTTTCTCAAGTGTAGGTGTTCTCTCCTCAAATTACTTGATTATTTGTGCAGATGTTAACTCTCCAAGAGACTGTAGGCTCTCTGAGGGCATGGACTGCTTCATAGCATAATGTAATTTACATGGTAGGTGGTTCGTAAATATCTGTGGAATTAAATTTAGAAATTATTGAGATTTCCACAGATTGTGAAGAATGAACATAAGAACTAAAATTATGTTTATTTGTGCATTTGTTATTACCTTCCACCATTTTGGGCCTCTGAGTTTGTGAAGTAACCTAGAACCAGCCTGGATTCCAAGGAAGCAGCTAGGTGGCACAGTGGATAAGTGTTGGGCCTAGAGGAAGACCTGAGTCAAAATCTAGGGTTAGACACTTACTGGATGTGAGACCCTGGGCAAGTCACTTAACCTCCCTTTGTCTCAGTTTCCTCAACTATAAAATGGGGATATAATAGCACCTACCTCACAGAGTTGTGGTGAGGATGAATGCGATAGTATTTATAAAGGTGCTGACCATAGTGCCTGGCATACACTCTTCCCATTCCTTTCCCCTTCTCTTAAGAAGGCAGTGTGGTACAGTGAAAAGAATACTGACTCTGGAGTCAGAGAACCTGGGTTTAGGTCTTACTGATGCTTACTGCCTATATTGCCTCAGAACAATCACTTTACCTGCCTCAGCATTCATTTCTTTCTCTGTAAAATGAGGGGGTTCGATTAGATAGGCTCTGAAGTCCCTTCCAGTTCTAGCCTTGTGAGCCTACAAGTTTGTCAAAAGGCTTCATTGAGCTTACAAAGTACCAGCTAACCTGCATGGGCTTGGGCCAGCCATTCACAGATAACTTAAGTATCCCTAGCATCTGAATACAGGACATTATTTACATGGTCACATTATGCTCCCTCTCTTGAATCCTCACGATGCTTAGAGGGATCACTCCTGTCTTGATCCTTCCCCAAATGTTTCTCCTGGATGTCTTACCTCAGTTGTTGTTACAGACACCTAGGTGGCACGTTGGATAGAGCACCAGACTTAGAGTTAGAAAGACCTGAGATCAAATTCTACCTCAGACACTTACCAGCTGTGTGGCCCTGGGCAAGTCACTCAAACTCTCTCAGTCTCAGCTCATCTGTAAAATGGAGATAATAATAACATCTACTTCACAGGGTCACAGTTTACTTGGCCATTGGGAAGAAAGGGGCATGAGCAACTTTTCTTTTTTCTTTGAAGCATTAGATCCTTGCTAGCCTGCCAACAAGGTTTAACTACTATTTTGCCCAATTATTATCAAGATTTAGATGAGAGGTTCTTGCTTTGGCTTGATAGGCCTACCTTTAATTTTAAAGTCCAATAATATTTTAGCATTTTACTGCTAACATATTTCCTATTCATACCACTGTTTTATCTTTTGTCTTTACAAATTTGTCTCTGCAGGCAGCTAGGAGGTGCAGTGGATAGAACACCAACCCTGAAGTCAGGAGGACCTGAGTTCAAATCCGACCTCAGACTAAACACTTGACACACTTGCTAGCTGTGTGACCTGTCACAATTGCCTAAAAATTAAAAAAAAATTTTATCTCAAGTAGCTTTAATTTTGTTTTTCACTTTATCTTTGGGTTATACTTTCTACCTTCACTATTGGGGCCATTTTTCCAACAGCACTTGCTTACATTGTGTCTCTGCATCACATTTTAGTAATTCTTGCAATATTTCAAACATTTTCATTATTATTATATCTGTTATGGTGATCTGTGATCAGTGATCTTTGATATTATTAATACAGTCGATTTGGGGTACACAAACTGTGCCCATATATATCAGAGAACTTAATAAAAGTTGCATGTGCTTATGCAAGTGCTTCACTGACTTGTATTCCAATCTATCTCCCTCTTCTTGGGCGTCCTTATTCCTTGAGACACAGCAATATTAAGACGAGGCCAATTAATATCCCTACAATGGCCTTTAAGTGTTTAAGTGAATGGGAGACTCAACTGATATGGCAAACTTCATTGTTGTCTTATTTTAAGAAATTGCCACAGATGCCCCAACCTTCAACAACCACTGCCCCGATTAGTCAGGGGCCATCAACACTGAGGCAAGACCATTCACCAGCAACAATACTATGACTTGCTACAGGCTCAGATGATGATTAACACTTTTTTAGCAGTAAAGTGTTTTAAAATTAAATTATGTACATTTTTAAAACATAATACTGTTGCATACTTAATAGACTACAGTATAGTGTAAACATAACTTTCATATGCACTGGGAAACAAAAAAAGAGTGACTATCTTTATTGTGATATTTGTTTTGTTCAGTGGTTTGGAACCAAACCCACAATCCTAGGATCTATGCCTGTATACTCATCTTCCTTTTCAACGCACATCTTATAAGATGCCATGCTTTCTTGGCCATTGTCTTAAGCCTAGCCTTTTTGTCTCATTCCACAGCTTATCCTACAGGGTTCGCTGGATGCATTCTGCTCTCGCTCCTGACACTGTAGTTAATGTGTGACCAAAAGTTCCCTTTGATCTATATGTCTAGGACAACAGGATTATTATTTTCAGTGCTTCCTTTTTTCAGATCGACAACAGCCCTTCGCTGACCTGTCTGCTTTGTCTGTATCTTGTTTGCACCTAGTTATTTACATATTGCTCTCCCTGTTGGATTGTAAAGTCCTGGGAGGTAGGGTCTGTTTTTGCCTTCTTTGTATCACCAGGGCCCGGCATAACACCTGTCACAAAGTAAGCACCTGATAAATGCCTGTTGACTGATTGATTGCTGGGCCAGTTGTATCTCCAACTGTATTTATTTCTTTTTTTTTAAACTGTATTTATTTCTTACATGTTTCAATCTCCAGAAAAAAGGAATATTGGGACATATTTTAAAAGCATCCTGTTCTTCTACTTTCAGATTCGAAGGCGGCACATAGCAGTTTATGGGCAATATGGTGGCCAGCCGTGTGTTGGGGCTACTTTTGAAACACAAGCGTGTGTGCCTACAAGGGGGTGCCCAGCAGAAGATGGCTGTGGAGAGCTTTTCAGGTGTTCCTCAGGTAACTTTTTTTGCCATGGTCTTTGAATGTGGATGGTAAATTTAAGAAGTCCCTAACATTGGAATGGGATTCCACCATTTCCTTTTGAAGGCCAAACACTAGTAGAATTTTGATTGACTTATTTCATACACCCTTATTTCTGAGAGCCCTGAAATCCGAAGTGATATACCTTGTAAGAAGTGGTGGCCCAGGGTAGAAATATAGAGGAACCTTTGGATATGGAGGAACTTCTGCTTCTAATGTCAGTGAGGCAAAGAGAGAGAAAACAGTGGTGCTGGCTGAGAACTTTTGAGGTGCCACCTGTAGTTTTCACCATTGCATCAGAACAATTTCATCAGTGACATGCTTACCTAGGAGCAGTGAGGTTTTAGAACACTCAGTCTCCTAACATTGGCTCATAGCACCATAGATTTAGAGCTGGTTGGGACCTTGGAGGCCATTTTGTCATCGAACCACAAAACATCAGGTTTGGAAGGCTAATCAGAGGCCACATAGTACAATCAATAACTGGACGCAGTTCCCTCTTTAAGAGAGGTTCTTAATCTTTTTGTGTCATGGAGCTGTTTTGCAGTTTGGTGAAGTCTATGGACCCCTTTGCAGAATCATGTTCTGTTGACTACATTCATAGTAGAAGGAAATGCTAAATTTTGGTTAGTGGTTAGTGAAAATAAAGATATATACAAATACACACATCTATCTGTCTTTATTTTCATATTTTATATATATATGTATATATATATGTGCGTGTATGTGTGTGTGTGTGTGTGTGTGTGTGTGTGTGTGTGTGTATGTATATATAAATTTTTTTTCTCATCTACGTTCACAAAATCCCTGAAATCTATCCATAGACCTTTTGGGAGACACAAAGACCTCAGTTTAAGAATCTCTGCTCTAGGGCAGCTAGGTGGCACAGTGGATAGAGCACCGGCCCTGAAGTCAAGAAGACCTGAGTTCAAATCCGGCCTCAGACCAAACGCTTGACACTTACTAGCTGTGTGACCCTGGGCAAGTCACTTAACCTCAATTGCCTAAAAAAAAATATTTAAAAAAAAGAATCTCTGCTCTATAACACAAATGAGAAATAGAATGGTATGGTGGCTAAAATGCTGGCCTGGAGTCGGGAATATTAAGGTTCTAGTTATTATGTCTGTACCTTAGCTGTGTGACTATTGACAAGTCACTTAGCCTCTCTGAGCCTTAGTTTCCCCATCTATAAAAGGAAAGGAGTCAGATTAAACGATGTCTAAGGTCTCTTCCAGGTCCAATGGTCCTGTGGTACTCATTACTCAGAGTTGATTTTCCAGCTTTTTCTTGGAGACTTCCAGTAAGGGGAAACCCATTATCTTCTGAGGAAGCCCATTCCACTTTTGGGCAGTTTTGTATGTTAGGGATGATTCTGTGTGTTCCTTACATCAAACTTGAAATAGTCTTCTGGCAGCTTTACTGTTCAGTTGTTTCAGTTGTGTCTGACTCTTCGTGACCCCATTTGTTTGTTTGTTTGTTTGTGTTTTGGCAAAGATAGTGGAGTGGGTTGCCATTTCCTTCTCCAGCTCATTTTACAGATGAGGAAACGGAGACAAACAAGGTCAAGTGACTTGCCCAGGGTCACACAGCTAGGAACTGTCTGAGGCTGGATTTGAACTCAGGAAGATGAGTCTTCTTGGTTCCAAGTCCAGTGCTCTATTCACCATGCCACTTAGCTGCTACCCATCCATTGGCTCTTAGTTATGACCTCTGTGAACAAACAGGCAAATCTAAACCCCTTTATCCCAGATGAAAGCACTTCAGATACTTGATGACGGTTGATTTAGAAATAGGTTGATAAGAAGCCTTTTAGTCCAGCCCCCTCACTTTACAAAGAGGAAGATAAGGCCCAGGAAGAAGGCTATGTGATTTGCCCAAAGTCATGTGGGCAATAAGTGTCAGAATTGGTATTCAAACCCAGGTCCACTGACTCCAAATCCAGCCTTCTTTCCACTGTGCCAGGCCTCTAGGAAAACAAACAAACAAAACTACATCAAGAGCCTGGAGTTCTGACCTCAGGTCTTGCCTCGGTTGTAACATGTAGCCCAGGGCTAATGAAATTCCTGTGTCATTAAGTTCTCTTCTGTAAAACAGGGATAATAAAGACTGTCAGCCTTCACTGTGACACTGGAGGGCCTTGCATTATATACACATTATACTGCCTGGGAAGTACATGTGTAAGGACATTTGAAATAATTCAGAAAATGGGGCGATTGATTTTTCATCTTCTATTCCCTTTGTTCCCTGCATTTAGGTCAGTGTCTTAGCAAATCATTGGTTTGTAATAGAGATCGAGATTGTGAAGATGGCAGCGATGAAGATCGATGTGAGCTCCCTGAAGGCAAACCTTTGTGTGATGTTGATAGACCTCCTCCTCACATAGAATATACTGGAGCAGGGTAAGATGCAGGGCCCTACCTTATGTCCATTGATTAGCATCAGTGGCTCCATTCTTGTATTAGTTACATGAGTCTAAGCTAATACTGTTCTCTTTTCTAGTCTTATCCATTTGCTCATAGACATTTAGTTATCACTTAAAGGAAAGGTATGTCAAACTTTTTCCTTTGTCCTTGTTGATTTGTATATATGATGGGAAGAACATAAACAAGAGAAGATTAGGAGAAAAGGAACACCCTTGATGAAAATGGGACAACAGACTGGAGAATCAAAGAAGACAAAACAGACAGACAGACACAAATACATACACAGAAAGAGAGAGGGAGAGAGAGCACAAGAACTGCAAGCGAAGAAGCCAATGTGTTGTGCCTCAGTGGTTGGAAAATGCTTCCTTCAGTCAAGATAGTATATTTTTTCTAAGGACACTTTAATTTTAAAAGAAAAGTTGGAAAAAAACTGCACTGAGCACCTTCAAGTTCATTTAATTGAACTCTTTCATTTTATAGGTGGGGAAGTTGTGGCCCAGAAAGTGAGGTGTGTTGCCCAAAGTCAACCTTCTAATGTAGCTTCAAGTTTTCCTATTCCATGGAAATTCTGAAGACCACTTATATCTTCCTATACTTATAATAAGCCATGAAAGCTTTGAAATGATCCATATGAAAATGATAGTTATCAATGATTCTCACAATGAGTTTTTTTTAAAACATAGTATACATGAAGGGCTAGGATGGACTCATTTTAGAAGTCAAATTGCCAAAATGTAATTAGTTTCCATTGATTTTAGGGAACCGTCCCTCCTTAAGAGCCACCTTAGCTCTGGTACGATGGAGAGTGGCTTATTGGTTGGTCTTTTAACTGGGCTAATTTTAGCTATAGATATAGCTGTAGACATAAACTGTTGCCATGGAAACCACTGTGCTGCAGCTGGTGTAGCAAATATGCCCTTAATCTGTTTTATTTTCCATACATTAGTGTTAGTGACTACACAGAGTATAGACATGTGGAAAATGTTTCAGAGACGGTTTGCATTAGTGGTCTGTCCTCTCTATCTGAGCTCAATGGAGCAGATGCTTAGCGGTAATGAGCTTTAGAGTTTAAAGACCTCTCTAACTCGTGCTTTTCCAGCAATTGTCATTTTGGTTTAAAAGAGTCTCCTCTCTCATTACAGGTTTAATGTGCTAACTGACCAGATTAAGGACACAGTTATCAACACAAAAAGTTTTGGTGGTCAGTGTAGAAAGGTGTTCAGTGGTGATCAGAAAGAATACTATCGGCTGAGTGCAAATGTCCTCTCCTACACATTTCAGGTATTTGATTTAACTATTGAGCTTCTGTTTCCCTTCTCTTCTTTAAGGAACACATATTACATCTTTGGCCTCCTTGGATCTCTCATGCATGATTTCTCTATATTGACATTCATTATGGTTCAGGCAGAGCTGTTTGAGGGGCAGCATGGTATAGTGGGAAGCTATGTTGATACAGTGGATAGAGTGCCAGGCCTGGAGTCAGGAATTTTTATCTTCCTGAGTTCAAATCTAGTCTCAGAAACATACTGGCTCTGTGACCCTGGGCAAGTCACTTAACCCTGTTTGCCTCAGTTTCCTCATCTGTAAAATGAGTTGGGGAAGGAAATGGCAAACCGCTCCAGTATCTTTGCCTAGAAACCCCCAAAGGGGTCATGAAGAATCAGACATAATTGAAAAATGACTGAAAAAAATGGTACGATGGAGACTACTGGCTTTGGAGTGAGAAGATTTGGATTCAAATTCTGCCTCTGATGCTTACTACATGTATGGTCTGGTGACTTAACCACTTTGAACCTCAGTTTCCTTATCTCTAAAGTGAAGGGATTGGGTTAAAGGGGACACTGAGGTTCCTTTTAGCTTTAGATGGATACTCCTATAATCCTTCCTTATTTGAGAAGCTAAGTGGCAAAGTAGATAGAGCTCTGGACCTGAAATCAGGAAGACCTGAGTTTCAGCTTGGCTTTAGAACTGCCTCAGCTTCCTCATCTGTAAAATGGTGATAATAATAGCGTGTGTCTCTTGGAGTTATTGTGAAAGGATCAAATGAGATAATATTTATAAATTGCTTTGCAAATTTTAAAGTGCAAATTTTAAACTGACCCCAACAGGGGTCAGTTCAGGTACAATGAATGGTGGCTTGCTCAATGGAGAGCAACACCTGGTATGGAGCAGATCCAGTTAAAAGAAGTCCAGTTACTTCTACCAGAAGACACCCACAACTTTTTAATTATGGGCATATGATTTTCCCTTCTGTGCATGTACTCTGATCACATATGTTACCTTCATACATGCCCCTCCCCACAAATGCTCTGGCCACACTTGTTCTTGTATATTTATCCCACATGTCATTCTTGTGTAATTCTACTGCACTGAGAATGTGTATATTTGTGTGAAAGTGAACTCAAGATTCAGATATTGGAGGAAATATTAGATTATTATTTTATTACTACGCTACTTCAGAAATAAAAGAATCATGGTGTAATGAATGGAGAGCCAGCCTCAGAGCCAGAAAGACCTGGGTTCAAGTTCTGCCTCTGACACACTGGCTGTGTGATCTTGAACAGGTTATTCTCGTTTAGGATGTCTGGGCTGGCTAGACAGACTGAATAGTCTGGTGACTTTTCAGGCCCTTCCGCTCCACAACATGTTACAGACTGGTCTCTGACCAGGTCTCTCAGTCTACATAAAATTAAAGAGTGAGATAGAATACTTGGGCTACATTCATTCTGAGATCTAGTCTAGACAGGTAATTCTCAGTTCTCTAGGTAATTCTAACACAGAGAAGGTGGCGACCTAATCTATTATAGGAAATTTCCTCACCCAGGACTTCCCATACCAATGAAATCACAGGTACAATTCCTATTGCTGTTGCCTTTCTTATAAACTCCATCCTCTGGCTAACTGGTCTGAATCTATCAACAAAGATTTATTAAGCACCTGCTATGTATCAAGAAATGTGCTAGATACTGGGAACACAAAAACAAAAATGAAACATTCCTTGCCTTCAGGAAGCTTATGTTTCATTGGAAGAGGCAACACATGCACGCACAGACAGTTAAAAAATTAAGACAAGGTGATGTGGGAGAAAAAAGGGACTAGTCCCATATTGGTGGGGTCTATGAGATGCAGTTTCTGACTCACAACGTACCTAGAACAGCTGACTAGAGATTTACTGGTTAGGAGTCCCTTGAGTGCTACATTTAGTATTCAGGCTTTAAAACAAGATTACAATCCACAATAGAAGCTAAAATTGAAGTAAGGCTTTAAGGTTTACAAAATGCTTTGCCTACATTATTTCACTTTACAAGGTAGGTGCTATCATTATGGATAAGTGAATTACCCAGGATCACACAGTTAATATGTCAGAAGCAAGATTTGAACCCAGGTGCTCCAGACACCTCATGCCTGGATGACTGAAGTAGTCTGCTGGAGGGTCTGCCTGCCTTAAATCTCTCCCCACCCCAGCCCACCTTCCATTCAGCTGTCAAATTGACCTTCCTCAAGTGCAGGTCTGACCATGTCACCTTCTTCCCCCACATTCAAGTCAATAAACTCCAGTGGTTCCCTATCACCTCCAAGATCAGATATAATCTGGCTCCCTCCTACCTTTCTAGTTTTCTTATTCCTTTCTCCACTCCATGTATTCTGTTATCCAGGGACACAACCTCCTTGTTATTCCTCAGAAAAGGCACTCCTCCTGACTCTGTGCCTTTTCACTGGCTCTACCCCCACCCCCTCCCCATGTCTAGATTGCTTTCCCTCATCATCACTACCTCTTGCCTTCCCTGGCTTCCTTCAAGTCTGAGCTAAAGTTCCACTTTCTGCAAAAAAAACCTTTCCCAGGTCTCCTTAATGCTAGTGCCTTCCCTCTGAGATGACCCACAATTTATCCTGTGTCTTATATGTACATAGATATTTTAATGTTGTTTCCCCCATTAGAACGTAAGCTTCTTAAGAGCAGTGATCTTTTTCTGCCTTTCTTGGAATCCTCAGCCCTTAGCATAGTTCCTAGCACATAGCTGGTGCTTAATAAATGCTTATTGACTTGGCTTCAAAGGGCTTGCAACTCTGATATTCTGAGATTCTGTGATCAGCTTTGTTCAGCTCTTCCTGTCATGATGGGAAAATGTATATCTTGTTATTTGATCTCTGAAAATGTTGGAGTCTCAGCGGACATTATTATGAGAAGGAAAGGCTGCAGGAGAGCCGACAGGATAGGTTTAGAATCAGAATCATTTTTAGAATTTAGAATTTTAGAATCATTTTTTTCCTACCTTCTCCTAGGACTGTGCCTTACCACCTTACCAGCACCTTCTCAAGGCACTTTGAGAATGACCCATTCTATTTTATAAATTCAGAAAAGTTGCAAGAAGAGGAAAAATAACAAACAGGAGAATTTCCAACTCTGTTGGAAAGTACCATCCTGAAGAGGAGGAATAATTGAGTTAACAGCATGCAGCCTGGCTTCTGTTTCCTACAGTATGGCATAGTTTTTGGAGTGGCATCTAAAACGACTTTCAAGTCACTGAATTTGAAGAGGTTTGACAGAAGTGAGGGGAAATTCAGCTTGTGGTAGAACAAGGAAAGGGGCTAATTTGAGGGTCCTAGACTGGGGGAAAGTGAGGTGGATAGTTGGAAGAAACTCTTTGCAATCCAAACTTAATCATGTCCCTGAGCCAGGGAAGGTTCAGGAAAGTGTAATTCAGTTTACACTGGTCTTGAGAAAAGCCTGTAAGGACAGTTGTTGATGTGTTAATAGTTAGGAAGTTTTTCTTTACACTGAGCTAAATTTGTTTTTATCAAATTAAAATTTTTATTTTTAAATTTTCAAATTTTATCAGATGTATTAATTTTTTTGAGAGAACAGATTCAGAGTGGATCCCCTAGGGAAGACTATTCCCAGGTTCAAGGTATGCTATGACTCCAAATTCACTTAAAACCATAGTAGGATGATGAGTCAGTAACATGAGTCCCAGACTCCAGTCTGCCTATCTAGATGCAGTAGGAGGCAGAGCTATGTCTAGACAATCAAAAAGCATCTACTGAGCATCTAGGCAGGTATGGTAGAGGTAATTATCTCTATAGTAAGTAGTTGGTGCATTTTTTGGTCTGGACCTATAATTCCATTGGAAGAGGAAACTTCTACTAGTGAGTAAACACCCTCTGCTAATGAGGATCGCCACCTGTTTTAAGATTTATAATCTTGCCGGGGTGGTGCCTGAGGGCATGAGAGGCTAGTGAATTGGCTCTGGTCACACAGCTAGTAAGTAGGTTTCTGAGGCAGGAATTTGAACCCAGGTCTCATTGATTCTCAGACCATCTCTCTCTCTCTCTGCTGTGCCCTGGCTGCCTTTTGGAGTTATGTGTATATAGAGCCCAGAAGAAAGTTGGTCAATTATATTAGCGTAGATAGATCATGTCTATTGTAGTTTATTTAGAGAAAAATCTAGTTTTCAAATCTATTGACTATAAATACCTACTTTAATATAATTTAATTATTTGATGGGTTGTCAATGTACATTTTATTACTCGTACTTTTTGCTTTGTTCTGTTTTTAAAATATTTTATGTTTTCTATTTTTTTGTACTCTATCAATTTTCTGATCCCCACACCTCCTGTAGACCCCTACTTTTTGCAAAGAAACAATTAAGTAAAATCAACTAGCTGAGCCAGTAGATTTGATTGTATATGCAGCAGTCAGTATCCATACTCCCATACTTCTATTGAGAGGAAGAAGGCTAGTTTCACCATCTCTCCACCAGAACCAATATTGTACTTCTCAGATTTTGCGTGTATGGGAAGACCTTTGCAACCCAACACTTAATCAAGTTATTGAGCTAGGGAAGGTTTGGCAGAGGGTATCTCAGCTTACTAACTGGTGCTAAAAGCAACCCAAATGATAGCTTTTGGCAATGTTAATTGTTAGGAAGTTTTCCTTTATATTGAGCTAAACTGTTGATTGTTGATTTGAGAGAACAAGGCATTGAAATAGATGTGACATGCGGGGCATCCTCCCACATCAACTCACAGAGTGAACCCTTCAGTCAAGACTATTCCATGATCAAGGCATCTTCTGGGTTTATAGCCACTTATAAACACAGTAGATAATAAATCAGTAATATGAGTACCATACCCCAAGCTTCCAGTCTGGATATAGTAGGAAAGTAAGTCTAGATAATCAAAAAGCCATTGCTGATTATCCATCCAGGCAAGTTGTGGCAGAACAGAGGGCTGGATAATTCTCTTCTAGGTAGTTATTACTATTTATTTTCTAAAATCTGGAATTGTAATGTCATTGGAGTAGAGAATTCCTACCAGTGAGGAAAGTCCCTGTGCCAATGGGGATCAACCACTTTTCTGCAGCTAGTAAGGGGGCCCTGTAACATCCCAAGGCATCTTATTCCATTTTGGCATAGCTTTCATTGGGAGCAAAGTTTCCTGACGTAAAACCTAATAAGCTCCTATAACCCCTATCCATTTCTCTTAGTTTGCTCCACTCTCCCTGCTTAGATTAGAACAAATCTAATCACTTGTTATATGACAATTTTTTAAATACTTGAAATGAGCTATGTTATTTCCCTCATCTTCTCTTTTCCATGCTAAATAGCCCTTTTCCTTCAAATGATACTCATTTGGCATGGACTCAGAACCCATGTTCTGTTTGCTTTCTTTTGGACATTCTCTGGTGTATCAGTGTCCTCACTAAAAATGTGATAGCTAGACTTGTACACAATTCTCCAGATGTGGTCTGACTAGATCAGTGCAGATGACTAGGGTATTGCCTCCTTAATGATTCCTAGACACTCTTCCTCTTTTAATCCTTTTATTAGCTTTTTTTTTGGTTGACATATCTAACTTTTGACTCAGTTTGAGCTTTTGATTCACCACCGAGATCCTTTGCAGATTAACTGCTGCCTAGCCATACCTCTCTCATCACATACTGATGAAGCTTACTTTTTGAACTTAAGAGGAAGACTTTGCCCCCTGACCACTTAAAAGATTGTCAGTAAAGTTTGTAGGTGGCAAGGTATTACATAGATATAGCAACCAAAAAAGCAATATGGTGTGGGATTGGCACAAGGGAAATATGTCTTATCTTTGTATTCCTCAGAGAGTGAGGACTTCTAGGTAGGGAAGTTTGTTAGTTGATATCTCTCTCTGAATAAGTGGGAAGGAATTAGGGAAATGACCTGATGTGGTTGGATTACTAGGGATGATAGCCATTGACCTTATTTGTTCTACTACTGTTATTTCTCAAACATGTGACATATTTTCCTATCTCTGCTTAGGCAACTGGTGCCTCTGCCTGAATTTCTATTGTTTTCCTTCCCCTCCTTTGATATTTACCCATTTCCAATGTATCCTTCACAGTCCAGTTTAAATGTTGTCTCCTCTAGTTTTCTCTGATTTTATGTTCTCTCTATTCTCTGAACTTATTTGACTCACTTTTATTATACTTTCATGTTATATCTAGTATCCTAGTTACAGTGTAGAAAGGCAACATGGTATAGACCACTGGATAGGTACTCTAACTTATAAGTCAGGGAGACTTCAAATTCAAGTCCTGTCTTGGTCACAAATTGGCTTCATGGTGATCTAGGCAGAAAACTGTAAGACTGTAAGTTGTAAAGAAGGTGCCATTCAACATTGGCAGAGGTAGTTATTTTAATCTAGGAGTTTCTTATATCAGTGAAATTATAGGACAAATCCTTATTCCCATGGTATCCACTTTTGTGTGCATGTCCTATACCTCTGACTAGCCTATACTTTTCCTTCTTTCTTTCCTTTTTTTTTTTTGGAGGCAATTGGGGTTAAGTGACTTGCCCAGGGTCACACAGCTAGTAGTCTGAGGCCAAATTAGAGTCCTCCTGACTCTAATGCCAGTTGCACTGCCCAACTGCCCCTAGCTTATATTTTTCAGAAGTGCAGAGATGGTCTCATCCTTCTTTATATTTCTTACAGTTTCTCACACAAAGTAGGTGCTCAGCATACATATATTGAATGAATGAATATCCCTTTGTTACTGCAGTCAGTCTACCCTTGATTATCTACATATGGGTAACGTGCAATTTTAAATCTAGAATGACTCTACTACCTAGCACATACTTCCTGGTGAGTTCTCCTTTTCTCTGCTCAGGTAACATACACCATTAGGAAAATTAAACTAGTATGAACATTTCCTTAAGCAAGTAAAATGTAATTCAATACTTCAATCTGTTACAAAATCATTTAATACATTCCCATTCCAAACAGGATTTTTTTTGCTCCTTTGCTCATCCTACCCCTCCCCTCCGCTCATTGAGTCAGATCCTTAACAAGCTAAATGTATTAGTCACTTGCCCAAGACATTGTTATTATGCTCAGTATTATGTAAATGTTGTCGCTAAGAAAAACAGACAGCATTTTGTCTAGGATTATATAGTTGCTACATTTTGGAAATGCTTTTATTGATACCATGTTCCTTGCATAATAGATCACTTTCTCATTACTGCCTTTCTTGTTGTAATCCTATGGCACAGCCTAATGTTGTGAAGTGAAGATCTTTGTTTTGCATTTTGTACACAGGGAAAAGAAGCCTCCAGAGTAATGGGAATGGGCAAAAGTGTTTCCAGGGATAGAAATGGTAATAGCTGTTCTTTGTAACTTCTGAGGCCAGAGTTAGCTATAAATAAAAGTTTCTGTTTTCCTTCCAGGTGAAAGTAGATAATGATTTCAGTCATGAATTTTACAATAGTAGTTGGTCTTATATCAAACACAAGGAGACTCATTTTACATCAAATAGTGGATACCGGCATGACTCAAGTAAAAATGAAAACCAAAATAAAAAGGTTAGTAAAACTGGTAGAATATGTAGAAGTCAATGGATGAGAATAATTTCCTTTAGCAATAGTCAACTGGTGCCACTAATGAATGGTACTTTTGTATTAACTAAAATATGATGTTTCTGTGGATCATTAACTTTGTATTTAGCAAAAGTTAACTTAATAAAAGGGTGTTTTCATTTTCTTTGTAAAAAATAAATATATCCTACTATGAAGATGACAAAATAATCTATTCTTTGAGCATTCTTATTATTATATTGTATTGATAAGGAATTTATTTACAATTTGATTCTCTTATTAAAGATCCTGTACTTGTTCAATCTCTTGGGCCTTTTGTTTTTGACAGAAAACTGATGCATTTGAAAAAGTTTCCCACTGGAGAAAACTCCTTAACTTTATAGTTGAAGCTACTAAGATTCTCCTGACCCTTATAAAGTAAAGAAATTCATGGTCACTCTCTGTACCTTTTTCAGTCACCTTTTGTAGTTTCAAACTGGTGTGTGCATCAACATAACCAGAGAATGTTAATTATGTTGGACAAAGTAACCTTTGAGGCTAAAGAGGTTTTTGAAAAGTTTGGGATACGGATTTTTCCTCAGAAATCTGAAGCTTCTAAAACACTTGATAACTGAATGGTCTTGAGTCTCTTAGGCATCTATCTAGGGAAAAATGAACAATTGAGATGAGTTGAGTTAATGACTATGTGCTTGTTTGCTTAGACATGTTGGGGGGTGATTATTATTCATAATGTGCATATCTTATAGCACTCTTTGCAGATAATCACTTTCCTAATAATTCAAGCCAAAAGGGAACATTTACTACCCGAGTATGTGATGGTAGGATGAATGAGTGAAATGGCAAAATGTTTTTTTTTTTGGTGGACCAGTAAAAATTTTAGGAGAGGCAGCTGGTGGTTCAGTGGATAGAGCACTGGACCCAAAGTCAGGAAGAGCTGAGTACAAATCCAGCCTGAGACACTTCCTAGCTGTGTGACCTTGGGCAATTCACTTAATCTGTGATTGCCTGACAAAATGATCCACTGGGTCCACTGGAGATGAAATTGCCAAACCAACTCATCAAATAAGGTCATAAAGGGTTGGGTATGACTGAAAAATGACTGACCCACAAAAAATTTTAAACTTTGGTGGACCACTATTGGTTATGAAGGGGATTCCGTAGAGGGTAGATTTACCTTGGACCTGATCTAAGGGGATTTAGTTACTGAAGTACTAAAAGGACCTTTTTATTTCGCCTCTAGAATATTCTGTTTCCCAAGGGACAGCATTAGGGTAAATATCTTTAAGATTGTTTTAATACTTCATGAATTTAGTTCATATACATTAACTGAGTGACTCTGTGCTTCCCATCCAAATTTGAGAAGAAATACGATTTACCCCCATGGAGTCCATTTAAGGAAAAAGGCATTGTCCCCATTCCACTCTGGGATTCTTTTTGGAGATGAGAACTCCAGAAGGCTCCTTGATTGTCATATCCAGAAGGGTCAGTTGTGGAACATCATAGGGAAATCATGAACAGGGTTGATAGAGGATGGGGAGTGGGGTGAGGTGCATGTTGGGGATGGACCATTCTAATTTATTTTTGTTCTTCCTTTAGAGTTATCAACTGATGGTTATCCAGAACAGTGTTGAAGTAGCTCAGTTCATTAACAACCAGCCAGAATTTTTAAATCTTGCTGAACTCTTTTGGAAAGATCTCTTACACCTCCCTTCTCTATATGACTATAGTTCATATCGAAGAATAATTGAATTGTATGGGACTCATTATCTACAGTCTGGGTCCCTAGGAGGAGAGTACAAAGTTCTCTTTTATATAGACACGGAAAAAATGAAGCAACATGGTATGATTATTAAAATTGTGCTGTTCTTCTATACTTAGTTGCATATTATTCCCCTTCCTGTGCTCTGTGACCTACCCAAAACTGGCATTTTCCCTGTTTATCACATGCCATACTCTATTTCCCATTTCTATGCCTTTGTATGAGCTATCTCCCATCCCCGGAATGCTGTCTTTTCTGATGAACCAACATCCCATGAAATGATGTTATAGGACAAAAGAACTAGTAGTGTTCAAGGTGTTCTCAGAAACCTAAGAATTTCAGGGTCAATCAGTTTCTGTCTCCTATAGAACAAAGTTGTATTCTCCCCAAATTGTAAACACATGCATTTTCTTTGGAAACATCTGGATTTGGTAGAATGAGGACTTGTGCAGCACCACTTTCCACACAGCCAGGAGAAAGTTATGTTAATTGCCTCGAGTTAAAATCATCCTACCAGAAGCAATTAAGAGAGAAACCACATTTTATATTACTCTCCTGTGTTAACCCTATCCTTTTTTTTTTTTTGGCAAGGCAATTGGGATTAAGTAACTTGCCTAATAAGTGTCAAGTGTCTGGTCTGAAACAAGATTTGAACTCAGATTCTCCTGACTCCAGGGCTGTTGCTCTATCTACTGCATCACCTAGCTGCCCCTTAACCCTATACTTTCTAGACTGTTTTTACTCTTTCTCCTACTTATACCTTTTTTCCCCACTTCCGCTCCTTTACTCACAATTTTCCCCACCAGGGATGCCCTCACTTCTCTTTACCAAGATAATCCTACCAATTTTTATAAGCCTATATTTTTCCCATTTCCTTCATGAAGTCTTCTCTGGTTACCTTAGCCAGAAACAAATTCTTCATCTTCAGAGTTTCTATGAAAAGTGTTGTTTGTATTCCTCATCTGACATTTATTTAGCACCTGATATAATTGGTTGTATTTGTCTTCTCTCCCCAGCTAATCTGGGACCTCTTTCAGAGGAGGAATAATTTCTTATGTTTCTATACAACCTCCAGGGTGCATGAGATTAGGTGCTTAATAAATATTTATTGACTGATGTCTATCTTCCTTATCTAACAAGATTGACTCTGCAGTCTCAGGACTAACTGCTTTACTCAATGCTTTCTCCTTCACGACTGATACCTCGTCCCATATTCTTATACATCCAAGAATGTTGTTTTATCCTCTTCTTGCTATGATACCCTCATTTATTGATACTAGTTTGCTTTTTGTCTTCTGGGATGTAAAGATCAACTCCTATAATTAGGAAGCAACAGTAAACCCGTGGGAAGGATGTGAAACCTGGTCAGATTTTCATTAGGTCCTGTTGCTCCTCAGATGAAATGCATTTTGCAACATTATCTACTATTCTTACAATGTATTTTTTACATTTCACAATGACCAAAGTTGGCACAGAAACAAAACAATTTTTCCCGAGGCTACTACATTTCAGTGTTTCCTTAAAAAAACTCATTCACAGATTATCCTTAGGTTGTTTTAAGAGGTAATCTTCTCCATTTAAAAAGTAATGAAAAGTACTTATTTTTCAGCCTTACAACTGAATAACAATATTCCAAGATTAGCCATTTTGTGCTCCTTAAATTAAATTTTTAAAAAGCACAGATTTATTTTTATTTTTTGCATTTTAAATTCTCTTCCTCCCCCACTCATTGAGAAGGCAAGGGGAAAAAATTACAAATACGTGTGGTTGTGCAAAACAGATTTCTGCATTGTCTATATTTTTACAAAAAGCGAGAAAAGAAATATGCCTAAATGTGCACTCTGAATGTATCAACTTTCTATTTGGAGATGGATAGCATATTCCTTTATGAATGCTTTGGAATTGTGATGGGTCATTGTGTTGATCAGAATTACTAAGCCTTTCAAACTCATATAGCTTTACAATGTTGCTGTTACTGTATAGATTATTTTCCTAATTCTGCTCACTTCACTTTACATCAGTCTAAATAGGTCTTCCTAGGTTGTCCTGAAACCATCCACTTCATCATTTCTTATGGCACAATAGTACTCTGTCACATTCTTATACCACAATTTGTTCATCCATTCCCCAGTTGGTGGGTATTCTCTCAGTTGCCATTTCTTTGCCATCATAAAAAGCACTGCTTTAGATATTTTTGTACATTTTAATATTGCTTTACAGTTTACCAAATGTTTTTCACATACATTATTTGATTAGTTGAGATGTCCCAAGTAGTAATGGTCATAAAGGAAGGAAAAAACAAAACAAAACAAATGAAATTTTAAGTTAATCCAGAAAATTAATTATATTTTTTTTCTTCTAGATTTTAGCTTTCTTGCCATGCAGGAATGTACCTCACAAAACTTGAATCTTTTTATTGTTAAAGTATCTAAGCAGAAATGCAAGGAACTTATTGAGTTATTAAAGTTGGCTTCAGGTGAGTTCAATGCCTTCATCAATTTGCTCATTAACTTAAAAATATGATCAGTGTTTGTAAAAGTGCCAGAGATATGTCATATCCAGTTTTTTCTAACTGAAGGTAAAGGAGTCAGTTTGTTGTATGCAACATTTTCTTTCTATTTCTCTGTTGCAGTCTCTCACATTCTTAGTGCTCATTTGCTATTTGAAATCTTCTAACTTTTGAAGCAATATTAAACTTGATAAAGCTAAAGAAAAATGTTGGCTACTCTATAGCCAATGCATAGGATTAATATATAATATAATACAATATGTTATATTGTATTATATTATATTATATTATATTATATTATATTATATTATATTATATTATATTATATTATATTATATTATATTATATTATATTATATCATATATATATATATCATATTATATCATATTATATCATATTCATATTATTATATCATATATATTATCATATATTATCATATTATATTATATTATATTATATCATATTATATCATATTATATTATATTATATTATATTATATTATAATCAGGGACCCTTGTTTATGCCAGAGTGATGGAAATTTAGCCCAGTATATGAGGGCACCCATACCCACAAGCTTCTTCTGTTAATCTTTCCCCTAGTACTCTTTCTTGAATAATCTACCTTATTAGGTTAGCATTGATAGCAGATGTTCGCTGGGTAACAGTGGAGAATATATTAGGTCGGAAGATTCCCAGAGGATCACTTGTTTCTTTCTCTCTTCTAAAACACAAGTGAATGAAGACAGATTAATAATTGGAATAATTCTTTATATCTATAAGCTAAAAAATAATATTCAAGCTGAAACAATAAATTTTTCAAGGCTTTTATTCTGTTCCCATTAAGAGGTCCCATCTCTATGAGGACTTGACACATTCCTTCTTTTGCCCAATGTTTTCCTTTGAAGAAAGTGTATTCTTGTCCTCTGTTCTGGGCTTGTTTTCTTCCTGTCAAATTCTTCTAGTTTAGAGAGATCTAATTTGTCATACATTTTGGTGTACTGGAGGGCATTGGGG
This sequence comes from Phascolarctos cinereus, assembly GCF_003287225.1. NCBI lineage: Eukaryota > Metazoa > Chordata > Mammalia > Diprotodontia > Phascolarctidae > Phascolarctos > Phascolarctos cinereus. The sequence continues at coordinate 350,602,201 of NW_027555847.1, read as the reverse complement.
CATAGAAAGCAGAACCCATCATTTGTGCCAGACAGCCCTCAGTGTTTCTGCTTTCTACGGTGAGTTCAATGAGTTCTCAAGCTTCAGCTCCCTCTGGTCTCCTTCCCTTCATAGGAGTAATTCTTCAGTCTGAATCCCTGCACACAAACTATAGGTTTGCCTCTTGTTCTTACTCTGGGACCTTTCCAATGAGAGATTTTAAATGGACTTTCATAGATGTTTTTCCTTTCTTGGTTTTCATCTATTCAGATACATCCTTTCTTTTCTACTGAGAGACATTGTGGCTTAGTTAATGAGGAGCTGGCTTTGAATCCAAAAAGGTTTGGATTCAAGTGTTACCTCTCCTGAATACCGGCTATGTGACCCTATACAACTCAGGTATGGGCCTAGTACTGGTATCACTGAGTTATAGCGTTTGTACAGTTTAGTTTCACATCCAAGGACATGTGCAATGTTGTATCTACCATGTCTTGTGCTTCTTCTGTGATCTGCTTCTTGAAGAACAAAACTGCACATGAGCACAGGTTACTCAAACTCCCCAGAGCAGAGATTTTCTCTATTGCACTCTGGTCTGTCTTCTCAAAGTCCAAGGGAGAGTGAGAGACAGTTAGAGAGAAGGTCTTACAGCTTGATTTTTAGTCCATAAAGAGGGGCCACACCTCTAACAGGGGTCTGTCCTCTAGTCTCAGTCAGCCAATCATCAGAAATTCCTTGTGCCTTTCAGCAAGGTGCCAATGGGCATGTCTATAATCTAGATTGAGAGAGCCTTTAGATGCCTCCTAATTAAAATCCAAGACCTGGGATTTCAAGCTGATTTGGGAACAGCAATTCCACTGATCAGAAAAACTTTGAATCACTGATGCAGCTACTCCTTTCAAAGGTTCAGATCATAGCCCATTTTGTGTTAATTAAGATGTTAATTAAGATGTACTTATATTTTGTATGTTATGCTTCTTTAATACTGAATGCTGTGCATTTTTTGTGAATGCTTGCTGGAATTTTCATTTTATATGCGTTTATATATCCTTACTTGACATTTTTAATTCCTTCTTATATAGGAACAAAAGACAACTTGCTCCGTGGTAATGCAGTTGTCAAGGGAGGAAGCCCAGCTTTGGTAGCTGGTCTTAGTTATATAAATGTAGACGATCCTGCTGGAAATAGAGCCCGGTATGCTTCATGGGCTGCAACTGTGGGGCAGTATCCCCAAATAATAAAACAAAAGGTAGGTGATGTTTTACTTAAGGCAGCAGGGGGCAGATATGTTTATTTGTGCCAGTAAAATGAGATGGCTAAATGGAGACTACTCTAATTAGCATTTCCTACAGTCAAATTTTGTTTCATACAATAAAATGTATGCATACATAATAATAAAGAATTGTAGATACATTGTCAGGTGTGCTCCTATTTTATCAGGAAAAGTTTAATGCTAAATACAGTGCAAGGGAAATTTGCCACAGAATTTCTATTTCTAATCATCAGCTACTTTTGTTTGGGTTTTTCCTTGGCCCTCTACTCAAAAGGAGCCAAAGCCTCAGAGAGCAGGTCACTTGGTCTTGCCTCCTTCCTCCAAGGGGTCTAAATCTATTATATCTATGGCAGACTGATACGTGTTTCTATTTTTTTAAGGCTCTCCAGGTACCTTTATGGGCTTCTCATTCTTCAATTAAATCCTTCAATCATCCTTCTAAGACAAACAATTTATTCCGCTAATTGAGGTCTTGAGGTATAGCGGAAACATACTTGTGGTCTGGAGTCAGCAAACCTAGGTTGGGATCCTGGATCTTCTACCTGGTAGCTGTGTGACTCTATTTGTTCAAGTAACCTCATTCCATCCCATCCCCTTCAATAGATTGTGCCCTCTGCCATCCCCTTTCTCACCTATCTTCAATGTCTCCCTTTCAATTAGCTCATTTCCTACTGCCTACAAGCGTGCTCATGTTTCCTCTGCCCTGAAAAAATCTTCACTTGATCTTAATGGGTGTCACGTATTATTCTTCTTTTGCATTTCAAGTCAATTTTCTTTTGTTCTTCCCTTGGTAGAAATGGAGAGCTGCTGGATCACAACTTCCTCATAATCCTTCATTTACTTGAAGGCATTATTTTCTCTTTCTTCTTATAGAAGACTCACCATCTCCTGGCTCATCTTTTATTATTATTATTATTATTTTTTGGTTAGGCAATGGGGTTAAGTGACTTGCCCAGAGTCGCACAGCTAGTAAGTGTTATGTATCTGAGATCAGATTTGAACTCATGTCCTCCTGAATCCAGGGCCAGTGCTCTATCCACAGTGCCACCTAGCTGCCCCTCTCCTGGCTCATCTTGACTTGCTTGAGTTCTCATTAATTTTTTTCCTTTTTTTTTTTTTAAAAAAAATTATCATTAATTTACTTTTAGTTTTCAATAATCACTTTCATTTGCTTTTGAGCTTTAATTTTTTCTCCCCCTCCCCCCATCTCCCTCCCCAAGACAGTGCGCAGTCTGATATAGGCTTTACATATACTTTCCTATTAAACATATTTTCACATTAGTCAAGTTGCAAGGAAGAATTAGAACCAATAAGAGGAACCACAACAGAGAGGAAACAAAACAAAACAGAAGAAAAAAAAGAGCAAATAGTGTGCTTTGATCTGCATTCAAACTCCATAGTTCTTTCTCTGGATGTGGATATCATTTTCCATCATCTCATTAAAATTTTTAAAAAATGAGTCGCTGTCTTTTAGATTTAGAAAAAGAACAAAACAGAATTAGCAGGCTATTTCCTAAAGTAATGCATGTGTTTAACTTGTCTTGACCTTTATAGCTCAAACCTCTATATGAGCTCGTGAAGGAGGTTCCCTGTGCATCTGTCAAAAGGCTATATCTGAAAAGAGCCATTGAGGAGTATCTGGCAGAATTTGACCCTTGCCATTGCAGGCCTTGTAAAAATGGTGGCCTGGCAGTAGTTGTGGGAACCCAGTGCCAGTGCCACTGCAAACCTTACACGTTTGGTGCTGCATGTGAGCATGGATTCCTTGTGGAAGGTCAGGAAGGTCAGTATTCATTCTATTTTCCTGAAGTTATTTTTGGCACTTAGGCATCTGACTGTAGCTTTGGCAATATTTGGTGGAGATTGGTTGAGTACTCAGTCCATATGGAGAGGAGAGAACTTGGTGTTCTTGTTTCCAGTTTTAAGAGAGAAAGCATATCTACTTCTTCCCAGAATCTTTTCCTTCAGGGATATCTCTCTGAAGAGAATATGGTACCTAATGACTTCTCTCTTCAAGATGCGAAGGCAGAAGAACAAGATCTCTCCTGTTTTTCAGGTTCTTATGAACTCCACCACTCAGGCAGACCTGGAACTTTGGATCATTAATCTCAACCAATCAAGAGAATCTTATGCAAATGAATTTTGAGGGGGTAGTTAACTTTCCTCCAGTGTTACTGAGAGGAAGTGTAGAGGGTAATCTTAAAAGCATGACTAAGAATATGGGATTTAGATTCTAGCTCATCCTCCACCCCACTCCATGCCTGGAATATTACCTTCAAATTTTTGGGCTAAATTACCTCAGGCAAGTCTCTTAAGCTCTCTAAGCCCTGTTTTTTTCTCACTGGGACAGCATGGCATAAGGCAGAGACCCGGATTTGGAGTCAAATGTTTTGAATCTTGGCTCAGATGTGGAATATTGTTTATGATATGAGACTTCTGTTGATGTTTTGGTTGGTTTTGCTGAATTACTTTTTTTCTTTCTTTTTTATTCTTTATTATGCAAAACTGCTTTGGCACATAGTGGGTGATTAATAAAAGCTTGTTGATTGATTTATTGCTCACAAGGAATGCCTTACTGGGTGGAAGAGTAGGCAATGATATATTTGGAAGTGAAAGTAATTTAAGAACAAAAGACATCAATTGAAATTTGAAATTAAAAAAGATCAAATGAAAGCACTATGTACTTAATGTAAGATCTTACTGTAGTTGCTACTAAGGTGGAGTGAGCTCTGTTGTAACTCTTCTTAACCAGTGTGAGGGACCATATTGGATTGTCTGGAAAATATCTTCTTAATGCATCGTACACAGACAAATGATTTGGAAATAATTGAAAGTCTTCAATTATATGTTCTCTCCCAGCCCCAAGTTAATGAATACACTAGGTATATAAACTTAAGGTCTGAAGAATTCAGAAAGTGTTTACCCTTATTGAGGTATCACATTCTTACCCTACATGTCTCTTGACCAATAGGAATTGTTGATGGAAGATGGAGTTGCTGGTCTCCTTGGAGTACTTGTATGGTAGGGATGAAAGTAAGGAGACGAAGCTGTGATAATCCATATCCTAGTGGAGGTGGCAAATCCTGTGTTGGAGAAGCATTTGAAACACAACCTTGCCAAAATGAAGAGTTGGAACATTTTCGGTAAAATGAAAACAAATCTTTTGAACAGTCTTTATGTGGAACACAGTATCACAAACATAGTAGTTATTCAAATAGTATTTTCTTATTTATTATTTTCTTCTTATTATTTTTATGATTATTTTGGTATAGTGCATAGTATACTAGATTGCAGTTGAAATCTTGCCTCAGACATTTACTAGCTAGAAGTCACATAACTTTTCTTTGCTACTGTTTCCTTATTTGTAAAATGTATGGAGGGGGTTGGATTTGATGGCCTCTAAGGTCCTTTCCAGCTAGAAGCTTATACCATGATTCTGTAATCTTGTCTAGCCCTTTCCTACTGCCCTACCTTTGCATACAGTGTTCCACATGCCTGGAATGATTACCTTCCACATTTTTGATGATTAAAATCCTTCTCTTCCTTCAAGGCCCTGTCCAGGAGCTACCATCATGAAGCTTTCCCAGGTTTCCCTTTATAAGTGAGCCTTTCACCTTTGAAACTCGTACATGCCTCTCTTCAGATTGCTTCTGTGCCCTCCTAGCAGAACATTAATTTGTGCATTTTTCTGATTTCTCTTATTAGATTGATAAACTCATTGAGGGCAGAGACTATGTCCTGTTTCATCTCTATATTCTCTCTGTGAAGCCACCACAGTTCATTGCCCATAATAGGTGGTTAACCAATTAACTATTCAACAAGTTCCTGTTATGACTTATTGAGTCCTACTATGTACCAGGTTTTATATTGGGTACTGAGGATACAAAGACCAAATGACAATAGCCCTGCCCTCAAGGAGCTTACATTCCAATAAGTGAATATTTGTTGCATTGAATCAAATGATAAGCAATTTGAAAACAGATATCTGGCTTATGTGAATAACTGTCTTACCTTCTAGCAGGCAGGGTAAAGTAGAGTGAGAAGTCCTTGTGTAGTCAAATTAATAAATATTTATTAAATGCTTGATATGTGAAAAACACTGTGGTTTCCTCTTCATATGAACATGCCTCAAGGCATGGAATTATCCAGCAGAATCCATTTGTTGAATAGGGAGGAAGAGGAAACTCACTTGTCCTTGAAAAACTGGGAGAATCTCTCTAGTAGACAGTGAGTATACTGGCACCAACTCTACCAATTCTCTTTCCCTTCCCCTTTCCCAGTTTGCAAGTGCTGTGGGCCAAGCTATATCAAACTCTGATCTAGTCCTCTTTCCTCCATATGGCATTGCTCCCCTTTTCCCTGGTGAGCCCATCCTAACTATGATTCAAGAAAAAATAGGAAATTGGATACTTAGGGCTGGATCATTTTAGTTGGTGAAAAGGAAGCTATAATCATTGCTGGATGTGTAAGAAGTAAGCTTAGTAATTCAAAGGCCTTCTATTGAACTACAGCATGCTTTTTGATGGACTTGCTTCAGTGGGCTCCTAAATGTTCTGCCCAACTGCAACAATTTCACAAGTTTCTTGATTAAGGAAACATACAAGGATATAGAATTTTAGGGCACACATTCCTAGGAATGAGTTTGGGATCTTGCAGTTCCTTATGGGATGGTGGTCAGGGGTCTCTGCTTACATCATTCAGCTAGCACCACTTTTTGTCTTTTCCAATCTAATGTTAGTCTAGATTCAGCATGGAGGAGTGAAGGGAACACTGGACTTCAAAGTAAGAAAAACTAGGTTTGAATCTAGGTTCTCTACCTATTAGTTCTATGACTAGGAAAGTCATTTTTAAACTTATAGCTTCCTCATCTGTAAAATGGGCACAGTAATATGTTCACTCCCTATCTACCTTCAGGGGGGTATGTATGTCTGTGTGTCTGTGTAAAGTACATTGGAAACCTTGCAGTGTTATAGAAATGTAAATTATGATTATGCAGAGGAAAATTCTAGGGAATGAATCTGAGAATTCATTCTTATCTGTCCCAGGAGGGTGAGCAATTCTGACCAGAATGCAACTTGATTAATCAATTCATTCATATTTAGTGAGTGTCTATGGAGTACATGTTCCACCAAGGTCCTATTCTATGCCTCAGCATGACGTAGCAGTGACTCTGGGTGCTTGAAGCACTGTGCTAGTGGAACACAGGCACTAACAAATGCTGTAAGACTGGAGAGACTTTTAGTGTGATCTCAGTGACAGCCAGTGCTTATTGTCTGAGGAACAGCCTAGCTAAATATGGGAAGGGTCCTCACTAGTAGATTGGACCTGATGATGATTTTTTTTTCTCTGTAGCAACATATGAAACAGACAAAAATAAAAAAAGAGATGATTCTTGGTCTTGTGTAACCCTATTGCATTTCCACAGAGATAGTGGGAGGGTGATCTTGAGACTCATACTGTTTTAGACTAATTGTAAATATTGATTTAAATAGGAGAGACAGAGACAGAGAAAGAGACACAGAGAGAGACAGAGAAAGAAAGGCAGAGAGAGAGAGAGAGAGAGAGAGAGAAGGAGGGAGGAGAGAGAGAGAGAGAGAGAGAGAGGAGGAGGGAGAGAGAGAGAGAGAGAGAGAGAGAGAGAGAGAGAGAGGAGAAGAGAGAGAGGGAAGGAGAGAGAGAGAGAGAGAGAGAGAGAGAGAGAGAGAGAGAGAGAGAGAGAGAGGAGGGAGGGGGAGAGAGAGAGAGAGAGAGAGAGAGAGAGAGAGAGAGAGAGAGAGAGAGAGAGAGAGAATCTTTGTCCAATAACCAACAATTGATGTAATACTGAAAGAAATGAACCATATAAATACTGACATTCTCATGATAAATGAAACCAGAAGGCATAAGGAAGTTTCTGAAAAATGGAAAGATGTCTCACAAGTTTTCCTTGGAGAGGAAAGTATGGTGCCTTGGGCACTCCTTGAGTTGGCAGAGGTGATTTCACCATGTGACCAAAGATAAAAATATAATTTCCTGGGACCCTCGATCACCTTGTCTTGCATGAGTGCATGGTGAGCATAAGCAAAAGACCACTATGGAGACAATGGCAGCTGGTGCTCCAACATCTGTTGCATGACATAAAGCAGTCAAGTTTATGAAGAACTTTAACATGATTCTCCAAACCAAGTTAATATGTACCTTAATATTTAGTTACTATAATGTGAAGGTTGACAGGTATGAAAAACATGTTAAAAATATGGCTCAGTATTAAGAAATAAAAGAGGTCAACGATTTATAAATTACTCAGAATTCTGGTATCTAAATATGTGAACACTTTATTTTGAGAAGAGAATTGGAGGGAACTGGAAATGGCAAGTACTAAACAACACAATAAAAATGTAATTTACTCTGCGTTAAGAGATGGGAAATGGCCAGTTACTGACATGGGAACAATTTCTGAATTAACTGTTTGGAGGCAGGCAAACCATGACCAGCAAGAGTCAAGGTCAAAATTAACATCAAATTAAAAGGAAGGATATAGATGAGAAGACACTAAATATAATTACATCTCCAACTTTATCTAGTTAAACTAGATGTTGGCTCTGAAAAAAGGGGGAAATAGGGCATTTAGTCAGATTATCACTATTTCTTACAAAACTAGATAGAATGAAGAGAATAAGGTGAGCTATACTTGAGAACTGAATAGCCCTTTCAGTGATCCCTATCTGGTCCATTACTCAAAACTCCATTTAGCACCAATGTTCCTCTGGAGATGTCTTATAGCTACAAATCATTGAAGACCATAATATCTTGGGACTCAAAATTAGAAGTGACTGAAAAGGGCAATTGAGAGATTTATATGGTAGGTATGAATAAGGTACATATTTCTAATGATGACCTGTGTACAAAAAATGTCTTGAAAAGCATCACTTAGCAAATACACCCTTGGAAAGAAGGTAGGGCTGGTCAAGTCATGAGAAGGAAGGATAACAATCACAGTTCAAACAAGGGCTGCACTGGTGCCCATAGTCAGCCAGTTCTAGTCAACAAATATTTATTAGGCTTTTACTATGTGCTAGGCAATGCTTAGGGATACAAAGAAAGGCAAAAACAATCCCTGCCTTTAAGGAGCTTATATCCTAGTGAGGAGACAAGACATTGAGTAAATTGTCTATTGATAGAGGATTTATGAGAAGATATAGAAAGGAATTGCATATGACAAGAAGGATACCATGGGTTCTGATATATATTATTGTATATTGTATCATATATATTATATATGTATTGTGTATATATAATCATTCAGTCATTTATAAATGACATCACAGATTTGCTAAAATATTGAAGTACCAACTACATAACAACTGTGTCAGGAGTTGGGTTAGTTGATGATGAGGCATTAAATTCTGTTACTACTTTCTGCCTTGATTCAGTCACAGAATCTCAGACTTGTAAGTGATGTCAGAGGTTATGGTACATGTTATTTATTTTTTAAAATTTAATAGATATTTTTCAATTTTAACAACAATTTGTTTTTTTCTCTCTCTCATTTGTTCATCAAAAAAAAAAGAAAAATAAAACCCTTGTAACAAATATGCATAGTCAAGCAAAAGATTTCCCATATTTGGCCATATCAGATATATATGTATATGTATATGTGTATGTGTGTGTGTGTGTGTGTGTGTGTGTGTGTGTGTGTGTGTATATATATATATGCATGTGCATGTGTGTGTATGTGTGTGATTCTGTACATAGCCTCTCTGTCAGAAGGTGGGTAGCTTGCTTCGTCCTTGGTCCTCTGGAATTGTGGTTGATCATTGTAGTTGGTCAGAGTTCTTTTGTGTTCCCAAGTTGTTTGTCTTTACAATGGTGTTGTCATAAATTGTTCTCCTGGTTCTGCTAACTTAGCTCTTCATCAATTCATACAAGTCTTCCAAGGTTTCTCTGAAATCATCCCTTTCATCATTTGTTACAGCACGAGAGTATTCCATTATATTAATATGCCATAATTGTTTTGTCACTGGCAGTACCTCCTTAGCTTCTAGTTATTTGCCACCAATGATAAAATAAAAGCTGCTATAAATATTTATTGTACATTTGAGGCCTGAAGGGACTGTTCTAATACATCTTTCTTTACTTCCTAACTTAACTGCTTGAAATCTCAACATATATGTATTTTGATTTTGTCTTGTTAGTTTTCATTTTGCTATATATGTATACACACACACACACACACACATACACATACATAAACATATTCCTTTAATACGCAAGCAAAAGAATGCATTAGTATGGACAGTAACGTACACAATCTCTACAGAGTTACTAAATGATGATAAAGGCCTTTTCTGTTCTGCTTTCTAGCTTGATAGAACCACATTGCTTTGATATGTCTGGAGTCCCCACAAATTCCTGCCCATCACCACCTTCCTTGGAAAATGGATTTGTTCAAGTAGGTTTTCAGTGTTTTCTTTACATTGAGCCTTTTCTTTACGTTCGGGCCATGCTGCTTTAGCTGTGGTTCAGTTGCACAAAATCATAGAAATTTTGAGTTGAAGAAGGCCTCGAAGATCATGTAATTTAACCTCTCTTTTTACAGGTGAGAAAATCAAGATTCAGTAGGTTAAATAACTTGTCAGAAGACCCAAAAGTCTCCTGACTATGACTCCCAGTAGTGAAAGTTTTGCTATACCACATAATCTCTCCCAGCTAGAAGTCCATCTCTTTCAGAGAAATAATCCACAAACATTTATTATTAATTTTTTCCCTTGTCCCCTTTTCATGCCTTTTCCTGTGTTCTCTTTGTTTCTTTAACTGATTCGTGACTTTTCTTGCATATCAATTACCAAGCATTTATTAAGCTCCAACTCTGTGACTGACACAGTGCTAAACACTAGGGATGCAAAGAAAAAGTGAAAACAATCCCTGCCCTCAAGGAACTTACACTCTAATGTACAGTAAAGAGAATAAAAGTTATCCTTCCCTATTTTCTCACTTGTCCAGAAATGTAAGCATATCGGAGGTCATGTCACTCAAACCATGAAGTTACAGTCAGATTTATAAATGTGAAAACATATATCCTTGGTACTGAGAATAAATTTCCTCCCAGGAATGTGTCAACTAGGCAGTCCATTCTGGTTGGACTATCCCAAGGAAGTCCATTAGGCTAATAGACATTTAGCTAGTGGACTGTGAGCTACCTATAACTGTACTTCAGACATTTTTGTACTTAGAATGGGAAAGGGAGACTTGTCCTGAATGGACATACTTCCTACTTGTTTGCTAACATGGAAATTTGCCCTCTCTGCTTTTGGTTCACATTAAACCAGAAGCTTCAACTTTTCAGGAAACCTATTAATGAGGTTTGAGTCTTTCTTACTTCTCAAGACATCCACAGTGTTGCCAAAGCAAATATTGCTCACATCTTTAAATGGTGCTATGATTGATGTGGGCACAACCTTCATCAGGACAGGTACCAACACATTCCCATCATTTTATCCTCAGTGATTCTTGTCCATACACTTTTCATTAAAGATGCTTAGGGTCTTCCTATAGGTCATTTTTGCATTTTGTGAGTATTAATGTAGCACCTAGGTTGCCTGGTTGTTATCCTTCTCTCTCACTATACCCCTAAATTCTAGCTGCAGAGGTACCTAGGTGGCACAATAGATGGAGTCCTGGGACTGGAATTAGGAACACCTGAGTTCAAATCTGGCCTCAGACACTTTAGTAAGTTCCTGTACAATCCTGGGCAAATTATTTAATGTCTCTCTTTCTCAGCTTCCTCAACTGTAAAAATAGGGATCATATTAACACTTATTACCCATGATTGTTGTGAGGATTGAACGAGATCATATTTGTAAAGTACTTAGCATAGTGTTTGGCACGGTAGACATTAAATAAATACTTTTTCTTTTCCCTCATTCCTTTCCCCTTTGCTACATGACTGACTCTTCTTTTTTGATTGTACATTTTCTGGGTGACAATATTTATGTCAATTCTTGCACATATGGCTTTATTGGAAACTTGTAGCCTACTTGTATCCATCATGTATACATGTACACATGTAAACATATATGCATATTATATATTGTATACCTAATGCATCTATCTACAATATACAGATAACCTATTTTCTCCCTTAAAAACATGATTCTTTGCCCCTTCCTCATCGTACCCCCTGCTTCATGTTCTGAGTTTTCCTCTCTTTGTTCAGGATACAGGTCCATCATTTCCAGTTGGAAGAAGTGTGGTTTATACATGCCAAGAGGGATATGCTCTTGTTGGGGACCCGGTTGCCAAATGTGGAGAAGATTTAACTTGGCTTGTTGGGGAAAAACATTGCCAGAGTATGTAATCTTAATTATAATGTCCTACTTAAACCTGGAAATTACATTTGGGGCATATTGAAAAGCCAATGGGACAAATAGCTGCTTATTCTGGGTCCTGACATCATTTACTTTGGAAACTGATTTGGTCCTAACCCAAGTTCAGAGCTACCCTGAATAATCCTCTTGGGGACATTCTGCATTGCTGTGGATGCTGCTAGGTGGTGGGGTGGACAAAGTGCTGGATTTGCAGTTAGCAGGGCCTGAATTTGAATGCTTCTTTAACCACCAGCTGTATGAACCTAGGCAAGTCTCAATTTCTTCATCTATAAAATGGAGATAATTATAGTACCTTTCTTGCAGGGCTCTTGAGAGGATCAACTGAGATAATATATGTGGCAAACTTGGCAAACCTTAAAGTGCTGTATAAATGTTAGTTGTCATTATTAATTTATTTAGTTCTTGGATAATTCTTTAACTTGTTAGAATATTCGCCAAATCTCAACTTAAGATTCCATCACAGCTGTATTGCAGCAACTAGCTGTTTCACAAAGTCAGGACCACAAAATGTAAAGAAAATTTTTTGAGTTAGCTAATGTGATTTGTTGAAAATTCTAGACAGTGAAATGCATGATATATTAGTTCTATTACAAAAACATATAAGAAGTAGAGCAAGATTTTCCAAACTATGGCTCAGTGACTATTAGTGGTCCTGTAAAACTTTCTTACAGTTTTTATCATTCTTTTTCATGCTTTCTCTAGCTATGTGTTTCCTCTCTTTCTATGTGATATATTTTCACCTTGAGGACCTGGGCTAACAATGGTAAGTAGGTCATAAGGGACGGAGGCAGAAGAAAATGAACACTTGACAGCCTTAAGAGTTATGATGATAAAACTGTCAGCTGAAAATTTCCAGAGAGTAGAGTTATGTTAATCTTCTGAAAATATACCAGAACATGGCATTAGGCAAAATCTCTGTGGGAGATCACTCAAGTAGAGAATCTGAGAATTTTGCCTTTAATGGGTAGGCTGACTTTTAGGTCTCTGCATTCATCAGTCTTATTTAATTAAAATTTTCATTTTACTTCTAGAGGAAGAATATGTGTCTTGGTCTTTCAGAAATTTCTCAAGAATGAGTTTCCCAGTCCTACTCTTTCCTCTACTCATGAGCAAGAACAAATTAAAAATATCCGTGCAACACAGGATTTTGATAGTTTGGAAATTTAAAGACCCTTACATTCTGCAACTTTGTGCTCTCTTTAGAAATAGGTTGTGTCTTGCCTGCTTTGGAAAAAGGTCTCCAAAGTGATCCCAAGAAACCTTTCTATGAGGTTGGAGAGAAGGTGACCTTGGCCTGCTCAGGGAGCATGATATTGGAAGGTCCATCTCTATTCTCTTGTGGCTCCAGTCTGAAGTGGTGGCCTGATATGAATTCCCATTGCAGATTAAAGGGTAAGTTGTTCTATGTTTTCAGTGATTCTAGTCCAGCAATTTAATTAAATTCAACAAATTTGTTCAGGGCCTACTATGTGCCAGGCCCTGTGCTAAGTGCTAGAGACACAAACGAGAAAAATGAAGTCCTCTCGAAACTTATGTGACCTGCACTTCTAAAGCAGGAGGGATCCGTTTTACCTACATATTTTAGCTCGTGTTCAAATTGCCTTAACTTTGGTCACTTTTTTTTTGAAAATTGTATTTTATTTTTTCCAATTACATGTAAAGATAGTTTTTAACACTCATTTTGTGTAAGATTTTAAATTCCAAATTTTTCTACCTTTCTCCCTCCCCACCCCAAGATGACAAGTAATCTGATATAGGTTATACATGTGCAATCATGTTAAACGTACTTTGTGGTCACTTTTGCATATTAAAAGTGGTTTTCAACATTCACTTAAAAATAATTAATTAATTAATTTTTAGTTTTCATCATTCACTTCAATAAGATTTTGAGTTTTAAATTTTCTCCCCCTCTCTCTTCCTCTCTTCTCCTCCCTCCCCAAGACAGTGTGCAATCTGATATAGGCTCTATTTATACATTCATATTAAGCCTATTTCCCATTAGTCATGATGTAAAGAATTAGAAATGATGAGAGTAACCACAAGAATGAAGCCATAAAACAAAACAACAAAAGAAAAGAAGAGCAAATAGTATACTTCCATCTTCATTCAGACTCCACAGTTCTTTCTCTGGATGTGGATGGCATTTTCTATATTGAGTCTTTTGCAGTTGTTTTAGATCCTTGCATTGCTGAGAAGAGCTAAGTTATCAAAGTCAGTCATCGCACAGTGTGTCTGTTACTGTGCACAGTGTTCTCCTGGTTCTACTCACTTCAATGTGTGTGTAGGTTATTCTTTCATTGAGCCAGTTTTAATGAGAGTAAGGTTTAGTCTTTGCCCACCATCCCAGAAGCTGGAGTCTTTGAGTTTATCAAACAACAGATTACTGTAGTCATTGACTATTGTGTCTGATGTACCTAACCTATTCTACTGATCTTTAAAATACAGTTTTAGATCTGGTATGGTTGGGCTAACTTCTCTTGCATTTGTTTTCATTAATTCCCTTGATATTCTGGACCTTTTGTTCTTCCAGATGAATTTTATTATTTTTTTTTTCTAGCTCTATAAAACAATTTTTTGGTAGTTTGATTGGTATGGCATTGAGTAAGTATATTAATTTAGGTGGAATTGTCATTTTTATTATATTAGTTTGGCCTACTCATGAGCAACTGATATTTTTCCAATTATTTAGTTCTGACTTTATTTGTGTGAAAAAAATTTTGTAATTGTGTTCATGTAATTCCTGAGTTTGTCTTGGCCCGTAGACTCTCAAATATTTTATACTGTCTACAGTTATTTTAAATGGAATTTCTCTCTTTATCTCTTGCTGCTGGGCTTTGTTAGTAATGTATGGAAATGTTGATGATTTATATGGTTTTATTTTATATCCTGCTACTTTGCTAAAGTTGTTAATTATTTCAGGTACTCTTTTAGTTGATCCTTCAGGACTCTCTAAGAGTGATGGCATTGTTTCCTCATTGCTGCTTCTAATTCCTTTAATTTCTTTTTCTTCTCTTATTGTTACAGCTAGCATTTCTAGTACAGTGCAAAGACCATTTCTTAAGGAAGGGTTTTGTTGTTATTGTTGTTGGTCTGAACCTCTGCAACTTTATCTACGTAAGAAACTTCTGGTATGAAAACTTTCTCTGTTGATGAAGATCAGCAACTCATCTGTAGGATGGCAAGTTGCCTAGGGCATTGAGTCTTAAGTAGCTTCCCTATAGTCCCAAGCTAGTATGTGTCAGAGTCAGGCAAGACTTAAACCCAGGACTTCCCGTATTCAAAGCCCAGACTCTCTTCACTACTTTATACTATTTCTCAAGGTAGTTTAACTTAGCCAGTAAACGAGCATTTATTAAACATTTACTATGTGCCAGACACTTTGTAAAGTGTTGGAGATTTAAAAAAAGGGCAACTAGATGACACAGTGGATAGAGCACTGGGCTTGGACTCAGGAAGACCTGAGTTCAAATTCTGCCTCAGACACTTAATAGCTGTGTGACCCTGGATAAGTCACTTAGTCCTGTTTGTCTCAATTTCCTTATTTGTAAAATGAGTTGGAAAAAGAAATGGGAAAAACCCACTCTAATATTCTTGCCAAGAACACCCCAAATGGGGTCACAAAGAGTTGGACATGACTAAATAACAATGGAGATAAAAATAAAGGCAAATATAGAATCCTTGAATTCTAGAGGCTCACCTTTGATGAGAGGAGACAGCATGCAAACAGCTATGTACATAAAAGATCTCTCTGTCATGATCTCTATATTTCTCTCTGTATCTATTTTTCTGCCTAATATATTATCTATTTGTCTATATATCAATCATCTATCTTCTATTATCTCCCATTTACAATATATATGTAAATATATAAGGTGTCCTAAAAGTCTTAGTGCAGTTAAAAGCCCAAAACTACACTAAGATCATCTGCATAGATGATGGTAATTGAACCTATGAGAAGTGATGAGATCACCAAGTGACATAGTGTAGTGAGAGAAGAGAATATCCCCTTGGGGGATACTCACATTTAGTAGATGTCACTTGGATGAAAAGCTAGTAAAGGAGACTTAGAAGAAGTGGTCACAGACAGATGTGAGGAATACTAAGAGAGAGCAGTGCAGGGATGTGTTGGAGCCAGCTTGAACTGTCTCCCAATGGACAACTGTTAAATTTTTAGTGTGAAAAGTTATACCTTGGAATTGGCAAACTGTAAGCCAGACCTTGATTTATTGATTTATTGATTGTCTGTCTAGACTTAAGAAAGTGATGGGGAAAATATTAATTTTCTCAGATCAAATTGAAAGGCATGTCATGTAAATTTTTTCCCCTAAGAGCTGGTTGTTAGATGTGTATTAACATACCCGTGGGCAGTGTCACAAAAAACTTAGAAAGGAGAGAGCATCCCAGGGAAGAGAATGATGAATAGTGTCAGAGGCTGTCAGATACTGTAGAGAGGTCACGAAGGATGAGCATGAGGAATCCTATTAGTTGGGAAATTACAACATCATTATAGTAACTTTGGAGAGAGCAATTTTGGTTGAATAACGTGGTCAGAAGCAAAATTGTACAGAGTAAAGGACTGAGTGAGAGGGAAGGAAGTGGAAACACTAATTGTAAATAGTCTTTTAAAGTTTTTGTATCTAGAAGGCAAAAAGAATCTAGAGACTGATTCAATAAGAAAATGCTTGCCTTCTGTTTCTTTGTCCTGAAAGAGAAATATGGTAATCAAGGTCAACACTGGTTAAGAATTTAAATTCATTTGCAAAATCTTATGGAGAAGGATAGTAGAAGATTTTGAATAGTATCATCTCATAAAACAACAAGAAAAGGTCAAAGAAAAAAAGTAAATGGTAAAAGGTAAAAAAGGTAAAAAGTAAGAAGTAAAAAAGAAAGGTAAAAAAAGAAGTCTGGTAAAAGACTAAATCAAAGCATCCCAGATACTTACTAGCTGTGTGACCCTGGGCAAGTCACTTAACCCTGTTTGCCTCAGTTTCCTCATCTGTAAAACAAGCTGGAGAAGGAAATGGCAAACGACTCCAGTATCTTTGCCAAGAAAACCCCAAATGGGGTCATGAAGAGTCAGACACAACTGAAAACAGCTGAACAACAACAACAAATGATTCCAAGATCATCTAAGGATGAAAATGGAAGGACAGACAATAAACAAACAAACAAAAGAAAATATATGCTCAAATTATAATAAATTATTCTATCAGTGACAATGGATCAATTATGGTAATAATAAAAATAGGTAACATTTATATGCTCTTTAAAGTTTGCAAGTGCTTACATCTTTTATCTACTTTTATTTGATCCTCAAATAACCTTGTTTTCATGGGGTAGCTACTATTAATATCCCCATTGTGCAGTTGAGGAAACCTTTCTCAGAGTCACACACAGCTAATAAGTAAGTGTCTGAGATTTCAACTCTGGTTCTCATGACTCCAAACTCAGAAATTTATCCACTATACCACCTCACAATGATATTTGGACTCTTAAAAATCCTAGTTCCTATTGTGATCCAGAAGGAATTTGGGCATTAAGAAGATGGGAAGAACAGGTGTGTTTAATGCACAGAGGAGATCCATGTTAGAGGTGATGTAAAATTGAAAGCAGTGAGGAATTGATAATGCACAATGCATGTTGGAGGTGACGTAATATTGAAGGCAATGAGGATGCACAGAGGAAGTACATGTTGAAAGTGATGTAATATTGAAAGCGACGAGGGATTGGTTCCCAAGATACTTGAAACACTTTCAGTTTCAGCTATTACCTCCATGTATTCTATATCCAGCTCTGACCTATCTTCAGACCCCCAGGCCTAAATCTCTGTCTACAAGATACATCCTTCTGCATATACTGCTAGTACCTCAAACTTATTATGCCCCAAGCCAAGATCATTATCTTTCTCCTTAAGTCTGGTCTTGGAGACTTTCTGTCAGTGGTACTGCCATCCAACAAGCTTTACCAGTTAGAAACCTTGGTGCTATTTCTGGCTCCATTCCCCTCTTTTAGCTCTTGTATGTAATCACTTGCCACATCCTGTCAATTCTTCCTCCAAAATATCCCTTGCACTTGTCTTCTTCTATATGCTACCAATGCCACTACCCCAGTATGGGACCTCATTACCATCAGCTTGTAGCATTGAAACCACCTCCTAAGAGATCTTTCTGTGTCCACACGTTCCTCTCTCTGATCAGTTCCTTATAAAGCTGCCAGAATAATCTGTCTTCAAAGATTTTCATGTTATTTCCCCACTCAGAAACTTTCACTGGCTTCATAATTGCCTGGCATTTTAGGTTCCCAGATGTCTAATGCCGTGTTAGCATTCTAGTCTTACCTCATAACTCCCTGCCTTGTAAGCTACGTTCCAGTTAAACTGGATTACTCACTGCTCCCCCCCCAACACAGCCCATGCTTTCCTGCTGTTGCTCACATTGTTTCCTATGCCTGCACTGTCCTCCCTCTTTCTTTATCTATTAATTTCTCCATGTCCTCTCCATGCTCAATTCGACCTTCCCCACCCCCACCTCAGTTTTCTCATGACACATTGTTCTGTAGGTTTCTAATTTGTTTATGGTTATTATTCTTTTGTATTATGGTTCTCTGGACATATGTCTTTATGCCTTTACTAGTCTGCAAATTTCGTGAACGCAGGAAGTATATTCACTTAGGTTAAACCTAAACCTTGTATTTAATCACCATTAGAATATAACAGTCTTGAGGGCAGGATGGTTCTGCTTTTGTCTTTGTATCTTCATTGCTTATTATAAGAGTAGGAGCCGGCTTGATTGTTTGCTAAATTTACCTTTCCCACACAATAATCATTTAATAATGTTTATTCAACTGAATATGATGAAAAATCATCTTGTAGAAAAGTCCTGGAAAATTCAGGTGTTTGCAACTTTAAGTTATTTGTAGGGTATTTAGGCTTCACTAAGGTACTTTGGACCTCTACAAGACAGTATTATGGTTGTTCTTCTGGTGCCAGGCCATGGTCACAAGGAAGAATGAGGAAGACCATGTTATTAATTTTTTTTTATCTACTTAAAAATTAGTCTAAGTCCATCTTCTGGGTCAGGAAGGTCTTCCTGGTATATAAAGAGCCTTGTTGGGGCAGCTAGGTGGTACTGTTGCAGTCTGAGAGGTTGTGACCCCTCAAAGAGTGGAGTACATGATGGGTCATCTGGAATGAATTCACAGACTCAAGCATTCTTTAAGTCAAGTTGGAAAAAAGTTTATTGTTACTCTTTTCAGTGCGCAAGGATCCTCCAATCTTAAAAGAGTATAGTTAAAGTTTATATAGTATAAAATACAATAAAACATGTGCCAAATATGCTAACTACGTGATTCAGGGTGGGATTAGGGAATGGTTAAGGAGTGGTCAGTTCTTAAAAGAACATGCACTTCTTGTACCTACTGTGCAGGTGTTTTACCCAGAGTTCACTGGGAAAAGCCCACAAGGGGGGGCCACATGGAGGTGTGGTTTTAGGCCTGCTACGTCACTAAATTAACTAGAGTTCAGGGGTAACTGAGAGTTGTCCAGTCTGCCACCAATCAATATCTTGTTTGACAAGATAGATTTAAGGAGTATACATATGTCTTAAGTCTAGAATACAAATAATGAAGAGTCCAGAATGTAGATAATGAGGTAGGTCAGTAGTATAGATAGTCCAGTGGGTAAGAATGTCTTTATGACCCAGGGCAAAGCCAGTTCAAACTAATAATTCCTTTAGGTGCTGTTTTTAACTGAACCAGGGAGAGAGATAAGGGTCTTGCTGGGGCCCACTCATGAGTAATTGCTAGGCACAGTGTCCTTGGGCTGGGGAGAAATTGTCAGAGACAGTGTTTCTGAGGCTGGGGAGAAATTGGGGTCCAAGTACAAGCACCCAAACACAAACACCCAAGCACCCCATCAGCACAGTGGATAGAGCAACTGGCCCTGGGGTCAGGAGGACCTGAGTTCAAATTAGTCCTCAGGCACTTACTAGCTATGTAACCCTAGGCAAGTCACTTAACTCTGATTGCTACCAAAAACAAATAAAGTGTATTCTTATTAGATCTTCAGGGTCACAATTATCTAAACATGTTTTACAAATGAGGAAATTGAGACCTAGGAGGATTAGGGTACTAGTTTGACTGTTAATGGAATTAAGTCTTATACATCATAGAATTAGAAATGGAAGGGACAAATCTTTCATTTTATAAATGGGGAAACTGAGGCAAAGAGAGGTTAAATGAGTTGCCCAAAGTCATGCACATAATAAATAAGAGAGAGGGGTTTTGAACTTAGGTCATCTTGGGACACTTGTAATGCTTCTAGGTGTGTTATGTCCCTGGTGAGTCTTTTGTAGTATCCCTGGACATAAGATTGTATAATAGAATTAAACAATCCATAGTATTTCCCAATAATAAAGTTATTAGTACGAGCTGCTAGGTGATTTACTCCTCTGTGTAACTGGAACTGGCCCATGAGCACTGTGCATAAGTATGCTCAGCAGAAGCCAGTTCCTGTGTGGAAGAGGCAGAGAAATACTGGGGGTCCTGGGAATGTGCTGGACCCCAGTTACAAGCAGTACAAAGTATTTTGAGCAGTTTTAAAATGAGCTTCCTAGTGCATAATCCTTTGCAGTTTCAGAAATTTTTATCAACTAATTTTAGCCCTTCAAATGACAACCTCATTGACAACTGAAGTTTTTTCTTTCTTAACCCAGTGATATCTCCTATATTGTTTCCCTTTAGAGGGCACTGAGAAACCAGTATTGACAACCCAGCCATGCCAACCCTGGGAGAAGCTGCAGGAGTCTAGATGCGTTTGTAAAATGCCTTATGAATGTGGGTAAGTTGTGCCTCTGCTCATCTCTAATGGTTTTGCTTAACTCAAATCAGATAACATTGGGAAGACTTCAGTCTGTGTTAGATAAGACAGCTTTGCCTGCATGGGTCTAAGTTACCAGTTTTTGTTTACACTGCAGTACAGTTGGTGCTCTAGCCCTCATGAAATCTGGTTAAGGGGGTTTGACTGGGAAGTAGCTGACCAGCCTTTGCTTGGGAAAATGGAGCAACATGACAAAGCAACATCTGAGGATTTAGAGGTTTAAGGGATAATTAAATTCCCTTGGGATATAAACTCTCAAAACCATAGTCATAGAAAATTGATAAGAGGCTTTTCTATTTTGTGTTTATGATCATTCTTTTAATATAAAATACCACCCAGCTAGAAAGCTTGAACTTTGTTTTGTATAAAGTTGAAGAGTTAGATAGCTTACTTAGTGAAAAAAAATTAAATCCAGTTTAGCAAATATTTATAAAATTCCTGCTGTCTACAAGTTACTTTACAAGATGGTGGGTGGTGTTGATGCTGGTGGTGGTGATGAGATAACAAAGTTTATAATTTAGTAGTGGAAATGAGACAAATTCACAAATGTCTATAATCATTTAATATGAACAAAATTATAACAATTGTATAGGAGAGGTACAAAGAGCCATGTGAGATAACAGATGACATTTGCAATAGTGCTTATAAATTGCTTTACATGGATAATAACTTTGTGAAGTAGCTGCTATTATCATATCCATTTTAACATAGGAGGAAACTGAGGCTGAGAAGGTTGGATGACACACCTAGAGTCACACAGCTAGTAAATGTCTCTGGCAAGATTGAAACTCAGGTCTTTCTGACTTCAAGTTCAGTGTTCTATCCATTATTCCATGCTGCCTTTCTGAGGAATAAGAATGACCAGCATTTACATAATTCTTTAAGGTTTGCAAAGTGCTTTGCACGTATTATGTCATTTGATCCTCAAAATGACCTTTGTGAGGTAGGAGGCATTATTACTCCCGATTTATAGAGGAGGAAACTGAATATGAGAGGCTGAGTGACTTGACTGGGGTCACACAGGTAAGAAGGATCCAAGGCAGGACTGAAGACAGATCTTTTTGATCCCAACTCCAACACTCTCTCCACCATGCCACCTGGCTGTTTGAAAAAAAAGTCTACTTCTGAAAGGGAAGTTTTCATGGAGGAGGAGGCATATTTGATAGGTCTTCAAGGATGACAAAGAATCTCACCAGGGGATAAGACCGTAGATGTTGGGGAGTCTATGCAAGGCTTTGGGTTAGGAGAAGGAACACCATAGGAGCAAAGACCCAAAGGCAGGAGAAAGCAGGATAAAATTATTGAACAGCCAGTAGTCCAGTTCGAATAGAATATAATGTATATTACAGTTAGGATAAAATGCGGGAAGGGTAGGTTGGAGCCATATTGTGGAGCCTGAGACCAAGCTAAGGAGCAAGAGCCTTATTTGTGGAGGAGGCCCCATTGAAGACTTTTGGGCAAAGGTGACCCAATCAGGTGACTTCAAGTAAGGGTACATGAGTACTATATTAGCTTTACACATTCCAGTTTTTCAGTTCTTCCAGGGGTGATCAGGTTCTGGAAACTGATTCATGTTAACCAAATTCACAAGAGACATTTTGGTAAAAATGCCAGTGTATTAATTTACAAGAAGAAATATAATTGTGAGGTGTCTAGCACAGTACCCTGCACATAGTAGGTGCTCAATACACATGTGCTAAATCGAATTGGAAAGTGGTGTTTTATTTATGTTTAATTTATGTCCATTTATGTTAAATGGACAGTGCATTTTCCTCCAGGAAAGAAATCCACTTAGTAACAATTGACTGCTAAAATTTTTATACCGCTTTAAGGTTTACAAAGCACTTTACATACATTCACCGTATTTGATTATCTTTATAAAAACCTGTGAGACATGCAGTGGAAACAAAGTATTTTTGTTTTATAGTTGAAGGAATTGAGGATCAGAATGAAGACACTTGCCCATGGCCACACAGTGATATAGTCAGAATTTGAACTTAGACCTTCCGAATCTAAACCCCATGTTTCTTCTACTAGACCACAGCTACTTGAGAAACTGGATTAAGATCATAAAGTTGCTTAGCAATTATAGAACCACAGTGAATGTCTCCTAATCATCTTAAAGAACATTTTCTTCTAACTGGGTTTGTCTGGTGAGCTACCTTTATCTGCTTAAGGATTCTACCTGCCAAGTAGACTAGCTATTATTATTCATGCTATCTGGTCAGGGCAACATCTCTTTAGCAAATTCTTTACTTCCCTGCTCCAGAAAGAGCATTGCCCACTCTGGCTGAATTTGATCAGGACACTAAAATGCCCTGACAAGTAATAGAAACTTATCTAAGAGGGTATATAATATAAATAATTAAATAGATAAGGTCAAATTGCATGCATTTCAAATCTATATGCAATGATTTGATGGCCTTATGGACAGAAGGTAATGAATAAACAATTTTACGTGAAACTCATCCTCTCTTTTTTATCTTTTGTTTGGGAAAGTTTAAGGCTTGGAAAAGGAGGACTCATTTTCTTTATCTACTGATGAATAGCTCCATCTTTTTTTTGGAAAGATCTGGTGTGTGGAGAGGGGGAGAGCCATTTTTAATAATAGTTCATATTTTTGTAGAGATTTGTAAAGTTAAAGCACTTTCCTCTAACTCTTTAGGTAGCTAGTGCAACAATTTTTAAACCTTGATTTGTGAATGAGGAAAGTAAGGCTCAGGGAGGGAGAGGGATTTGCCCAATTTAATAGCAAGTATGCGTCAGGATTGGGAATCAAAGCAAATTCACCCATACCAGAGTGCCTCTTAGTGTTGATGACTTGCATCTTACCATTCAAACTCTCCAATGTCCGTGGGATCCAGAAACACATAAAACTGACAGGGGGCCTAATTTATTGTTATCTGAGAAAAATTGCTCTGATTGGGGAAAAAAATAAACCTAGCTAGCAGTGGTGTGGCTAGACAGGTCATAATTACTGAGGGAAGAGAGTCTTTTCTTTCCTCTTCCTTCTTCTGAACATTTTGTACTCTATTTTACCAAGGGCAGAATCTGTCTGTATGCAATATAAGGTATATATGGATATAGCCTGGCCCAAGGATAGTGGACTCTGTGGGAAAGTCATGGGTGAATTCCCTGAAATCTCTCTAGTTTTACCTGTTCAAGATGTGTCCTGGTTCTAGTAATTATTATGTCTGACCTTGGTTAAGTCATTTAAATTCTCTGGGCCTGAGTTTCCTCATTTATAAACTAAAGTGTTTGATTAGATAGCCTCTAACTTCTTCCTTCAGGCTACTTTAAATCCTGTAATACTGAGTGATTAAAACAACCGGACTTGATAGTTCCTTTGGTCTCTCAAAATTGGAATAGTCATTCAGTTATTGTTTGCCTACTTGGCATTATGAATTGACCACACTGACAATGGAAAATAAAAGCCAACTTCAAAGAGTTGATTTGGTGATGTCATATGCAGAGGGTTTTGTGTCTTGGAAGATCCCAGGGATGGGGGCTGGCTCTGTGATTTCATTGGCATAAGGAATTCCTCAGCAAGGAAACACCTTCTTAACAATTTGGGTCAGTACCTTCTCTGCAACTGGAGAGTTTCCTAGAGTACTGGAGGCTGTTAGGTGGCTCAATGGACAGTGTGCTGGCTTGGAGGCAAGAAGATTTGAGTTTGAACCCTGTCATAAATGCTTATTAGCTGTGTGACCCTGAAGAAGACGTAATTTTTCTCCCTTTCAGTTTCCTCATCTGCAAAATAAGGCACCTATTTCACAGGGTTGTGGGGAGAATCAAATGATATAATACAGGTAAAGTGCTATATAAATGTTAGCTATGGGGGCAGCTAAGTGGTGCAGTGGATAGAGCAACAGCCGTGGAGTCAGGAGGGCATGAGTTTAAATTCAGCCTCAGACACTTGACACACTAGCTGTGTAACCCTGGGCAAGTCAACCTCAGTTGTCTCACCCCCCTAAAAATGTGAGTAATACTCAATACCTATTATTATTAGGGGACTTGCTCAGGGGTCACATAGCCAATGTGTTTCAAAGGCAGGATTGGAACTTTTGTCCACATTTTTGGTTCAAAATGCCTCACTGACTATTCCATACTGAGGAGAATATGGTTTAATGTAAGTAGTATGGCAATCTTTAATGTATTCCAAAAAAGTGTATCAATTCCAGCTTTATTCAACATTAATCATGGTTTGCTTTGATTGATTTTGCTCCTTACTGCCTCTCCCCCTTCCCAATTCATTTAGATTATCTGCAGCCTTTTATTTATAGACCCGATGTGAGTTTTCATATAATTTCAACATTATACTCAGATGCTGATAACAAAGCAGCTTTGCAAAATCCCGGCCTTTTCAGCAGAGCTGAGTAGTTCTATTTAATATGTTTAATAAACAGATTAAAGGTTAGATATTGAGACTTGTTTCCATCGTTCAAAGAACTCCAAGTGAATTTTGCTTCCAGGTGAAAAAGAAAGTATTTGAACTAAATTAAAACACATACAAACCATGAATTTAGTCTCTTCCCATATCCTTGGGTGTGAAAAGTGCTTTGGAAACTGCAGTTTCATGAATAAACTGAGTATTTCTATAACCCTGTCTGAAATACCTTATTTATCCAGCTTTGTCAGGGAATAAGACGCTCCACATAAATGAATTTTTCAGATAACTCTTTAAGTATCCAAGCTATTTTGGAGTAGTTGTTTTGAATGCAAATACTTCTAAACAATATTGCATACTTCCCTGATTTCGATAATGGCAAATCTTGCACTTTGATCTTTTCATGTTGACTTATGGCCATCCTTACTGCTCTCCATTACTATGCTATAACATAATAGAGTGTTAGTAGAGAGGTACCCAGGGATGCTTGCTCCTACACTAAAGGAGCTCTGTCTCTACCTGTTTGTTGTCAGGCCACCCAAGCTGCTTTTTTTTTTTTGTCATTATTTGCTGCTCAAGTTCCCATCTCTAGGAGCTGCTTCTGTAACCCCAGTGTTCTTCCTTCTCCCCATTTTGCTTCTAATTCTCTGTGTACAGGGATTAACCACACTTAAAAAAAATTAATTAACCACACTTAAAATAATTGTGTAGAAAGTATGAATGAGTGTTCAGAGTGAGAGCCTGAGGGGATCTTCAAGCCCATGGCCCTTATGGCATCTGTTTTGACAGTCTTTTTTGCTTCCTTCCTGATTCTCAGCCATATTCTGGATAGTTGAGGTATTTGGATGTCACCTCTGTATAACTGAGCAGCATCTGTACTTAGAAAACCTTTGGTTTAGAAACCACTGCCTTCTCTGATATGGCTGAGCCATTTGAAAGGACACAAAAACCAATGTGTCAATTTATTTCTTCCGTTTCTATATGTCACAATTTTCATGCAAGCTAATCTCAAGAGTGAGAGTAGCTAACAGTGGAATGAAAACCTTCAGGCTGGTTTTCTCTCTCTTTTTTTTTAAATTAAATTTTCCCCCCAGTTAACTAAAATCTACTTTCTCTTTCTCCTGCATCCTTTCTGTCCCCTATTGAAAAAGGAGGGGAAAAGCCTTTATAAGAAATATGAATAGTCAAACAAAACAAATTCTGGCATTGGCCATGTCCAAATAGATATAGATGGAGATGGAGATATAGATGTAGATATAGATATAGATAGATATAGGTATGGATACATAGATACATATACATATATATGGGTATAAATATATAGATGTGTGTGTATATATATATATATGAGTGTGAATATATACATATATATGTATATAAGTAATGTCTTAATTTGCACACTGAGTCTATCACTTCTCTATTTGAAAGTGGATAGCATGTTTCATGTCAAGTCCTCTGGAATTGTGACTGGTCATTGCTTTAATCATGTTTCTTAAGTCTTTCAAAGTTGTTTGTTTTTACAATATTGTTGCTATTTTGTAAATTATTCTCTTTATTCCACTCACTTCTCTCTGCATCAGTTCATACAAGTCTTCCTAGGTTTTTCTGAAACTATCATCTTCATCATTTCTTACAGCATCCTAGTATTCTATTACAGTCTTTTATACCATAATTTGTTCAGCTATTCCCCTATTGATGTGAACACTCTCAGTTTTCAATTCTTTACCAACACAAAAAGAACTGCTACAAATAATTTTGTACATATGGATCCTCCCCTCTCCCCTCTTAAAAATCCCTTTTGGAGTACAGACTTGGGAATGGTATTGCTAGGTCAAAGAGTATACAAGCTTAATAACTTTTGGAGGCATAGTTCCAAATTGTCTTCCAGAATGACTGGACCAATTCACTGCTCCACCAAAACCGGTACATTGATGTACCTGTTTTCCCACAACCCCTCCAACTCTTGTCATTTTCCTTTTTTTTTTTAATCAACTGTCAATCTGAGAAATGAGGTGAAACCTCAGAAGTGTTTTAATGTGAACTGCATATTTTTTATTTGGCCTTTGATTGCCAGGTTAATTCTTAAGCTGATATTTCAGTATCTTTATAATTGTTGTCAATGCTAAAAATAACTATTATAAAAATATTATAAAAATAACTATTAGCATTATAACATCCTTGCATCATTGGAAAGCCTCAGAGGTGGGTGTGACACAAATGTGGGAAAAGAAAAAACAGCAACATGCTGTATTATGAGTCTAGAGTGTCCAGCTTTGTGGAAGCTATTTGGGTCATCTTTGGGAGCTAGGAAATATTTGTATTCATTTTGGAGAAAATCCTTTCATATTTGCTTAGTTGAATCCCCTAAAGATTTCCCCCTATTCTGTTTGATTTGAATTATACCCATTTAACCAATGAAACCCTAGGGCTGTCAAGGCGTATATAGCCTGTAAACCTATGAGAATCCTAAAATCTCAGATTTTAAAATTGTTCAGGTCTACCTGAGAGGGATTCTGCTTGTTCTGCCATCTGTGTTGTGAAGTACAACATTTTCCAAGTAATAGTTTATTCTAAGTCATCAGATTTGGTTTAGACTAGGCTCAGAGACTTTTATGGAGTGAAATTCCATAATTTTTATTTAAGGACTTTTAAGAGAAGCAGCATGGTATGGGGGATAGAGATCTGGCTTCTGGGTCAGGAAGGCCTTTGTTCAAATCCTGCTTCTGACAGCCATTAGCTCTTTGATCAAGTCCCTCCGTGTGGTCGTTTACTTAACCACTCATCTGAGGTGAAGAACAGGTGCTCTGGAGGTGCCCCTGTTCTGCGGCCCTCCCTTCTGATGGATGAGTCCCTGACTTGGACCACCATTTCATGAGGTGTTCAGTCCATGTTCATTTTGCTTTCTGTCGGACTCCTCACCATCCAGACTTTTCTACCTCCTCCCTAGCAATCTTGCTCTTTTCTCATCCTTTTCTAGTTCCTTTTTAATTGTTGCCTTCTTCCATTAGCGAGAATGTAAGTTCCCTCAGGGTAGAGATCATATTTTTAGTTTGTATTTGTATCTCAAGCACTTAGCACAAAGTGCAGGCCTAGCACATAACAAGCCCTTACTAAATGCTCTTTCCCCTCTTCTGCTTGGTAGAAAAAGTTCCTTCTTTGAATTGTTAGCTCTTGAGTTTAGCACAGTGCCTGGAATATGCTTGACAAAGTACTTAATAAATCCTTGTTGGTATATGGAAATGCTATAATTTATTCTGTTTTTTTTTCAGACCTTCTTTGGATATTTGTGCCCAAGATGGGAGAACAAAAAGGGTTGTAGCTTTGACAGTTTGCAAGCTCCATGTACTTGAGTGTATGGGGAGGAATTATGCTCTTACTGATAGCGGGAGCTGCACTCTACCTGCTCTAGCTGACAGAACATGTGGTACATGTTCTATGTGGGAAAAATGCAATGGTAAGAGATATGCTACCCATGTAATTGTAAGAATAATTTCTAGTAATGATAGCTTTTGCTTGTGGGGTTTTTTTTGGTGGTCATTGTATCCCTTGAGCCTCATATTGTACCTAGTACATAGTAGGTACTTAATGAATCAGTCAACAAACATTTAATAAGTGCCTACTATGTTCCAGAAACTGCTAAGCAATGAGGATGCAAGGAAAGGCAAAAGACAGTCCTTGATTTCAAGGAGCTAACAGTGTGATGGGGAGACAACGTGCAAACAATTATGGTATCTCTCTCTATATCCATATATCACATATATGTTATACATAATAAATTGTAGATTATCAGTGGAAGAAAGGCATTATTACTAAAAGAGCCCAAGAAAGACTTCTTCTAGAAGGTGAGATTTTAGCTGGGACTTGAAGGGAGCCAGTGAAGCCAGGAAGTAGAAAATAAGAAGGGAGAGAATTCCAGACATGAAGCATAGGCAGTGAAAATGCCTGAAGTTGGGAGATGGAATGTCTTGATTGAGACAAAGCAGAAAGGCTGGTGTCACTGGACCACAAAGTACATGGCAGTGGTCTGTGTGGCAGGAGTATAAGCAGGTAGAACAGTGAAAAAGTAGGAAGGAGCTAGGTTTGAGAGGGCTTTAAAAGCCTAACAAAGGTTTTATATTTGATCCTGAGTCAATAGAGAGCCACTAGAATTGATTAAATAGGGTCAAAATTTTGCTTTTGGAAGATCAATTTGACAGCTGAGTGGAAGATGGATTGTAGTGAGAGGAGGAAATAAAGAGACCAACCAGAAGGCTATTGCAGTAGTCCAGGTATGAGGTGATGAAGGCCTGTACCATGGTGTTGATAGTGTTAGAGGAGAGAGGAGGGGTATATACAAGACATATTACAAAGGTTTAACAACTGATTGGATGTGGGGAATAAATGCCTGTAATTGATGACATTAGTGTGAACACAATTTAAAATCCTAGAGTATTCTAAGTTTTTACAATGGAGGAACAAAGCACCTCCCTAAGGATTTGGGGGACCCTTCCTGACCCTTTCTAAGTCTGACCTGTCTTTTGGTCCAGGCTGGCTCTACTATCTTCCATGTATCACTGTCAAAATTTAACCCAAGGTTGACATGCTGAACTTCAGTCATATGTATTTTACTCTGGCTTGGAAAATTCCATGCCTGCTTCCCTGATAGGGACAATGGTTTTCCATTATGTTGTGCTCCCAAAGTCATTGCAGCTAATGTGTTAGTATGTCCATCTCCTGAGCTCTGTTTATGAGGTGTGGGATCAGTCTCTCTCCTACTTAAGATGCTCTTCAGGGAGACTTGGTCCATTGGCTTTCAAGGGGAAGACATCAGTCCCTGGTTTGGGACCACTATGGGAAGTGTAGTCCATTTCCCCAAATGTGTTAACTTCTTTCTCATTTCCCTGTGGACCTTTATAATTTCAGTTTTATGGGATCCTGTGTCATAGACTAGATGTGATGGTAGAAGTGGGTCTATTTAGTGTTCTGGTTCTCCCTTTTATCACTATTTGAATGTGAATGTAAAGAACTGGAAGGAATGTCAGCATAGGATTCCAACCAATAAAAGGATTGGCATTAGCCCCACTGCACATTTATTCTTGGTAGAGAAACATTAATTCTCTGGTGTTTGGTCCAGGAACAAATCTCTAAATCACCAAATCTGTGCCTTTTAGAGAGACAAATGTTTCCAATTTTGATTAACCTTTTCCTTCTGCTTTCCAGCCCAGATAAATAAATGTGTATGCCGAGAATCAGCAGCAAATTGTGTTGAAGGAGGACTCAACATTTGTGTGGAAGTGGATGGGCATGAGCAGACCATGACTGAATGTGAGGCTGGTGTCCTCAGATGCCAAGGCCTGAGCATTTCAGTTATAAGCATAAAGCCATGTGGTGCAAAGAGCAAATAGGTGCCATTGACTTGCTCATATTTAGCCTAAGACCTCTCCAAATCTTTTCTGTATCTGTTTGATTTGGATAACCTTTCAGACGTAGAGCTATATTCCTGCCTCTCTTGCCCATTCTTTCTCCTGCTATGTCCTCCATCATCCCAGCCATAGACATATCACAAATATTTCATTTTCCAAAATAGGCTTCAAGGACTCTTTATTTTCACTTCACAACAGACCATGACAATTAATCAATCAAATAAGCATTTGTTAAGCAGTTGTTACATACCAGTTATTATGCTAAGTTCTGGGACATCAAAACAGGCAAAACCAGTCCCTGATCTCAAGGAGCTTACATCCTAATGAAGAGACAAATTTATGTAAACAGATACATTCAAAATATATACAGAGTAGAAGGAAATTAATCTTATAGGGGAAATAATCATTCTATTCCCTGCCCCCAAGGAGTTTATATTCTACTGGGGACAAACTGTTTACATACCACTGATACAACACATTATGCAAATTGGTCAGGAAAACACAACCCAAAAGTGCTTGATTTAGATGGATGGAGGTTGATGAAGCCCCTTGAATGCCAAAACCCCCCCCCCAAAGTATTAATTATTCCTCTTCAATGCAGTAAACTTGCTTCCAATTTATCTTATTTAATCAAACATAGACTATCTTCATGTCAGGGAGCCTAAAATGTTGAAAGGTCAGAGTATTATGTATTTTATCATAATGAAAGATGGTACCTTTCAGTTTTTTAAATGACTGCAAACACATTTGAATCAATGTCAATCCTTCAAACAAGTATTTTATTAATCAATTCCTATGTGCCAGTCTTTTTTTCAAACATTGAAGATACAAAGACAAAGCAAGATAGTGCCTGTCCTCAAGGAGTTTACATAAAGAAGGAGACGAAATTTACATATGCAGATGCATTCAAAGCACTTATAAGGCAGGTGCAAGGTAACCTTGAAGTTTTTCAGTCGTGTCCTACTCTTTGTGATCCCTTTTGAGGTTTTCTTGGCAAAGATACTGAAATGGCTTGCCATTTCCTTCTCCAGCTCATTTTACAGATGAGGAAACTGAGGCAAACAGGGTTAAGTGACTTGCCCAGGGTTACACACTTAGTAAATGTCTGAGGCCAGATTTAAACTCAGGAAGATGAGTCTTCCTGACTCCAGGCCAGGCATTCTATCCACTGCACCACTTAACTCACCTTAGCTTCCCCTTGAAGGGGAAAGTACTAACAGCTTAGTGGACCTAGCAGGGCCTCAGTAAGAATTTTCTCATAAAGTTGTTTCTTCATTACTTTTCTCTTAATGCGGATCAAAGGAGCCCCTTTATCCGTAGTTGTGAGGAAATTCATGCACATTGGAGAGGTTAAATAAGTATCACAAGGTAATATGTTCCCAACTGTTTTTTTTTGTCCTGATATATGTATATCCTTATCCTTTTCCTAGAATTTGAGGCAAATTTGTTGGAAGATTTGGCTCTTTTTATTTCTTTCTTAACTTCAACATGGAAACAGAAAAAGTAAATGGGGGTAATGGATTGAATGGGATTAAAATAATATGAAATGGATTTATGCACATACAACTTTATTCTTTTGTTGTTGATAAATAAATTGCAATAAACTGCAATAATTCTTAACTATAATTATTTTAAAACTTGTATAAAAGAGAATTTTTTTAGCATTGTTTAATTAGTCCTCTGAAAGATTTACCTTTAGAGAAACTTCATAGGAGGGTTTGTGTGTGTGTGTGTGTGTGTGTGTGTGTGTGTGTGTGTGTGTGGGTGGGTGTGCGCCCATGCACATATATGTATAATTAATGTATTCTTATCTTAAATTCTACATAAAACCCAATCACACTTACATTTTTTTAAAGTAGGAGGAGTCCTTAAAAAACCCTTTTATTGATACCTTTTGCTTTTTTACATTAGAGTAATTTCTGGTTATATCCTCTTCCTGTCAGGCTCCTTTCTCCCTTAGACTTCCTCTGAAACAAACAAAAACAGTTAAGCAAAATGAACCAGTTTTATGTGAAAGCATGGGTGACATTCCATACTTATTCATTTAAAGGGAGAGAGGAGGCTATATTTCCTCATTTCTTCCTTTGATTTACATTGTAATCATAGTATATCTTGTTTCCCTGATTCTGCTTACTTTGTTCTGCCTTAGTTCATGTCTTTTATATTTCTCAGAATTATTTGTTTAGTCTTTTTATTACAATATATCTTATGCACATTGAATATTTTTTTCAGATATTCCCAAATCAATGGATGCCAGCTTTGATTCTAATACTTTGCTGTCACAAAAAGTGGTAATACACAGGGGTAGCTAGGTGGTGCAGTGGATAGAGCACCGGCCCTGAAGTCAGAAGGACCTGAGTGCAAATCTGGCCTCAGACCAAACACTTGACACTTACTAGTTTCGTGACCTCGGGCAAGTCACTTAACCCCAGTTGCCTAAAAAGAAATGTGGTAATACCTATTGTTTGGTATATTTGACACCTTGTCTTCTCTGGTAGGAGCATTAGCTTAACACTTCTCTTCATACAGGCTTTATTGGGGTAGCCTAAAAGGTACTGAGACATTCCCTGAGACTTGGTTGGCTCAGGGGACTAAGAACTCAGACCGTTGATAACACTCCCTCCACACCTGGGTGTGAAGCAGCCACAAGGAGTCAGAAGAGCTAAGATGCTTGGCCAGTGGATGATGATGAGAAGTTCATCCAGCTCAATCCACCCAAAGGATTCTCAATTTGTATTCTCACTGAATATTCCTATTCTGCTATTGTTAAATAAATCTGATCAATAACCTGTGAGTGTCTCATTTTGTTACAGAATCAAACTAAACTACCAAGGGACTGGCT
Organism: Phascolarctos cinereus; assembly: GCF_003287225.1. NCBI lineage: Eukaryota > Metazoa > Chordata > Mammalia > Diprotodontia > Phascolarctidae > Phascolarctos > Phascolarctos cinereus. Next base: position 350,569,079 of record NW_027555847.1, on the reverse strand, counting down.
CGAGTTGGGCTTACTACTTCGAGGTTTTTATTCCCAAGAGTAAGATCTTTGGGTGGAAAGTTATAAAGAATTAATTAACTTTTCTCACATAAGTCCAATTTGTTTTCCAGAATGGTTGGGCCAGTTACAAAGTTCACCAATAGTTTGCCTGCCTTCACATAGCCCCTCCCACATTGGTTTGTCTTTCATTATCTTTGCCAGTTTACTGGGCATTAAGTGAAACCCTAGAGATGTTTGACTTTCCTTATTCTTACTATTAGTGATTTAGAACAACCCAAAGAGTTCTTTTGAGAACTCTTTGTTCCTATACTTGGATGAATTGCTGTTTTTTTGAAAGCCTTTTAAAAGTTTCTCTGAGATTGAGCTTTTCTTCTCAGCAGAAATTGTGCTGTCACCCTAGTTTTAAACGTCCATCTTCTGTCATTGAAAAGCATGTACAATTCTGCTGAAAACAATTTGAACATCAAGTCATATTTCTTAACTTTGGACATAGCCTATTCAAGCTTGTGCCATTTCTTATTTTTATAGGAGCTGTGTTAAATGTGATTTAATGATGATACTTTTTTCTTGGCTGCTCATAGCATTATCTCTTTGTCCTTATAATTTAGAAGCTTGAAAATGATATGCCTTCATGAATTTGATTTTGAGTTCTCTTGCACAGAGTTGCCAAACTGATATCACTAAAACACCAACCTTTCCATTACCTTCCCCTCACCAAATGGTTTAGTCCTGTAACAAGAGTAAGGAATAACTTGAGGACATCTTTTTGGATGTTCTCCATTGGTACCAATCACTTATTTATGAAGAACTTGCTATTTACCAGGCACCGGGGATTGAAATAAAAAGAATGAAAGAATCTACGTCCTTAAGAAGTTTACATTCCAACAGGGGATATGAGTACATATATTAATACGTACAGAATAAATATAAATAGATTAAATACAAAAAACTTAAATACATGATAAGGAGAGAGGACATTAGCAGGTGAGAAGATCAAGAAAGGCTTCATGATAAATGCAGTGTTTGAGTTGAATCTTGAAAAATGAACGGAAGTCTACTAAGAATATCTGAGAAGAGTATCTTCCAGTGATAGGGAATGGCCAACGCAAAGACTCTGAAGTATCAAGGAAATGAGGAGAAGGCCACTGGTCCATTGGGAGGACTACTTGTAGTAGATTTATGGGAAGATCTAGATGAGAGATACAAAGGATAGGAATATATGAATGGGTTGCATCTGCATTATCAGAAGGAAATAGTAACATTGATGACATCCTAGATGTATTACAGTATTGAAGCATCTTTAAAGGAATATGATTTTTTTTAAATTAGTGTGCCACTAACCAATTTAAGTGATTCAGTTCCCTCCACCCCCCATTTCATTTTCCTCTTTTATAAGGGAGGGTGTTTCTCTTCTTACCTCAGCTGATATGATCCCTGAAGGTCTAGAATATAATCACAAAGTACAAAGGCAGTTATTAAGGAGTTTTTCTACAACTCCAAAACAAACTTGTTAATACATCTTTTTTTTATTTTTGGTGAGGCAGTCGCGGTTAAGTGACTTGTCCAGGGTCACACAGCTAGTGAGTGTCAAGTATCTGAGGCCATATTTGAACTCAGGTCCTCCCTACTCCAAGGCCAGTGCTCTATCCACTGCGCCATCTAGCTGCCCCCCCAAAACAATTTGTGATTGTTTTTTAATCAACTTGAGAGGATTTTGGGGACTTGCTCATTAGATGAAGGCAACTGACACTATTTTTTATGAAATGAAACACTAGTTTTATTGGTTGAGAGGATCATTGAGAGGATCAGTCATCCCTTGGGACTATATATAGAAGAAGCAATTCATTCTGGCATTTTGAAGTCTAGGCTCAGGAGCAGTTTGTAAGGTGAGACCTAGGTGGGGGAGGGGAAGACTTCATTACCTTTCCCTCTTTCTCCAGTTAGCCATGTCATCACTTCTACTGTTCCAGTAGGAAAGAGTACATCCAGTTGGGAGTAGAGATACACACTTTTGGATAGACATGGTTACAGAGAGATAACACCAGAAAGATGTTAATCTTCAGTTAATCAATAAACATCTATTAAGTGTCTAGTAAGCACCAGGCACTGTGCTAAGTGCTTGGGTTGCAAAACAAGACAAAAGACAGTCCCCGCCCTAAATGAGTTTAAAATTTAATGCGGGAGACAACAAGAAAACAACTATGTACAATATGCAGAAAAAATAGGAAATCATTAGCAAAGAGAAAGCACTAGAATTAAGAGGCTTTCTCACCCAAGAGGGATTAGGAAAAGCTTCTTGTGGAAGATGAGATTTTAGTTGGGACTTGAAGTCAGGGAAGTCAGAAGACAGAGATGAGTAAGGAGAGTATTTCAGGTGTGGGGAACAGGTGGAGAAAATGCCTGGAGTATAGTTCTTGTTTATGGAACAGCAAGGACACCAAGTGTCATTGGATCAAAGAATATGTGGTGGGGAGTAAGGTGTGAGAAGATTGGAAAGGTTAGGGGTAGAAGCCTAGGTTATAAAGGTCTTTGAAAGCCAGACTGAGGTTTTTTTGTTTGATCGTGGAGATGATAGGGAACCACTGGAGATTATTGGGGAAGGGGGTGACATAGTTAGTTGGACCTGCACTTTAGGAAAATCATTTGGTAATCCAGAGAATGGATTGCAGTAGGAATCCAGTATGCTATTGTAATAGTCTAAGCATGAGGTGATGAAGGCCTGCACTAGAGTGGTGACAGTGCTAAAGGAGACAAGGGGGCATATTTGAGAGATGTTCCAAAGGTGAACTTGATAGACCTTGCCAACAGATTGGATATGGGTGGTAAGAGATAATGAGGAGTTGAGAATGACACTTAGGATGTGAGGCTCAGGGACTGGAAGCAGGTGTGGTTGATGATAATAAGAATATTTGGAGCTAGAGAAGGATTGAGGGGAGAGAGAATGAGTTTAGTTTTGGATATGTTGAGTTTAAGATATCTACGAGACATTCAGTTTGAGAAATCTGAAAGGCAGGTGGAGTTACAAGATTGGAAGTCAGAAGGGAAATTGGATCAAAAGAGATGGATTTGAGAATCATCACCATAAAGATGACAATTGAATCCACGGGAGCTGATGAGATCACCAAGTGAAGTAGTATAGAGGGAAAAGAGAAGAGGGTCCAGGACAGAACCTTGTGGGATACCTAGAGTTAGAAGATGTGACCTAGGTGAGGATCCAGCAAATGAAGCAGAGGAGGGGCCAGAGAGGTAGAAGGAGAACTAGGAGAAAGTGGTGTCTCAGAAAACTAGAGAGAAGAGAGTATCAAGGAGAAGAGGGTAATCAACACTGTCAAAGTCTGCAGAGAAGTCAAAAAAGGAGGAAGATTGAGAAAAGACTAAAGATTTGGCATTTAAAACGCCATTGGTAACTTTGGAAAGGGGAGTTTTGGCGGAATGATGAGGTCAGAAGCCAGACTATAAGGAATTAAGAAGAGAGTGAGAGGAAAGAAATTAAAGTCATCCATTTTAGATAGCCTTCTCAAGGAGTTTAACCACAAAGGGAAGAAATATAGGACAATACTGAGGATGAAAAGATTAAGTGAGGGTTTCTTTTTTTTCAAGATGGGGGAGACATGGGCATGCTTGTAGGCATTAGGGAAGGGATCAGATAAACGGGGAGGTCAGCAGAGACAGGGAGTAATAAGGAGAGGTTGAAGATAAATTATAAAATTGGGGTGATGGGGGCAATCCATTGGAGGAGACAGAATACGATGAGATCACTTGTGCAGATAGAAGGTTTTGCCTTGGTAAGGAATAAGGACATCTTTTTGTGTGAAACAGGAGTGGAGGAAGAGATTGTATGGCAGAACGTATGTTCAAGCTGTGGGACCTCATGCAGCGTAGAAGAAAACTGGCTATGTACATATAACAAAGTAGCAGATCCTGGGACCTCAGCTAAGTGGCTTGCCCAGAGGAGACACTGAACCTAAAGGAAACTTCATGAGGACTCTATAAAGAAAGAAGAGACTTGTAAACACTGCTGTTCCAGGAGATGTGAGTAATCCTTTGCCATAGGTTTATCCTATATGCATGCCTCGCTTCAATTTTACTCCCCATTTGAGCTTACTGTTGTGAGCTTGTGAACCTCCTATTTCTTTTGGAGAATGTTTTGTACCAATTGGTCTTTCTAAATCATAGTAATAAATGCCTTTGCTAAGAACTAATTAAGTCCACTAGCTGATTGTTAATGGAAAGTGTACTGATAGGGGCTTAGGAACTATACTAGTAGTAATAGCCACCCAAAGGATTACAAGCAGGACCCAAGGCAGTAGTCACTTTCTGGCATTCTAACCCATTAGTGAAAGTGAGGGTTGGAGTAGTAGCCCAGAAGAGTTATCATAGTAGACTTAAAACAAATGAAATAAAATGTCCTCTATAAATTCTTGGCAACCATAATTATATTAGCTGTCACAGTAATAAGGCCTGAAAAATTGGCTATTGGTATAAATATGACTTACTTTTACAATGAAAATTTCCTTTTAGATCCAAACCCAAAACATTTACTCTTTTTTCTGAAGGCTTGAATTTGGTTTGGCTGTTCTGTGAGGTAATTCCGGATACTCTAGCTTGATATAGGAAATAGAAATCTACGTTGTCATTGCTGAATGTCCCATAGCTTGTTCCATTTGTCAATTTCTACCCAGATACAAATGGTATTTCACTATTCAAGTGGACCAGGAAGAACACGTTGTCCCAGCACTCTTCTGCTAGCAAAGCCAGATTTTGGAACGAATGGAGTTTGAAGAATCAACAATTGTCTCTAGAGACACCAAAGGGGCAGTGAAGTGGGTTGGAGGGCAGAGATGGCAGCCCAGAGGGAAATAGGCATTGCCACTGGTGGTGGCAATGGTGCAGAGCTAGGAAAGAGGGAGGCATGGAGCTCCCATCATCCTCTGCAGCTGCAATCTTTTCAGGGGTACAAATTCAGTGGTTACTAGCTTTTGTTGTTCAGTTATTTTAGTCTGACTGTTACCCCATTTGAAGTTTTCTTGGCAAAGGTACTGGAGTGGTTTGCTATTTCCTTCTTCAGCTCATTTTGCAGATAAGGAAACTGAGACAAACAGGATTAAGTGATTTGCCCAGAATCACACAGCTAATAAGTGTCTGAGGCCAGATTTGAACTCACAAAGATGAATCTTCCTGGCCGTAGGCCTAGAACTCTATCCATCGTGCCACCTAGCTGCCTACTAGTCTTTTATGTGAATGCGAGTCAATATGGCCATGGCCACTTAGCTCTTGTTTATTCAGGGGGAAGTTATTCATGTTGTAAATTATTTCATTAGTAGCTTATCCAAGCCCTATTGTTCTTATCTCTTTTTTTGTCTTAATTTTGACTGCTCCTCTTGTGGAGGGGGTTCCAGAGAAAGGAGATGATTCTCAGTCAAGCAATTTTTGCTATTTGCTGAGAAGTCTTGCAGCTCTATTACATTAAATCAAAGAATCTGTTGAATGACGGCTTTGCACTTAGTGATATTCTAGGTACTGCTAGTGTTATTAGAGAAGTATGAAAAACAGTACCTGTCTTCAAGAGGGTTTATCACATCACTGGGGAAATGGGAAATACTCACACAAAGCAAATGTATAGCAGGGTAAGGCAACAGTAAATGACTAAATGTTGAAGGTGTATCAATTGTACACAGTTGTAGTTATGATAAGGAAAGGATCCACATGAATTGAAAGCATAAGGGACACAGAATTTGAGTTGGGCATTTCATGGATGGTATTTAAATAGGTGGAAAGAAAAGAGAGGATATCATGGGCAGTTGGGAACTGTGAGAAACATCTCAGAAGCTTATATGTAGGCTATGCTATGTAGGGCAGGTGAGAATAATAATAACAACAGAGCTAATTGATACTCTAGACCATTGTTAAGGGAAAAAGTACTGGCGGGGGCTCATGAGGCACAGTTTTAGGAATATAGTCTCATAGGGTTTGAGGGAGCAACTGCTTTCTGTTGACCTAACCCATGAATGTGAGAGCATTTTGGAGTAGTAGTCCAGGGAGGGCATGGTATTACATTATGATGTGTAAACTAGGAAAAAAAAAAGAAAAAAAAACAGAGGGGAATCCACATGGATAGGAGACAGAAAGTGAAGGTAGGTATGCAAGAGCCAAGGGAAAATTAACAGAGCTTGACTGGCAAATGTTGGGTTATGGTTGGATGAGGGAGATGGGAAAGAGAGAATGTGGAATGGTATTGTCTTGGTGCCCCCTAATTCCGGAATCCTAGCAGAATCCTGAGGGTCCCAGAACCACATTAAGTGGCTTTAGCAGATTGCAGCCTTTCCTGAAAGACTTTCACAGATTTCTATGAGGCAGATAGCACTGAATTTAAACTTTAATTAGTGGGCTGTGAGTTCTGAATGAATTATGTTTCTTTCTGGCTCTTCCAGGGCTGCTGGGAGGGAAGAATCACTGGAATTAGGTGAAGACTAGATTGTTATCTCTGTGGAGCCTTTAAGGGGGATTGTACCCATTTGTGTATCTGATAAAATAATAACTCTATCATGTAATTTCTTCCATTTGCATTGTCCATATGCTTAAATTGATTCTTTTGGATGTATAGTTTGTATGGTCTTTAAATAGAGAGAGCATTGCATGGGGAAGTCATGATTTGTGAAATGGATTACCTGAAATAGATCTAGGAAAAGTAGCAAGGGTACTGATGACAATATTCTCTGAATATTCAGGGCCCTTGAAGTTACATTAATAGTGGATTTTTTTGTATCACACCAGTTTAACCAGAAGATCATATAGCCACTCAGATTCAAGTTGCAAGCAGAAAAAATAACTGTCGCTGGTTCTTGTCCAGAAAAAAAAAATGTACAGAACCAGATCTAAGTAAATTTGTGAAATAGGCAAAGTTTGACCTGGTATTCCCCCATCCCTTTATACTTTCCATTTTTTCTTCCTTCTTTTCCCCCTTTACCTCGCTGTTCTCAATTCTATTCCCCACCTGAGCACTGACTTGCTCTTGCTTCTTACTGGGTCATAAGGATTTTTCTCAAAGTTCTGCTCTATATGGGTCATAGGAATGGATTGTGAGCTCCCTTTCACAACAAAGACAGTGGAATTTGGTAGTTTCTTTACTATTCAAGAACCAGGAGCTGGTTTATGCCAGCTTTTCAATTACTTTAATCTTTCAGGCAATTTACACATTCTGGGACAAAAAAACTGATGCTATGACAGAAGACCTTGCATCTCTACTTGTCATCCCCATAGCCAACGAGCAGTGGACTCCATAGTTAGTCTCAAAGCACCAATCACTTAGAAAAAAATGTTTTTTCTGTTAAGGGTTAAGAAATCCAGATGAAAACATTTTTCTAAGAGTGGGGGAAGTTAGAGAGGGCACCAGGTAAAGGAGCAGGAAGAACATCGAAAGGCCTGGTAGAATAGATAGCCCCAGGGCAATTTCCTGTCTGAAGACCAGCAATTGCTCCCTCAGCACCCTGACACCCCCACATTTCTAGGAGAGAAGACAGAGACCATATTCCAGGACATGGGGCATTAGGTCCAGACTGCAGAAAAATAGTGACCAAAATAGACCAGAAGTATGGACTGTGAGACTGCAATCCTTTTCTGGATCTTTTTCTAATAACAGCCCTGGGGGCCAATAAATAATGCTTATGTATCCTAGCTTGAGAGGTGAAAGTTAAATGAATTTTCTGAACAAATGATAGAGATTTTTCTAACTAAGGGAAAATCTTTACTGGTGCTATCAGAAGAAAGGTACTGGCATTAAAGGCTTGAGAAAAGTAGAGATGTTAAACAATTTCTTGGTGCTCAGTTGTTTGAGTCATGTCTGACTTCTCGTGACCCCATTTGGGGTTTCTTGGCAAAGATACTAGAATGGTTTTGTCATTTCCTTTTCCAGCTTATTTTTACAGATGAGAAAACCAAGGGAAACAGGGTTAAACGACTTCCCTGAAGTCACATAGCTAGTAAATGTCTGAGGCCAAATTTGAACTTAAGTCTTCCTGATTCCAGGCTCCACACTCTATCCGCTGCATCACCTACCTGCCCTTAAGCAACTACATGGTATAAATAATTCCTGATGACTCCCTGGAAACTAAAGGGTAAGCCCTAATCACAGTAATTTTTCTTAATCAATCACACACATTTATTAAGCATTTAGTTAACAATGTGTCAAATACTGTACTAATTAAGTTCTGGGGATACAAAGGCAAAAAATAATCCTTGCCCTTGAGGAGCTTACATTCCATTAGGGGAGAAAACCTATACTTGTATAATATATACAAAAAACATACAGAGTAGATACAAAACAACTTTAAAGGGCATAGCACTAGTTCTAGGGGGAACTTGGAAAGGCCTTTTATAGGAAACAAATGAGTCTCAGAGGATACCAGGGATTCCCAGAGGCAGAGGTGAAAAGAGTAGGCTAATGAGCTCCAGAAGGAGATTCAGAGAAGTATTGATATGAATCAATTTATCAATCAAACAATAAGTATTTATTAGGTATCCATTGTGGGCTATACACTGAGCAAGGCACTGAGAACAAGAAGGCAAAAATTCAATAGTTCCTGCCCTCCAGGCGATTACATTCTAAAAGAGGAAATAACAAGGTGGACGTATAAGCGGGTGCAAAATATGTACAAAGTAAATACAGGGTAATTTTTGTTGGGAAGACGTTAACAATTGATGTGACTGCCAACAAACCAAATCTGATCTTATACTTCATTAGTACAAGTATATCATCAAGGATGAGGAAGGTGATAATTGCATTCTACTCTATACTTTCTCAAGAAGAGATCATGCCTTCTTAGCTTGAATGCTACCAGCAATAGGGAACTCAATTCTCATTAAAGCAGATCATTACCCAGTTTTTTGAAGGACTAGTAGTGCGAAAGTTCTGTCCTATAATGAGACAACACTCACTATCTTGTAACTTCTAACCTTTGGTCTTTTTCTGAAACCAAGCAGAACACATGTAATCCTCCTTCCTTCTCTTGCTTCTTTGCTTGAGCACAGCCCTGTGTCCGGAGTTCTCTCCTTCTTCACCTCCTCCCCTCTGGAATCTCTATCTCTCTCTAAGTTTTATCTCAGTTGCATTCCTTTTACATGAAGATTTTCCTGGTGTCTTCCTCAAAAATGACTCTTTTGTTGTTTATTTTAGACCTATGATTTCTTGAACTCCTGGTAAGGAAACTGTTGACCAATGCAAGTCAATATTTTTGTTCTCTGCAACTTAAAATCTCATCCAGTTGTCTAGGGTCACTGAGAAGTTAAGTGACTGGCACAGGGCCACGTAACCAGTATATGTCAGAGGTAGGGTTTGAACCCAGGTCTTCCTGATTTTGAGGCCAGCTTTCCATGCACTAGATTATGATTTTTTAAAAATTTAAATTTTTTTTCAAATTACATGTAAAGACAATTTTTAGCATTCTTTTTTTTTTTTAAATTTTGAGTTCCGAATTCTCTTCTGCCCTTCTTCTCCTCACCCCTTCTTGAGAAGGCAAGCAATTTGATATGGGTTATACATGTGTAAGCACGCAAAACATATTTCCATATTAGCCATGTTGCAAAAGAAAAACCCAGACAAGCAAAAACAAAAACAAGAAAAATGAAGTGAAAAAAAAAAGAATATGCTTTGATCTCCATTCTGACTCTATTAGTTCTTTCTCTGGAGGTGGATCACTATGTATGGTTAGTGAATATCTTATATTTCCTTATCTATGTACACGTCCTTAGAATGTAAGTTTCTTGAGAGTAGGGATGATTTCATATTTAACTACAGCTCAGTCTTTAGCTTAGTGACATGCATACAGTAAGCACTTAATAAAGACCTGTTGAATTGAATCAGATTTAATATCAGATTATAAGCCTTCATACCTTTAAGGTGGCTCTTTTTTATGCAAAGCATCTCAAATCCTTTTCATATCCCTTGATTTCTAATTTCCTCGCTATCTCAGTTGTCTTCTACTGCACACGCTTGAGTTTGCCAGGGTAACTCTAGGTTGGGTGTCTAAATCTGAACACAGTTGTCATACTGGCCCAAAGTACAGTGTAACTATTGCTTTACTCTAAACTATAGGTTCCCAAAGTGGGCAATGCCACCCTTTGGGGGGTACTGCAATGATGGGGGCAGTAGTAGCCTCAGGTGCAATTCAGGGCATTGAATAAAAATAAGGGGACAGTGGAAGCGTCAGGAAAGAAGAGAAGACAAGAAAAATTTGAAAAACTGTTGGTTATGTTTCATCTGTTGTGTAACAGAGTTAAAGTTGCAGTGGTTACATTATTTTCCAAATTAACACACAAAATACAAGTTATGACTGATCAGTGGTCAAGTCTGCCCGCAGGTCTTCACAAGCAACTGATAGCAGGTGAGCGTGCTGCGTGTTGTCAGGAAGTCCAGCAACCCTTGGCAGGAATATGTGTGTGTAATGACTTGTTCATAATACTATACTATATGATTACATGACACATATTGTGTCATCAAAATTTCAGTGCAGGAAAAACTCACAAATTTATAAAAAATGATTAAATTTAAGTTGCATCATTTAAAAAATATTTGATTTTTTTTTTGAAATGATGCAAAATTGTTAAAGGGCTAAAGAAAGTAGATTTCCAGGGGGACACCGAGTAATTTCTTTTAAAGGGGGTGGTAGGCCAAATAAGTATGGGAACGTCTGCTCTACACCCTCTATTTCTTCCTAGTACAGCTCTACCTCTCAGCTCTGTGTCATCAGCAGGCTTGATAAAGCAAGCATTCTATCTATCTTGATCATTCTTAGACAAAAATGCTAAATAAGACAGGGCTGTCAATAGCACTTCGAATTATAATAACATTTACATAGTGCTTGAGCATTTGAAAAGGGCTTTACAAATATTATCTCATTTTACCCTCACAGAAATCCTGACAGGGAGGTGCTATTATTAGTCTCATTTTACAGATGAGGAAACTGAGGTAGATAGAGGTTAAGTTGCTTGTCCAAGGTCACACGACTAGTAAGTGTCTGAAGCTGGCTTGAGTTCAGTTCTTCCTGTGTATGCAGCCTCCGGTGCTCTATCCACTGTACCTAACTCCATTTGACCACCTCTTCTTCATATAAGTTGCCCAGGTAGAAGCATCAGTAATTGGCACTGAGCATTCCAGAAACAGAATAGCAGGGTGTAATAGATGGAGCAAGGGACTTGGAGTCAGGAAGTTGTTGTTCAGTCATTTTTGACTCTCCATGATGCCATTTGGGGTTTTCTAGGCAGAGATACTTGAGTGGTTTTCCGTTTCCTTCTTCAGCTCATTTTACAGATGAGGAAACTGAGGCAAACAGGGCTAAGTGACTCACTCAGGGTCACACAGCTGGCAAGTATCTGAGGCTGGATTTGAACTCAGAATGGTGAGTCTTCCTGACCTCAGGCCTGGCACTCTATGCACGATGGCACCACCTAGCTGCCCCAGAAGTCAGGAAGACCTGATTCTAAAACTCAGGTCTGTTGCTCAATATTTGTGGAACAATAGGTAAGTGATTTAGTCTCTCTGTGCCTTAGTTTTCTCCTTTGTAAAAATGATGAGGTTGGTCTAGGTAGCTTCAAAATGTCCCTTTCAACTCCAAATCCATGACCTAGGTGGCAGCTAGGTGGCACTAGAGTGTCTGCTGGAGTCAAATCTGGCCTCAGAGACTTCCTAGTTGTGTGACCCAGGGCAAGTCACTTAATCCTGTTTGCCTCAGTTTCTTCATCTGTAAAATGAGCTGGAGGAGGGAATGGTAAACCATGCCAGTGTCTTGGCCAAGAAAGCCCCAAATGGGGTTGTAAAGAGTTGAAAACAATTGAACAAATAACCAAATAAAAATATAATAAAATAGAGACTATGTTACATTTTAACACTAGGTTAATAGATGACCCAAAGGGAACTTAATGTAGGGATTAATGGATATAGGGCCAGGTCTAAAGTCGGGCTGACCCAAAATCAAATCTGGCCTCAGACACTGGCTACATGCATAACCCTGGGCAAGTTACTTAACCTCTGTTTGCATCAGTTTCCTCATCTGTAAAATGGGGATACTAATAGCACCTACATCCATGGGTCATTGTAAAGATCAAATGATTGTAAAGTACTTAGAATGGTGCCTAGCACATAGTAAGTACTCTATAAATGTCAGCTGCTATTACTGTTGTTATTGTTATTATTAGTGGCCCCAATTTCTGTGTCAGTTTGACAGTGTTTCCTTATGCCATGTTAGCTGCCTATGAGTGCTGTCTAATTTCTACCTGTTTGCAGACATTGCCAAACTGCTCCTGGGTCCCAGGCTTAGAACTTTAATCTAGGCCACAGTTAGGCTCCTTATGGCTCCTTATAGATAGAGGGGCCCCTGTCAGGAATGGACTAGGGCAGAGATGGGGATTAGGATTGTACTGTCAGGTTCGTTCATGTCTTGGTGGAGGAAGAAGGCAATGAATTCCTAAGGGATGTGGATGACAATAAATTGCTTCAGTTGTGAGCTATTGAGAAATTCCATTTGGACACCAGCCCGTTGGAGAACTGATGAAAACAGTAGCAGATGAAATTTAGTTTGTGTAAATGGCAAGTCATGCAAAGAGACCAAAATAAACCAGTCGAGCCTGATTCATACCCTGTGTGCGCTTGTGGGAGTTCTTCTCTTGAATTACAATGGAAATGAATCAGATGCACTGAAAGCCGTGATCAGCTCAAGCTTCAGAACTTTTCTGAGAATAGAGACTAGAACATGAGCTTGTGATGAGGAAAGCAGTCATCTGAGCCTTGGTCATGTGTTGTTATTTAGAGGAAGATTTTTCAGGGTTTTTTTTTTATTGTATGCAGTCAAATTCTATTTTTGTAATCAGCAAACAATAAATTGTTGTAGTAAAAATAATGGCAACTTTAGGGTCAAGTGATCCCTCCATCATAAAACTCATAATAGAGAGGGAAAGCTAGGCGTATTTTATCTAACAGATGCCCAAGATTTTGAGAAACCAGATTTAAAAGGATTCAGTTAAAGCATAGGAAAATTCAGTGGCTGAATATTCTGTAGCAGAAGTCAGTCCAAGAGGGATGGGTGCCCTGAAACAGAGGTTCTAAAGACACAAACAGAAATTGGTCTGATAAGTAATAAAAGGGGGAGTTACTTAAAGAGAAAGCTGTGACTGCCCTTGCAATTTTTTTCTTCCTTACTTCCCATTCCCCCCCAAAACTAATTAACTCTTTTGTCTCATATAGTATTCATTTATGATTTCTTGAAATATAACTTTGGGAAACCAAGCTTTGATAAAGCCTATTGGGATTCAAATGGACCTATTTAACTATTTAAACCCAAATCACTCTGGCTCTCACTGACTGGCCAATAGTAAGTCCTAGCTCATGCCTCACTTACTCATTGTTTGGGTTTTGATGGCTTAGAGTGTAAATAGCAATTGTTTCTGTCCTGGCCAGAAACTTTAAGGGTCTACCCCTATCAAACCGATTCTTTTGTGAAGCTAAACTAGGCCATCTTTTGCCTCAATTCTTATCTAGCCTTTACTTACTGAATGGGTGTTGCCTCAGACAGACTGAGACCTAGAAAAGACCTTAAAAAGGCCAAAGTCTCTTGCTGCATCCGAGGTCATCTCCAGTTGTCCTGACTTACTTCTTCCACTGGACTCCAATGACTCTAGAGGAGAGAGTGAGGCAGATGACTCTGCACAGCTCTGCCTCACTTAAATCCAATTCACTTAAAAGTCAAGACATCACTCTCCTGAAATCACTGGTCCTCTTTGAGAATGAAGGATGAACAACAAATAACTGCCCTTGGAACTCGTGTACCAAATTAGATTTTAAAGAGACCCTTCAAGGTCCTAATTTCAATGCTACGCCTTGGCTTAAAGGTGACTTTGGGTTCTCAGGGCTATGTCAGCAGAGCCAAGCTCTGGCAAGGTTAGAAATGCTAGACAGGTTTCAGAGATTAAGAATTAGAAGGGATCTTACAGACCATTGAGTCCAACCCCTTCATTTTAGTGATGAGGAAATTGAGGCCCATATAGGCTAAGTGACTTTCCTAGGTTTATAAGTGTTTAAGTGTTTGAAGGTAGGTCTTCTTGACTCCAAGTACAATGCTTTCTACTCATTATACCATATTGCCTTCAAATAGATGGTTAATAAAAAAATCTATTTCCTTTCCTAGGAAAAACCTAGCTAAGTATGGAAAGGCTTGTTATCTATAGGTTCACAATTTGGTTCTGAATTCTCTCGTCATGGCAAGCCATGAAACAAAGAAAAATACCAGATGGGCTTCAGTCCTGAGATGCCTCCTTCCACTCTGCAGTGATGGTGCTAGAGTGACAAATAAGTGGGAATAAGGTTTTAGGAACAGCCTAGGTTTTAGAACTTAACTTTTGTCACTTTAAATGTGAGATCTTTGGCCAATGATCAAGACCTTACCATGCTTATTGCTAAAAAGGATTATTTTTAAAAATACTTTGATACATTACTGAAAAAGCAACCTTGCAGATTTTGCCTCAACAAAGTGTCATCCATTATTTTTTATGTCAAAATAATATGAGATTCTGAAAGATGAAACAAAAAAGAAAACTTGGTTCAATGACCATCTGGCATTTAAAATCAGGCAAGGCACAAAACAGGTTGTTGTATACTTGCCAAAAGGTGTTTGGTGCTATCATGGAGGATATCTAGTACAGAATCCTAATGGAGATGGCATTTCCTATATGCTTGTGAGATCCTCTGGATGATCATCTTTTGAGGATATTAAGTTGATTGCATCCAGCCACAGCATACTGCAGAGCCTCCCAAGTGAAATCTATAATCATTCAAAAGAATTTGACCTAAACATCTACCCAGGAAAAATCCAATTAATGAATATTTATGGTCTAGTCTATGATATTCAGTTGGATGGACAAATCATTGGACTGATTCAGCAACACATATATCTTGGATAGATACTTCATATTATCAATAAAGTGGTTACAGAATTTAATTGGAGCAAGAAAGTAGGATGGATTACTTTTGGGAAATTGCACAGACCTTTCAATGACCCTAGGATTTTTCTCTTAAAGAAAAGTTCATCTTTTAAAATATTTTCTAGTGATTTTTATAGCTGTTAGTCAAAAGAGAGATATATGCAAGACGCAACATATTACCAGTGAATAATTTTTTAGAAAAATCAGTATAAAGGATGCCATCAGACAAATTTATGATCTAAAAAAGGAAGTGAAGCAGTGGATTTATTTTCACTGGAAGTCTTCAGGCTAGACGATCAATTAGCATCAATACCGACGAAGGGTTTGGGTTTTATTTTTTTGTTTGTTTGGCTGTTTTGTTTTTAGTTAAGTATGGGTTGGCTTAGATGTCTTTTAAGGCCTTAAGTCTTAGATTTTGTGATTCTATGACACACAGATCTTTTATTTTCCTTACCTTAGTTAACTAGGTGACAACAGATAAAATAGTCTGTTATAGGTTATCAGCTATGAAAGCTTTCCTATTAATATATTCAGCCAGGATACACTTAATACATTCATAGACCATTCTCATGAAGATTTTCAAGAGATGAGAAAGTAGGCATATATCGGGCAATTATGGCTTTATTTTCAGTTTCTTTTTTGGTGCAGTAATACTATCCCTGATGTTTTAATTTCTTGCGTAATTTTTTTTCCCTGTGGGGCTTGAAAAATCATTCACTGAGTACCTTTGAGATTATGCTCTCAGGGGCAGCTAGGTAATGCAGTGGATAAAGCTCTGGCTTTGGAGTCAGGAGGACCTGAGTTCAAATCCAGCCTCAGACACTTAACATCTAGTAGCTGTGTGACCCTGGGCAAGTCACCTAACCCCAATTGCCTCACCAAAAAGAAAAAAAAATAGAATGTGAGATTATGCTCTCTTAAATCATGGATTTCTTTTGTTTCCATTTTGTCAGCTCCAACCCCTCTGCCTGATTTCATTTTCTTGGGTGCCATTTCTACTTTCTCATATATAGAAGATTTCATACTCGGATGTTAGTCTCTAAATGTGTTTTCATCACCGTTGTTGTCAAAACCAGATTACTGTAGGAAATGGCAGATCTAGTTTAATGTACATCTATTTGTTGTCCTTCTTAGGTTACGTGTAATTTTGATTCTAGGTACATCATGCTTCATGATACTGAGTAGAGATTCACGGTAAGCTTCTTATAAGCTTATTTTTTTTTCTGTTAACTTTTACTGCTTTGTAAGATAAATTCTTATTTTGATCTTTTCTTTTAATTTGATTACAATTTTTTTTTGCTCTAACAAGTCAGCTGAATTCAAAAAGTTGATTCTGAAATACTTCACATCTTAGGAAAAAGCTGTTCCTTGACTGGGAAGATATAGTCAATTTCATTTTTGTGTGTGATTCACCTTTTTTGCACTCTCTTCCTGAAGAAAATTTCCGTAATACATAGTCATGAGATTTCTGAGTAACTTACAAGATTTTTTTTCTTACTTCTGATCCATATTTTCCAATATATTTTCTCTTGCTCTCATCTTCTAATTGATGTCACTGAATATCCATTAACTTACGTGTTGTGTTGGTTTGAAGGAGTTTATCAAATTCCATGCAGGATTTTTCTAGTAATTCATCATCTGCAATCAGTTTTGATACATAAACTGTAGCTGTATTGACTATGATACCTTTGTGTACGCTCATTAGCAGTGGAGAGGACCAAGTACTCCATGTAGTGATATTTCTTATGGACTTCCTTGCCTCTCCCTGGAGAACCTGTGAGCCATCCTTCTATATACATGTAATTTCTTTGTGTCTTCTGGTTTCGTTCACAGGGAATGTTAATGTGGCTATATGTTGGAAAAAGGTCTCACATTTAGAGTACTAACTAATATTTATAGGTAATATAAAAGCTGCAGTGTTGGGACAGCTAGGTGGCGCAGTAGGTAGAGCACTGGCCCTGAAGTTAGAACCTGAGTTCAAATTCGGACTCAGACAAAACACTTGACCACATACTAGCTGTGTGACCCTGGGCAAGTCACTTAACCCCAATTGCCTTTAAAAAAAAGCCACAGTTTTTATTGTTTTATTAAATAATTTCCACTACAGGGTAGCCAAAAGAGCTCAGAAACTGCCCTTTTATACTCTTTACCACCATCACTGTTGAAGTAGAAAGGAATCACATAGGATCAAAGGATATTTTTTACCATTTCATGGGTCATAATGTCCATAATATATTGGTCAACTTGTTGATGATGAGCCTTTTTATACTGGGCTTGGGGGAGACTTGGAAACCAGAATTTTTTTGGCTAAGACTGTACTTAAAACTTTTTCAGGTTTGTTGAACCAGCCAAGCCCAGAACACGCTTTCACTTCTCTTCCCTCCCTTCACTCTTTCTTTCCCTTTCCTCTTTTTTTCTCTTCCCTTGGTTGGCTGTCATTTGAAAAGTTGTTTCCTCTATAGCTGACATTTGTATAGCATTTTAAGGTTGTTTTCAATACAGTCTCTAATATTAGCTTCCCAATAGGATTAACCATGGAATTCCATAAATGGAAGTTGGAAAAGATCCCTGAAGGAGATCAATGGCAAACCACTCCCGGGTGTTTGCCAAGAAAACCCCAAACGGGGCCACAAAGAGTTGGACAGGACTGAAAATGACAGAACAGCAACAATAACAAGGAGTAAATGAGCCCAGAAAAGCAAGAGGTAGAAAGGCTAGGCAGCATTCCCAATCCTAACTGGGCGCTGGTTTTGGATGGAATTCTTTCTTCTTTACTAGATCTTGGGTCTTTGTGTTTCCCTTCTCTGTTTTCATTATAGTTTAAAGATGTTAACAAAATATAAATAATATTAAATATATAATATAAAAAAATTAAATTTAAAAAATAATTACTAATTTAATAAATTAGTAGTAAAGGAAAGAAACCAAGAAGTGACAACCTTTAATCAATTGTACACTTGTCAGGGTGCCTTTCTTTTGGGCTTTCAGTGGCCTTGTGCTTATCTTAAAAATTCCTTCTAGCTCTAAGCACTCTAAGGATATAATGGGGCAAGGAATGGGTCAAATAATGCCAACTAGAAGCCTCTGTCTGTAGACTCATTCTTGGCTTCTACATGAGGCATCAGAAAAGGTTCATTTTCATGTACTTTTATTTTGGAAATGATGGAAAAAAGGGTGTAGAAAGGCCAATTAAGCAATAGTTCTGTTTTCTTTTTCTGGACCTTTGGTCTCTTCTTTCCTAGTAGAGTTGCCTTTTGAGCTAGGTCAGCCAAACCAAATACTTGTGATTTACGAGAAGACTCCTATCTCTCACTGTGGGTTTAAAGGGCAGAGTGAAAGATTGCAAAATAACATGAGGGCAGAGCTCTCTGGGACTGTGCTGAACTTGTAAGTTGTCTGAGCACACACAGCACAGCAAGTCCAACCTAAACGTTATTTATAAACTCATTAAAGGGCTAAATGAGATGATAAGCAATAATAGAGACTGAAAGTAACAAGGCTGCTCTTCAGGAGTAAGTGAATATAGTATCTCTGTTTATAAATTTCAGCAAAATTCCTATATAATTCTTATCTCTACTGCGGTCCTGGAGGACAAATAAATCTTGTTTTTCAGATATCTGTGGCACGAAAGTCTCAGTTTTTTTCTTGGGGGGAGGTCTTATCTTTGCTTTTTTTTTTTTTAATTGTCCTTATAACCCTGGGAAAATTTTCCTACAGGGCAGCTTAGTAGGTTGGTACCAGTCCTTCCTTGCAATCAGGCTGACTACAAGGTTTCAGAAGAACATTTCATTAAAAAGAAAGAGAAATCAACAAGTCATCTCTATTCAAGAGCACTGGCGTTAGAGGCATGAGAACTTAGGTTTGAGTCCTGGTTCTGACTTTTGCTAGTTATGTGACCACAACCAAGTTATTTACTCTCTGAATTTTACTTTTATCATTGTAAAATGCCTCCCATGAGGAGAGTGTGTGAAAATTTTAAAAACACTGCCTTAAGGTGTTATTATTTTAATCCTGAAAGAAGAGGTCTCACTCAAACTGACAGTTAATATTTTCAGTATCACACACAGTGCTTGTATTACTTCTCTGTAATTCGATCCTCTGTGCTGATCCCATGGGGTCTGCTGTGCTTCCTACTACCATCAGCTGTCAAATCCTCTACTACTTGCTGTCAGGTATTGGCATCACTTCTCAAGCATAAGCATCTGGACACCCCAGTTACTAGTAGAGGAAGTCTGAGTTTCTCTCCCAATTTTGCCTGGAATTATAGTTACTCCCTACACGGCCCACAGAGTTCACTATATGTTGCCTTAAAAGAAGCTTTTATCTGCACCTTTTGGGTCACTATGCATTTATTTTCAGGGTTGCTTCGAAAACTACCCATGAAAGACATACTAAACCCACAACAGTAGTCCTGAGGGTCACTTCTAATTTGCTTTCCAGGTAGATGTAAAGGGTGGTGGGAAATATTGAAGAAGTGCCCTCATGGAAAGAAAGGAATCTTGGTGAACTGAGAAAATAATGGTATCATTAAAAGAAATAGAAAACTCAAGAAAGGGCTGGTTTCAGGGGAGAGAGGTTATATATAGTTTTAGGCATATTGAGCTGGAGGTGACAATAGGAAGAAGGAAATAAACGTTATTAAGTACCTACTAGGTGTCAAATCGGGCAGCTAGGTGGTGTGGTAGATAGAGTGCTGGCCCTGGAGTCAGGAAGATTTGTCTTCTTGAGTTCAAATCTGGCCTCAGACACTTACTTGCTGTATGATCCTGGGCAAGTCACTTAACCCTGTTGGTCTCAGTTTCCTCATCTGTAAAATGAGGTGGAGAAGGGAAGGACAAATCACTCTGGTATGTTTGCCAAGAAAACCCCAAATGAGGTCATGAAGAGTAGGACATGACTGAAATGTCTGAACAACAAAAGTGTTGCAGGCCCTAAGCTAAATGTTTCACAAACATCCCATTCAATCCTTACAACAACCCCGAGAAGAAGGTGCTACGTATTACCTTCATTTTATACTCAAGGAAACTGAATCAGCCAGGAGTTAAGGGACCTGCCAAGTGTCCTACAGCTAGTAAGTATCAGACTTGAACTCAAGTCTTCCTGACTTAGGTCCAGTGCTCTATCCACTGAGCCATTTGGCTGCCTCTAGGCAGAAGGATATTTAAGTGAAAATGGCCAGCAGACTGTTAGAGATATAGGATGAAATGCGACAGGTCAGAGCTGGAGATAAAATTTAATGTCACCCACATAGAAGTGATAGTTGAAATGGAGAGAAAGTGAAATTTCAGAGGAAAAGAATCAAGACAGAGCAGAGGAGAGGATTTAGGGCTTCAGTTGCTCCTGGGGCCATCATGTGATGGATGGTGCCTCAACACAAATCTTGCTCTTGGGCTCATGTCACTTGGCAAGAAAAGTTTAAAGGGAGCTCATGCACATCCCTGATTCTCAGGGTTGCTTTTGTAACGGAGAGTGCCAGGTGTGGCAGTGGATGGGGCACTGCGCCTTCCTGACTCCATCAGGAAGACCTTACTTCAAATCTGACCTCAGACACATACTACCTGTGTAACCCTGGGCACGTCAGTTAACCTCTGCCTTCCTCAATTTCCTAAATTATAAGATGGAATAATATGATAGCACCTGTTTTAAATGGTTGTTGTGAAGATCAAATGAGATAATATTTGGAAAGCATGTGGCAAATAGGGGCAGTTAGGTGGTACAGTGGATGGAGCTCCAGGACTACAGTCAGGAAGACTCATCTTTCTGAGTTCAAATCTGGCCTTTGACACCTATCAGCTGTGTGACCCTGGGCAAGTCACTTCCTAATGCCCAGTTGCCTCAGTTTCTTATCTGTAGAAGGAAATGGCAAATCTCTCCAGGATCTTTGCCAAGAAAACCCCAAATGAGGTCACAAAGAGTCAGACACGACTGAACACCAAAACAGGCATTTAATAAATATTTGTTCTTTTCTTTTTTTGCACTTATGGTGTCAGCTTGCATCAGTCCCCTCCCTCTATCATCCTACATCTCCAAACAAAGCGTTCCCTTACCCCTGTTGTAAAGTTTGCTTTCAGCTCCCTCTCACTTTCCACTTTGATGGTTCCCTTAGCATAGCTTGGTTTCAGGTGCCTTCATGTCTCTCAGGTCACTGACACAATGACCCAGCAGCGTCTTTTCCCTGGACAGACCATTGTTAGCATCACAACTGGTCCTCACTATTTTATTCCTCCGCTTCGCAGGAATTCTAACTTTGCTTTTTTGAGCCTCAGTTTCTTTAGGTAGAAACTGAGAGATATAATTTCTAAGATTCCTTCAAGTCCTAAATCAATTATCTTATGATCTAAGTGTTTTGATCTACAAAGGTAGAGGCCATGGTCTGACTCATGTGTGTCATCAACCAACCTGATGATGGGAAAATGGGTTTCATTCTGCCATCCCTACAGTGGCTAATCATAGACCTATTTTTAATAGAACTACACTTTCTTATATCTCCAACTACCTTTCCCCTTGCCCCCACTTCCTCTGTGTAAGCTCCCAGCTTCCACCTCCCTAATACCCACAGCAGAAGCTTCTTGACTCCTAGCAGACCAACCCATCACCCCCAGATCACCTTGTGGCTTTAGCTGGTGCCTCTAAGGGGGAGGCTTAGTGTTCTGCAGATAAAGACTGATTCATAGATTGAGCAGGCTGGATTGTGATCTGAATTGCTGATCTCATCACATTATCCCATGAACCCATCTCTTTTCTGACCCTCTCTATTTCTGTTGAGGACACTATTCTTCTAATCATTCAGATTCAAAATCTTGATGCTATCCTCCACCCCTCACTTTCCTTCACCACAGGTATCTAACCAACTGCCACATCTTCCTGTTTGTACCTCCATAACATCTCTCACATTGATCTCCCTTTCTCTACTCACACAGCCACTATACTAGTTCAAGCCATTTTCTAGCTGGTCTACCATCCTTGAATCCCTCCTCACTCCAATGTGTCCATCCTCCAGACAGCTGCCATAACAATTGTCCTAAACTACTGGTCTGACTGTGTTACTTCCTTACCCAGTCTGACAGTCACATTGCAGACATAGTCTATGCTCATTGATGGTTCCCTGGGTGACCTTGGCGTACTGAGGCTGCTGGGCATGGGAACATGATAAGTGGCAATAGGTAAGATCTATCTCCTTGTTCTTATAGAGTCTACCTACCACTAAGTAAATGGGCAGGCAGGATTTCACTATGCTATGAAAAGATACTTGCTGGTAGCCCTGTTTGCAAGGAACTTAACTGTGGCAAATTATATCTATGCGAGTAGTGCTTTGGGTATCCTTTTTTGGTGGTGCCTCAAGACAGTTATGGACCAAAATCAAGGCCACCTTCTCTAACTTTTTCTTTCTATTAAATCTTATCTTTCCTATGCCCTGTTCCCAGGGGACTTTGTGTTCAAGTTTTCAACTGTCTACTTTATTGTAGGAATGTCTAAGGTTTGTTTCTTTTTTTAACTTTGATTTTATTTTACTTTTTTGTCAAATTAAAAAAAATAATTTTAAGGAAATTTAACAATTTTAATTAACAAGCATTAATGTTCTATTCTCTTTTGGGGAAATAAAAGAAAAAACAAAACTTTCATAATACAGATGCATAGACAAGCAAAACAAATTCTCACACTGTCCATGCCTAAAAATATGTCTTATTTTACATCTTGAGTCCATCACCTAAGGGTCAATAGATGGGTCACATGTACACTCCACTGTCATATGCCCTGAGTTGTGGTTAGTCTGTGCATTTATCAGAGTTTGTAGGTCTTTGTTTCAGCTGAAACCTAATTAATTTTGCTTCAACCCCTCATTTTAACTTTGTGAGAATCTTTATACTTCTAGGCTGTTTCTTGTAAACAACATGCTGAATTATGCTTTCTAATCCAGTCTGCTATCTTCTTCTGTTTAATGAGTGAATTTAACCCTTTCACATTTATAGTCATGGTTATATATTTTCTTCCATCTTATTCTCTTATACTTTTCCTTCTCATTGGTTCCTCCCCTCTCTTTATAAATAAGGAGAAGATGGTGAGAGGGAAGGAGTGTGCTCAGTATCGGTGCTCTAGGTTTGGTATAGTCTACTTCTATTTCCCTTCTCTTTCTCTTACCTAAATACCATTTACAGGTTCCTAAACTTTTGCTTTCCTTTTAAATTATTTTTCAAGATCTACTCTGCTTAGAGTTAATTTTGCTTAGGACTGATACCTCCCTTTTATTCTCCCCTTTCCTTTTTCCCATCTCCCTCACTCTTCCTCCCCATCCCCTCTCCCCCATTTCTCCATTTGGTGAAATATATTTTTGTATTTTGTGTTCTGGGTGTGTATGTACATGTGTGTATGTGTCTGTTATCCTCCTTCCTTTGACCAGTTTGGATGAGAGTGAAGTCTGAATGTCACCTATTTTTTTTCCTTTGAACTGGAAACTCAGTATTTTAGATATAATGTTCCTAGGAGCTCACATTTTGGGATTCTTTCTACTCTACTTTGTCCTCTGGTTCTAAGAGATATGGGTAGGTTTAAAAAATTCTTGAATTATGTCTATTTTTGGGGGGAGGGGAGGGGTGGATTGTGGATTTCAGGTAGTCCAGTGGTTCTTAAATTATTTCTTCTTCATCTGCTTTCCAGGTCAGTTGTTTTGGCCATGAGACACCATATATTATATATATTAATATATATATATATATACATATATATATATATATATATATATATACATATATATATATATATACACGTATATATATACATATATATATATATATGTATATATATACGTATATATATATGTATATATATACATATATATATGTATATATATATACATATATATATGTATATATATATATACATATATATATATATATACATGTGCACACATTTATATATACACACAATTTCTTTTCAGTCTTTTGACATAATTCTTGATGTCTTATTGAGGTATTGGTTTCTATTTGATCCATTCTGATTTTCAGGAAGTTTGTTCTTTGGGTAAACTTTCGTACCTCTTGTGCCAAGCTGCTAATTTTATTTCTAGTTATTGTTATTATTATTTTAAGTTTAGCCTGTAGGTGTTTTGGAGTCATTCTATTTTTTTTTTGTATTTGTACTGTGATAGTTCTTTATGATGGTATTATTTGTTGGCTCATTCTTCCAGACTACTTCCTGGGTTGGGATTTTGTTAGGGCTGAGCCATGTATACTTCTTGATGGGATGTATGGGCTGAACTTGTGTTCTCTTGGGTTTTACTGTTGCTTTCTTGGAATATTGAGTGTTGTGGTAGTTCAGGACCTCAGAGACAGTTAAGGCTGGGGACTTGCCAATTTTCAGTGCTTTTAAATGATCTGATCACTGCCTTCCTGGTTTGAGCTCTGTAAGTTCCTGACCTGGGTTTGGTTCTGAGCAATACATCCATGGGCTTGCTTGTTTTAGTAGTTCTGGTAGACTGCTGCTGGACTCAGCTACTGTCATCAGCCAGCTGCAAAGCTTTGTTAGTTCAAAATGACAGAACTAAAGGCTGCACTTTACTTTGGTTTCTTTCACTGTTTATTCTGCTGTAGGCTTCAGACTGGACTAGACACTGGAACTGAAAGCCTTGATCTGATTTGCTACCAGAATTAGAGCCACACGGCTTCTGCTTGCTTCTGAATTTGTTCCTTTCTTAGTACACAGTTTAAGGTCCACCACTGCACCTCACCCTGAAATGCTACTTCTAGGTATAGGTCCCCTCTTCAGTCTGCCCAGTATCTGTGTCCCTAAACTGTGGATTGAGTGACAGAGCTTCCAGTTGGCATCTGTTCTTGCTTCTTGCACAAGGTCAAGCTCCTCTGTGCAGGTCTAGGACCTCCTCTTGGCCTGCTGCATAGCTTCAGCTCTCTTTCAGTTCTTGTGCTAGAATGGTCCTGGATGGTCCTGACTAGATCCTATCCCAAGTGTCTGAAGATGTTTTGTTGCATCTTCCTATGCAAACCTAGTGTAGAAAAATCACTCACTGTGACTTTTCTTGGATTTCCTAGTCAGGGCTCAGTTTGGTGGGTTTTCTAGATCTTTGTGGGGTTATGGGGGAAAGCTCAACTGTAATTCTTAGTGCTACTTTGCCATCTTCTGGCCCCTAAGGTTTAAAGGGTGAGAATGAGTTGTTACACATTGCAGGTTAAGGCTTTGGATATAAAACACAACCATAACTATGCTCATCTGTACTGCCTCTGAATCTGGCCAGCCCATAAAGCTCAGGGCAGAAAAAAAGGGCAGAAGAGGTGAAGGAGTGAGAGTGATGAGATAGAAATGATAAGAGATGTGGGCCAACCCAGCATCTGAAGACTGTGTGGCTTGAAATTGGGAGGGAAGCATAATAGCCAAAGGAATTTCTCTTTGGGTCTAACCTGCCCTCAACTATCTTATATGACATCACTAGTAACAAACAACTGTGGAGGCATTGGAGTCCTATAAAGGCCGATCTATGAGCAGCTGGGCCAGGAAGCAGTCAGAGAGCAGGCCTGACAGAATTCTGGTGCAATGTCAGCTCCATGACAAGCTGTTTCAGTATTTTTTGTTTGTTTGTTTTTGCATCCCCTAATGACTCACCTAGTCTGGGATAGAATAAGCAATGAATATTTATCGAACGATGGATAAATTGATTAGAAGTTGCTGGCACAGCAAAGCAGAAAGCTCAGCAAAAGCTGGTTCCTGAATTCCCAACTAACTTGACTATGATTCCTTTGGAGTCCACAAATGGGAAAAAAATTCAATACCGGGGACCTGATCAAGGCATGTGAATTATGCCTTGGAACTCTTGGGTTTAGGACATGTGTAGACAGGTTGTGAGGAGCCAATGTGCATCTGAGAGAAGGAAGCATGCACGTATCCTGTGGGGTAGCTGTTTTAATAGCTTTAAATTATATACCTTTTACTTCCTTGGTCATGCATAAAGACTACATACAGTTTAAAAATATCTCATCGATGCTTTTCACCACTCCTCCCCGAAAGCCACAACAAGTTTGGTGTTATCTCCAGGAACCTCTGGGGTTGAGTGGAGTGTACAAGTGCCAAGAGGAAGGAGGAGACTAAGGAAGTGTCGCCAGCACCTGGTCCCTCATCACAACTAGGAAGGACACTCTACTGTCATCTAAATGTATAAAATGTATTTTCCAGCACCTCAGAGGCCTAACTCAAATGCCCAAAAGAAGCAGTGATACGGCAAGTTGTTAGAAAATCAGGAGCAGCACCTTAAAGCTAGTGATCTTGCTTCTGATGCTTCAGATCCAATGATCTGAATTCTTGTCTTGGGTCTGTCACACACTAGTTTGTGACTTTGGGGGAAAGTTTTGTAACCTCTGTGGGCCTCAGTTTTTTTTTTTTCCCGTAAAAGGAAAGGATTGGACCAAATGATCTCTAAGGTCTTCTCCAACTTTAACACCCAGTGATTCCAATAGTGTATACTTCAGGCGCTGTGTAGGGGCTATTGTGGCTAAGGGTTAATTTTTTACATTGTGTTTGGTGGCTCATTTGCCTGCTTCATGAGTCTATGAGGCCCTGTAGTCTGCAGCAGTAAAATAGGCCCTCTAATCCATCCACAGAGGATTCCTGTGGCTGCATAGTAACTTAGTTTTAAAATATAATGTTATCTATGCTTTCTTTTATTTTTATTTATTTTTATTAAATATTTCCCAATTACATTTTAGTCTAGTTCAGACCACAGCAGGAGTGCTGTGGGCAACCTCCACACCTTATGTTTGATACTTCTGTTCCAGTGTACTTTATCTAGAAGAGTGATATAACCATGGCCCAGGGTACTGATGGGTTGCTTAGGTACCTGTGCTCGGGACTGCAATTCCAAGACCATATTTCTCTCTAGCCTAAGAAACATTATCCCTGGCAGTTTCTCCCTAGCCCAAGGACATCATGCCTAGCAATTACTCATGAGTAGGCCTCAGCAACACACTTATCTCTCTCCCTGGTGAAGTAACTAACCAGACCTGTAAGAATTATTACTTTGAATTGGTTTTGTACTGGCTCAAGATATTTGATACCCACTGGACTACCTATACCAATGCCCTACCTCATTATATGCAATCTGGACTCCTCATGATGTGTATACTAGACTTAAGACATATGTAGACTCCCTACATCTGTCTTGTCAAATGAGACATTGATAGGTGGCAGACTGGGCAGCCCTCAGCTGGTCCTGACTTCTAGTTAACTTGCACAGCAGGCGTAAAACCACACCTCCATGTGGCCCTGGCTTGGGCCTTTTCCTGGTGAATTCTGGGTAAAATGCCTGCGCAGCAGATACAAAAAGTGCATGTTTCTTTAAGAATTGACTACTCCTTAATCACTCCCTAATCCCGCCCTGCACCACCTAATTAACATACTTGGCACATGTTTTATTATAGTTTTCCCTATATAAACTTTAACTATACCCCTCTAAGATCACAGGTTCCTTAAGATCTTTCGTGGCTGAAAACCTTTGCCAACTTGACTTAAAGAATGCTTGAATCTGTGAATACATTCCAGACTCTGTCATGTACTTGGGTTCTTGGGGGGTCCCTGAACTGCTCAAACCATATCAGCACCATAATCACATACAATGACTGAACAAAATAAAGCAAGCAGTTATTTGGCTCAAGTCCATTTTAATTCTACGATATCCCAAAAGTCCTAAGGTCAAGTGAATGGATATGCAGCACAGTACTTTCTGATGCTCGATAAATACTAAATGGAACTGAAATCTGTAGGGAGAGTATTATTAGATCCTGGACTAGCGGAACAGCTTTTGACTTAAGTGGATGGGGGAATCAACTAGCCTGATATGCCATAATTATTAATAGAGCAGTTCTTATGTGCACAAGACTGCTACATCATGGTGGGGCTTTACAGGAGAAATCTAAGTCATGGAACATGTCCTTGAGGTGCTTACGGTCTTACTAGGGTTTTTCTGTTGGGCCAAGAGGGTTGAGCAAAACCACATAAATAGCTTTCACATTGTACCTTGTCATTCCTAAAGATCATCTAACGGAAACCAACCTGTGAGGCAGGTCAGCCTGACCCATATGCGTTCCTTGCCTCCATTGCTAAGATAGGTCCCGCTTAGGGAATCTTACTTGGTCCACTGAAAGTTCTGGGAGGGCTAAACATATTTCCAGGGCTGGATAATTAGGTGGGGTTCAAGCTAGTAATAGTGTCTAGGAAGGACATTAGGACAACATAGGAAAGCAATCATCAATGATGGTTGGTGAGGAGTAGAGGAAAGATTATAGTCTTGGAGGAATAGAAAAGGTAAAAACAACCCCTCTCCCCCTAAAAAAATCCCTTACCAAGCTGTAGATTATAAAGAGGGCAGAAGTTTTGGGATGCAAATGAAAAGGAGGTCTACTAGACTGTGAGGTCCTTGAGAACAGAGATTGTCTTTTCCCTTGTTTTGTACCCCCAGTACTTATTACAGTGCCTGGCACACAGGAGGAACTCAATAAATGCTTACTGAATGACTTTTAGAGCAAAAAGTTTCTTTCACAAAAAACAAGTGATAAATCTTAGCTTATAAATTACATCTGAGAAGAGAGAGAATGATATACCCGACTTTGTAGTCAGGAAGATATGAGTTCAAATCCTGTTACTTACTAAGCTTGTTCAAAACAAATAAGATTTATCTTGGAAAATTGATTGACCTCTCTGTCCCAGGCAAATCTGTTCTATTAAATTATACTTTGTTGGTATCTCAGTCAGTGTAGGTAGATCTCATGATGACAAAATCAGAAATCCTTGGGCTACTGAAGATTTAGGGCAAATTAATAGGGATTATAACACTACTTGTTAAATGAGAGAAAGGTATCTGGGTCATGCTGTCTCCAGTGGGGACAAAGATGGAAGAGGAAAAGATAATGTGTGGAGAATGATCATGACTTCCACTTGTGAGCCTTAAGAACAATGCTTTGGTATTACAGGGTTTTCTGAAATTTTCTAGGATTTGAGCTCTGGGGGGCAAGGACAAATGTGACAAAAGCTTGCGGGAAAGGAGGTGCTACCAGGTGAGTCAAAGACATGCCCCAGAAATGAAATGCTGGGGGCACTAATTGTGCCAGGAGTCATATTGGCATGGTGGCACCTGAATCTCAAGAGGATTAAGCTTCTACTATGACAAGATCCCCAGCTTTCACATGCTAGCCCTTTCCTGGGACTCTGCAAAGTTATGAGGGATTAGGATGAAGACTAGGTTCACTCATATAAAAAGCCCAGCAGTTTATTTCCTGACAGTTTATGAACAGTTGCTTATCTCTCTACATCTTCTCAAGAAGGTCTGCATGGCAGCTTCAGCGGCTCTCTGGACACTGACACAGGGATCTTTCCTAAGCGCCTGGAGACCTGAAAGAGAAGAAAAAGGAAAGGTCAATGAATGAGGAGGCATTTAGAGATCATAATCAGAAGGGCAACATAAAACCAGATCCAGCCAGGGCTGCCTTGCAGGGCTCACTCCCCAGCTCAGGTCCCAGGTACTAATGATGACAATTCACATCTATATAATACTTTTAAGTTTTGCAAAACACTTTCCTCACAGCAGCCCTTAGAGGTAGGTACTGAAAGAATAATTTCTAGTTTATGGATGAAGAAAACTGAAGCACAAGGTCATTCAACTAAGGAAACCAGAGATGAGATAAATCTTTCTTGAAATCATGCTGAGTGAAGTGAGCAGAACCAGGAGAATGTTGTACACAGTAACAGCCACATTGTGCGATGACTAATGTTGATAGACTCAGCCCTTCTCAGCAATGCAAGGATCTAAGATATCTCCAAAGGTCTCTTGATGGAAAATGCTATCCACATCCAGAGAAACTATGGAATTTGAATGCAGATTGAAGCATAGTATTTGCTATTTTTTTCCTCTTTTGTTTTCTTTCCTCTTTCTGGTGGTTCCTCCTATTGGTTCTAATTCTTCCTTACAACATCATTAATGTGAAAATATGCTTTATAAGAATGTTTATGTATAGCTTATATCAGATTGCACACCGTCTTAGGAAGGGAGCAGTGGAAGGAGGGGGAGAGAAAAATTTCAAACTCAAAAGCTTATGGAAGTGATTGTTGATATATCAAAATAAACTAATAAAAAAATCTCTCACAAAATTTTCCTGATTCCAAGTGTAGCTCCTCCCCTCCCTTCCTCCCTTCTTTCCTCCTTTCTTTCCTCCTCCTTCCTTCCTTTCCTTTATTCCTCCTTCTCTGCTCTGTCTTCTTCCCTTCTTTACTTCCTTCCTACTTTCCTCCCTCCCTCCTCCCCTTCTTCCCTTCTTTTTTTTTTTTTAGGTAATAGGGGTTGAGTGACTTGCCCAGGGTCACACAGCTAGTAAGTGTCAAGTGTTTGATCTGAGGCCGGATTTGAACTCAGGTCCTCCTGACTCCACGGCCAGTGCTCTATCCACTGTGCCACCTAGCTGTCCCCTTCCCTTCTTTTCTCACCTCTTCCTTTCTTCCTCCCTTCCTCCCTTTTCCCTTCTTTCCTCCATTCTTTCCTTTTCTTTCCCTCCTTTTCTTCTTCCCTTCCTCTCTTCATACCTTTTTCTTCCTTCAGTTTTTCTTTCCTTCTCTCTCTCCCTCTCTCCTTTCCTGTTTTTGTTTGTTTGTTTGTTTGTTTTGGGTAGGCAATGAGGTTAAATGACTTGCCCAGGGTCACACAGCTAGTAAGTGTTATGTGTCTGAGGCTGGATTTGAATGCAGGTCCTCTTGAATCCAGGGCCGATGCTCCATCCACTGTGCCACCTAGCTGCACTCCCTTCCTCCTTTCTTCCTGTTTTTGTAGGAACCTATGCTCCCTCCACCCACAAATAGAACCTTTTTTTTTTTTTTAGAAAAAAGAAGGTACAGAGTAACAAAACAAGCCAAAACACTAAGAATGCTTGGCTCTGGGTGTATCATTCTGTACCTATAATCTTCCACCACTTTTCTGGGGTAGGCATATTGATTGTATCATCATTCTTGGGGAGTTGAGACTAGGCATTGTGTTGATCTGAGTGTTTCAGTATTGCTCTTCTTTACATTACTGTGGTCACTGTGTGGCAGTCTTTCACATGCTATGTCCTGCCTCCTTAGTAGTCACTACAACTCACATTGACACACCACTTTAAGGTTTGCAAAGTAGTCATTATTTTATTTGACTGTCACAATCCTGTGAGATATGTGTTATTATTATTATTCCCATTCTACAGATGAGGAAACTGAGGATCAGAGAGGTTAAGTGAATTGCCTAGAATCACAAAAACACTAAATATCCCACCTTTATTCATTATCTCACTTAACCTTTTAGCAAGTGGGTGAAAGGATCCTCTGTTTATGGGTTATGAGGAAGAGAAAAGCCCGGCCTTAGATCTTAGAAAGTAGAAGCAGGTTGGCACTGACTACTGGGAGTGGGGCTCAGTAAATGGTCTTGGACTCTAATCTGAGTTTGGAGTTCTTGAGAAATTTCATCCTTGAAGGATCCTTTAGCTTTGATTCGAGTACATTAAGTAGTGCTATCTTTTTACAGCTTCTAGGTTCACTCAGAATTCAAGAAAGCACAATATTGCTTCCTTTTTGGATACAGCACTTAGCTAGGCAAAAGTTGTGTTTGGTACTTACATGAGTCCACTTGCTCTTGGTCCATCATCTCCAAGAACTGAAGTGTCACATTCTGAATAATGGCATCTAAATGCAAGAGGAGGAGCGAACATTTACTTTATTGCTAGAGGTAACAAATGTTAAAAACAGAGTGGTAGTAGGGGAGGAGGAAGAAGAAATGGGATCTTATTAAAAACTGAGCTACAATATTGGTTATATACATGCAAGGCAAATTTTTACTTTGGACTTTCCTTTTCAAGGAGATGTGAGGGTGAATGCTCCAGCTGGAATCACTCAACAAATATTGAGTGGCTTCTATATGGCTAGTACTATGCAAGGTGCCAAGGGTAAGGGGGGGGTGCAATCAAGAAGAGTAATGCAAGTTCTCTGTCCTCAAACAAGTGCCAGTTGGGCAAGGGAAGATTAGACTAATACCTATGAACAATTAAGTATTAACTAAAGATGCTGTGGGAATTCAGGTAAGGAAGATATCAATGTGGACTGGGGGATAATTGGAGCAGGAACTTGAAAAAAATGGAACTTGAACCCCAGAATCTTAGGACCAGCAAAGACCCTGAAAAGATCATTCCCTACATTTCACAGAGAAGGAAGCTGAGATCAAAGTCATTTAAGCGATTTTTCCAATCACATAACAAATGCTGTTATTCTTAGAGAACCCAGTTTTCCACTTAGTCCATAAGCATTTATTAAGTGCCTGCTGCATGTTAAGCATTGTGCTAAGTGCTAGGGATACAAAGACAGACAAAAGATAGCCTCTGCTCTCAAGGAGCTTACAGTCTAATGGGGGTGAAAGCATGAAAATGACTATGTATCAACCAACTGTATACAGGATAAATTAGAGGTAATCAACAGAGGGGAGGCATGAGCATTTAGAGGCATCAGGAAAACTTCTGATAGATCCTGGGACTTGAAGGAGCCCAGGGAAGTCTGGAAGCAGAGATGAGGAGAGAGAGAAAATATTCCAGGCGTGGGTGACAGCCAACAAAAATTCTCAGAGTTGGGAGATGAATTGTCATGTTTGAGGAGCAGTAAAGAGGCCAGTGTTGCTGGATCCTACAGTGCATGCTACGGAGTAAAGTATAAGAAGACTAGAAAGGTTGGAAAGGATCTAGGTTGTGATGAACTTTATTTTATATGGGATCCTGAAGATGATAGGGAGTGACTGGTGGTATAGGGGTGATATGGTCAGGCCTGTGCTTTGGGAAGATCAATTGGACAGCTGAATGAAGGATGGGCTGGGGTGGACAGAGACTCATGGCACAGACAGCAAAGCAGAGTATCACAATAGTGCAGGCATGAAGCCATGAAGACCCGCACCAGGGCAGTGGCCATGTCCGTGGAGAGAAGGGGGTTCACAGGAAAGATGCACCTCATAACTAAAGGGAAGAATCAACAAGACTCGGCAGTAGATTAGATGTGAGGGGTATGCGTGAGGAGCAGAGGATGATACCTAGGTACCTTCTAGGTTTCCTCGATAGGGCTCTTTCCATAACTGAGAGCGGAGGTCTTAAGAAAGAAGGCATTTTGGCTTGTAGGAGGGTTTGTGTGTGTATGGGCAACATGAATAAAGTCAGGGAGATTGCAATGAGCCTGGTATGTCAGAAGGACAGTGAAGAGAAAGATCTAAATTGAACTTGGAGTTTATGCTGGGAAATAAGAACAAATATGCACATTTGAGTTATAATCTAAGAAACAAGTCCTTTTGAGGGAAGGCATTTTCAAATGATGGGGGGAAAGTACATAAGTACAGTTTTAGTTTTGATGTAGGAAAGCTTTCCTAATCATTGGAGCCAGCCCAAAGAGGAATGTGCTGTCTTCAAGAGTTGCCCATCATTGACAATTTTCTAGTGAGGCAATCAGGGTTAAGTGACTTGCCCAAGGTCTCACAGAGCTAGTAAGTGTCAAGTGTCTGAGGCCAGATTTG
The DNA here is from genome assembly GCF_003287225.1 of Phascolarctos cinereus. Classification (NCBI taxonomy): domain Eukaryota; kingdom Metazoa; phylum Chordata; class Mammalia; order Diprotodontia; family Phascolarctidae; genus Phascolarctos; species Phascolarctos cinereus. The sequence goes on along the minus strand of NW_027555847.1, from coordinate 350,535,559 downwards.
AACTCAGGTCTTCCTGACTCCAAGGCCAGAACTCTGTCCACTGCACCACCTAGCTGCTTCCATCATTGGCAATTTTCAAGCAAAGACAGGTCAGCGACTGTCAGGTACACTGTGATACAATGGCGATTCTTGTTCGAGGTTGGAGTAAGCTGACTCCAGGGTCCTTTCCAGCTCTAAGGTTCTGGGATTCTCTGACTTGGGGATACACAAAAGGTACCCATAAAGGGAGACAACCAGGATCTCTTTGTGGGGAAAGGAGATTTTGCCCATTTTTCTGGGATAAGATCTCTTTATCACACTGGGGTTTCACTGAGACAGACACCAGGAAAAGCAGGTGAGACATGAGAGGGATAGAAGAGGCTTGACCTGACCTGTTAGTTTGGCTGCACCACTTCGGATCCCTTCCCAGGAACTGTTGAAGTAGGCAAATGTGTGTGTGTGTAGGATCCATAGCAGGTCCTGGTTCTTCTTTGCCTAGAAGAAATGAACATTGAACTAGTAGTATCTGGAAGAGAGATTAATTGGCTCTCTTCCTCTCACAAGTGCTACAAATAAAGATTTAAAAGAGAGTAAGGAAATAAGAGAATCCTTATATAGCTCCCATTTGGCACATAAAGATCTTCAGTGCCTCTTCCCTTCCTCTCTTTCCAAGTCTTCTTGTACTTTATTCCCTCCATACTTTCTGAGATGAGACTACACACAAATGTCTCAGTGTTTTTGGAGAATCTTCTCAGACTTTAAGTTGCAGAGAAGATAGCATCCTTCATTGATAGATTTTCCTTCACCTGCTGGCCCCCTGTACCAGTGAATGATTTCACGGGTATAGGCTCTATCCCTACACTGTCCTAAATTCTGTAGTGACACACTGGGCTTGGGGAGGGAAAGAACACTAACTTTAGCTAGGGTGGAAGGGTAGTGATGGCAAGGATGGAGAGGAGGTACCACTATCCCTCATGACCATTCTCACTGTGGTGAGTGTTCATCTACTCTAGCTGCAATTTTCCCTAATAATTCTGGAGAAGTATGTGACTTGTCAGCCTGATGGGCCTTCTTTTCTTTCTTAGAACCCAAAACATTCGTTGACATCCCTGCCCCTTACTCACCAGCTTCATACATAGATCTCTATAGAATTCCCTGTTCTTTGGCATTTCCTGGCAGTCAACAAAGCGGTCCAGTAGAGCACGTAAATCTTGGATGCCAAGAAATGGGATACAGGTGGCCAAGGCATCACGGCAGGCCTGGAAAATAAAGTTTCCTGCTCTACTCTTTGACCCCTGACAATTAGAGTGTCTCCATCCCAGCTGAGAGAGAATTCTGGGGAGCAAAGGGAGTCAGAAACAGGGAGTGCCAATGGTACTAGGAAACTTATTGTCATTCATTGGTGCTGGTACCAGTTGTAAAGATGGAAGGAGGAAGAAACCCTGAAGGAGATTTGGAGAGGCCACAGATGGTGCTTTTAGATTCTGTCACCTGAGTGGCACAGCAGAGCTGATCCTTCAGTTGAGCAGTGGAGGGGGTCCGCAGGCTCTCTACTCTCTCTCATAGGGGGAAAGAGAATAAAGACGGGGTGGGTTTCTGTGCTATTTCACTTACCATTCCTATCTTTGGGTTGGGATCCCAGAGGTGGAGAATGAATGAAATCATGCTCTTTTTGATTTCTTCAGTAAAAAACATTTTCCATCTTTTTCCTGTTAGAGATGCCAGGTCTTCAAATAAGATGAATGCAGTCAGCCTCACATTATCCTGCTCCTGTAGCCACAAACACATCCTCTAGGTGAGTGAGACTTTCAGTTCCTGGTCCTTCCTCACACCCATCCCTGCAATCTGCAAAGGAGGTACTAGTCCAGGGATTCTGACCCTTTTATGTGACTTGGAGCCCTCTGGAAGTCTAGTGAAGCCTATGAACCCCTTCTCAGGACATTTTTAAAAGCAAAAAATAAAATACATAAGATTACGCAGGAAGATAATTATATTGAAATATACCTCTATCTTATCTTATTTACATCTATCTATTTCTAGATCTATTTATCTATCTCTAGATCTATTTATCCATCTATTTCTAGATCTATCTATCCATTTCTAGATCTATCTATCTATCTATCTATCTATCTATCTATCTATCTATCTATCTATCTATCTATCTATCTATCTATTGCAAATTCATTGACCACAGGTTAAGAACCCCTGGAGTAGACAGGAACTGTTCTCTTCCCACATGAACAACCTAGCTCCATACAGATTTAAAAACAAAAAACCAAACAACTGGATCTGGTTATTAGGGATTGGGGAATGGTCTAAATGGGGGAAAGTGAGGTGGAAAAATGTGATGTAAGGGAAATGGGAGGCACAGGTTTTTTTTGCCATTAAGGGAGCTAAGGAAGATCTTGGCCATAGTGATGGCAGTCCATTGCTACAGTTGAAGCAAGATGCTGGGTTTGAACTATTGGATTCTCTAAGGCCTTTCTGATGTTGTACTTGGTACTGATTTATCTGCTTTTACCATTATAGTAGGATCTGTGAGACCAAGTGTTCTAAGCTGGCCAACAGACATGATCCTAAATAATCTTCAATAGATGTCCAGGAAACTCAAGAGACGATTTGTAGGGGCTCAGTGAGTGAGAGAATTCAGCCATTTAGACATCTGCACCTTTCTAGAATGTGATTCTATGGATCTTCCTAAATTACAAATTATTCTTTGGTCTTCTGTATAACATCTCAGCCAATAATTAGAACAACCTTTAATGGAATGGGGAAGGGGAAAGTGGGGAAAGGGCAGCGTAATTCAAGTTGGGATTTTTGGTTTGTCAGAAAAATGTTTCGTAGTCAGAGCTTAGGGTCCTAAAAAGAGGAAAGAGAAAAGACAGAAAAGTATATTTGAAAGATTTTTTCAAATTTTGAGAAGTATTTTAAATGACCGATTGGAAGCAAGAGGCAAAAAATGGTCAGAGCATTGGGCATTTTTAAAGGAAACTATTAAAAGTACAATAAAAATCATGGTAGTCTTGTTTTGTTTTGTTTTTGACCTAGTTTGGGACCTAGTTTTTCTTGAAAAATGTTGTCTTGGTTATAGATATAACCTACTCCTTCCTGATTCCCCTTTCAGTTCTGGAATCTTTTATGCTTGGATACTTCCAATTTAGAAACATCCACCCTAATGGGTACTTCCCTGCTTGCGGCATATGAATAAGGAAGCCAATCAGGTGTACCTGCTAAAGAACCTGTACCTCCTTGTAAAATCCATAGCTCTCTCAGTATCCCTGAGCTGCCCTGATGCAGACCTAAGAGTCCTATCCACTGAACCTGGGAAGGCTAAGAGCTTAGTGCAACAGTGTACGAAGTATCAACAGTGGCCTTTGTAAGGTGTTGACTGCTGCCCTTGTTTGAGGGTGAGTATTGCCCTGGTTTCCTTCCCTTGCTGCTCTGGAAAGGCAATTGTTGCCCAAGTGTCATCTTTGTCTAACCCTCCATGTTCCACCTTTGGGTATCTCAAGTTAAGCTACTTCAAGATCTTCTGCTGTGCAAGTCAAAATGTGCCAAATAGAGGTCTATTGCTTTGCCCTGAATGACAGGTCTAATTTTTCCATAAAGTATTCTTTCTCTCACACTGGACTGGGGTAATACAAATACTACTTCATAATCATTCATTCGAATGATTATTTCTATTAATATAAAGGAAGCTGTGTCTGATCATCCAGAGGGCATAAGAAGGAATAAGAAATAGCAACCAGAGCAGAAAACTGAAGGAGGAATTGGGGATTGTACAATTTACATATTGTGAAGGGAACAGGATAAAAAAAAGCCTGCCCCTCTTTCTTACAAGAAGAGAGCAAACTGAGATAATGATACAAGAAAAAGCAGTCATTTAATCCAACATTTCCTATAACTTTAAAAAGGACAAGATTGTTTAGGTCAATCTACTGCACATAATTCCTCCCATTGTCTCCTGCTTCCCCAGTCTGCTGCTCTGCCTTCCTACTTATAAAGAAACCAATTCCTGACTCAGGGTGATTTGCATAACTACCATTTTTGAGAAATCCTAGAGAACTAGAGCTGTGGGGACTGAGGCAGGGCATCATGTCTGGAAATTAGAAAAGAGTAATGCTGTATCTGTATTTTAAAAAGAAAGGTGATGATTCAAAATTACAGATCTATTCCAGAAACTTAAGTGAGACAGTGAAAAATACAGGCTGAAATAAATCACAAAATAAATTTGTAAACTCTTTGAAGAAAACAGGCTACGTGCATAATAAACAAAATGGCTCTGTGAAAGCCCAAGGCCTATCAAACTAATCTAATTTCCTTCTGTGACAAACTGACAGCCTAGCTAGATTTAGGCGAAATGATAGGATGTAATTAATCTAACTTGACTTCAGTGAATCTTTAGATTCTATCTTCTTCAATGATACTGAGAACATCTCTATTCTAGAGCACATAACTGCTAGGTAATTGCATGATTGACAGGAGGGTCAGACCCAGAGAGTTGTTATCAATGGATCGGTGTCAAACCACAGGGGAAGAGTATAACAAATGATTCTCTGTAGGGGTCAGTCTTGGGCCCTGGAATCTGGTCATCAGTTATTTGTATGAAGGAAAAGAAACATGCTCATTTATTTTGGAGAGCAAACCGTACTGGGTGGGATATGGGCCACCCATCCTGGAGGACAAGATTCTTATCCAAAATGACCCTGGTAAATTGGAGAGATAGTTAAAAGCAAACAAAATAAAGAAATTTATTGAGGTTAAATTAAATGCTGGACAGTACACATAGGCTGGAAAAAATCCAATTTCATGACTATTGACTGGAGGATGGACTATGTATAAGTACAGCAAACAGTAATGGAGAGGTCATAGAGGGTAACAACTGACCATAAATCAGGATTATAGAGCCATCACCACAAAAACAAACAAGAAATTAGGAGGAGAAGGGATACTTTCATTCTCTGTACGTGTAGCCCCACTGCTTAGCAAAGTACCTAGAACATGGCAGGTGCTTAATAGGAACTTGTTGATTGATTGATAAACAGGAGAAGATTGGAATTGTGAAAGAACTTTACCTCACATGTTACATTCAGTCTTACTCCAACCTTAATTAGATTATTTTGTCCAGTTCTGGCTACAGATCTAAAGAAAGACTTGGAGAATTCAGAGAGGCTTCAGAGGAGAACCACAAAGGACTGGGCAATTGGTGCTAGGCGAAAATAGAAAGGATATGAGACTTTTTAATCCTAAAAGTAGGCAGAATGATTTAATTATACTTTTCAAATGCTTTAACTCTTATTTAGAGACTGGTGACTAGCTGTTTTCCATCTCTACTTATACCAGAACAAGAGGAAGAAACAGAATTTGGGTTAGACAAATATATGATTTCCTGATATTGAGGGAGGACAAACATTGGAATGGATTACTAAGAGAAGTTATTGAATCTTTTCCTCCGGCAGACTTTAAATATAGAACGATTCTCGCCTGCCTGGGATGTTTCAGTGATACTTCCTGAAGGCAGGGATGTAGAGTAGATGAACACTTCCCCGGTTCTATGATCTGATGAAAACTTAGGAGGAGGAAGAGCTAGGATAAATAATAGAAGGAGGGATGCCATCCATCAGGCCCTTCACTGTGCACTGAGCCCCTCCTGGAGCCTCTGTTAGGCCTCCACACTTGTCATCTCGCTCCTCCTGGGGGAGGAGTCCTGATCTGAATCACTTACATCTTCAAAGAAGGTTCTTGTTTGCAGCACTATTTCTTTGAAGTAGAAGCTAACATCTCTGTCTGTGAGCAGTTCTAGGATTTTCTTCAGTCCCTTCAGGCTTTCACAGATGACTTCTGTACAGGTCAAATGGTACAGACCCCTGATGACTGTTTCTAACAGCATCTGCTTATTCTTCTTTACCTGTTGAGAAAAGAGGCCTCTTAATGCTAAACAACTGCCAAAGGGGCAGAGGCTATAGGAATTAGGGAGTAAGAAACCTAAAGTTCTATCAGGGCTCACATGGATTCATGACCTCCGTTTCACCATTTCATTTGGCAGTGTCTTTACTTAAATTTTTGGCAGCCCAGTGGATACATTTGAGAAAAATATTAAAAATCTCAGCTTAAAAAAGTGACAAGATGATGTGAATTCCCTTTAATCCTCATAAATTCTCTTACCTTTTGTGGTGATCCAAGGGCCACATTCCCAAGCCCTCTGATCGCCATTTGCCTCAAAGTGGTGTTGGTATCCCAGGCACTCTGGTCTATTACAAACAGAACTTCTCTTAGATTCCCCTGTTTCCAAAGGAGTGGCTCTTTCATGAGCTGAAATGAACATACTTAGCATTAGCCTTAGAATTAAAGAGTTTTTCCTTCCTTTTTTAGAAGACAAGAAAGCAAAGGAATCAATTAGTCCATAATTTAGAAATGGGGGACAGAGGAGGGAATAGCTGGATCTTGACATGTTGGTCAGCAATTTGATGGTTGTTGGCAGAAGGCAGGTTTCTGGATATGGACACTCCTGAGGATGAGGGTCCATATAGAATTCTTTCCAGAAACTTTGTGATAGGACAGGATTTGCTAGTGTTGTTGCAATCAGGAAGGCATAGCAATACATCTGTGGAACAGGCTGCTGCCAAGAAATCCAATAAGGGCACCAATTTTTCTCCCCTTCTAAGGAGGGAATTAAAAAGAGAGAATAGAATAAATGGGGGGCAGGATGGGATGAAGGGAAATATACTTAGTTTTTCACAACATGACTACTATGGAAGTGTTTTGCATGACTACACATGTATAACCTGTATTGAGTTGCTTGCCCTCTCAGTGAGGGTGGGTGGAGAGGGAGGAAGGGAGAAAATTTGGAACCCAAAGTTTTAAAGATAAAAGTTAAAAAAAGTTGTTTTCATATGCAACTGGGAAATTAGATATACAGGAAATGGGGCATAGAAACATATCCTGCCCTACAGGAAAATTGAAGGGGAAGGGAATAAGAGAAGGCGGGTAGAGATAGAAGGAAGGGAATATTAGGAGAAGGGGTATTCAGAATGCATACCATCTTGGGGTGGGAGGAGGGATGAGATGGTGAGAAAATTTGGAACTCAAAATCTTGTAGAAGTAAATGTTGAAAACGAAAAATAAATTAATTTAAAAAATTAAAAAAGAAAAAAAAAAGAAAGGTGAATCTAGAGAATGTCTAGGAGAGAGAGGCAAGAAGGAAGGAGAAAACAGGCCTAAGACTCAAAATATCTCTGTGTTTGTTTTTGCTATATCTTTGAAGTAAATTTCCCTTTGTAAAAGTTTAAAAAATAAAAAAATAAAAGTCCAAAAAAAATGTGTGTTTTCCTTCAGGCTGTGTGTGTGTATGTGTGTGTGTGTTTCCAGTGAAAATCTTGTGCATTGGAATGTACTATAAGTGGCCTGGGCTTTTATGTCTTCCACCAAAGGGCTAGGCAATGATGTCTTTGTGCTACAATGATGTCAATGACAATTTTAGATTCACCAGTAATTTCAGAGTATTTCTATCTTTTCTAAATTTTTTTCTGTGTTCCACTGTCAGAATTCACAGAGTCTAACTTGGAAGACAAGGTAGGGGAATAGTAGTCAATGACATCATTTTTGTCTCTGACTTGGCCACAATGGTCTGAATCTCAGTGGCTAAAGAAGTCTCACAGTCTGAAAAATAACTCAAAGTGGGAAAATAGCACTCTGTGAGCTTGTGCTGGGCCTTGCCTCAGAGAACAATGCTGTGCCTGTTATTCGGAAGGTTTCTGAGGATGAGGAAAGCAAAGGGAACATGTGCTCCATGATGCCTATCATGATCTCTTGTTGCCAGACTGCCAAGCTCCTAGAAAAGGCAAGAACCAGATATTAACACAGAGAATACATTTCTAAATAGTTAGGGCAGGGCTTCTTAGCCTGGCATCCATTGACCCCCAAGAAGTTTGTGGATAAGTCTCAGGGGATGGGAAAAATTGTATCTGTATTTTTCCTAACCTCTAACAGAAATTTCTTATATCTTTCAATTATTTAAAAACATTATTGTCAAGGAGCAGCTAGGTGGTACAGTGGATAGAGCACTGGCCCTGGATTTAGGAGGACCTGAGTTCAAATCCAGCCTCAGACACATAAAAACACTTACTAGCTGTGTGACCCTGGGCAAGTCACTTAACCCCATTGCCTAGCCAAAAAATAAACAAACAAAAAGCATTATTGTGAGAAGGAGTCTATTGGTGTCACCAGAATGCCAAAGGGATCTATGACACAAAAAAGGCTAAGAACCCCTGTGTTAGGGGAAACATTGGATACTTTGGAGCAGACAAACATTCCACAAGAGTACCTCAGGAAAGGGATGTCAGGTGTGGAACTTCTAATGACCTATCTTATAAAATTGAAATCAACTTTGTAAAAAATTGCCCACAAGTAATAACTTTTATTTTTCCTACGTGGATGAATAGTTTTTGACTGCCGACCCTTATGCTTTTCTGCTTCTTTCCACTCCTTTCATTATCCTCCCTAAATTTGTCTTTCTTGATCCTGAGTGAGGTAACCAATATAAATAAAGATAATTGAGATCCCTAATTGAAAACCCAAGTACATCAAGTTTTTCCTCCCTGTTTTACTCATTCATTTACTTAACATTTATTCAGCATCTAGTGTGTGTAAAGCAGGGTGGAGGCACTAGGAAGTGTATAATTGCTTCATGTTTTCTCCCCAGCACCAACCCTAGAGTATCTAACCATTACCTGGCCAGCACACACACTCCTAAGTGATGCGAATGACGGCTACTGAGTAGATTCCACAAGTTGTCCCCCTCTTCAGACTCTTTAGCCAGGCCCTCTTTTATGGCTTGGCTCTGCACACATCTCAGGGTGTTAGTTGAAAGCCTGAAGAAGACAGCCAGAATTAGAGAAATGAGCTGGTTTAGACTCCGCTCTTTTCACAAATATAATTTCTCATCTAGGATTAGTAAGTGATGTGTGGTAGCAAATACAACCAGACTGATCCAGATGGACCTGCTGAGAGGAGTGGAGGCAGTAAACAACATCACAAATTTTCACCAGCCTTAGAAGTCACTAAAGCTCCAAGGATGGAATGAACAAAATATTGTCTTTTTCCTTCCTTTGGAATGCTTGGTTAGCAGTAAAATGTAGCTGATCTGGAAAGTGGAAGCAAAAGGAAATGCCAAATGCTATTCCATGAAGAAAACCTTTTGCTGGAATATTCTAAGTCCAAGTAAAAGAAAAGAGTGGGAGTGGGCAAGAAGGAGGAAAGGGGAAAGAGGAGTTGAAAGCTACCTATGAGATTTAATGATTACAAAGGGAAGAAAATGAATTAAGCCCGTCAGAACAAAAAGGGAGAGTCATAAGGGAAACCAGATGGATTTGCATTAAGTTACAAGGCTGCATCAGTCCTGGGTGAGAGAAAGAAAGGAGACATTGTTCCGCGGGTTAGGTTGAGGCAAACGCCAGAGGGTATTTGTGGTCACTAACAAGGCAATGAAAATGATATGAATTTATAATGCATATAATTGTATATGTACACACAAATATGATATGGACAATTATATAATTTATCATATATGTGTATTTGGAGGCAACTAGGTGGTCCAGTGGTTAGAACACTGGGCCCTGAGTTGGGAATACCACAGTTCAAATCTAGTCCCAGATACTGACTAGATGTATGATTCTAGGCAAATCACTTAATCACTGTTTGCTTCAGTTTTCTTATCTGTAAAATGGAATAAAATAGCACCTACCTCCCAGGGCTGTCATAAGGATCAAGTGAAATAACATGTAAAGTGCTTAGCATAGTGCCTGGCACATAGTAGACACTATATAAATGCTAGCTATTATTGTATACGTAGGATGTCGTAACTCTTGTTAGTAATTAGTAAAGACAAATGGTTACTAGGATCTATTCAATTAGAAGCATAAGGTAAAGAAAAATCCAATATATCTCCATATATACATATATGCATACACATGTATTTGTATGTATGTGTATATACATGTATGTATATATATGTATGTATATATATCTATATCTTCCTCTATATAAAAGGCAAGGTAGCACTGTAATGTGGATAGGATGGTCACTAGGGCTTAAGACTGGAATGCAAGCCTTGCTTGGGGATCATTCTCTCTTCTTGGGACACAACGAAACACCAAAGTAAACCCTCGCAAAGGGAATATGACTAGCATGAAACAACAGCAGCTTCTGCAGACGTGAAACAAATTCACTGGGTGATAGGATTGTAGTATCATAGATTTAGGGGTGCAAAGGACCTCAGAGGTCATCTAGTCCAACCCCTTCATTTTACAGATGAGGTAAATGAAGGCCAGGGAATATAAGTGACCTGGCTGAGAACACAAAAGTAGTAAATGATCAAGATGGGATTTGAACTTCAGCGTTTTGACCCTGTAACCAGTGCTGTTTCCACTCCTGGGCACAGAAAGAGTGTATTGTAGCTGGCACCCAGAATCCATCTCTCTCAAAGGGTCAGACACCTCTTCGTCTGGAGAGAACTATGTCCTTTGGTGAATGAGCACTCCTGGAGCAGGGGATAGGGGTGGGGGAACAGAAGGGAGCAATAATAGCCACTACCAATGTTTCCACTTATTGCAGGACCATGTGCCTTATAAGTCCTGAAGTAGAGATGAGGGTCCCCTGAGGAACATCTACTGTACCAACTCACATGGACAGAGATAGTCAGAGACCATGCACTGTTCTCTTTCCCTCTAAAAAATCTAGCACTTTTTGATCATTTCTTCTTCTCTGCCAGGTTTCTATGTCGCCAACCAGGCATATGAAGAAAAATTATAGCCTGAGATTACGAAGTCCCAGCCAATTTCACACAAATTTACGAAGTACTTATTATGTATAAAGCATTGTGCTGGGCACTGGGGAGACAAAGACAGGATTAAAGCAGTCAGTGGAGCTGCCATACAGCTGGAGGTGGTGGCAACTGTGTGGAGGCTAGAATGGAGAGGGCACAGACAGGAAAAACCACTAGGAAGTGATGATGGTAGTTTAGGCAAGAGACAATGAGGCCTTGAATTAGATTGGTGGCTGTGTGGGAGGCTAGAGAGGGATGAATGGGAAAGATGGTATGGATAGGGCATCTGGTCCCTCATGGTGAACCACTGAGGTCATGACTAATCTGCCTCCTAAATGGACAGGCCCTTATATTTGTTCTATTCCACGACAGAGACAAGATTATCATCTAGTATCCTGGAAAGAGCAAGTTTGTCATCAGAAGGCTTGTGTTTGAGTTGGATTTGTGCTATTGACAGCCTATGTGACTTTGGGCCAGTATAGGCAGAGTAAGCTTCTAGTTCTTCATCCGTAAAATGAGGGGATTGGATGAGTTGGGTGATTCATTTCTAAAATCCCTTCAAGCTCTTAATCTCATGATCCTATGATGTGATGAAAGCAGTTTATAGGAACCCCCCCACACACATATTTGTCATTTACCTGCAAGGATCCACCTCCTGATGTTTCTGTCCCTGTGGCAAGACCTTCTTTTTCTCACTCAAGGTTGAGGTTGGCATTTTCTGACCCAATGTGCAGCTAATGAGCTTCAAAAGCAGGTAGAAAAGCTTGGCATATGACTCCCTGATATGTACTTCTGTTGATACCACCTCATATATAGCACAGGCGACCTATGGGGAGAGAAAGAATCCCCTTGTCAAGAGGTCGGTGAATTCTGGGAAATTTTGGGGAAAAGAACAACTTATCCTACTTATGAAAGGCTTTTGACACTTTCTGACTTGATCTTCAGACCTCTCTATGCCCTTCATGTTCATCTCAGGCTAAAAACTCTTAACTAAGGTAGCCTTTTTGTAGTTTTTTTTTTCCTGAAAATAGTCTAATCAATACCAGCAGGGGTTCTTCCCATTCCTCGAAATTTTGAAAAGTGAAAGGTTTTTGAGGTTGCCATTGCTGTCATCATTGTTTGTTTGCTTTTAAAATAGGGTTGTAGATGAAGCAGAACACATAGGCTTTCTTTGGTCTGATGGAGAAATTGACTTCTCAATTGGAATTGTGAGGGGACTTTGTCTAAGTGAATCATCAGACAAAATTACTGCTGCACTTGTTCCATAGACGTTGATGCTGAAATCAGATCGGCTCTTGAGAAAGGGTACGAATAACAAGAAGTTTCAAGTAGACAGGACTGGGGAGGTGATTGAGCTTGGGTACTCATTCAACTTCGTGACCAGTAGTCTAACTTACTGCAATTGTCTCTGATTCTGCTGCGTCATTCTCCAGCCCATTCTCCAGTTTATCTATTAAGGCTCTTAAGAGTTGAGAATTGAGGGAACTATCCTCAGCCAGCGCCTTCCACAGTGCTTTTATGTCCCTAGAATTGTGAGGAAGGGAAAATCCATGAGTACCATAAAACCTACCATTAAGTTGCTGATTACCTTTAAAAATTATCTAGTTTTTTATTTTTTTAATTCCTTCCCACTTTCCCCTGAGGAAAGGTGAAGAAAAACCAAGCTCTCGTAATATATAAGCACAGTCAAACAAAATTAATTTCTATATTGGCCAATATGTGTATCATTCCATATATTTATCACTTCTCTGTTAGGAGGTAGGTAATATTCATCATTGGTCCTCTGGAATCATGATTAATTATCTCATTAATAAGAATTCATAAGCCTTTAAATTTTTTTGATGTTATAATACAGGTAGTTCTGGTTCTGCTCACTTCATTCTGCATCAATCCATATAAGACTTTTCAGGGTCCTCTTTTATTTCTTATGGTATAATAGTATTCTGCTGTATAAATATATATAGTCAATCCTCAACTTTCTCAGGAGTAATGTTCCTAGAAAATGGTGTAAAGTCAAAAATGCAAATATTGATACACTGAACCTATGGGAAATGGGCGTTAGGTTCCTATGACCACCAAAAACTTTAAGCTTTCACTAGAGATTGCTAAAAATACACTTTTCTGTGTACCTATCTTTATTATAAAACATTAATTCTGATAATATGCATGTTTCTTAACACGGTAATCCTGAAATATCCCATAAGATGTAGTACACAAAGTAAAACTGGTGACAAGTAAAACATTTTTCTCAATAGTAATTCCCTAAAATTCCATAATCTTCTGTGCTAACATCTCAGTAAAAACAACATTGATTTCAGACTATTCACTTTTCACACACATGAAACCTTCAGTATCATAAATATTATACAGCAAATACTGTTCTTAAAACTAAATAAAACATTTTTAAACCTGAATCTTACTTTTTATTGTGTCAGATGGTGGTGTGAGGGCATTGTCCTGTATTGCTATAAACCTCTCTACCTTGGCCACCCTCTGAAGACCAAGGAAGAAGTTGCTGGGACTTTAATTGCTGCTTTTGGAAGATGTTGAGACTGGTGAGGTCTCGACATTACCTTAAAAGCCAAAGGATTTGCACTGTGATTTGGGGGTATGACTGCAACACAGAATTTGAGTTTTAAAGGCAAACAATGAAAATATGCAACAAATGCACAGGTAGCTTTTTACTCTAAAACAGTAAAGTGAACAAGACTAGTGAAATGTCTAGTAGTATACCTACCACTTCATAAACTTGTGCACATTACGCCTCTTATTTTTTTCCTACATAGCCACAAATGTACATAGTTGCCAATGTGAAAATGAGATTACTAATGAAATCACACAAATGCTCAAAGTCACAAAAGTTAGGTGTGCGAATGTTGAAGATTGACTGTACCATAATTTGTTCAACCATTCCCCAATTGATGGACACCTCCTTATTTTCCAGTTCTTTGCCACTAAAAAAGAGCTGCTATACATATTTTTGTGAATATAGAATCTTTTCTTCTTTAATCTCCTTGGTGTGCAAGCCCAGTCATGTTATCACCCAGTCAAAGGATACGTATAATTTATTAATGACATTTTGAGGAGAGAGATGGACCATGCTCTTCACATGGGAGATACTGAGGATTTTTATTCAACCTGCCAGAGTACTCCCAAGGATCATTATTTATTAATAAGACAAGAAATGATTACCAGGTCTATATGTCCACACTTAGTCTCTCTCGAGGTATAATTATGAATCACCAACTGTTTGTTGCAAATCTTGAACTGGATTTCCCATAGGCATCTTAAATTCAACATGTCCAAAATAGAATGCACTATTCTTTTCCCTAAACCTTCTTCTCTTCCTGACTTTCATTTCACCTCTTATTCGTCCCATAGATCCAATGTTTCCACATTTTTTTCATTTCTATCTTTGCAACATCTCTCACATATTTCCCCTTCTTTCTATTCATATAGCTACCACCATAATTTAGGCCCTCATTACCCTTCTAGACTATTGCAATAGCCTTCTGACTTCTAACCTAACGGTTGTAGGATGGTCTTTTCCCATTCTGAATCTATTTTCCACTCAGTTACCAAGGTAATTTTTAAAAAGGTGTCATTCTGACCACATCATCTCCCTGTTCAATGAGCTCCAGTGACCGACTGCCTCTCAGTGACTCCAGGATGAAATATAAACTCCTCTGTTTGTCATTTAAAGCTCTTTATAATCTGACTCCTTCCCTTCTTTCCAGTCCTCTTACTTCTCCTATGCACTCTATGATCCTCCTGCTTTTCCTCAAACATAACTCTCCATTTCCCACCTCTCTGTCTTTGCATTAGCTATCTAAATTTCTTGGAATGCTTTGCCCCATCATCTCCGCCTATTGATTTCTTGGCTTCTTCTCAGATTAAATGGAAATCTCACCATCTGCAAGAAACCCTTTCTAGTCCCCCAGGTGCTGGTGCCTTCCCCTTTCTGATTACCTTTTATTTAATCTCTCCATATCTTATATATAACTACCAATTTACATATTCTCTGCTCCATTAGAATATAAGCTCCTGTAAGGAAGGGACTGGTTTTGGGTTTTGTTTTGTGTTTTTTGCTTTCATTTGTATACCAAGCACTTGGTAAATAGTGAATGCTTACTAGATTATTGGTTGTATTTCTGGGGTGGCAAGGATGACACCCACAGTTCAAGGTATAGAAGGACAAATCCCAGCTCAAAACAAGAAGAACTTCCTAGCAATTAAAAAAACCATTCAATTCCCAACTGTTCAAAAGTGGCATGATCTGCCTTAGGAGGCACCAGTTCTCCATCATAGGAAGGCAAGATGGTCATCTGTTTGGCAATGTTGTGGAAGGCTTCAGGAAGGAGTTGGACTAGATGAATCATGAGGTCACTCCTAATCCTAAGATTTTATGACAAAAATCTTTATCAAGCATGACACTATGAAAGAGGAGAAATACAAACTGCTGAAGATAAATCTCAGGATATATTTTTATATTACATTATATCTCATCTAATAAGCATGCATATCAATAATTCAGATGAGATATTTTCCTTCTAATTACTGAGAAGCTTTCCCATATTTTGTATCTATTGTTATTTGCCTTTTCTCAAATAATTTACTCATTTTTTTTTAATCCTGGGGAGATAGAGGCCCCCTACTAGGACAGAAGGACAGGTGTCAACTAATACCTACCTATCAAAGGGTAGAGGCTTATTCAGGAGATTGCAAACAATTTCCTTGAGGTGGAAATTTGCTAACTGGGTGACAGCCTGTAGAACAAAATTGAAGTTTTGCTTCTTAAGTCTGAGGATGGGCATGTGATGATAAATTGAGCTCAAGATATTCAACAACTGCAAGGAAAAAAAATAAAACTAATTACTACTTTTTTATGAATGTAATTTTTGTATATAAATAATGAAAAACTGCTGAGCTTCTGAAAGTCCCATCCATTTTCTGGGTCCAATAATCTATAACTGGTTAATAATGAGAGTTATCCATACGTATGGTAGGTATATTTCTCAGTGATGAGCCTTCTTCTTGAACAAACAATTTGCACTCCAGACAAATATATCTGAAGTAACAGTAACTGAGATTGTGACCCACCAAAACCCCCACTATTCTTTGCAAGGTTCTTGAATGCAAGTTCACTTTATTGTAACATTCTTGTCAAATCATCTGTGATGACTGTTGTCCGTAGCTAGCTTTGGGGGATAGTTGTTATGTCATGCTTACCTTTGGCACTTTTTTGGTCATTCCCATCTCAAATCTCATTTGTCTGGTTTTAGGATGGTACTTGGACATAGTGAAGGGCTTGTCTGTCCTCAAATACCTTACTTTTTTACTTGGTATTTCTTCTTTTTAGTGCCAAGTAAAGGAAACATCTTTAGGGATCTTAAAGCTCAAGATGGATTTACAGATTATGCCTCACTTCCGAATAATAATCACTGTTTATGTATGTATATAGCTGGGAATTGGAGATGTTTTCTACTGTCAGGAAAAAGTCCTCGGTGTCTGGTTA
Source organism: Phascolarctos cinereus (assembly GCF_003287225.1). Taxonomy (NCBI): domain Eukaryota; kingdom Metazoa; phylum Chordata; class Mammalia; order Diprotodontia; family Phascolarctidae; genus Phascolarctos; species Phascolarctos cinereus. Next base: position 350,519,243 of record NW_027555847.1, on the reverse strand, counting down.
TGTGAGCCTCTGGCAGATGCCAAGAAATGATGCCTTTAAGGTAAAGGGACGGTGTTATTTTCCCCTTGCCATGGAGGCTAGGATCTCATTAGAGGTAGACTGTGCACAGAGGTGTGGGGGTGAGAATAAAAGCTGGGTTCATGATTCAAGTGAATGACTGAGAGAGATGGAGGGAGTGTCTGGAAGCCAGCTGCCACTGCTACTATGAATCACCAGAAGAGGGTGACGGCTTTCAGGTTTGCTAGTTCTTAGAATTCTCTCTGTCCTGTGTCAGGTGCGTTCTCCAGATGACAGCAGACCTCTCTGTTGTTTCCATTAGGTCAACAAGTAGCTGCCTGGCTATCCCTGAAGAAAGAGTCCACAATCACTCCCACTCTTCTTCTGCCAATTATTGGATGACTTTTCATTTGAGAAGCTGTGAGAAGCTGCTTCTTCCAAAAAGGTCCAGTTCACTGGAAGGAATATAGTAGCCTCCCCAGTCCTTTCTCTATCTATATTTTTTCTCTTCTTGATTTCCCTCTTGGAAGCCCCAGGAAAGCTCAAAACTCCCTGACTGGGAAACTGAGTCATTCTGTCAGAATAAGACCAGCAGTAATGACCCAAAGCTCCTTCTTCTAGCCTCCAGTTCCCCTGGGGGAGTGGTCTTCCCTTTTTATCACTTCTATGAATTAACTCCAGTCCTCAGGTCTGTGCTCCTTGTTCCCTTCTCCCAGTGCCTGGTGCTGCTAGACCCAGGTTAAGAACCCCATAAAAATCTATCAGACTACAGATTTGGGAGAGATTGCCCAGTCCTTCCAGGGATCCATCAGGGTACTTAATTCCACCCAGGACTCCAGTGGACCTAATCTGTTTCCATCTTTCACTTTGATTGCCCTTCATTTTATATCTTTCCTCAATAAAGCTAGCTTTCTTTACTGTCTTGGGAGTTCCATATTTCTTCATACTGGACATTGGCATCCCAAACCTTTTCAAATCTGCATCAAAACAGTCTTCCTGAAAGTAGTCTGGCAGAAACTAGGCATACCTCAACATCTCACACTGTATACCAGGATAAGTTCAAAATGGTTTAGGTTAGATATAATTAGCTTATACAAAATGGTTTAGATTAGACAAAATGGTTTAGAGAGACATTTAGATATAAAGAGTTATATCATAAGTAAATAAGTGGAGCATGGAAGAAATTTCCTGTCAGAACTACCCCAGATAGGGGAAGAGTTCAGGACTACAGATAGGAGGGTTCCCAGGAAGTCAAATGGACAATTTTTGATTACCTCAGAAATGGTTTTCCACAAACAAAACCAATGCAGGTGAAATCAGAAGAAAAGCAGGAAATTGGGAAAAAATGTGCAGCAAGTTTCTATGATAAAGGTTTCATGTTTCAAATATATAGAGAACTGAGTCAAATTTATAAGAATAAGAGTAGTTTCCCAATGAATAGTCAAAGTATATGAATAGATAGTTTTAAGAGAATGAAGTAAAAACTATTAATAGCCATATGAAAAAATGGTCTAAATCACTAATAATCAGAGAAATGTAAATAAAAGCAACTCTAACCAACTACTTTACACTCATCAGATTAGCTAAGATGACAAAAAAGAAAAATGACAAGTGCTGGTGGGGATGTGGGAAAATAGGCACACTGTTGTATTGTTGGGGTTGGGGTGTGGCTGCAAACTAGCCCAATCATTCTGGAGGGCAATTTGGAATTATGCCCCAAAAGGTGTGAAACTGAACATATCTTTTGACCCAGTGATACTGCTAGTAGGTCTATACCCCAAAGAGATCAAAGAAAGAGAAAAAGGACTTATATGTACAAAAATACTTATAGCAGCTCTTTTTGTGATGGCAAAGAATTGGTAACTGAGGGGATACTCATCGATTGGTGGAATGGTTGAACAAGTTATGGAATATGAGTGTGAGGAAATGCTATTGTGCTGTAAGAAATGATGAGGGTGATGGTTTCAGAAAAACCTGGGAAGACTTATATGAACTGATGCAAAGTGAAGTGAGCAGAACCAGAACAATTTGTGTATTAACAATATTGTGCCTAGGCAAAGATTATACAATCATAAATTTATTGCTGGAAGAGATCATGGAGCTAAATTCAAACTTCTCATTTTACAGATGAGGAAACTGAGGCACAAAGAAGTGAAACAATTTCCTCAGAGTTACACAGTTACTAAGTATCAGAGGTGGGCTTTGACCTGTCTTCCTAAATCCACATCCATTTCCCTATGCTTCTCCCCCCACTCTCTTTTCCCTTCACCCCCTTCTCCCTCCACCCCTTTCTCCTCACCTTACTTCTCTTCCTCCTTACCACCACTCTCCCCTGCCCTTCTCTCACAACATCTTTCAGGCTTACCTCTTTTTCCAAGGCAGCTCCTTGTTCCTTTAGGATAGTGATTACCCACACACCACATGCCTTTGAACACTCAGGGTTGAGGTTCTCCATACCACCTAGTGATTCTTCTAGAAATGCTTGGATTTCTTCACTGGGTATGTATTTGCTAACAATCTAGCATTTCAGACAGAGATATTGATTGGTGTTATTAATCATGCTTTCTCCCTAGATTCAATTTGACATTGCTTTTTTTTTTAACATTTATTTGATTTTTACGAATGTAAAATGTATAAATGTATATAAATGTATATATATATACATATATTATATATAGTACTTTGAAACTTAAAAAGGTATTTTGGACACAGTATACCCTTTGATTCTCATAAAAGGGCTGGAAAAAACAGGGCATTATTACATTCATTTTATAGATGAGGAAACTGAGGTTCAAGGTAATTGGTTTCTGGTTCAAGGTTTGGAGCAATGAAAGGATTGGCAGATATCCCTCAATTACAGGTGATTTTTCTAAGTAGCTTTTCACACAATCAAAGAGGGGTGGAAGGTCATTTAGTCTACCCCCTTGTTTTAGAGACGGGGAAAGTGAAATCCAGAGATGTTAAAATAATATATCCAAGGCAACACAGCAGTACATGGCAGAGACTGGCTTCAAGGTAGAGGCCTTCTGTCTCCAAATCTAGCACTTACTGTATCTACCACATCATGCTCTGATATAAGCTCAGATTTATTGAAGGCTAACAAGGCTGAGGAGGGTGGTTTTTAACATTTATAGCTACTGTATATTCCATAAGGGGAGAGATACATTCTATAATGGGAGGGAAGGATGGGGTTCTTAACAATGGATATAATCTGGAGGGATTTGATGTTTAAAAAGAGACCTCTGCCTCTAAGATAATGTTATGTTTTCATGGACCACATCTTTTCTCAGAAAGAGAATCAGAGCTCCTGGAGGTAACTGATAGAGGGTTGGAAGGCATGGGCACAGAGATATTTAATGGCAAATGGGAAGAAATGATCATGGAGAGGGCAGTGGGTAGTAAAGAGTTGCATAATCAGGGACACAGGAACATTTCTGCCTCTCTCCTCTGGAAAGGAAAAAGGGGCAAGAGCTATAAGGCAATAACATATAAACTGTTTAGAAGAGGGAACTCAAAATAAATACTTTGGTAGCTTTAATTCTAAGCAGAATTGAGAGATTAAAGAAAGAATAAATAAGTATAACAACCATGAATCAAAGAATAAAAATAGATGGAGTAGACAGAAAGAGAAGAGAAATAATTAAGAGAATGAGAGAAATAAATCCCTTTTCAGAAAAAAAAAACAGAAATAAAAAAAAATCTAATAAGTAAAATAAGTTAAAGGGGAGGATAAAAAGTGGGATTTTACTTGACAATTTAGCTGAGAGGAAAAAAGGGAAATAAATAACTAGATTAGAGGGAAAATAAATGGAATTATTAAATTAAAATACTCCAAAATAGGGAAACAGGAGACAAACAAGAGAGGGTGGGACTTGAAGGTGAGGGGGAAAGAGCCAATGGGAATAGGTTTGGTCTAAAGTAGATTAAGCAAAAAATAGAGTTGAAGTATTGTCTTCACAAAGGAAGACAAACAAAAATATATTCTAATTTTGAAAAAAGTAGACATAAATGGAAGAAAACAAAAACCTTACTCTCATAACTTTAAGTATGAATGGATTGAACAATCCAATAAAATAGAAAAGTGACAGATTGGATATTGTATATTCCATATGGACCAGAGGAATATGTTTATGGGTTCTTTGGTCTAAGATCTTGTCTTGGCAGATGAAAGCAGAATCCTGTGAAGCTTTCAGGAGCCATTTCCAACTAGGCAATACTAGAGATGGGACAAAATTTTTTTAGGAGAACTGAGGACACCTAGTAAAATATGCGGTTTGATTACTGAAGGTTGATAACTTTAACTTTATCCTGTCTAATAATAAAAATTGAAGACATTTTTAAGAGTGGTTTTCACCCCATCTTTGCATTAGCATTTACATAGCTCTTTATGGCTTGAAAAGCAATTAACATATCATCTCATTTGATATTCACAACAACCCTGGGAGTTAGAGATTATTGTTTTCATTTCAATTTTACAGAGAAGAAACCTGAGGCTGTGAAAGGTTCAGTGACTGGGCCAGAGTTACATAGGTAGTAAGCGTCTGAGAAAGATTTGAACGAAGGTTTTCATGATTCCAAGTCTAGCATTCTATCCACTATGCCACCTAGAACTCTCCTTCAGTGTTTGTGACAATCATTAACCAGTCAAGACTAAAGCAGTTACACTGCTGAATTGTGTGTGCAGAGGACATTGAAGAATGCTTGCTCCCAGGGCAGCACATTGGTGCAGTGGATAGAGCTCCAGCCTTGGAGTCAGGAGGACCTGAGTTCAAATCTGGCCTCAGACACTTGACACTCACTAGCTGTGTGACCCTGGGCAAGTCCCTTAACCCCGATTGCCTAGCAAAAAGCAAAAAAAAAAAATGCTTATTCCCTAAATCACTTGTATGACTTGTAGGGTGGAGTATTTTTTTTGGCAAGTTTTATAGATGAAGAAACAGGTTCTGAGGAGTTGGCATTTAACACTGGGTTAGGAGTAGGGACAGGGAAATATCTCAATATAATTCCTTTTTTTGTTGTTGTTGTTGTTGTTTTAGGCAATGGGGTTAAGTGACTTGCCCAGGGTCACACAGCTAGTAAGTGTTATGTGTCTGAGTCTGGATTTGAATTCAGGTCCTTCTGAATCCAGGGCCGGTGCTCTATCCACTGTGCCACCTCTCTGCTCTGTCTCAATATAATTCCAAGCAACTTTCTAGAGGATCAGAGAATCGTAGATTTAGAGCTGGAAGAGACCTTAATGGTCATGGTGTCTGATCCTTGAATTTTACGGATGGAAGAAGTGTGAAACTAAGAGGGTGATGATATCCACAACCAGCTATTTTTTTGTTTGTTCTTTTTTTTGATGAGGCAATTGGGGTTAAGTGACTTACCCAGGGTCACACAGCTAGTAAGTGTCTGAGGCCAAATTTGAACTCAGGTCCCCCTGACTCCAGGGCCAGTACTTTATCCACTGTACCACCTAGCTGTTCCCAAACAGCGATTTTAATGATAAAAAAAGTTCTTTTCAAGCCTGACTGCCTCTAGGCAAGGGGCTGTTAGTTTATAAATATCTAGATCAGGCGTGGGGAACCTGCAGCCTCAAGGCCACATGTGGCCCTCCAGGTCCTCAAGTGTGGCCCTTTGACTGAATCCAAACCTAGAGACCTCAGGTTCCCCACCCTTCATCCAGATGATCTTTTATAGATTTAAGCAGGAATAGTATCCCAGGATTTAAGAGCCATTCCTTAATTAATAAGTGGTCAAAGGATATGAACAGGCAGTTTTCAGAGGAAGATACCAAATCTATCAATAGCCATACGAAAAATTTTCTAAATCACTAATAATTTGAGAAATGCAAATGAAAACAACTCTAAGATACCACTTCATATCCATCAGATTGGCTAAAATGACAAAAAAGGAAAATTACAACTGTTGGAGGGGATATGGGAAAATAAGCACACTGTCAGTGGAGTTGTGAATTAGTCTAACCATTCTGGAAAGCAATTTGAAACTGTGCTCCCAAAGGTATGAAAGGTATTGCTAACACCCTAAAAAGATCAAAGAAAGAGGAAAAAGACCCATATATACAAAAATATTTATAGCAGCTCTTTTTGTGGTGGTAAAGAATTGGAAACTAAGGAGATGTTCATCAATCAGGGAATGGCTGAACGAGTTATGGCATATGAATGTAATGGAATGCTATTGTGCTATAAGAAATGATGAAAGCGATGGTTTCAGAAAAACCTGAGAAGACTTATCTAAACTGATACAAAGTGAATTGAGCAGAATCAGGAAAACAATTTTTACAATAATAGCAATATTGTAAAGAGAATCAACTCTGAAAAGCTTAGTGACTGATCAACACAATGACCCACAACAACTCAAAAGGGCCTATGATGAAACAAGCTATCCACACTGGGATAGAGAGCTGATAGACTCAGAGTGCAGACTGAAGCATATTTTTCTTTCTTTGTTTTCTCTTCCCTTCTATGGGAGAGGGAGACATGGCTAATGTGGAATATTATTTTGCAGTACTATACATATTTATAATGGGTTTTGTTTTTCTTGCTTTCTCAATGGGTGGAGAATGTAGAGAGAGAGGGAGAGATTTGGAACTGAAAATAAAATTGAATTTAAAAAAGTATTCCATTGTATTCAACAGTTAAATAATTCAATATGTCCCTCCCATACTTTATCACTTTTTGTTTATCATGATATTTGCTCACTGGTCTGGACACATATCAATTTTTTACAGCATTTAACCCCTGAGGGCCATCTAATCTTTATATTTACCTTCTTTGTGGCCTTTTGGCTGTTTCCTATACCTGACATCTCATCCTCTCTCTTTATGCCTTCATATAAATGGTTCCCACTATTGGGGTTCCTGTGCCTCTTTAAATTTGTAGCTTTGTTAAAAGCACAGGTCAGAATCTATATTATATATAAAGCCTTTCTTTGTCCCTCTAGTTATTAGGATTCTTTCCTTCTTAAAATTACTTTATCTCTATTACTTTGTCTTTATTTGGTTTTGTGTGAACTATATATCCTCTCTACTGGCTACCTGGGTAGAATGTAGGCTTTTTGAGTGAAGAAACTTTTATTTTTGTCTTTATGTCATAGCACTTAGCATTTTGTCTTACATATAATAGGCATATAATAAATATTTGTAGAATGAATGAATTTTGCTTTCATGTGTTGGTGGGCAGCGCAGTAATCCCTCTTAATCCAGTGGATCATTTAGAGTTGTGGGACAATTACTAATAAAGCTGTGTTCTAGGTCATTCAGAGGCACAACTTAAAAATGACTGTGGGTGAAAGAAGTATCTTGTGAGCTAAGAAAGAGTTCCCTTTGTTCTCTAGCTCCATTCCTCCCCCAAAGTTACCTTCGCCATATTAGATGCAATCCAGAGCTGGACTTGGCTATCAGTAGACTGCAGTCCTTCCTGCAGCTGCCTTAGTTTCTCCATTTCCTGGGGCACATCTAAAATCACCAGAGGAAAAACTAGATCAGAACAGAGTCTGTTAAGTTAGAAGAGTTCTTAACCTTTTTTTGTGTGTGTCATGTTCCCCCTTGGCAGTCTGGTGAAGCTTACCAACTCCTTCCCAGAATCATATTTTTAGATGCATAAAATAAAATACCTTGAATTGCTAGGGAAACCAATTATGTTGTTATACAGTTATTAGAATATTAAAAAAACCCAAATTCATGGACCCCAAGTTAAGAACCCATGGGGCTAGAAGGACTACTCATAATATGATTTCCCAATATGTCAGCTGTAGCAAGACTTTGGCATCTCAACTTAGGGCTGGTTTTTGTGCTTGTAGTCTCTATTGAACACAGTGGCACACATGAGACCTGTTTTGAAAGCATTAGATAAGTAGGCAAAGGTCATTCTGAGACTGGTTTCCCAGAAATACACACACACACACACACACACACACACACACACACACACCCCACAAAGCAAGTTAGTACCTTGCCAACTTATCTGAAATATGAGCTGATCAAAATACTCTACTCTAGTCAAGACCAACTGAGATTTCAACTTTCTTCCTGATGAGTCCCTCAAATGTCCCTCTCTGCTATGTCATTCACTGGTTTATTTCTCTTCTCCTTTTTTTTTTCATGACTTAGAAAAACTATTTCTTCAATTAATAATAGCCTTATTTCCCAAGGAAATTTTGAATCTTGTCTGTTTATCCTCTTTTACTCTTCAGTCATCTCCAACACCTCTCAGCTTAGAACATCAATACCTCTGAGTGATCACCACCACTTGGATAGATCACTGGTGTTTGTCCTTTCCATTTGTGTGCCAGAAATTTACTTTCTCTCTCTCACACTCTCTCTCTCTCTCTCTCTCTCTCTCTCTCTCTCTCTCTCTCTCTCTATATATATATATATATATATATATATATATATATATATACACACACACACACATAAACATATATTCATGTGTATATACCTATATATATACATAATCACATATGTATATATTATATCTATAAATTGAAATATATTCTAATTGAAATTTCACATCTTCCCCATATATATATACACACACACACACACACACACACACACACACACACACATATATATATATACACACACATATATATATGTCATTGGATAATGATACATACATGTATGTGTGTGTGCATTTATATATGTACGTGTATATGTAAATATATGTATATGTGTGTATATATACACACACATATACAGTGTGAGATTTCAATTAAATGGAGAAACTGGTGTTTTCCCCCAGTTCCTCACTTTTTGGTCTAAATAAATGGTGCAATATGCACATTCCAATATATATTAAGAAGTTGTAAGTAGGAGACCTTTCTCTTTAGTATGGCCAGACTCAATAGAAAGCTCTACTTGGATGTTGGATTCTACATCTGGCCTCTGTCCAGTGCTGTACTTTGCTCCATTCAGACAGAGTTTCTTTGCCTACACTCAGCAATATTTGTGTAGGGTCATGCTATTCAGGTAAAAAGAACCCACAAAGATTTTTTTTTCCATATTCAACTTTGAAATGCATTTAACCTTTGAAAAGTAGTGCAATTTTCTATTAAACAAAACCGTGTAGCAGAGAGAGTTATGATAATATGGCCAGCTGTACTGTACTTTAATTTGAAACTTATAATATTTAATGTATATTAGTAGTAATTTACAATGCTTTGTTAGGAAGAGAAAGAAGGAGAAGGGAGAGGAGGCGGAGAGAAAGAATATTTAACAGCAGAAGAAAGGCGATAGTCTTTTTGTCAAGCGGATCCCTCACGACTTTCCTCTCACCTTTGAGAAATAACAGACCAATAACAGCATCAGCAGCCCAGAGACGGTTGGTGGGCAGGGTGTCACAGCAGTGAGGTGCAAAAAGTCCAAGAAGAGGGCCAATTTTAAGTCTCTCTGGTGACTATAGAAAAAGAACAACAATAACCTCAAGATTTCTCACACAGGAGAAATGACATTCCATCATACCCTGGACATCACATTTAATTCCACTCCTTTCCCACAAACCCCAAGGACTAAAATGAGATGCAAATTTTCACTTAAAAAGAGGTTAGTGGTTCCCTATCATAGCAGAAACCATTGAAGGTCCATGGGGAGGGTCATCTCATTCTGTGTTTGTCATTCTTGGACTCATGAGTTTAAGGAAATCCTCTCTTCAGTAAAAAATTATTTCCTTTGGGAATAGAGATTTGAAAAAAATAAACAAACTGGAAAAGCATTTTATGTTTTCCTAAAGGCTTTAGGTTAAGTTTTCTTCAGATTCATTCATCTAAAACAGACTAGGATACTTACTTCATTGCTATTGGTCAACACCTTTGAACAGATCTGCAAGGCTCTTTCTCTTTCCCATTCTTTTGATGAAAGAAGCCAGATTCGCAAAAGCTATTGGTAATTAAGCAAAAAAGAAGTACCTTTTTTAGTTTTAGTTTTCTTCATCACAGAACTCTGCCTCTCTGTTTCTCTGTCTTCCCATTTCTCTGTCTTCCTCTCTGTGTGCCACTGTCTCTCTGTCTCTCTGCGTGTCTCTGTTTTCCCCCTGTCTCCCCTGGCCTTGCCCTCTCTCTAACTGTGGCCATTGGGAAAAAGCTCAGCATTGTTAAGTTCTGAGTATTCTTCATTATTTTTTTTTGTGCATGTGAAAGGAACTATCTGTTACTGGAGGGAGAAGGTTGAGGCTGACAGTAATTGTTCTTTGTACAAATGTGTTATCTTCTATTATAGGTTGTGAGAATTGAGAAAGGACAGTGTTGTTTACTTCCCCTTTATCATCCATTATATGCAACACGAAACATCATGCTGAGCATGAAATAGGGGTTTAATAAATGCTTGTTGGACAGATGAGTGAGTGGCAGGAGCAGTGATATCATATGAAAGGAGGGGGATGTTATTTTTCCCTTTTCCTACAAGTGAGAGAAGCCTGTGAAATAGGTGGTGTGAAATAGGTAGAGATAAAAGGGAGTTGGACAGAGAGGGACCAGAAGGGAGTGGAATAGATTTTGGATAGTAAGTGGAGAGTCAGAAAGCAAATGAAAGAGAATAGCCATCAATTCCAATGGGGCCAACTTACATTAAACATTTCTTGACATTCTTCCGGGTCCCAGTTATTCCACACCAGAGTTCTCATGAGTTTCCCGAGGGCATCCATGGATCTTCCATAGAGAAACTGAAACCAGAAATGAGTCTGTGAGGCTCAGCTTGAGCTAAGACAACTGTATTAACTGTATTACCATTTTCAGAGAATGCTAAAGATTATAAAAGCAAGACTGCTGGAATTATAGCTGGAAGACTTGGGTTCAAATACCGGTTCTTCAATTTACTATCTGTATGATTTTGGGCAAGTCACCTAATCTTTCTGGGTCTCAGTTTCTTCTTTTGTAAGAGAATGAGGCTGAAATAGAAAGCAGAGGTTCTTAACCTGGGATCCATGAAGTTTTTTTTAAACTTTGATAATTGTATTTTAATGTAATTAATTTTCTTTTAATCCTCTGTATTTTATTTTATGAATTTAGAAACATTATTCTGAGCAGAGGTTCAGAATCTCCCCCAGACTGACAAAGGAGCTATTGACACAGAAAAGATGAAGAACCCCTGAACTAGAAGATTTCTCAGGTCCCTTCCAGGATCAAGCCAATGATACTATTGTCCTGGCTTGGGAACCCATTCCTCCTTCCTTCATACGTGGATGTGCGCTTTGTCCTCAGAAGTCTGTCCGTCTTCTATGATTTGAGTTAGATGGGGAAGGAGAATGAGACTCTGAAGGCTTTCTTCAAGAATATTTAGGTTGTCATTTAGGGGTAACTGAGGCTTCAGTTTGCTGAAATGAGAAAGATGGAGGCGGACGCACGTCAGACTAGCAATCACTGAAAGCAGGAAGATGGGGTAAATGGTTTACAAGAGTCAGTGCCCTGATCCTAAGAAGAAGATGTATTTTCTTATGGGTGGGGATGGGGAAGGAAGTTCTAAGGACAGGAGTAAATATATAAACTGGGGAGAGACCTCAGATGATACTGAAGAGAGGGTTACACCGAATCCTTTTGCATTCCTTAACACATTTTTGTCACAGCTTTATTTCTTTAACGGCTAATTTTCTCACCTTTGTACACTTTTGTGTTGCATTAAAGATTAGATTATACAATCTTGGGAACAAGGATCCCTATTTGTTTTGTGCTTACACTAGTGTTATGGATGCTGCAGGTAATTAATGAATGCGTGTATATAATGAATGATAAAGTTCAGACTAGTTTTCCTTTTTTAGGTAAGCAGAAGGTGTTGAAGCTAATCTAAAGGAATGTGAACAGGACAAACATCTTTTAACCTAGAAGATTAAAGCTTACTCCCAGGCAAACCCTATAAAGAATGTGTATTTGTACTCTGTATTTCATTAAAGCTGACTCTTCTGACCAGCTGTTTGCTTCTTGATAATTCTCCCATACATTTAGTTGGTTACCCTTTTGGAAAGAGAAGCAGTTTCCTATCCAAATCACTTTTATGAGATTCTGTTTATTTTTATTATTGTTATTATTATTATTTATTATTTTTGGCCAGGGCTAACAAGCAACCCACTGATCTGGGATAAGGAAGGAGGACAAGAGCAGTAAGAGTAAGCTCTATACCTTAGGCATCGAATAGCAATTAATGCTTTCCAACGGATCGGGCTAGCTAAGGAATCTAGAGGTTCTTCTCTGATTAAATCCTGAAACACAAGCAAAGAGGTGAAATGGAGCATAAAGAATTATTTTTAGGGGGGGACTCATCCCTTTGATTCTTACTTCAACTATCTTGGTCTCCCAGGTGCTGCTGCCTCCTTGCAGCCTCAAGGAGAACATATTGGTGGAGCTAATGAGGCACTGGCTACCTCATCAAATGAGATAATATTTGTAAAGCTCTAAGCACGGTGTCTGGAACATAGCGAACACTTAACAAATACTTATTCCCTTCCCCCTTTCCTCCTGTGAGGCTGATCAGTTTCATTATTTCATATTTGTTGAAACCCTGAACTCTGGTTAAACAGAAACAAGAGCCACAACAAACAAAAATCAAAGAGATTGTCCAGTGCACCTTTGTACACTCACCAGTATGTATCCAAGGAGCACTTCCTTATGGGTTAAATTAAAATTTAGTAGTTCTTCAGTGTCCTGAATAGCAATACAAATTTCAGTGATACTTTTTGTGAAGCTCATTTGCAGATCCATGTTCTAAAGGGAAATGAAGCATTATGTGTGATAAATGAGATGCCTGTAATGAGGTGCTGGATATAAAAGATACCTTTGATGTCTATCCCAAGAAAATCCAACCCACCCCTTTCATGTTTTAGGTTCTTTGCCTTGCTTCTACATAGAAGAGTTCAACTTTCAAATCTACTGAATGAAAAATTGTGAAGCCTTAAGTTCCATGGCTCCAAAATAGGAGACATCCCTAATTGCTGATCCTATTGTTGGGAGCCAAATCAAGATGGTATCTAATTTTTTTTATAGCAGATCCTAACATAGATAGAACAGCAAAAGCATTGAATTACAACTCACCTTGTTTAAAACAGTAATTCCCAGTATCTGAAAAGTCAAAGAGAAAGGAAAAAATGACTGGTTATGGAATAATCAAGTCTTCTTGAAACTAGCTCCTGATAGTTCCTGATAGGGAACACCAAAGCATCATTCTATGTTATCAGTGGCTTTTCTCAATTCTCTCTAATTTGGAATCTTGAGAGCCAAAGTATCAAGGGTTAAATATACTTCTCAGGGTAATCCTTGACTCACTAACCAGTGAAATGCAAGTTAGAGAACTACTCTAAGAATGTCATAGTTCAGAGTCAAATTACAAGTGTGAGCCTTTGGGTTTTGGTGCCATATGATTAGTTTAAAAAACTATTTCTGATAATGGGGGGGAAAGGGTAATGCTCTGTGGGAAGAAAAATGGAGCTGGAAGTTTGTGAAATTTAATGCAATTGGTAAATGAACAAAAGAGAAACAAATAAAACCAAAGCTATAAAATTACAATGACCTAGCATTGTCCTGAAGAAGAGAAATGAGCATGTACTTTCCTGACTTCTTTGTAGAAGTGGTGGTATGGTCTATGGTTATGGAATAGTGTGTATAAAGTTAGACTTGGTTAATGAGTTGGTGTTGTTCAATTTTTTTTTTGTTATAAAGGATGACTTTCTGGCAGGTAATTTTTTTTAAAGCTATAGGACTATAGACGATGGGGGAGGGATAAATCCAGTATTTTTTATTTTTGGAGGCAGCTGGGGTTAAGTAACTTGCCCAGGGTCACATAGCTAGTGAGTGTCAAATGTCTAAGGTTAGATTTGAATTCAGGTCCTCCTGACTCCAGGGCTGGTGCTCTATCCCCTGCGCTACCTAGCTACCCTGACTCCAGTATTATTGATGGTTATAAAATTTAAGCTGGATTTTTTCAGTGTGTGTGTGTGTGTGTGTGTGTGTGTGTGTGTGTGTGGTAGGCCATGGTTTTAGCAGGGATAAATTTCATGCAACATATCAACTTTTTCCTTCCATATTTTTCAAGTAATATTTATTATATCTATATTTTCACTTTTTCATCATACACCAAAAAATCAGCACATAAATAGTGATTAGTACATTGTGCTTATGCTGTGAGGAATAAGATAAAGTTTTTGTCCTCGAGGACCTTATAATGGAGTTGGGTGGACAAGATATGGAAGACTATAATGTTAAGCAAAAAATCCCCCACAATATAAGACATATCAGTAAAAGACTCATTGCTGAGGGAATTATATACACACGTTAAGTGCTGAGGTCAGAGTAAAATTGGAGCAATGTGTGCCAAATTCCTTTGGGACAACATCATAAAGAAACCTGGGTTTTGAAGGACTTCAGTAAGCCTCCAACCTTTCTTACAGAGCATTTTCCCCATTCATGTAGCTTCTTTATCCCAATTTTCATGAGGCTGAGCCATCAGGAGTCATAGCCTGAGTAATCCTCCTTTTTGACTCTAAGGAATGCCTGGGAACTGAAGACCCACATGGTTCCTTGAACCTCACTGGGCAAAACCCTGAATTAGACCCCCATAAGCATACTGATGTTGCTGGTTGTTACCTGACAGCTGGAAGTGTAGAGATTCAGGACCGGGATCACAATGTCTTTTTCCACAATAGGGAGAAGTTGTCTTTTAGGAGATTGGAGAGCCACACATCCATAAATTGCTATAAGGTCAATCTTGGTCAATGCCTTCTTTCCGTACAAGATAGACTAAACATTAGGAAGGGGAAATATGAAAAAGATCACTGAGTCAATTTCTTTTTTCTCAGACTATTTTCTAATTTAGAAATCCCCATTTCCTGCTAACTATAAAAGTTCCCCCAAGAAGAGTTGAGGTAGTATAAACATTATCCTCCTATTTATAGCACCTATTCAAGGTTAGGTAGTTTGTATACACTTAATACGTGGTAATTAATAATGAGAATTATACTAATTGGGACACTTGAAACCCTTTTCACCAGAGAGGTCTTGAAAGTGGTATGCATATTTAAGTGGGCTTCGTAGTTCCTGAGAAGCTCAGAAAAAGACAGACACATACCAATCTCCTTTAGGCTTTCTTTATTAGTATTAATAGTAGAGAAGAAGGGAAAATTCATTATTTGTCACATAATTCCATATAACATCCATATAACATAATTCCATATAAGTGGGAAAATACCAGCGTTTGGAACACTAGCAAAAAAAAAAGACAAATAACCCACTGGACAATAGAAAGATAAATGGTGGGCATAAACAGGTTACACATGTTACCAACCATTTTTTTTATAAGGGGAAGCTTCCTCAGTAGTATATTTTATGATACCTATGATTGGAAAAGAGAGGAGTAGCTTCTCCTATTGCAAATAAGAGAATTCAATCAAACAGATATTTGTGTCTAAGTGCCTACAGTGTGCTAGGCAGTGGATGGGAAGCAACATTTAAATAAGAAGCAATTCCTACCCTCAAGGGTCTTATAGACTGGTAGGAGAATAAGAAGCGCAGAGAGATAACTATAAAATGAAACTTTTAAAGAAAGTACATTAGTGCATTAATCAAGTGCAAACCAAAATGCTGCATTGAGGCCTAAGTGAGATACTCATCACCCAATAAAGATATCAGGGAAGATGGCACAAAATATGATGGATGTGAGTTGGGTTTAAAGGATAAAGAGGAATTTTAAGAAAAGCAGGGCGGATACTCTGGGAAATGTCACAAAAGAAGACAGCAGGAAAATAGAACATGGAGAGTAGGGTAGTTTCACTCAAGTGTAGAGTTCATGGATGTTAAAAGATGAAGAGAAAGGCCTCCAGTAGATTAAGCGGACCCTCTGTGGAGTCTGTCTGGAAAGAAATGGACAAATATAGCATAGGATGAGATAGTATGGAGGACTTTGATCTGCATTGGTGGAGGGAGTACCCACCTTGGTGAAATTATGACTATACCAAAACACTAAGGTGCTGTAATCCAAAATTTACAAGGAACGTTAGAGGCTTCCTCGCTTCTATTTGCCATTAAGTAGTCTTTTATTTCCTATCTGAATACCTTAGGTGGTGGAAACATACTGCTACTCCCTGAGGCCATCCATTCCAAATTGGCAGCACTTGCATCAGGACATTCTTCCTTGTAGTAAACCTAGAGGGGCCTCTTGTATTTTCAGACCATTGATCCTTGCTAATAATAGCTGACACGAAGATCCTATTTTACATTCCATGCTATTCTCAACCCTCTGCAATCTGGATTCAGATCCCACCACTCAACTTAAACTGCTCTCTTTAAAGTTAACAACAATATTCTTATTGCTAAATCCAGTACTCTTCTCTTAGCCATGATTATTGATCTCTGCAGGTTCTGACACTTAATTACCCTCCTTTCTACTGAATCCTCACTTCTCTCTGAATTTTTGGGGACATTACTTTCTCTTGGTACTCCCCTTATCTATTTGCCCCTTGCTTCTCAGGGTTTTTGTTTTGGAGTTTGTTTGGTTTTTGGTGGTGGCTTTAAAATATTTTTCTATTGTTTTTTTTTTAATTTTTGCTGGACCATCATCCATGTGCTTCCTCCTATGCATTGGTATACCTCAAAGCTCTGTCCTTCAACAGTCAGCCAGCCAAGTTAGTTAACAAGCATTTATTAAACACTTAACTATGTGCCAGGTACCATGTTAAGTGTTATTACAAAGAAGGGCTAAAAAAAAAAATGTCCCTACCTACAAGGAACTATATTTTAATGGGAAGGACATTACATGTTTATAACATTGTTTACATTGTTTACAACAATTGGATTAAAAAAACTTTTAAAAAGTATTGATATGTTTTGTTTTTACATTACAAGCATTTACAGAGAAACATGAGACACATGTTCTTGTACATATAAGATCTTTTCCTATTTTTTTGATCTCTTTTCAATGTAGAACTAATAGTGGTATGGTTGGGTCAAAGGGTGTGCACTGTTTAATAACATTTTGTGTATAATTCCAAATTGCTTTCAGAATGATTACACCCATTCACAGGTCCACCAACAGTGCATCAATGTGCCACTTTCTCTGCAGAGACCCTCAAGTGTTTATTGTTTTCTTTATTGTCATCTTTGCCAGTCAGATAGGTATGAAGCAGAATCTCAATATTGCTTTAATTTTCATTTTTCTAAATAGTAGTGATTTGGAACATTTTTTGATGTGGCTACAAATAACCTGTTTTTTTTTTTCCTTGAGAGCGACCTATCATAGAACAGCACAACAGCCGCCTTGGACTGTTTATTGATTGGGAATGGCCTTTATTCTTATAAATTTGACTCAGTTCTCAATATACCTTAGAAACCACAATTTTATCAGAGAAATTTTCTACAAATATTTTGTTGTTTCTTTTTTAATCTTGATTATAATTCAATTTTCTGTAATTTTACTATTGGATTTATTTGTAAAAAATATATCCATTTTATCTTTCGTGACATTTTCTGTCTCTTGTTTGGTCACAATGTTCTCTGCCATGTTTCTCTAATTCATTTGTCATATGGCCTTTTATATTTAGGTCATGTATCCAAATGGAGTTTGTCTTGATATATGGTCTGAGGTGTTCTTATAATTATAATTTCTTTAATATTGCTGCTTAATTTTCCCAGCAGTCTTCGCCAAATAGTAAGTCCTTATCCTAGTAGCTGAGTTTTGTGATTTTTAAATATTAGAGTACTAGATACATTTGCTTCTGTATGTTATCTTTCCCTCCAAACCTTCTTTTCCTCCTAATTTCCCTATTACTTTTGAGGTTTTCACCATCTTCCCACTCACCTAGGTTCTCAACTGAGGTTCTTTTCATCCTCAACTCCTCACCCTCTCTTCCTCCCCTTTTCTAATCTGTTGCCAAGGCCTGATACTTTTCTTTTCATAGCTGCTCTCCTCTGTGCCTCCTTCTCTTCTTTGATCCTGCTGGCCATCCTGGTGTAGGCCCTCATCGTCTCAAATCTAGACTATTATAATGGCTTACTGATTTTTTTCCCCATGGCACAAGTCTCTCTCCACTCTAGTTCATCCTCCATTCTGCATCAGAATGATCTCCGTGAAGCACATGTTTGACCACGTCACCCTGCACCTTATGGCTTGAGGGATGGAGTTGGGGAGAGCTTGGGAGAGGAGATATCTTCAGCTTTGGTTGGTTTCTGGCATCCAAAGAGATGACCTAGTTCTAGACACATTCTCTTCAGGGAGAATTCCCTGGAGAGAGAGGGGGAGAGAGAGACAGAGAGACAGAGACAGAGACAGACAGAAACAGACAGACCCTAGTAATCTAGGAATAAGCTGACATGTAGAGGAACCTGCATCTTGATCATGTCCTCATCCCCAGTCTACTGCGGTAGAGAATTTGGGGTATTTCCCTGTGGGTCAGATCTGAGATTCTTGTCCTGATTGAGCTGAGATATTCCATTCCCAGTAGGAGAATTCATTCTCTCTGTGTATTGTTTGGGTATATTATCATTTGCATATATTCTCTGATTTCTGATTGTTATTGGTTTGGATAAATACATTTATTTGCTTTGTGTTTTCTTTGTGGAACTGGCACTTGGTATCAAGGGAGTCAAGTATTGGGTATGTAACTTAGAGTACTCCTTCCTCTTTAAGTGATAGTGATCAGGAGTTCAGTTTGAACTTTAAAATTACTTTCCCTACACTAACAATACTTAGAGGAGATGACAGACATAATTCTAGTCCAGTACTCACTCTCTCTGAGGAGATCAGAGTAGCAAGCTTTTGGCACTAATCTTCTTTCCCTCCTTGCAGGAAACAGATGCTAATGGTATCTATTCATGTCTCCTTACAATCCACATTTAGAAAGACTGACCCATGTCAACACACATAAGCTATGTGGGCAATACATAGTCAAACCAACCATCACATTTTATATCCAGTAAGTTTACTAAAGTTATTGTTTGTTACTTTTTAGTTGAATCTTTAGGGCTTTTTAAAGTACTCCATCATGTCATCTTAAAAGAGAGATAATTTTCCTTCTTTCTTACCCATGCTTATTCCCTCAATTTCATTTTCTTGTCTTATTGCTAATGCAGGCATTCCTAATGCTATGTCAGACAGGAGTGACGAAAATGGACATTGTTGTTTTCTGATTCTAAGTCAAAGTTAGCTCTAAGGCAGAGTTAACTCGAACTAGGTCTATTCCAGAGGTTCCCAAACTTGATTGGTGTACCATCCCCTTTAAAAAAAAATCACTCGGTGCCCCCCACCCCCCAAAATCTACTTTCTTTAACACTTTAGCTTTTTGTATCATTTCAAAAGATATGTAATATGTTTTTAAAAAATGATACATCTTAACTTCAATACTTTATTGTAAATTTATGGATTTTTTTCCTGCATTGACATTTTGATGATGCAATATTGCATCATGTAACCGGATAGTATTGTAATGTAAACAAGTCATTACACGCACATATTCCTGTTAATGCATGCTGGACTTCCCAACAAATGTATTATGTGCTTTTCTGCTAACACGTGCTTGTTAAGACCTGTCAGCGTACTTGACCACTGATTGCATACAACTTGAATTTTGTGTGTTTATTTGGAAAAAATAGTGTAATCACTATGACTTTAACTGTTACATAACTAATGAAACATGTACAAAAGGTTTTTCAAAATTTTATCTTCTCTTCTTTCCTTATGCTTCCACTGACCCCTTATTTTTACTCAATGCTGCCCCCCCAATTGTACCCAAGGATACTACCACCCCACTCCCCACCCTGATCATTCCAGTGCCCTCCCAGGGGGACAGTATTGCCCACTTTGGGAACCTATGGTACTCTACAGCTTCTCGGCTCACAATAACCCCTGTTGGTGGTATGGAAGATTAACCAGAGCTTCCCCCCAATTCCACCCATGCCCTGGTCTGTAACACCTTTTCTCTACTTTCACAGCCACAAGCCTAGTTCAGGCTCTCATAACTTGTCCCCTGGACTGCTGAGGTAGCCTCCTAATTGGTCTTCCTTCTTTAAGTCTGTCTCTACTTCAATCCCTCTTCTGCTCAGCTGCCATAGAGATTTTCTATTACATCATCCTGACTTTTTCTACTTTATGGTTCTCTTTTTCATATAACTATCCTTCAAGAATTTGAAGACAGCTCTGGTTTCCCATTTAAGGCTTCTCTTATAAAGGGTAAACATATTCAGTTCTTAGAAAATTACAGTGTTTCATGCATAGATCTGGAAATCACTATAGAGGCCATTTAGTCCAATTGTTTACTTTTGCAAGTGAGGAAATTTGAAGTCCAGGGATCTTTGGTGTCATGGCCAAAACAAGGAAGAAGTCTGATACAATCTCCTCCTTGACTTCTTCCCTCCTGAAATATGGTGCTCAGAAATTAATGCAATACTAAAGAGATACATACTGGCCAAAATAGAATACAATAGGAATATTTCCTTCCTTACGTTAGACTTCTATTTATATAGACTATGATTGTATTAATTTCACAATGCTAATTCCCATTAGTTTGCAGTCAATTCAAACCCAGATGTCCTTTTTTTTTTTAATAGGAACTCTATCTAGCCATATTTCCACTATTCTGTACTCACACTTTGGCTTTTTGAAGTGCAATACTTGAGATTTCTACAACAGCTTTGGCCTATTTTTCCAACTTATTGAGGTATTTTGGGATATTTATTCTGTCATTCAATGAATTAAGCCTATTTCCCAGCTTCACATTATCCACAAGTCTCAACTGTATGTCA
Source organism: Phascolarctos cinereus (assembly GCF_003287225.1). NCBI lineage: Eukaryota > Metazoa > Chordata > Mammalia > Diprotodontia > Phascolarctidae > Phascolarctos > Phascolarctos cinereus. Next base: position 350,498,531 of record NW_027555847.1, on the reverse strand, counting down.
CCTATGCCTTCTTGCAAGGAATAAGTAAACAAACAAACAAACAAAAAGCTAGAGTATTATAATAAATCCCTAGAAGCTTCTGTCTAGGTCAGAGATTCTTAGCTTTTTTGGCATCATGGACCCCTTTGGCAGTCAGGTGAAACCTATGGATCCTTTCTCAGAATGATTTTAAATGCATAAAAATAAAATACATGGAATTATCAAGGAAATAATTTTTTATTGAAATATAATTATCAAAAAAATTTTTTAAAAGCCACAAGTTCATGGATCCCAGGTAAGAATTCCTGCTCTAGGTAACAGTGATTCATCAGTCAAAGCACTTTGACTTAGATCATTTAACTGGCTACCAATCTACTTGACAGTATCATTTTATATTCCCCTATCTTGACCACAAGTGTAAATGAGAGAGACTAATAAAAAATATGCACAGCTTCCCACTTCCCATTCTCATTTCCAAGTCTGTGTTTTTGGCTATGTCTCTGACATGGTATAAGGACTTAGATGTTAGCCTAAGGAAACAGTTATGGTTTATGCCTGGCATTACAAAGCAGTTTAAAGGAAAATTGTGTCTTTTACCTTACAGCGACTTGAGAAGGACTTCTGATCCACTTGAAACATTTTAAGAACCTTTAAAACAATATCCATATGATTCTTGGCACAATATCCCAGAACAGAAACAGTCCCCTAGAAATTGAGAATCACAGAATATTTTTTTTTTAACGTAATGCATACCAGATTTTATGCTTGGGAGGCTGGTAGTTTCCTTTTTACACTTGATAAGTCTTTTTGCACTCATCTCTGAATTCCCCTGGACACTGCTGATTCATCCTCATCCTGACCATTTCCCCCCCTGCTGCTGCCATTCTACCCTCTAAATAGGACCTCTGAAGACCATATCAGAAGGACCCAATATACTCAGCTCTGAACTCCCTGGGACTATGCAGCTTCCTATTTATTCTGACCCTTTTCTTTCCTGGTTCTCTCCAAAAATATGATCAGGTCAACATTACCATGGCCTGTGGAGAGGCCATGTCAATGGACTGCCCTCTCATTCCACTTGTCTTTTCCTGGCCACCACTTGAATGTCCTCTCTATTAGAATTCACATTCTTTCAATCATGATTCCAGGGGACTGGTGATGAAGCATGCTAACCAGCTCTTTCCAGAGAGGTAATGGACTCAGGGGCAGAATAAGACAGAAATGTTCAGACACAGCTGAAATGACAATGTGCCCTGTTCACCTATTTATGTTTGATTTAAGTGTTTTTGGTGTTTTTGGTTGTTTTTTTCTTTTTCTTTTTTTTTTGTTGTTTTCCATTGGGGGCTGGAGTGGGTGGGGGGGCAAGGAAGGATAAGAATAGTACTGAAAAAAAGGGGAAAGGAGAGAAAAAGAAAAAAAAATAAAGAAAACAGGGTCAATGAGGCATTGATATATATTTAAAGCGGAGATAAGAAGGAAGGCCAGGAAGAAACAGGGCAGCTTTGAAAGCTTTTATATACTTAAACAGAAAAGCAAACTATACGTACTAGAAATCTGCACTTTCATGTACAACTCTCTTATCATTCTACTATGTTTATGAAAATACTCATTTTATTTGATGTCTAAGTTCAGAACAAAAAAAAAATTAAATGTCATTAGTATAAAAATTAGTGCAAGCTCCTTGAAAGCAGAGACCATTTACTTCACAATTTTAAAAGCTTGATTATCTGGCTTCACAACTCAGGAGATTAGTACAAGCAGATTAGGTGGGGTTCTGCTGTAGACAGGTACACTGACCACAGTAAAAAGTAAGAGCTGGCAGTCTATTAGTAAAAGAGGAAGCAGGGGAAAAAATCTACGAAAAAGCAGATACAAAAAGCCTATTACCTGGGGTGGGGGTTAGGGATGGGGTGCATTTGATGGAGAAGAGTTCTCCAAACTTCATCAATCCTTAAAGGCATCACTATATTACAATAAAGGATAATAATTCTTTTCATAAGGATTGAATGATTGAGATACTGCTGATAACTATATCCTATGAACACAGAAAGATAAGCGATACCTTTTTAGAATGTTATCCATGAAAAATTTTGTGCAAAGTGGTATACTTCAGTTTCCTAGAAAATTACTTAATGTATGATAGCTGGAAGCATAAGACTTTATTGTCATTTCAGTGAGAGGTTTGGAAGATATGACTCAAACCCACAAAAATAAGGTGTGGGGGGGCAGAGAAAGAAGGTTCCTTACCTCTCTCTGGTCCCCCAGATGGCTGGCATTGAGTAAGAAGCACTTCAGCTGGGCAGTTACAAAGTTCGCATCCTGGCAGCATGATAATGTGGTTCCCAGAGCCTTCCAAAGGAATTTCTGGGGGGGGGGGAGGAAAGACAAGCATCAGGAAGACAAATGCTTTTGTGCCTTTTAATTGTTGTTCTGTTCTCCTTATGCCTTTACTTGCTTTATTTTAGCTCTGTAAACCACCTCTAATATATTTTTGGAAGAAGGTGGGGGATATAATCATTTTTGAGGATAAAAAAGGTTGTCAGAGGAAAAGCAAAGAGTTGGAATGATTGTTTGAAGAGAAGTCTGTGGTTTAACTTAATACATGTTTGATGATAGGATCGTTTTAAGCAGAATTTTTACCAGCTGTTCTCCATCTTTACTGAGGACAAGTAAAAATAGGAATGTGAGCCTAATTTGAGACAGGAGAGATTTTGGTTACTTTAGCCTTGATGATCATATATGACTATAGACAGCTCCACATCCATCTCTACCCAGGAAGAGGAATAAGGCAGCTGGAAATGTCAGGAAGTGGTGGTAGAGTCTAGTATGTGCCACATGGAAACCATCTCTCTGTTTTGCAAATCATCTCTCTCATTATAATGATAGACATTGCTGAGGGAAAAGTCCATAGCAGAGGAGCAATTGAGAGTGAGGAAATGATATGAAATACTCTTCCTAAAAAGGGGGGAAAAATCCCCCTTTAGAAATGACTGCAAGTTTGAAGGTAATGGTTTCATCTACCCCATCTGCTTCAGCCTGTTCCTAGCTTTGTCCCAGCTGCTTCTGCAAGTTTCTGGAGGGAAAGAAGCCAAGTTTTCTTTTTCCCTTCTACCAGAGGCCATGAAGTATTCAGAGCTAGGGCATAAGAAACCAAAGAAAGATTTGTCCTTTGTTAATAAGGTCCTGTCATTGCAGCTAGGTGGCGCAGTGGATAGAGCACTGGCCCTGAAGTCAGGAGGACCTGAGTTCAAATCTGGCCTCAGACCAAACACTTGACACTTAACTAGCTGTGTGACCCTGGGCAAGTCACTTAACCCCAATTGCCTAAATAAAAAAAAAAGTTGTAGTTTTAGGGGTAGCTAGGTGGCACAGTGAATAGAGCACTGGTCCTGGATTCAGGAAGACCTGAGTTCAAATCCAGACTCAGACACATAATACTTCCTAGCTGTGTAACTCTGGGCAAGTCACAACCACAGCTGCCTCACTAAAAAAAAAAAAAGTCCTACCATAGATTAAAAAGTTATTTTCTTGATGAGGTTAGAGATGCAGAAGACCTTCATAGGATGAAGAATCATAGATTTAGAACTGAAAGGGAACTTAGAGATCACCCCCTCTTATTGCACAAGTAAGAAAACTGAGGCATAGACAAGTCAAATGACTTGCTCAGCATTATATAGCTAGTAAGTGTCAAAAGCAAGGCTTGACACCTAGGTCTCCCTGACTCTAAGTCTAGTGCCCTATCCATTATACCATGTTGCCTCTCAGAAACCTTCACAGAGCATGGTTCCTCACAGGAACACTTATGGAGTTTAGGAAATACTCTTCGATGGAATTTTTCAGTAATGCAGTGGATACAGAACCTAAGATAGTTTAGGCACAGGTGTTCTTGGATACCCAGGACTCAACTTGATGGCTTCTTTGTTTTTTTTCCTAGGTCTAAGAGTCTACGAATTTATTTCAATTGGCCCATCTAAATCTGAGAATGAGCTACCTTAAATTAGAATGATGAAGAACAGAGGTTGTCATCAAGAAGAGTTTTATTTTCAGTTTTGACAGTAGATAACCGTAAGCAATAATTTTACATTCTAAATAAAATGCTAGGTCCCATTGCAACTACTTTTCTCGAATGCTAGCTTGCTAACATCAGGGGCTAATTTGGGAATTTTAGTTGAGAACTGACCTTCTCAAGTGAGGTGTTGTAATAGGCTCCCATCTGTTGGATGAATTCATGGGTCAGCTGAATACTCCAATTTTTATCATTGATCTTCCATAAAGATTCCCTTAGAATCTGTTAAAGGAAGCCAACGTTGGAAATAAGGCAATGTTTATTGCTGTGGGCTATTTTCATTTTTCTGGTACCTCTGGTTTTAAAAATTACAAATATAAGAAATGAGAGATATAAATAATCCTAGAGAAAGAAACTGTCACTTTGTAGCTCTTCTGCTCGTTTCCCAGACTTTTCCCTGGTAAGACTTGGTTTCATATAGAGAGGACAAAAATGAAAAGGAGACCTCATCGTGAATGTGCTTCTTTTGGGACAGGTTGGCAAATGGATTAGAAACAGTGCCCAATTTAATTTCAAAATCAAGTTGAATTTTATCAAAGTTGGAAATAAGTTTGGGAAAATGTATTTCTTGAGATCAGTTTTTTTAAACACGTAAAAGGAAGAAAAAGTTTTGAATCACAATAGTAATAGCAAACATTTATATAGTGCTCCAAGGCTTACTAAGCACTTTATATAAATAACTTCACTCACCAATTAGAGACCTCATTATTCACCTTTTAAAATACATATGTTAAATATTTCCCAATTACATGCAGTTTTTTCATTCATTTTTAAAAATTTTGAGTTCCAAATATTCTCCCTCCTGCTCCTCCCCCATCTCTTGAGAAAACAAGCAATATGATACTGATTATACATGTGGTCATGTGGAACCTATTTTCATATTAGCCATGTTGCAAAAGAAAGCACACATACACACAAAACCTGAAGAAAAATAAAGGAAAAAAAGTCCTCATTACTCATCTAATAATAACTGCCCTGTTCTATTTATGACTTCCCAGACCATACCAGCTTTCCCTGACCACTACTCTCCTACGTGTGTCCTCTCCCCCATTAAAGTGTAACTTCGTATGTCCTACTTTTGTATTTATATTCCCAGTGCCTATCACAGTACTTGACACACAGTAAGTGATTAATAAATGCCATCTATTCGTTCATTCACAGCATAATTCAGTTCAATGATCCTGCATTTGTCATGAATTATATTAGGTGCTAGGTATAAAAAAGACAAAAACAAAACAATGCTTCCTCTCAAAAGAGTTTACCTCTTGTCTCATTTAGGGTAAGAAAATCCCATTTGTATTTTTCAAAATCTATGATCCTTCCTTTTAAAATAATTCAATCTAAACTCAGAAAAAAAGAAACCTGTTATAAAATGAAAGGTAGTGGGGCTATTTGCAGATGAAAATCCTCTACTCTATGGATCTTCTAAGTAGGGGAGAGGAAAGATGGTCTATGGAGATTGTTCATGAACAGTTTAGGATGATAACTTGCTGAGGAAGCTATTTATAGACCGTTAAGAAAAAGGAAAGTTATTTACTAAGAAGATTAAAAAGAGAAAATGTCTGGCAAAAATGCTCCCTTTATGATAGAATATCTGTCTCTAGGGAAAGCAGGGCTGGAATTTTGCATAAAGGAAGAAAGAGGATAGAAATGAAGGACACATTGACTGGATACATCATATATCTGGTCATGGAGGCTACAGAGCCATTTTTAGACCCCATAGGCTGAGTAGAAGAAGGTTAGAGGTGAGAATCCTCTCTTGACCTGCCACAGAATCATCACATCTGTTTTAGACACAACATCCTCCTGCTGTCAGCAGTCAAACATACTGTCATGATTTGGATGTCATTCTTGGTCTATTCTATTCTTCCAAAACGCCGTTTTGAGAATTGTGCTTGAGAGAGGAAGATTCTGTGTAAGGAGTTTGGATTTGTGATTTTCTGTGCTTCTTGGTTTTTGGGTACAGTAGAGAATTAGTTAAAAGTAAGAGTTTAAGCTCCTTTAGGGAAAAGAACTGCCTCATTTTTGTATTTGCATTCCCTATTTTACACACACAGACACACACACACAAACACTTCTTGGTTATTGCTGTTCAGTTGTTTTCAGTCATGTCCAACTCTGTGACCCCTTTGGGGCTTTTCTTGGCAAAGATATTGGAGTGGTTTGCATCTCCTTCTCTCGTTCGTTTTACAGATGAGGAACCTGAGGCAAACAGAGTTAAGGACGGGTCTAGGGTCACAGTAAGTATCAGAAGCACATTTGAACTCAGAACAATGAGTCTTCCTGACTTCAGGCCTGTCATTCTATCCATTGCACCACCTAGCTGCTGTATATGTGTGTGTGTGTGTGTGTGTGTGTGTGTGTGTATACATATATAATATATATGTATACACACACACATGCACATTATGTTTGATGTATGTATGCATATATACATGTATACACATACATTTGTTTATCATAAAGTGTTTGAACCCATTTCCTTTCTTTATGTGAATGGATGAAGAATATGTATGTAAGGAGGAGAAACCTAGAAAACAAAGAGGAAAAACATAACAAAGGTATAGAGAGAGTGAATTGACATTTAACTTCAAAGTTCTCACTCACTTTATCAATGTGAAGGTTGTAGCTTGATGTACAAATTGTGTAACTCTGTGTCAACTGAGAGAATCCTTCAGCAAACAAGTAGACCCCAAAGTCAATATGAACTGACAGTGTGATAGGATCTCCACGCAAGCTAGCGAGATGTGAAGTTGCTTTCAGAGAGGCAGAGTGGCCAGGTGCAGGAAGGCAATTGTCTCTTAGTACTCTGCCTTGGTCAGACTGCATGGGCAATAATACTCTGTTCATTTGTAAGTGTCCTATTTTAGGAAGGACACAAAAAGGTAGAACTGCTAGTGCCAAAAATGGTTCTGGAATCATGCCACACAAGGCCAAAAGATCGGGATATGTTTAAGCTAAAGAAGAAATTCCTTACATGGGCACCATAGCTTTTTTCAGGTATTTTGAAAGACTGTTGTACGCAGCAGAGATTAGACTTGTTCTGCTTGAACACCTTGTGGGTAGAGAAGATTCTTGATTCATCAGACTAAATAATTTTTTGGGGTCCTTTCAAATATAAAATTCTGTGAAAGACTTGAGGTCACATTCTATGGAATTACATTTTTTAGATGGGAGTTTACCCCACTTTTTGCCCTTTGGATTTGAATTCTCTTGTGTAAATATTAATCTCTACCTGATTTCACCTGAAAATCTCTGGCATTCTAACTAAAAGCCAAACCCCACTTACCTCCAGCAACATTTCCTCCCACAGTGTGACTTTATAACAGTCTCCTAGAAAAAGAAGTTGATTCAATCAATGACTGCAATGTAATCACAATTAGAGCAGATTCACAATTTCCAATGTCCCTCCATAGTGGTTTATTTCTATCTACGGAAGGTAGCTCATACTTAGGGGAAACTTAGATGTTGATGTTACAACAAAGGATAAAGGAAGGACGTAGTTTTTGACACAGTTTGTGACTTAACCTCGGTCTCCTTTTATCTTGATCTGGATCACACCACAGTACCCAGGAAACCCAATCCGGATTTGTCCGGTTTTGTCAGGATTCCATACTGACTTGGGTAACTTTTTGAATGTTGTCATAACTGGGCGCATGAAAATTTCATTTATATTTTGCAGTATTTATGGTTCTTTTTTTTAAAATTCAACCTAAACTCAGGGGAAAAAACCTGTTATAAAAGTCAATGAAAGGGAATGCGGCTATTTCTACGTTAAAATTCATGCCCTGAAGGGGGGGTTTCTTTGAAGGGGATTGGATCTCTTTTTTCTAGGACCAGTGTATCTGGAGCCTTTTGTAAATGCAGTATTCTAAAGTAAGCTGACCTTACGGCACCTTTGAATACATCTATCATTAGTAAGTTTGTTATGGATACAAATAGGGGTTCGTAAAATTCTTTCGGTGCTCAGGAACTACACTTATGGAATCATGAGCCATTTTGTCTTTTTATGTCTATTTGTCCCTATTCTTTCCTCTGGTGGAAGTGGAAGGGGCCTTGACTAGCCAGGCAACTTCACCCAGTGAATACTGTCATTCATTCTACACCTTCCTCCTTGCTTAAGAACAACTTCTCAAATAATATCAATTTGGCAAATTTTGAAATGCTGGCCAGGTGGAAAGAGAACCTCTATCCATATCACAACCCATGGTTTCTTATTTCCTTTCTTATTTTCTCTGTGGACCATAAAAATGACCCTGTTATCTGCATCATGATAGGAGTGCTTTCTTAAAACCATGGCTTCTACCTGTCTCCTTCAATTACCACTTCCTGGATTGCTGAAATCAAGAGTCCCGCAAATCCAGAAGAAAACAGTAGAAATACAGACCTCTTTCCCTTCCTGTGAATAGGCAACTTATCCCCAGGGAAAGAGAAATGTGGAACCATTAGAAGAAACAATTGGATTCATTCAACTCACATAAAAATCCAGTGATATTATTATCTAAAAGTAATAAGATTATTTTAGAGTTCAGCACATGATGCTGAATTCTTTTGGGTTCTTTTTTCTTTGAAAGTGAATCTGACCCCACTTCCTTTGTACCTCCCAAAGGGAGAAGCAGATCAGGGATGAGTTCTTTCCACAGTTCTGTCAGGTTGGGATGGATTATACTGGACAGGTTCTTTAAAAGACCTACTGCTGCAGTCCCGCATGGTAGGCCCTCACTGGCCAGGACAGCAATCACCTACAGAGGGGAAAAAGAAAACGGTTATAATGGTTCTCTTCTAGCACGTCCATCTGCTTTTCGTCATAAATTCTATTTTGTATTCTCCTAAATCCTAATGTCTGATCTTTCCTCTTGCCAAGGAATTACTCAAAGGAGAAAGATCAACCAATTAACAATCTAGTTTCACCTTCCTTTCTTTTCCCCTCCCAATAGGACTATGAAAGTTTCTAGTAGGATATAGGCAATGTGAAGGCAGGAATTTTTTTTTTCCTTTTTGATTTTATATTCCTAGTGCCTAGCACAGAGTTTTCCTTAAAAGTATTTTTGAATTGATTTGAATTACTAGGATCAAAAAAGGAAAAATGCAAATGTGAATTACTCTGGGGGTCATCATCACATATCTACTTTCATGCTTGAAAAAGGGCATCTGAGAAATCAATGCTAGATATATAACAGAAAACACATCCTTCAACGGGAGAGCTGACCAGCAGCACTGGGGAACCAGCCAACAGCTTGGGCAGATACTGATTTACTTTGTTTTTGGAATTTTTATTTTATTTTTTCAACTAATAATAATGCATTTTCTCTTTCTTTCACTCTTTACCCCTTTGCCCCCATACTGGGCCTGGAGTCAGGAATATCTGAGTTCAAACCCAGTCTTAGCAATTTTTTAGCTGTGTGACCCTGGGCAAGGCACTTAACCTCTATCTGCCTCAGTGTCCTCAACCATAAAATGGGAATAATAATAATAATAATAATAATACTTATTTCATAAGGTTGTTGTGAGGATAAAATGAGATAATATTTGTAAAGCACTTAGCTTAGTGTCTGGCAAATGGTAGATGCTTAATAAATGCTTGTTCCCTTCCTCTCTCACTTCCTTCTGACAACCACAGTACAAAAAAAAAAAACTTGCAATAAATATGTATAGCTTGGTAAAGCAAATTCCCACGTTGGCTGTGTCCCAAAATATGTCCCATTCTGCATCTTGAACCTGTCACCTGTCAGGAGTAGGTCTCATTTTTCACCATCAGTCTTCTGGAGATATGATTAGCCACTGCATGACTGGAGTTCTTAACTGATTTATTTTAGTAGTCATCCTATACTGTTCACTAATGCTTCATATCACTTCAAGGATTTGTGATTTCATTGACGTGGAACCTCTCTCTACAGATTCAAATCTAGGCCTTAGGAGAAAGTCTTCATGAGCTATCGTGATTGCACCCATTCCCCTCTTGATGGCAATCCTCTAGTGATAAGCCTAGCTTATCTAGGTTCAGCTAGCTGGGTACAAAAATGCCAAGCTCATACTCTATCACAAGGCCCTGAAGCAAAGCCTTTCAAGTTTGGTGGCACCTGCCAGGGTTTGCACTCCACTGGCCATAGCCTTTGTAACCCCAGGGTCACCATGATGAAACCCTGAAGTAAGATTTATGTGGAGCAACTTAATTTATTATAGGTAAACCTAAATAAGTAGATGAGAGAAAGATCCTGTCACTCCTGACTAGGCTATAGAAACAATAATTCTTAATCAGTGTTATTGGTACAAATGACAACTCTATTTATGTAACACCAAACAGAACCAATTTGGTACAAAGGCCTATATCCATGTAGGATCGTGAAGTCATATTTTTAAAACTGAAAGAGATATTAGAGACCATCTAATTCTATTCCTTCCTTTTTCAAGGGAACAAATGAATGCCTAGAAAGGTTAAATGATTTCCCCAAGGTCTCCCATACATCGTATAAGCAACAGACCTGGGATTTAAAGTCACTTCCTGGACCTTCATTCCAGTGTTTTCCCCACCCGTTCCTCCCCTCCTTTGTTAAACTGCACTCACCAAAAGTCTGGCCAGCAGCTGTTGGGCTGACGGAAGTTTCACTAGAAAGAGAAATTAAATAGTAGTATTAGAGGGACAGGGATGATTCTGATTACATTCAGAGCATGTTTTCTCTTGAATTTAGTTGGATAACATGAAAGAACCATGCTCTTTCTTGGGATGTATCTATGAAGAGGCAAATAGAAGGTATGTGTGTCTGTGTGTGTGTGTTTTAAGTACAAACCTGGTCCAGCAGAGATGACAAGAGCTGTTGACTCATCAACTTTCTGCTTCTTCTCCTCTGCCATCAGCAGGATCCTAAGGATATTAAACAGATAGGGCAGAACTCCAGTATATTCTGTTGGCACCACAAAAGTCAGGAGTTTGGGCCATAGCACCTGTAGAAAAAATAGTGCAAGAGATCAAGGCTAGGCTATACTTTTCCATTTGTCTCTATGGTTTGCTTCCTTTCCTGTTGGAAAGCTTCATTAGCATTCACTTTTTTCTGCCTTTGTCGCTCTCTTGATGGCCCCAAGGGGATCTCTCAGCTCTACAGGTTAGGAACCTTGAATGTCAGCTTAGCCTAGGTCTCTGGAAAAAACTATGAAAGTTCAAATACACAACTTGTTCTATCCAGACCTTCAACATTGTATTCATTTGGACTTCCTCTGTTTCCTGTCTTCCATAGCTTATAGATCAGTGTCTAGACAATTCTTGTCTCTCCAAGAGTTCTTTCCTTTCTCACTTCCCCACAGCTATCAATGTAGTCCAGTGTCTCATTGTTTCGCGCTGAACTTTGAATCTGGATCACTATAGTTCTTACCTAGGCTCCCTGCTTCTAGACTCTTCTAGTCTCTCTCCATCCCTTCCACTTAAGAAAATAATCCTTTTAAAACATAGATTTGGATGGAGTGAGGTAAAACTTAAAAGTTGTTTTAATTTGCGTTTCACTTACCATAAGTGATTTGGAACATTTTTATAGTGTGGTCATTTATTTATAGTTTTCAGATATTTGGGGATGTATAGACAATTTAGTCACTTTTATTCGCATTTCTACCAAACCGAAACCCAGAACAGTTAAAGTGCATCAGTACATTTATCTTCCCACAACACTTCCAACACAGACTGCTCTGATTTTTTAAAAATTTTAATCTCAGATGATCAGTGAGGATAAAATCAGAAAAGAAATGTGAGAGTGGGAAAATCACCGGTAAAGGTCTGTTAGTCAAAACATACAGGGAATTGACATAAATATGTAACAGTAACAGCCATCCTCAGTAAGTGATTGTTGATTGAATTAACCCTTTGAGCTTAGATTGTTCACTTATTTTTCTAATTCTTTTACTACCAAGGCTAGTACCTTGCATATTAGGCCCATATTAAATTATTGTTTCAAGCATAAAGTATAAGAGACACACTCCTTGGGAATAACATACACAATGGGGTATGGAAATCTATCTTACCCTACAGGGAAATAAGGGGGGGAAGGGGACAAGAAAGCAGGAGGTTGACAGAGGGGAGAGCATATTTGGGGAGAGGATAATCAGAAGCAAACACTTCTGAGGAGTGACAGGGTCAAAAGAGAGAATAGAATAAATGGGGGGTAAGATAGGATGAAGGGAAATATACTTAGTTTTTCACAATACGACTATGGAAGTGTTTTGCATGACTACACATCTATAACCTGTATTGAGATGTTTGCCTTTTCAATGGGGGGGGTGGGGAGGGAGGAAAGGAGAAAATTTGTAACCCATAGTTTTAAAAACACATGATTAAAAAAAAAAAAGAAAATAAATTAAAAAAAAAGAGAGAGACACACTCCTTGTTCTCACAGAATTGCATACCAAAAGGAAAGTACCTAAGAAATGTTTCAAAGCAAAGGGTGGAGCCAGGATGGTGGAATAAGGCAGGAACTGACCTGAACTCTCTCAAATTCAACTCCAAACAACTATAAAATAATCCCTCAAAATGAATTCTGGAGTTGTAGAACCAACAAAAAGATGGGGTGAAAACATTTTCTTGCTCAAGATAACTCATAAGGTCAGCATGAAAGGTCTGTCTCACTCAGGTAAAAGGAGAGGGCAATCCAGTTCAGGTGTTGTCCAGGCAAGTCAGTAGCAAACCATACCTCAGCAAGCCAGCTATGGGGATCCGAGCCTTAGGGCAGGTGAAGACAATGCCCTGTGCCTTTCACACAGCAGGCTAGGGGCAAGGCCCCATTCCTCCAGTGTAAGAAACTTGGGATAGTGCCCCTTACATCCCAGGAGCAGAGCCCAACTTTGACATAAAATTAAAAGTCACAAAATAGGCTGGAAAAATGAGCAAAAAACAAAAAAAAAGTTACTATGGTGATGGAGGAGGCTCAAAACACAAACTCAGAAAAAAAACAATGTCAAAAAGCTACGTGTAAAGTCTCAAAGAAAAATGTGAATTGGTCTCAGGACCAAAAAGAACTCTTGGAAAAACTCAAAAAGGATTTTAAAAATCAAATAAAAGAGATGAAAGAAAATTTGAGAAAAGAAATGAAAGTGATGCAAGGGAATCAAGAAATGTTTCAAAGATAATGATAACTGCAAATATATGGGTTATTTGAAAATAGTCCATGTTGCAAACAGTCATATTACCCTAATTGTTTAAATTAAAGTTTTGAAGCATATTTTTCAGTATGAGCCACATTGGAAAACAATGGGTGAAAATGTTCCTAAAATATTCTGATCTCCTATCAGACCCTCCAAAATTGGCTGCTTTTGTAATGTTCTTTAAAAATAAATAAATAAGAGGAAAAAAATAAATAAAACACATTTGGAAGAGTTTTGGGTTTGTTTTTTTGTTTGTTTGTTTTGTTTTGTTTTGGTGAGGCAATTGGGGCTAAGTGACTTGCCCAGGGTCACACAGCTAGTAAGTGTCAAATGTCTAACCCAGATTTGAACTCAGGTCTTCCTGACTCCAAGGCTGGAGTTCTATCCACTGCACCACCTAGCTGCCTCTAGAGGTGTTTTTTTTTAAAAGAGAAATATTTGCTCAATGGGAAAAAAAGCTTAATTAGAATTTTACAAATATTTCATTTAGCAAATTTGTGTCAGATTCTGTCAAGTAAAGTTACAACAAATTCCTAGAGAATGTAGGAATGTCTACATCCTTTTTGTTGTACAGAAATATGGAATATTTTAATAATCTAAAGGATTTGATTTCATCAACAGCCCATCCATACCTTCATATCCAATAGGATTCTTATCCACAAATATATACATTGTGGCTACTATTATAACTCTTGGACTATCTATCCTTTATTGTTCATGCTATCCTTTACTTTCTTGCTGGAGGTCCTTGGTAATATCTTTCATGCCACATCTTATATACAAGTCATCATTGTTATATATTGCAACCTATGTATACCCAACATAGATCTCTCCCTCTCCTTAGGGTACTTGCAATTTTTAGCCTTCTGAGACTGTAGTATTCCATTATTTTGAGCCATCTAAAACATCACCAGGAAAATATTCACAATATACAGGTGAATTTTGTCCCTCTGGGAGTGGGAATTCTCCTTATCTACCCACAAACCTGTAAACAGTGTTAGAAAACAGAGCAAAATACTCTGATTACGTTTCTGCAAGACATCCTATATAACTCTGGCAATTTTTGAAGTCACTTACCAAAATATGGATCAGTCCCAGCTGCAGAGGTAAAAATCTTCACTTTCTTTGATTTTTGTTTTGGCCTTTTGAGGGCCTAAAACCTCCAGAAGCAATGGCCAGAATTCTGACAGTAGCACCACACATGCTAAGAGCCAAATGAGGGTCATACATAATAAGCGCTACAGGAGTTCAGAGGAAGGCTATATAATTATGGTCTCAGTGACTTGAGAAGGATTCATAGAAAAAAAGGGACTTGGGTCTTGAAGCTTGAAACTTTGCAGCTGTCTTTTGTTTCTACTTTTCCCCTTTCCTTCATTAGCCAGTCAGTAGCACAAATCCTATTGATTTTGCTCCTGCAATATTTCAATTTGTCCATCCTTTTCTAGTCTCACTGTTTTGTTTTGCTTCAGTGCATTTATTTTTTCTGAAGTTTTTTTTTTTGGGGGGGGGAGGGAGAGGAAGGGTAGATGTATGTGAGAGGTACTAACAATACTGATGCCAAAAAAGGGAAGTTGTTGAAGCCTTCTTTTTCCTTTCCTTTTCTTTTTTGTACACAGGTGGTGAGAACAGGAAGCTCAGGAAGAGACACAGACAAACAGGACAGCTTTGAAACTAGCATGTTGAATTTGTGAAAGCATTTTGAAAATGCAAGCTGTATTAATAGAGATTCATGATTTCATATGTGTTCTTTGCTAGTCTTTTTATAGGGAAAAGCTCATGTTTATCAAGGTCAGAAAAATAAAAAAAACAGACATTATTTTAAAAAGATAGATACTACAGATCAGAAAAGGGCAAATGCCACAACTTTAAAAAAAAAAAAGGAGGGAAGAAAATGCAACTTGTTAACTCTATCCCAGTAGGCATTACTTGGATTCCTGGTAAAATTCTAGGATGTATTATCAAACAGATGGTTAGTGAACATCTAGAAGAGGGAGCTGTGAACAAAAGGGACCAGTATGGATTCATCAGGAACAAGTCATAGCAGACTGGCTTCATTTTCTTTATTTGACAGGCTTATTAGACTTGTAGAGAAGTAGAATTCTGTAGTTATAATTTCAGCCAGGAATTTTAAAAAGTCTCTCATGATACTCTTATGGACAAGATGGAGACATGTGGGTTAGCTGATGGCACACTTACGTAGATTCAGACCTTGTTGAATAATCGGACCAAGAGATTAATTATTAATAACTTGAAGTTCACATGGAAGCACATCTTGAGGGAAATAATCCAAAGATCAGTTCCTTCCTTATTTAGTATACTTTAATAAATATTTGAATGAAGAATGGCATGCTAATCAAGTTTGCAAATTACATGAGCTATGAGGAACACATTGGATGCCAGAATAAGATTCTAAAAATAGTTTGACTGACTAGAACCAAGGTGAGCAACCTACAGCCTTGAGGCCACATGTGGCCTTCTAGATCTTTGGGTGCAGCCTTTTGACCGCGTCCAAGTTTTACAGAACAAATCCTTTTGTTAAGGGGATTTATTCTGTGAAGTTTGGATTCAGTCAAAGAGCTGAACTTGAGGACCTAGAGGGCTACATGTGGCCTTGAGGTCATAGGTTCCCCACCCCTGAACTACAACCTTGGACCAAATCTAATAATGTTAAATTTAATAGGGCTGAATGTAAACTTTCTAAGTACATCTGAACAAGTAGGGAGTAGACAACTTTTCATCTGAGAAAAAAAAATCCCTGCAATATTGGTGAACACAAGGTCATAATGTCTCCACAGTGTGATATGGCAGTGAGAAATGCTAATACTCTCTCAGGCTTCATTAAAAGAAACATTGCATCCACTATGAAGGAACTGGTAGGTCTATAGTATTCTGCCCTTGTTCAACTATGTTTAGTTCTATTGATAAGGTGAAGAGTGTTCAGAAGCTAAAGAATGGAGAAGAGGCTCAAGATCATGCAATATGAGAATCATCTGATGGAAATGAGGAGGCTTAGCCTGGATTATAGAAGACTCAGGGGAGGTCTAATAGCTGTCTTGGAGTAGTAGGAGGGCTACAAACTAGGATCAGTGGATGAAAGTTTCAGAAAGGCAAATTAGGCTTCATGTATGGGAAAAAATCATAATAATTAAAGCTATTCCCAAGTGGAATAGAGTGCCTTCGGAGTGGGTTTCCCTTCACTCAAGATCTGTTAGGGAAGGCTGAATGACCACTTGATGAGAGGAAATGTGGAAGGGATTTTTGATCAGGTACAGATAGTCGTGTTTACAGGAGCACAACGTTAGGAAATTTCAAAGAGCCAGGAGGAGGAAGAAGAGGAAGAGCCAGTGAAAAAGGCAGAGAAAGAGCAGAAGGAGAAATTGGAGAACACATTCTTAGGGAAGCCAGAGAGTACAGAGTATGGGTAAGGAGGAGCATTATACAGTATCAAATGTTCTGGTCAATGAAAGGATTACTGATGATATCACATAGGTGAAACATTTATTAATTTCTGATTGTGTCAGGCATTGTGCTAAGAGCTAGGATACAAATTCATGTAAATAAGTCATTTTTTGACATCAAGGAGTTTGGAAGGAAGATAGCACATAAAGTGAAGATGGGAAGGGGGAGGTGCAGTATGCACACAGGAACATGATGGCTGGGCAATGAGGTGGAGGCCTGGCTTCAGGGAAGATAAGGTGAGAGCTCACCAATTAGAGCCCAAGATGGTTCCAAGAGCACAGCTCATGGTCCCAGTAGGGAGAAAGAGGAGATTAGGTAGTCTAAGTATAGGAGGCATGGTCCAATGATGGCTGGAAAGTGCTATTAGAGAGAACAGCCTTAATGGAGTGTGGAGAGGGAAGGTAGATTAGAGTAGGCTGAAGAATGGTGAGAAAGTGGAGACATTAGGTGTTGACCTACTTTTTTCAAGAAATTTTGGAGTGAAAGAGAGAAGAGATTCAAAGAACCCTGAAGAATGTTATACACAAAAAGAAATGCTGAAATATTGAATGAATGAATCCTCTATTGCCAATTAATATCTATTTTGATTAAATGGGTAACTGCAGTTTGTCAAATTAGTAGATCAGTTATCTATAGGCAACAATGAGAAGGATCTAGATAAGGTAAGTAAGGGAAGGAGAAAGCCTGAAAATGGGAAGGACTCAAAGAAGGCTAAGAAGGGTTTGGGGACTAAGGTAAATTAGGTGACTAAGCTACTTTTATTCACTTTAAAATCAGATCCAAGATTCCAACATCAATGTGACCGCTTACGTCATGATAGGAACTCAGATTATGGCTCACCAGATAGATGATGAAAGTGTTTATATATCTCCAGATGAGTTGAACTGTCCATAACAGCTCAGTCCACACAAAAGGGATTTGCCCACCAAAAAAAGTTTAATTTCTAGCCCAAGGACAACAATGAGAGATTACTTACTTGAGGCATTCCATTAACTAGTGGGTCCAATCCCTGTAGGACTTTGAGGGCCGTTTCTAGGACAGAATTTTCTGCCATTAAGTTCTCCTGGATGGTGGACTTTTCTGGATCCACCTTTAATAAAGATAAAACTGGTCACTTGCTAAGAATCAGATCCTTTAAAATGTCTTTCACTTTGGCAAAGCTTTGGTAGAGGATATACTTGGTCAAGAATTTAGACTAGGTTTGAAAAAGTTGAAGAGTCATGGATGCTTTTGTAGATATAGAACCTCGTCCCCAGTGCCTGATCCCCACTTGGCTAAAAAATTATATCATTATCTGATATATGCCTTTTTATGCTGAGCCTTCTGTATTGGAAATTTTGTGGCATTTCTCCACAGAATGAGAGAATTATTGTATCCCAGAATTGAAAGGGACTTGGGAGGTCATCTAGTCCAACCTGAAGAATGAATTCCTCTTATGATATCCCTGACAAATCATTAGCCTTAGGAGATTTACCATATAATAAAAAATTGGGCATAGAGAAGTGATTCAATTACATCTATATCTATATCTCTATATATGTATACACACACACACACACATATATATATATATATATATACACATATACATACACACACACACACATATATATGTATATATGTATATATACACACACACACACACACACACACACACACACACACACACACCATTCTCTCTGATGCTCAAACTGATGAGGCCAGAAGAAGTGGGTGTTGCACACTCAGGAAGCTTAGCTATGTCTGATCTTTTTCTTATAATTGCCTAGAAGATTGTATCAATCTGTCCACTCAAGGACGTGGATTTCGTGATTTTTTGTTTGTGTGGCGAAAAGACATTAGAGAATAAAAGAAAATAGTTTTTATTGAGACAGAGAAACATCTGAATTCAAACTATTTTGTCTATAGTCTTTCTTACACAGCACTAGACCACAGAATTGTCAGTCAGCCAGGGTCCAATTGTAATCTCAGAGAGCTTACAGTAAGCTTCAGTTATTTCATTGAGATGTTTCTTTTTGGGGGGTGAGGAGATTCAGTCATAAATGATGAATCAGTCATTGTAATGAGTTCTGGCCCACTAATAAACTGAAACCACAGCACTCGGAATCCTACCAAATTCCATCTGGAAAATGCAAACTGGAAGAAGATGTATTCAATCAGTTCCCACCCTTCACTTGCTTCCAGGTAGCCCTTGTCACACATGCTCTGGATGAGGAGGAGAGTAGAAATCCTCACCTAGAGTAATGGAAACATACACAATTTACGATGTTGGATGGGACAAGACTTGATTTCTTTTACTTTCTTGAATGACTCAAAGTATTCTTCAAAAGTAATGTAGATAGTGAGAAAATACTACTTCCTATTCCTCAAACATGACCCTCTATAAGTCATCTCAATCCCTTTTTGGTTGTCCTTCATACCTGGAATGCTCTTTCTCCTCACCTCTACCTCCTGGCTTCTCTGGATTCCAACAAGACCTAACTCAAAGTCTGTCTGCTATAGAAGCCCTTTCCTGGTCCCTCTGGTCCCCTACTTTCATCTGCTTTGTGTATCACATGCTTTACCCTCATTAGAATGCTATTTGACAGCAGGCCCTCTTTGTATCCCTCAATGCCAATTCCCTTTGCCATATCATCTGGAATTCTATGACTAGAAAACACCTGCTTTGCAGGATAAAATATTGCCTCTTCTTTACAAATGCTTAAAGTAGTAGTAGCATGCTCAAATCTTATCAGACATTTACTACATAATAGTGAATTAGTTTATCTGGATGCTTTCCTCTCAACCAGTTGAAATCTGAGCACTTCATTGGAGGACAGCAGGAGAATATTTGAGCATAGGACACCGACAAGGGAGGGCAAGGCCAGCTAGGATACTGCAGTGAGCAGCATAAGAATGCTATGCATAGAAAGAGGAGCTGGGATAGTATCCTATACCTTACAATTTTTCCTTGGATCAGCTTTGCCTTTAAAGATTCAATGAGTTTTCTTTTGGTCCCAAATTCTCCCCAAGAACTCTCTTTGATCTTTATTCCGTGAAACATAATCTGGCTACTCACTATGCCTGACCACTGTGTGGAGTCAATGAAACAATAACTGTTTGTGGACTATCTATGATTGTTTTAAAAGCAGTCACCATATACCAGGAAGAAACTGGCTGCTAAAGGCTCTCAGAAGAATTTTGGTGCATAGGTAATCTGGGGTGGGGGTGGGGGTTGATGTACTACTTTTACCTAACGTGACCTAGTATAAGGCCTTATATTTTCTACAGTTAAGGTCTTCAGCCATCAAGCCACTATTTGAGCACCTCCTATTCACGAGGTACTTTATTCTATTTACCATAAGAACAAAGAACAAAAGTTTCTTTACTAAGTATTAAGGAGGAAATTTTAAAGTCTCATTTTCAGAGATTTCTTCAGTACTTACTTCTGAACCAAATTCTGAACATGTGTTAGGAAAAGTAGTAGGCAATTTATTAACAATTGAAATGACTCAGTGATACGATTAATCCAAATGTATCCTATCATGTTTCCTTCTGAGGTCCGTTTCTTCTCTATAGAATTTAAGTTTTATGGAGTGTTTTTTTTTTTAAGAAAAAGGTGAATTGCATTTTGGGCACTGTGCTTCTGACACTTCTTTTTGTCATTCTCATTTACAGTTCAGAGTCTCATGACCATTTCATGCATTTCTCTTCTGATAAGCAAACAAAATATCCCATCCAACCTCTTACTTTTACACTGTAATCATCCATGACGAGTTTGACTGTCCTTTCAATCATAGTAATATAATCCCTCAATTTGGGCTCTGAAAAACACAAAGACAGGGAGGCACTAGTAAGTAGAAGCCTAAACTATTCTGCGACTCAAGAGAACTCAGAGATTTGAAAATAATCACAGTCTCTTTTTCTAAACCAAAAGTAATATTTGTTACTGCCATCTTCTCTAGCTTTAGTTGCCCAATTCTTTACTTCTTTTGGTTGTTCTCTTTTGAACCCATTCTCAATTTCTCTTAATCTCTTTGAAGTGTGGTATCATAGATGCATGTTAGGAGGTGCTGCTTGGTGATGTGACTGCTTTTATTCTTTTGGGTTCCTCTTAGTGGTTAATTTTATTTAAGCTCCCGTAACTATATACTACAGTGATTTTAAATATATGACTTATGCTTAATTTCTCAGCAATAAATAGGCTGCAATTGGAAGAACTTTTAGCCCCTTGTCTTTTCAGTGACTCTAAAGTCCAGCCCCAAATCATACACAGTCCCCTAATGCCATCTCATTCAGCTGTTTTTTTGGGGGAAAGGGGGTTACTTTATAGTCTGCACCTGATCTGTTCATTTGAATATAATTTGGTTCTTATTTAATTCTTTATTTGTTTTGTTTTTAATTGGGCAATGGGGGTTAAGTGACTTGCCTAGGGTCACACAGCTAGTAAGTGTTATGTGTCTGAGGCTAGATTTGAACTCAGGTCCTCCTGAATCCAGGGCGAGTGCTCTATCCATTGTGCTACCTAGATGCCCCCTCTTATTTAATTCTTTAAACAATCACACTGCTACCCCTGACTTTGCTTGGTACTGGCTATTTGCACTCCCCATTGTATTAAATGCTTAAAAGATTTTTTTTCAGGGGCAGCTAGGTGGCTCAGTGAATAGAGCACTGGCCCTGAAGTCAGGAGGACCTGAGTTCAAATCCAGCCTCAGACCAAATACTTGACATTTACTAGCTGTGTGACCCTGGGCAAGTCACTTCACTCCAATTGCCTAAAAGCAAAAAAAAAAGATTTTTTTCCCTTCCTTTCCTTTTTTTTCATCCTCTTTTGTTCTACCTATTTCTCTAATGTTCTGTCCTTCTGAATTCTAATCCTATGCTTCAGTGCATGACCAGCTTATATGAAAACCTGACTCCCAATTTGGCTCCAAGATCAAATATAAAGTACTTTGTTTAACATTTAACATTCTTCATCACCTCCATTTCTAGATCTCACTCAAGTGTGGGCTCTCGGGAAGTTTCTCTGAACCTCAGTATCATCATCTGTGAAACAGAGATAAAAATCCTGCCTTCCTCCAAGAGCTGTTATGACAATTCAACTAGATACTATATGTAAAAGTGCTTTGAAAACAGTTAACTAAAAGTTATTTAATGATTTGTAATCAGCTGTAGCAGTGGCAGCAATTTTTTTTTCAGCTGGTGTATGCCAGTGGGGATGTCAACAAACAATTGATGCTCAGACTTGTGAAAATCCCACATCTGCTTTGAAAACCATTCTTTGCAAATGGAAATGCATCATACAGACATGCAGAGGACATGGTTGGATCTTTGTGTGGTGGAGTGGTCAGCAGGTGCTGGTAACCATTACACTTGCTTGGGGAATGGGGTGGGGAAGTAGCAGGCTCTGCAGTTGTCTTGATGTAGGGAAGGGAGTCAGTGGTCAGGGGGTCAGGAAGTGAGTGGGAGAGACGAATGGTTTCTAAAAGAAAATAGGTCTTTACGAAGGAAAAGCAAAGCTCTCGCTAGCTATTCAAACTAACAATTTTCCATGAATGTGATAGAAGAAAAAGTGAAATGAAAATGTATGTTTTGAAGAAGCCAAGAATTAGAAGCTCAATAACATTAGAGTCATGAAATGATAAAAATAAGTCCTTGTCTCAATGGAAAAGAATATAAGGGAGTATGTTAGGCTTTGTGGCAAGCTTCTGGAACTAAAAGAAGCCTTTCAAATTTCAATTTTCTCTTACTTACCATCAGTATAGATGGCAGATCTTAAAAAAGAGAATGTTCTCACTCGGATGTTCTCGTCGCTAATTTTCACTTGTTCTTCAAAAAATTCCAGCAGGTCTGCTGTGTTGGAATGCACTGTAGGAGGGGAGGAATCCTGGGGTCAGTGAGAACTTCACCTCATATCAAATTATCCATATGAAGAAAAGAGCAGATAACCAAAACAAAATCCCAGATTGTGGCATTATGGTGAGCAAAAATTACAGAATCAGAATCAGAAGTTACCTCTGAAATAAAGGAATTTATGGCTGGAAAGGATCTTACAGATTACTTAGTTCATAGGATCACAGATTTAGAGGTCAAAGGGACCTCTAAACACAACCTCTAAAGCAACATATAGCTATTAAGAGTCCAAGGCAAAATTTGTTCTCAGGACTTTGACTCCATTTATCAGGAGGAGGAAACAAGATGAGAAAGGTGTAGTGATAAGATACAAAAGTTTCATACAGAGGGCACTTGATTCCAAAGTCGGTGTTCTTTGCCAAGGCAGAAATTCTGCCCACAACATCTGCAGCCACTGTCAACCCAGCCTCTGCCAGATGCCTGCCAGAGTCTTCTAGCAGCTTATTATTCCACGTCCGGAGAATCTCATTATTAGGAGGCTTTGTCTTTTGTTCAGCCCACATTTTCCTCCAATCTCCTCGTTCTTCCATTTAAGGCTGCACAGAATAAGCATTGTTCCTTTCCCAGTAATTTTGTCACATTGAATCACAATTTCTTTAATATCGCAGAGTCATCGGGACCATGTTGGGTTTCCATTCCCACCTCCAACCTCTGCTTAGTGGTGTTCTGGTGGTTACAAAGAAAACAATCAAAACAATACTTTGCTCCCAGTAAGGGTACATTCATCCTTCCACTGACTGATGGAAGAGCCAGAGAGGAAGGAAGGAATTTATTATGTACTTCTCTCACTGGACTGATATTGTGCGGGCGTGGCTCTCATCCCCAGACTATAACGAAGCAGTCAACCAGGGTGCCTTCACCCCACCTGTCAGTATCGTTGGCCAAAGATTTGGGGACAGAAGTTAAAAGTCATCAAGCTGCCTATGAAAAAACAATATGCAATTCACTGGATTCTTTTGGAGCCACTGGAGTGTTTTTTGTTTTTGTTTTTGCTTTTTGGTGAGGCGATCAGGGTTAAGTGACTTGCCCAAGGTCATACAGCTAGTGAGTGTTATGTGTCTGAGGCTGGGTTTGAACTCAGGTCCTCCTGACTCCAAGGCCAGAGCTCATTGTGCCACCTGGCTGCCCTCCATCCGAGTGTTTTTAAGGTCACAAGTAAGCATGTGCGTTTTGAAGAAGGATGTGAGAGCTGTGGTTAAAGCTGGATGGATAGAGAAGCAGGATTCGATTCAACTCAACTTGAAAAGTATACTTAACACTTATACAAACCCGGTCCTAACTAGTTATGTGACCAGGACTATCTACCTATCATACTGAGCCCTTAGCATTATGTTTTCTTTTCCATGAAACATAGAAAAATAAGATGTAGTGTTCATTTGAGGCATTATCAACCTATTTAACCAATTTTTTGAGGGAGGTGCCTTGCTTGAGCCAACCATTCCATTACCTACCTCTCATTTTCTCTTCCCACAACACACTGGTTTGCCTTGCTCCTACATGGGTATTCTCCCCACACCGTTTCCCCCCTCCCCTTTTAGTTATAGACCAGTTGCCTGATGCTTAGGGACACCTCCACTTTGAGGCTGACAATGATTAGTGAAGACCCTGACTGCAACCTCTATATCATGAGAATGTCCAGCCTCACTGCTCACTCTGCACTACCAACCTGCTCCACCTCCATACCTACTCCTTTAGGGATGATGATAACCTATCAGAATTTAATCTTCAGTAATTAACATACTGCCACCCCATCACATCCTACTCATTCCAGTGACTTTGAACCCCCATCTATCGTTGTACAAATACTATTCTATGGCCCCCTCCACTGCCCACTCCCTTCCTTCTATCCTCAATACAACTATCCCTCCCCCAACCCCACAAACCGCATTCCAAATCTGCCTATCCCTCCCACTGTGCTCTCTGGGATGCCTGCTTTATAGCTTAAAAAAAAAAAACAAACTTGCTTCTATCTTAAAATTCTTACTTTCTTACCCCTTCCCTTTTCCTGTACTCACTGAGACCTGATTCCCTTTGGATAACACAGCTTCCCTGCCCACTCTTTTCAGGACTGGCTACACTTATACTCTTATGCATGCAAGTGATCCCATTCCACCCTGTCTTTCCCAGCAGATTGCTTAGAATCAATTAAATATCCTTCTCCTTTAGGAAAAGAAATTTCAAAAAGTTCAGAGAAGTAAGAGACATGATTTCATGGCTTCAAACTCTAAAAAGAAAACTTGATGAAGAGGGATGAAAGGCCCTTTGAAACAAAATTCTTCTAATGTAATTGCTACCTACCGTAATGAGGAAGAAAAAGAAGAAAAAAAACTACAAGATGTGTGGTTTCATAAGGAGGCCACCAATGAGCTCAGATTTTAAACCAAGGACAAATTCAAAATTGAGGGATGGGTTTGTAAGAAGGGTTTCCAGAAGACTAATGCCTAGAACAAGCTGAGGCCTGAAAAAAATGCCAAAAGAAACAATAGGGACTTTTAAGTTTATTTTCAGAGAAAGAAGAATAAAGAAAGGACAGCCCCATAACTTGAGGAAGGTGACATGATGTTTGGCACAAAGTACAACTCTTCAATTTCTATTTCGTTTCTGTTTTCTCTATTGAGAAGAATGACTTCCAATTTGAAAAGGGTGAAAACAACATGGTTAAGAGGAAATTAAAGCCCAGAAGATAGCATAAGTGATGGCAATGATTATATTTGTGCTTATCTTTTATTTCATTGATGTAGGGAACTCCCAAAAAGGAGACTTATTTTACCAATGAAGATCTAAAAGTTCTCCTTGAGGTACAATCTTAGAGAGCATCCCAGGGTGTTGAGAAGTTAAGTGTCTTCTCTGGGGTCACACAGCCACCATGTGTCAGTGGTGGGACTTAACCCCAGCACTTCTGAACATGAAGGCTGGCACCTGGTTCACTATATAACACTACCTTACCAATGAATGATAGCCCAATCTAAGAAGAAAATTTGCAGATATAATAACTGCTCTTGATAGTCATTGAGGAATTTTTGAAAATATAAGAGGTGTTAGAGATGAACAAATATTGTCTCAATTATTTAAAAGTGAAAAAATATAGAATAGACCAATGAGTTTGACATAAATACCTAGAAATATTCCATAATAGATCATAAAATGTATTATCTGCAAGGACTAAGAAGGGGGAAAAGTAAAAACTAAGAACTAAATAGGTTCATAAAAAAAGTAATAGCAAATTAATATCTCCTTTTATTTATGTATTTATTAATTCATTTGCCTATTTGTTTTTGTTTAGAGATAGCAGACTGGAAGATGAAAGGATTATTACCAATAAAACATATCTGGATTTCAGCAAGGCATTTGACAAATTATTTTCTAATATTCTTGTGTACAAGATGAAGAAATGTAGACTAGATAATAGTACAACTGAGTGTACTTGTATCTTGTTGAATAACTACTCAACTCTACTCAGACCGTAACTTTAATGAATTGATGCCAACCTGAAGGGACATCTCTAGTGGCACACTTTGGGCTCTGTCCTTTATTCTGTCCTGCTCATGATTTTTTATCAATGATTTAGAGGAAGATGTGACATGCTTATCAACTTTGCATATGACACAAAGCTGGGAGAGATAGTTAATTAAATGGAATTCAGAATCAGGATCCCAAAAGACTTCAATGGGCTGAAACAATGTGTCACATCTAATAAGATGAAATTTATTGGAGAAAGATCTAAAATCCTACACATTATTTTTAGAAGACACTGCACAGGATGGAATGACCTGGTTTAAAGTCTTAAGGATTTGATCTGATTGAAAGCTCAGTATCAGTCAGCAGTGTAATATGGTTATCAAAAATGCTTATGAAAACTTAGGCTACATTAATAGAATTACAGTATCCAAAACAGAGGCGGCTGTGATTTTGTAGCGCTGTCCACTAATCAGATCACATTTGGAATATTGTGTTCATTCAGCTCTGGGTGCCACATTTTAAAGTAGTTGTTAACTAACTGGAATACATCCAGAGGAAGCCAATCATGATGATAAAGGGACTCAAAACTGTGTTAAAAGAAGAAAGGTTGACAAACTTTGGAGATATTTATTGTGGAGAAAGGCAAGCATAGAACATAATTACTGCCCTTTAATATTTAAAGGGCTGTCTAATGGAAGAAGGACTGACTCTTTTGTAAGGTTTCAGGACAAAGATCAGTGAGTGGAAGTTATAAGGAGGAAGATTTATGGTAGATGTGAGGAAAAACTTCCCAACACCTAAATATTTTCTTTTTTTCCTTTTTAAATTTTTTTTAGGTAATTGGGGTTAAGTGACTTGCCCAGGGTCGCACAGCTAGTAAGTGTCAAGTGTTTGGTCTGAGTCCGGATTTGAACTCAGGTCCTCCTGATTTCAGGGCTGGTGCTCTATCCACTGCACCACGTAGTTGCCCCAACACCTAAATATTTTCAAAAAAGGAATGAAGAGTTTCACAAAGAAGTGAGTTGTTCGTCCTTCATTCTCAAAGAGGACTGTGACATCAGGGAGGTGATGGCACGACATGCAAGTGAATTGGATTTAAGTGAGGGAGGGCTCTGCAAAGTCACCAGCCTCACTTTCTCTTCTGGAGCCATCTGGGTCCAGTGGCGAGACATAGATCAGGATGACTAGAGATGGCCCTGGATGCAGTGAGAGGCGTTGGCCTTTTTAAGCTAAGGTCTTTAACAGGTCTCAGTTTGACTGAGGCAATGCCCATTCAGTGATTAAGGCTAGGTAAAAAATGAGGTGGAGAATGGCCTCTTTTATTTAGTAAAAAAAATCAGTCCGGGAGGGGAAGACCCTCAGGGGTAGTGAATGCCATGTTACTGAAAGAATTTAAATAAGTGTTGGATGACCATTTGTCAATTGTATTATAGATGAGATTTTTTTTATGAAGTAGGTTAGATCACATGACCTCTATATTCTTTCCTTTTGAGAGCCTACAATAGTCCCAACAGAGAATAAAAAAAAAAAACCCATGGTATGAGAGATGTTCCTAGCTCTTCAAGGATGTTACGTTATTAATTCATTGGGGAGATAGGAAATACCTAAGTCAAATAGATAAGGAGGTAATTATGTCATTCAATGGTAAAACAGGATAGGATCCTATTGGAATTCAGAGACACACAGTGTGTACCAAAGTAGCTGGAGTCCTGCTTAAAGCAAGAGGGAGGACTTCAACTTTGGTTTGAAGGAGCAGCATAGCATTTCAAAAGGCAGCACATTTGCTTGGGATTTTAGGATGGAACAGTATGGCAAAAGTGAAAGTAGGAATGAATGGGTGATGTTCAGGGAAAAGCGGACTAGTTTATCTGGAATGGAAGTTTAATCGTGATGATAATGGGAGTTAGGGTTGACTAGGAAAGGATAGACAGTTTGGACAAAGAGTTAAACTTGGAGTTTCAGGTATCAGATGAGTTGTGTGATTCACAAGCTATAGAAGGGTATACATGTATAGCATTGCTTCTGCGAGCTATTTCCGTCCCCCACAACTCAGCACTCACAGTTTTTCAGGTTGGATTCCTCTGAGGGTTGACTGTGTTTTCAGAGGGTAGTTTCTACTTCCGGTTCATAGGTTCTTTCTGGATCTAGACTCCTGAAACTACAGCTCACGAGCACTGACCAGTGTGCTGACCTTTTTTAGTCATCCACTAGATACAATCAGTTCAAAGTAAAGACCTTTCCTGAGATGCTTTCACATATGCACACAATGTCACTGGGAAAAGTAGGAATGTAAACTGCCCTGGAAGTTAGGCCCAAATGTTGGGAATACATGTGGCTAAAGCAAGTCACCCCTCTCACTTCAGCACCCCAAAGTCTTTTTATTTCTCATGTTTTCCACAGTTGGTTCTCTTTTCTGCTACCAGGAATCAACACTCTTTGGAGTGTTCTTTACTTTCTGTCTCTTGCTGGATTCAGTGACTCCTATTGAATGAGTAGTTCTTTTGTGAGATGCCATGACTGATGGATTGGGGGAGGAGGAGAAAAGAGTGCTCCCTTTCTTCTGCTGCCTTCTGATAGACACACAAGCTGCTTCCTGCTTCAACTATCTTGACTGCCTCTAAGGATGGCCAGTTTGATAATTTTCAGTCAAAAAAGATGAACCAAGAGCTTTCCTAGGAATAAATCTAAGCTATTTCATACCTACCACATTAGCAAAGCTGACAAAAAAAGGAAAATGATAAATGTTAGAAGGACAGGAACATTAATTCACTATAGGCAAAGCTATGAATTTGGTTCAGACATTCATTCTGGAAAGCAAATTTGAAGTTCATGCTGCGTCTAGGTGCCCCCAAATAAAGGAAAAATGAAAAGAAGCTACACGTGGACAAAAATATGCATTACAGCTCTTTTTGTGGTGATGGAGAACTGGAAACTAAGTGTGTCCATGTTAACTGGGGAATGGCTGAACAAATTACAGCATATGACTATAATGGAAGAGAAATTGGTAAGATTTGTGCTTTGCAGAATGAAGTAAACAGAACTAAAACAATTTCTATAATAATTATATTGTAAAGACAAAGAACTTTGAAATATTTAAGAACTCTGATCAACACAATGGCCTACCATGATTCCAGGTGATCCATGATGAAGCATGCTACTCACCTCCTGACAGAAATGATGAACTCAGGGTACACAATAAGACATATATTTTTTGGACATGGCCAATGCCAGAATTTGTTTTACTTAACTATCCATATTTGTTATAGGTTTCCTTCTGTCCCCTACCTCCCACTGTGGGCCAAGTAGAGGGAGAGAAATTGGATTTTTAATTGAAAAAAAATAAAGGCTATTAGGGGCACAGACATACTTTTGTTAGCCAATGGCAAGCTACTTTTCCAATTCCATCAGAGAAATGCCTTTATACTTCATATAAAACTAATAGGGCACTGAGAGATTTTTCCAGTGACTTGGAAGATAGTATGGATGGTGTGCTTCCCAAGTATGCATATTACTAGAAGCTAAAAAGAAATGTTAATATGTACAACAGAATTAAGGGAAAAAACTAATTAAATTAGAACAATAGGCTGATTCCAATAATGTGAAATGAGACTAGGATGAATATGAGGTCCTACACTTTAATTCAAAGAGTCGTCTATGGAAGAACAGAATGTGAAAAGGATGCCTAGACAACAGTTACTGTGAAAAGGATTTCATGGTTTGATTTGATTGAAAACTCAGTATTGATCAACAAAGTTGAATAATAGCAACCAAAAATTCAAATGAAACTTTAGGTTGCATTATAGAAACAGGGCACTCAGAAAAAGGGAAACTGTAGTATGTCTGTACTCTGCCCTGGTCAGGATATACTTAGTGTCCAGGTCTTAGTGCTATGTTTTAGGAAAGATACTAACAAATGTGAGAATATCCAATAAGGACATCTGAGATAATGAGATGACTGAAATTGATATTAAATGAATTCTCTTTTGAGAAATTGTATTTGTTTAACCTGGTGAATAGAAGACTTAGGGGGATTGTGTTATTACCAAATATTTGAAGGGATTCCATATGGAAGAGGTCTTTGGTGGAAGTCACTGAGAAGCAGATTTCATATTACTGTAAGCAAAAATTCCATAACCTTTAGAGCTGCTCAACTGTAGAATGGGCTGACTTGACAGGTAGTGAGCTTCCCATAAAAGAAAGCTTCTGAGCAGAGGTTGGAGGAACACTTTTTCAGGCATGTGGTAGAAGGCCCCCTGTTCAGGTTGGAGGTGTTCACCTCTTGGGTGGGGTTGGGTTGGTTATGAAGGTCTGAAGCAAGCACTGAACAAATGAGGAGTTGCTTTGGAGAGAACTATTGGCATCATGGAAGAAGATAAGAAGGAATCCAAAGGAGTCAAGACAGTAATAAGTGAAAAGAAGTTAGTCATGTGCCTGCCAGTGTTTTCTTCATCACCATCAGTCAACATTTTTATTGAGGATTCACTGGGGCCCATTTATACCAAGTACCTGGCACTCTGCTTTCTACCAGATATTCTTCTTACCTAGAATGAGGAAACACTGCACAGCTTCATTTTCATTTTCCTTAGCTTTAGGCTCTGAGATGCCACAGAGCTGTAGAATGGAGAGGCACAATTATGAAATGGAAGTGGGGTGGTAGTGGAAAGCAATACTGCTAGAGAAATAAAAACACACATCTACTTCTTACCTGTTGGTGTAAGACAGTAAAGATGGTCCTTTTTATGTTCTTTGGAATGTAGACTTCATAAAGTTTGGCTGCAGCCAATAGTTGTTTTAGACTCTGAAATAATAATGACTCATATTTACCCAGAACTTCTTAAGGTGGAAGTTGCTCAGACAGGTTACCTGGCAGATGTATGTGGAACAGGAATATAACCTATGACAGTGTATTAATATCATTTTGGTAGGCACAGACACACATAACCCTCTTGGGGTGTAGGGATTGTGCTTGCTCCTTCTGGTCATTTCCAGAATATTTTCCCCCCCCTTAGCAGCCTCAGATAAAGACCACATAAGGGAACTGAACATCTCTGTCACCTAGCTTCACCTCTTGTATTCATCTTAAATACAACTGTCCAAAATGTTTTTCAATCGCTAGAACATTAGTTTTTTTTTTAAAGTGAGAAATATGGTCCAATGTCCTGATTTAATAGATAAGGAAATTGAAATCTAGAGAGGGTGAATGACTTTCCAAGGTCATAGAGTAAGTGGTGGAGCCATAATACAGGTGCAGGCTATTTGCCTTTAAATTCAGTGTGATTTCTCAAAAACTGTACCACTCCAACAATGCCACCCCTTACTTCTCAGTATGGTCTGTGGGTGGATCTTAGAACTTATTCCTTCAGAGACTAACTCCTGACCTACCTGAATGACATAGAAATTTGTTTCAACATCCTTATATTGCTTTAAGAGCCAAGGCACATGGTGCAAAGCAAACTCCTGGAGGTCTTCCCGGTGAAGTAAGAGGGCCACTGCTGGGCCGTGAGCCTTGACAATTGCTTGGTTGGTCTGTAAAAATAGGGATAAGAAAAATGTCTAATGCTTAGTTATTCTGTTCCTCTAAATGGACACAACTTTTTTTTTTTTACAGCCCTCATAAGACTTCATGGCTCCAAAACTCAACCTCTATCATTCTTCCTTGATATCTGTGGCCAGTGAAATCAGAGGTCATTATCTTGACCCAATCAGAGAAGAGCATATGACTTTTAAAATAATGCTTAGGCTAGGTCCTTTATATAATTGGAGATAGTGTAGAGGGGTTAGCAAAGGAAGAAAATATTGTTGTAAACTCAAAATATAAGTGCTATGTATAAAATAATTTACAAATGAATATTTTGATCATTATCCCTGGCATTATATAAAATCATAATTGAAATTTTACCAGACATTCCATTTTTTATAGTTATATTTTAAAAAGATATTTTTTTCTTCATGTTCCCAAGGGGAAATAAAGGAAATGTTTCTGTTCATGTGTGAAAAGAGCCCAAGATGTCCCAATGAACTTATTTGATGACTTAAAGTGTGAAAAATAGATGAAGAGACAACACTCCCATATAGATTCTCATTATTTCTAATATAAAAGGAGAAAAAGTATAGAAGTACTGTAACTAGATGACTTCATAAGATATAATTAAGTTTTCTTCAAAGATTTTACAGCAATTAAACAAAATTAAGCATGTGTAGGTTGAACAAGTACATCCTCTCAAACCTGGGTTTAAATGGCTGGAGCTTCCTTTAACTGATGTATTACTGTCATTATGTTATGTCTGGTTCATTACTCAGACCAAATTATAGCAAATACAACAGAAGGAAAAATGAAGAAATTGGTGTAATTAATAAAGCAAACCTCATACCTTCTGAATGGAATTGAACACTGGTAGATAGCATCATAGAAGGACAAGGAAACTAGGTCATGCTGCTGAAAAGTAGGGTTAAAGCCACTTTACATCTCCTACTTACTTCATAGGTCATGTTGGTTGTCCACTTGTCCATTATGAACCGAAAAAGCATGTAGATCTTATCAGAGAGCCGATTGGCATTCATTTTAGGATAAGGAAATTCTTCCCAGTGGTTGATATATTTGAAAATGGCCTTACTGAAGGTCTCAAGGGCTGTGTTTCAAAGAGAGAATTAGAAACAAATCAGGAAGGGTTAAAAAAAAGTGGGTAGAGGGAGGAAGAGAACTGATCATAAATAAATAAATGCAACAAATGGCTTTAAAAAGATCATGGGCTGCAAAGGTAACATTTAGGGCCATCAAATTGGCATTTAGCACCTTCTTTATTTATTAATAAGGGCTCTCTCCAGCCACTAGCAAACATAAAAGACAATTGATAGCTAACACATGGACGTTCACCTCCAAACATAGATTCCCATGAAATAGTAAAAGAAAGGCAAGGTAAAGAATATTAACTGTCCTGGCTGATTTTCATTCAGCATGAAACCTAATTTCTTTGAGTCTTGTTTTCTTTGAGTTTTTGCTCAATAATAATGTTGAGCAGTAGTTACTTATTGCAAAATCACTTGCTTCCAACATCTCTAGAAACTCATTTGATCTGCAAGATGCCACTCTGTAATTCATATTTTCTCAGATAATTTCCTACCCCAGCTGTAGGACTTCATCAAGCTCTAGATCCAGGTTCCCTTCCTGTTCCCTCCTCCTTTTTCGTGTTGTCTTTCCTCCATTAGATTGTAAGTTCTCTGAGGGCAGGGACTGTTTTGTGCTTTCTATATTTCCCCAGCTCTTAACACAATGGCTGACACACAGTAAGTGCTTAAAAAACTTTATTTATTGACTGTGACTAATTCACATTAGGATCAGAGTTCACCCTGGAAAGTTTCCTTTAGAAAAATCAGAAAGGATCTTTGTAAATCCTCCTCTTGTATCATCTTAGTTATTTTAATGGCAACTGAATCTGGCCGTTTGACAAAACCACATATACTCTTCTAAACTTGGGCCCATGACCTGTCTTATTCTCAGTAGAGTTGGAGAATGACTAACTACTTTTTCTAGCCTTGAAGATAGCTAGAATTCTCCTTATACTAATTCACTTATACTACTCAGGCATCCAGAATTGCCACTTTTGACCACAGCTAGAGAAAGGAGTAAAATTTGCACTTGAATATCCTAGTATCATATCTGTGTAAGTTAATTATTTTTGTCAAATGGCCAGATTCTGAGCTGGATACGGAGTTCAATCTAAATTTGTAAACCCACTTGATTTCTGTAACTATAATGATAAAAATGTTTTGTGGTCAAACTGAGGGATGAGGGATGGCAGAGAGTGTAAAGGTGAGCAATAGAAGATTATAATTTTTACTAAAAATAAATATAAACTCTTCCATTCCTGTTACTCAGAAGAAGAAAAAAACCTGTGTATCTTATGAGATTTTATTAAATAAGAAGGAAGCTGAGGAAATACTCACCGATACAGAATGCGTTCTTCATCTTTTCTTCTTCAGCTAACTTTACCATGGTTTGCATGGTGAGTAAGGTCATAGTCATGAATGGTATGCTCTCAGATACTGCAGAGAAGAGATCAAAGACATTACCTTCTTCCAATGGATGGTTCTTCACGTTATTCTCCCTGGACCTGAGTATTCTGTTAATATCAGGAAGGTGTTAGCAACATCGTTTCTGGTACAGGAGGGACTAGTGGAGGATGGATTGGAAGAGAGGGCAGAAGAGTTTAACTGCTGACTCCCTTGGATTCTCTACCTGAGCCTCTTCATGCCATTCTCTAATTAGAGAATGAATTGGACCTTAGCTACATCTGGTACACCAGGTGTGTATTTTGCACAAATTCAAAAAAGTCCTAAGCTAGGGCCCCAGACTTTGCAGACGTACGTGAAAGCTACTTCTCTGCCTCTTCTTGGGTGGCCTGTTCTTGATTAAATGAAGTGAGGATTGTTAGTTCACGGACGATTGGCTCCATTGGTCAGTGGGCCATGTTAATAAGGGTTAGGTTGTTAGCTTGATTGTGGTGTAAGGTAGTGAGCTTTGTTTTATTCTGTGGTAGTAATGATAATTGGCAATGACAAAGCACTTTGAAGTGCACAAAGTGTTTGAGCCTCACTACAGCTCTATGTGGAAGTGCTATAGGTATCTTTATCCTCACTTTACAGATGAGGAAACTGAGGCTTGGGAGATTAAGTGATTTGATCAACATCACCTATCTCGGATGTTTCAGAGGCAGTATTTGAACCCAGGCCTTCCAGACTTCAGGGTTAGCACTATCCACTATGACATGTAAGTGCTTCCAGCCCTAGCCAGCTACTTTGCAAATACACACCACTGGAACTTGGCCAGATAGAGAGAATCAAGGAATCAGTTCAGAAAATATATCCTCAGTACTTGTCCAATGAAAATCTGCATACCTTATTGATGATGTATTAGCACTGTCATCTTTATACATAAAGGGCAGCATGGAACATCTCTATCCTAGCATCTTATACTATAACATGGAAGCAGATTTTTCTTTCTACTTTTACACATAGTTTGCTATCCCTGCTGGGGATTGGGGCATGGTAAGGTACCTGAGCTACTGGTAATTAGTTTAGTTTGGGGTATTTCCTAGAGAAAGTATCATTTCCTCATCTTTGCCAACAACCAGATAGCAAGACTGGCAGAAGGACTATACCGTGACTGGTGGCCAGTTCAGCCAGGGCGAGGACAGTGAATTCATCTGGGAGCTCCATGATCTTGAAGTGTCTTTGTATTTCATCCATCACAGAGTTGAAATCATGGTCAGCAAGAGACACTAAGACCTCCCCAGCTAACATTCTCATTTCTCTTGAGGCCTGTGAAATAACCATCATTGATGGCCATGATGAGAGAGATAGTATCTTACAGCTCCATGTTAACACTAGGGCTTACAGAGACGCTACTTATTTTATCTGAGTGGATCCTTCCAACATTCTTAGGAGGTACAGGCACCACACTCACATCATTGTTCCTCACGTCCTTGGAGGCGTGAAAAATCATCCTTTGAATAGCGAGATGATTCAAGTTGTCATTATTCTGGATAACGGTAGCAAGACTACTATAAATGTCTTCCTGTGAACACACAAGCATGAAAACAGAAACTAGTAGTGCAAAATCGTAAGATTCAGA
Organism: Phascolarctos cinereus; assembly: GCF_003287225.1. Lineage (NCBI taxonomy): Eukaryota > Metazoa > Chordata > Mammalia > Diprotodontia > Phascolarctidae > Phascolarctos > Phascolarctos cinereus. Next base: position 350,462,922 of record NW_027555847.1, on the reverse strand, counting down.
TGACATTCAGAACCAAGATATGGATAACAATGCTTATTGATCTCCACCAGAAAAAATACTCTCAGGTTTCTATTGCTTCCTTGACATATTCTTAGGAACCAATAGCTTATATTTGTAGATTGGGAGACCTCACTTGGATTTTCTTGGCAAAGATACCAGAATGGTTTGCCATTTCCTTCTCCAGCTCATTTTACAGATGAGGAAACTGAGGCAAACATGGTTAAGTGACTTGCCCAGGGTCACACAGCTAGTGAGTGTCTGAGGACAGATTTGAACTTGGGTCCTCCTGATTCCAGGCCCAGCACTCCGTCACTACACCATCTAGCTGTGCACTTAGCCAGTAAGTGCTTAATAAATGTTTGTGAATTGATTGATGGATCTATAGGTAGTCCTTAAGTTCCTTTATAGTTCCTAAATCCTATGATCTTAAATGGCTTCCCAGTGGGCTGGTAGTGTTCCCTCTCTCTCAACCCAAGACCCAACAGAGAACTTTTAACAACAAATATTTAATGCTTACTAGAGCTTAGTTAATGCCACCCAAAGAAACTAGCTTATTTTCAGAATGTGACTCAGGCCCTAGTTAGGATGGGAAGTACTGAAAACATAAAAATGACAAACTTTAGATTTCCTACAAAATAGAAGCCAGAAAAACCACAAAAATCTTTGTGATTTTTCAGCATTTTCCACAGTAAATTCAGTTTTATATTCAATTAATAGACAAGAGCTTTTACCTAAACATGTGTCAGCAATGTGGAAATATAAAAGTCTCTTTGATAGAGAAATGTTAATAGATTTAAATCAAGACTGAAATGATATGTAAACCAGTCAGAAAGCCTCCTCTAAGGAGGGATATTTGAAGGAGCAGAACAGAATTTTGGGGTATTATGCCATGTAGCCAAAGGATTTTTTCCACTTTTATTAAACAAGAGTGGGGCTGATAAAAGTTAAACTTTTGTATTCTTCAGGGAATTCTTTTTAATTGACCTGAGGTGTGAATAAGGCTCCTAGTATAGGTATCAATTCAATTCAATTTAATTAAATTCAATGAACACTTCTCAAGTGTCCCTGAGAAACCATAGGTCCTGGGGATACCAGAGCAAAACCAAAACAATCTGCCCTTTAGATGCTTATATTCTACAGGGGAGGAGAGCAAGCTTTTTCAATTAAGAAATGACTAGTTAATGAGATTATAACATGATATCAATGAATGTGAATAAGCATAAACAAGCTGACGCTTGGTCTTTGCACCAATGTTAATGCTAAGTTTCTGTTTATTAAACTTTCTTTGAGAGGTAAGTTTAGTGAAAGGGCTGGTGAGTGCTGCAACAAGTTTATTAAGGGTTATATCTCTCAGACATATTTCAGGCTAGGTGGCCTGGGATGGTTTGTAGATGTGGTTACTGCTTTGAAGCAGTTCTCTTGGTTTTATTCTTATCCTCAATTTGTTCAGTTTTCCTGGAGGTGTAAAGAAGATGTGTTGAAGTAACAATGAACAGACACTGAAGATTGGACTTTCAGTACTAAGGCTGCTGGGAAAAGACCACAGAGGACTAGTCACTTTCACTATACATATTCATACAAGGAGAATCATTTTTCTTTCTGCTCTGCCCCTCTATCCACCACCCCATCACCCAGCTTATTTATTCAAGGCAAACCTGTGAAGTAAGCAAAGTCCATCTTTGCGGAAAAGTCTGGTTTTTTCCCCCCCCATTCAGGAGTGTTTAACATTTAATAGGGAAGTTTCCTCCATAAAATCCTACTCTGATGCCTAATAGTGTGGAGGTGAGCTGGAATCACTGAAGACTATGTTAGTGATGTTAAAGCTGTGGCTGGGTCCACCACATTAGTTTCCAGTGCAGTCCTAATGCCATGACATTGAGTCGAAAGTCTGAGGACCAATCTGGCTAAAGACAAAGAGGCTCATCACCAGTAGGTGGGCCACTGGGTGATGAATTTTTCACCATGACAAACCATGGAACAAAAGAAGTAGAGAATGTCATAATCTCATGTGTCTCCCTTATGCTTCTGTAATAAAAACGGAGTGGTGGAAATAGGGCACAGAGTGCTAAGAATGACACACTTAAAACTTTATTTATTTATTTGGGATTTTATTTTTCCCCAATTACATGTAAAAACAATTTTTAACATTTGTTTTTAAAACTTTGAGTTCCATATTCTCTCCCTTCTTTCCTCCCCACCTCCCCACTCCTATTGAGAAGGCAAGCAATTATACATGTGTAGTTGTGCAAAACATTTACATAGTAGTCGTGTTATGAAAGAAAACATAAACCAAAAAAATAACCCTCAGGAAAAATAAAGTAAAAATTTGTGCTTCGATCTGTATTCAGATACCATCAGTTCTTTCTCTGGGGATGGATAGCATTTTTCATCATAAGTCCTTTGGAATTGGAATGACATACTTTTTAAGGGTAGCTAGGTGGCACAGTGGATAGGAGTCTGAAGTCAGGAAGACTCATTTTCCTGAGTTGAAATCTGACTTCAGACACTAGCTGTGTGATTTTAAGCAAGTCATTTAACTCTATTTGCCTCAGTTTCCTCATCTGTAAAATGAGCTGGAGAAGGAAATGGCAAACCACTTTGGTATCTTTGCCAAGAAAACCCTAACCGGGATCACAAAGAGTCAGACATTATTGAAAACAACTCAACAACAATAAATAAATATTAACTTAATTGTTGGTATCCAAAATTTCATTATTGGCATTAAAAATTTGAGATCTTTCTCCAATGATCAACTAACTGACATACTGTTTGAAGAAGTAACTGCATCACTGTTGACATTATTCTGATAAACAAAATCAGAAGACAAAAAATGCAACCAAATGGAAAGATAACTGACAGTTTCTCATTATGTAGATAAAAGCAAAGGAATTGATGAACTTGCTCCTATTATGTGCCCAAAGACGTTAAGAAATATCATTTTATGGCATACTAGGTCACCTTGTCTTAAAGTGCTCAAGGTGAGGATAAGCAAGAAATCCAGCCAAGAGAAGTAGTGCTGTTGTGCTAACATCTTTGTTAGAAGTAGAAAATTCTATCAAGCATGTGTTAAGATCCTTTAAACCAAGTCAAAATATAATGACACTCAGAGTGAAAATAGGTACAGGGGAGGATATTGAAAAGTACATTGGAAAATATGGTTTGGGTTTAAGAAAACAAAGTGACCAAAGACTTGTAGAGAACTCAGAAGTTTCAAACCAATGTATCACAACTACTTTCTTTAAGAAAAACATCAGGAGGTGATAATCACGGCAAGCACCAAATGATAATTCAAAAAATGAGTGACTGCATCTTAATGGATGAGAAGCTATTAGTTTCTGGTGTGGGAATTGCATCAGTATTAGTTGTAGTCAAATCATCAATTAGAACAAAAGTAAATATCAACATCAAATTAGAATAAAGTATAAAGATAAGAAGAAGATATTTTGTAAAATTGCAATAATTTAAACCTAAATAAATACTAAATGCAATGGAAATGGCAAAATGCAAAGATAATTATCTGGATTTCACTGCTACCTGTATGGGCTTAACGGATATAAAATAGTTTCCACAAAAGGAGGTCAAAATTGTCCAGAAACCACCTTAGTCAGCAAACTGACTAAATAGAGAAATACGGAGACCAGCCAAGATGGTAGAATAGGAGGAAATACTGTAGTCCAGCTCTCCCAACAACTACTTGAACAAAGATGCCCAATGAAGTCCAGGCCAAGTTCTGATTAAAAATCTAAGGAGCAACCATAGTGGGTCCTCTTTTCAGCACAAAATCATAGATTTGATTCAGAAGAAAGTGATCATGGTGTGATCCCACAATGTGAACTATGTGGGAAAAGGGTGGACTGGGATCACAGAGCCAGAGGTAGCAGAAGAGAACCCAAAAAAGAAGATAGTGATTTCAGACAGCCAATGGTGCAGGGGCCTCAGCTCTGTCAGTCTCACCCAAGAATGGGACAATGGACTCAAGAGACATATAGCAGTCAAAGACAAAACTAGTTTTGTATACAAACTTATTTATTAACCATTACTAAAGAGAATGGTAGAAGATTACAAGCAATATTGCCTCATAATACAGTCAAAGGTGGCAAAAACAAGTCATCAGAAAGCTTTGCAGGAGAACCAGTTAAGCCACACTATTTCAAGAGAAGCATTCATAGATGAAGCTGTCAGGAAGACAAATAAGTGAAAAATAGAACAGATTGATCCTATATGCCATTGATCCTATAATGATATATTTTCATCATTAATGACAGTGCAGCACCTATATTTCAACTCTAAAATATCAGAGAGAAAAAAAAGCATACAAGATGATGAAACTGGGAGAAACAGTTGAAGTACACAGATGAATTCCATATTAGAGACAATACAAATGTGAAATCATTGAGTGTTCATTTTATATAATATCTTAGGGAGGTGAAGATACTAGCAGAATGGGGGAAACTAGACTATACATCATTATTCTAAAAATATGCCAAAGAGGACATCCATAACTACTAATTCATATTCATTATTTCTCATCTTAATATAATATTCTTTATAAGAATGATCTACAAATGTATCTAGGATATTGGTGACAAAAATATGAGGAGGGCGATAGGCAGATGTTTACAAATAATCCCTTATAGCAGATAACACGTTCATGGTCACACCATTGACTAAAAGAGAGACAGAATACGAAAGTCCATTCCTTATTTTTTAATTACCCTCATGCTCCAAAAGCATTTGACTTGGTAGAGCAAAATACAGCTCTAAAGGTTCTCCTCCAACATTACTTAATGCTGACACTGAGATCATGTAAGATTATTTAATAAATCCAACTACAAAGATCATTCCATTCAATAACCTCCTAGTTATTGAGGCATAATTCAGGCAGATATATGCTTGCCAGAGTTTTCACCATTGCAATGAAGGGCATCTGACTGTTGAAGTTTTCCAGATGATTTTCTTTTTTGTGGACAGCATTATGATAATTGTTATCAAGTCCCTAGACATTACAGGGCCTCCTCAATGAGATCTGTGATTATACAAGAGAGATCAACCTAACAACTCATATAAGAAAAAGCAAATGTGTTGTTGAGACTATCACATGCAATTGAATGGTCAATACATTTAGTTATCCCATCTGTAGTATATATGCCTCAACCAGACTCTGAAGATGAATAAGAAGCTGGTCTTAGAATTGAGTAAGATAAAGAAAGAAGCCTGGATAGCCTAAATTGCGCAGTGTTTTTAATGATCTCAACCTGCTCCTCAAAACAGAAATCTATCTTTTTAAGCAAAAATATTCCTCTTATGATGCTATATAGTTATGAGTCTTGTGATACCACCAGCTCAGAAGAAGGAAAGTTGCAGGTTACCCAAAGAACAATGGAGAAATAAATTGCATTTTCAACACTTTTTATACAAGAAGTAGTTGAGATTTGAGATTTCAGCCATGCAGCGTTCTCTTCTACAACTTAGAGCCTTAGTTTCCTGGAGGACTGACATGTTCTATGACATTTCCAGGATCACATATTCAGGAGGTGTCTGAACCTGGTCACCCTGACTCTTAGGCCAGGCCTCTACCCACTGTGCAGTAATGCCTCTGGTGTAAGAGACATCATCCAGGACTAGGAAGAGAAGTGGGTCTATTAGAGCCCGGGAAAACATAGGAACAGTCTGGGTGATACACTAGTAGCCATGAAATATTAAATACTTTGCAGCAGACCTATGGCAGGACATGGTCCAGAATCACCCAGGACAACAGGGCAAGAGTTACAAGAGTTGTAATCTCTACTAATGGACAGAGGGAATGTTTACATCAATGAATGAAATCATGAATACTTTGAAGGATTGAAGAAGGGTCTCTTGGATTCTGGACTGACCTGCAGACCCAAAGTAATGAACGTCTAATGGTGAGATTTACAACAAGCCCATGTAAGAAGATATTTTGGGACCTTCCCAGTAGCGTTTTAAATTACAAAACTTAAGAGGCTCCAATTTGACTTATTTATAAGATTGGCTTATTCTCCCATTTCCTGCCATAAACACCTTCAATGGAAGTCTTAATTTTACATTTAATCATATTTTAATCATCACAGAATATAGTTTTCACACACTTCAGCGCCTCAACAGTTCACATACTTCCATGCCTCAAAAGATCTGCGATTTTTTTCAGTGTGGGTACTTTTTCCTTCTAAGAAGACAAAAGCTTCTCTATTAATTGTTTCATGAGTTGCAGTTAAAAATAAATAAAATAACCACCATCTGATGGGCAGTTTTTTTGCTGGTGAGCCTGTATCTAAACTTGGCCATTGCCAGTTGCATATTCAATCTTTTCCACCTTGATAAGACATACTAGAGCTTATGTTCCACTGGCCACACTTCTGAAAACTCAAGAGCACCTCAACATTGTGATGAGGGACCAATTGGAGCATGAATTTGGTGGTTTGAAATAGGACATCAAATAATGGCACTGAAAAGGATGCCCTTTGCACTAATTCTGAAGACAACTGGATTCTATGATTGTTAAAATATCATTAAATGCAATTTAAATATAATTAAGATTTCTATTAAAGCTGTTATTTCATGGAAAAAATAGTATCATGTGAAGTATAACTAATCTGGAGATAAATGGAAGTTGGAAAGAAATTACAGTGCCTGGGCAAAAAAGGAATGGTGTGAAATTCTACAACAGATCTGAAAACTGTGAACAAGGATGCATTTCTCTGTAAATTTCCATTCCTTTATCTGTAGAATGAAGGTTTTCTTTTTCTTTTCTTCTTTTTTTCACCAAATAATCTCTAAGGTATCAGCCAGCTCTAAATCCATGATTCTACAATTGTATGGTTTTGTAAATTTACCATACCTTGCCTTCATCGTCTTCCTTGTCCAGCATACCAAGAGTGAGGTGAATATCTTTGGAAATTCCTGCAATGTAACCAAAAGCAAACACTGAGATCTCTGCTGAAATGTTCCAGGGATAATCATTATGAAATTTTTATTTAAATCTGGCAAACAGTTTGACAAATATTTGTTAAAGTTATGATCTGTGTGATAGGTATACCAGGAAAAGTAGTTATGACATAGTCTGTGCCTTCAAAGAGCTCACAGCATAATAATGAAGATACATATTGGTGTAGACCCGTGATTTCATTAGTGCAGGGAACTTTTAGTTCTGAAGCTCCCTTCAACAATTCGGATCAGAAGCACACCTCCAAGCATAGTCTTGGGGCATAACCTGAGGAACTGAAAATTTAAATGATTTGTCCATAGTCACACAGCTGGTGTGTGCTAGAGACATTTGAACTAAGCCTTTTGATGTCAAGAACTGCTCTGGATCTACTACGTCATGAGGCCACTTGGGGGATATGCAATTTATAAGTCAAGGTATCCAGGATAAGAACCGAAAAGGTACAGACAGTTACGTGGTGCAGAGGATAGAGCATTGACCCTGGAGAAAGGGGGACCTGAGTTCAAATCCAGTCTCAGATACTTACTAGCTGTGTCACCCTGGGTAAGTCACTTAACCCTGATTGCCTTCCCCTGCCCCTCCCTCCAAAAAAAAAGAATAGACAAGGTACTCAATTTCTATCCATTGGGCAAATAAGTGGCTACTCATTTCTCCTTATTCCTACATTCAAAAGGCGCTAAAACTGACACCCCATGGGATCTTTCCTTCTTCTGTCCATAGCTTTATCCCTGACTACTTTAGTCCTAGTCATAGTTATCCTTAAGAAAAATGAGTAAAATTATCTCTGGCCATCTCCCAGCTCCCCCTTTTAATATAATTCCTTCATCATCTCTTCCCCGCTCTCAACTTCTGCCCAGGCACCTCTTCTGTGTCTTGTTCCCGTAGCTTCTTGCTCTCCTCTGGCTATCAACCAATCATCATTGATGTTAGTAGATAATAGCTTAATGTATAAACTCTCTATGGATATTACTGTCTTAGTACAATATTCTGGAAGACTAGATAACCTTCAATGACCAAAGGAATAAATCTCTAATGTTGGAATTTCAGGCACTGGGATGCCTGTTAAGAGAAGTATTTGGAGACAAGGAACCCCCTTAAAGAAACCATTAATATCAGACCACATAGGCCTCTTCTAGCTATCTTTAAGGCTGGTCCTTATTGGTCCCGAAGGAAGGTAGATTAATCAATGGAGACAATAAAATTTCTAACACATTTCTTTTTGTTCAAGATATATAATTCACCCAAGAGATATAAAATTCATGACTGCCATTGCACAATGATATGGCTGGACTTCCTTGTGTACAATAGATATGTCCCTTTAGGTTGTGGATTAATCAAATCACGGATCGAGTTTTGTAGGGAAGTTCACTTTTTAAAGGAATCTAATAATTTGCTTTCTGGGAAGCAAATGATCATTCGTTAATTTACTAGTTTTCTGAAACTGGAACCTTCTATACAATATTGAACATCTTAAAAAAAAACATACATTTAAGCTTAGCAATTATGTAAATAACATAAAAGTAATTTTGTCATTTGGAAGCCAGGAGGAATTGTAGAGGCTAATTAATGCATTACAAAGCAGAAGTGTCATTTTACTTACAACTTCAGTTTAAGTGTAAAGAAGTGGGGTGCCTGGTGATGATGAAGTTCTTCTTAAGTCATTCTTAGGGGGAAATTTCTAACAAAAGAACTAGGGATTAAATCTAGAGCCAGGCACTGTTTTATGAATTAAGGGAGGAGTAGAGACCGGGTAGATCTTTTCCCCCCGATGAAGCATGAAGGACTGGAGGTAGGAAGTATATTTTTGCTTAAAATCTGGTTTAAACAATTTATTTTCAAAATCCGCTGTCCCCAAAGTCCTTCACATATCTCATTAAGAAGGACCCTTTCCCTAGGGAGAAGAGATGCTCTTTTTCGGATAGAAAGATAGGTTTCTAGTTTTCATTTAGAGTTAATTTCCACAGCTACTTAAACCAGGTACACACTTCCTCAAGGTGGACCAGTGTTTTTTTTCACGTTCTCTTTTCATATTTTCTTCTAACAATGTACTGGTTGAAAAACTGTTTTCTCTTTCTGCATGCCATATATTTCAGGGAGAATCAGGGTGGAAACTGACCCACTGGTTTGGAACATTCATAATTATTTTGACTATATAATTTCTTTCTTCTTTAAAATCCCTCTCTACTCGCTACTTTAAAAACCTTCTGAATACTCTCTCCCTTATGTAGTTATCTCCAGGGGAGACATGAATAGTTAAAATGAGATCAGAAATTTTCCTTTAAAAAAAATTAACCACTTGACACTCCAGTGGGCTGCAAACCTTTAAAGAGGTAGTGCTGGAAGAAAGCCCCAAACAGTGCCTGAAGTATTTAAGGTTGCATACAAATCAACAACAGTCTAGGTGTTGGAGCAAAAGGAGGAAAGTTGTGTACTCAACCTCCCTTTAGCACATAATCTATTAAAACATTTAAGGCTCAGAACATTCTCTCCTCTCCCCTCTCCTTCCCACCTCTCTCTCAGTTTTTCCCTTTGTCTGTCTGTCTGTTTCTCTCTCTCTCTCTCTCTCTCTCTCTCTCTCTCTCTCTCTCTCTCTCTCTCTCTCACACACACACACACACACACACACACACACACACAAGCACACACACAAGAGAGATATGTCTCAGAAGATGAGTTCCCCACCTCCAGTTTCCTCCATGATGCTGGCCATATCTGGTTGTTTCACTGTCCCCTTTTTACTTGAATCCAGAGGCAGCTTTTTTAAACACAAATGATTAGGTTAAAGAATCAAAAAAAGCAGGTTCACAAGTTTCTCACAAATTGCTCACAATATTTTCTAACAGTAAGACCTGTCTCCACTTGGTTGACACTAAGGTCCATCTGGGATGTGGTTGCTGGAGAAGAAAGTGTTACTGGATGGTACCACTAAGACATCTTGCTTCTGAGCTGCTGCTGACCAACAAAATGGCTGCATTTCACCTTGCGTTGTCCCGTTAGTGGAGACTACAGCATCCAGAGAAGACGATAATAGTGTAGAGAGTGGGTCTTGGACCCAGGGCACAAGACAAAGGAGCTCTTCTCCTTGAGCCTGTGTCCATTAATCGAGTGAAAACAGAGAGAGATTAGACACAACTTGGTTTGGGGATCATTTTCTGTGATTGTTTTTCCTGGCTTGAGTGTTCGGGCAGCCTCTCTGGTGGTCTTGTAGTTGTTCTACTTGGTGACTGTCCCACAACCTGCTCAGTGGGAATAGAATTTCTAGGGTGGTCAGTTGAGAGGAATGTGTAACTGACAGCACAGTGGAAAGTCCACTCCCCGGATCTCTCAGTGACTGTCCCTTGGCCTTGTTTCTAATCTTACTATGATAACCCCTTAATATCCCAGCCCTTTAGCCCTAACTCTACTCCCAGCCCTTGTTCCCAGTCAGCCTCTTGGCTTCCCCTGTCATACTTTTTTGGTCTTTGTCTCTTTCATTTGTTGGCCCTAGAGATGGTTATAGCCCCACTTCTGGCCACAACACTTGCCCATTCATAATTTCCTCCAGTTGCTTGAGTTGCATGCCTGAGTGATAAGGTTTGGAAGAGGGTAGTAGAGGGCCATCCACAGGACTGGGTTTGGAAAGAGAGGATAAGTTTACGGGGGGGGGGAGGAGGAGGCAGCCACTCTCATATGCTGTGATCCCCTAAGGGCCTCAATGGCCTCCAGAAGTTTTTCTGATGGACAAAGAGACAGTATACTTCTACTTAACTATTGTACTCTTGTATTATGAGAGTCAATTACATGATAACATCTAGTCTAGAAGATGATCAATGGCAATAGGTCAGATTCTTTCTCGGGTCCCTGGGTCTAGTTCCTTACCTTGAACCATCCAGTGAAGAATTAAGGATTGGACAGTTAACTAAAGGATAATTGGAAAGCAACTTCCCTTTGCCTTCTCTACCCACCATATTTCTTTTCTATGGTTAGGGAGCCAGTTGTGAAATGCATATGTCAAAGAGTGTCTGGAAATAAATTTAGAGGACTCTGTGCTGCTTATCCCTAATGAGGTAAGACAGAGTCCATCTGTAATCTTTCCTTAGAAATTTTAAGACTTTTGAATCAACGCTGTGTCTGTAATAGGAATCAACAAAAAGAAAGCTACCAATTTATGTACTTATTATGATATATCTCATAGCAACTTTGGGAAGGTTGACAAATGGTCATTTTTTGACTGACTATACATGCAGAGTTCATCTACTTTAGACAGCAGAAAGGCAGCTATTTGGTAGAGCCTTCTTAATTACACTGACTATGTTAGTTCATCAATGAATTAATACTTCATCATTGTGAGTACCCTTCTACTAATGTAGGTTGTCACACCTTCTCATTCAGTTTGATTCTTGACCATGTCCTATGAGTCCTCCACTTGGGTATTTACCCAAAGTGCTAGAAACCTTCCTCAAAGTCTCTCAATATTCCAGTCTGTGTACCAACCAGATTTGTTCATCCCTTGCTTTTACTGCATGACTAGTCTACCTCTTTTATCTGGTCTACCTGAATGCTATCTTTTGGTGCCCCTTTTTCGTGCACAAGTTGTTATTTGTAATATTACTGCATCGCAAATCTGTCTACCATATGGCTTTTTATTGACTCTGTTTAGAAAAAAATATGTTTAGTTGTCCTGACAAAGAAATTATATATCTAAATTTAGATATAGTTACATTTACAATAAAATATAACACATTACAATATAATATGAAATGAACATATATAACATTAATTTTGTTGTCATTGTTGTGGTTATTATCAATTTATTAGAACAGAGGCAGGACCTGTAATTTCACTGATCAGGGAAGTGTTGACTAGGAAATTTGCCTACCAATGCAGATTGAAATTTATTCTGCAACTTAATCTTAGAGAGTTGTCTAGACCACTAAAATGACTTGCCAGTATTAAATAGTCAATACATATAGAGTCAGGATTTGAACACAGGTCTTCTTGGCTCTGTGCCAATTCTCTATCCACTATGCCACAATGCCTCCCCTAAATTATATAAATAAATATATGTATATTATATATGATTTATTTTTCAAGCCAAGAAATAACATATCCTTTCAAAATGTATTCATTCATCCATTTCTCTTTTTAAAATTTAACTTTGCATATGGGTTTTCCACCCCCTCCTCATCTTCTGAATTGTAAATATTATTAGGACTCTATCAGAGTTCTTTTTAGCTTCTTTGCCACATCCATTTCCTAGTGTTTACAATGTTACCAGACTAGAAGAATAAAGGTTTTATTTTTTTTTCTCTGTTTTAGTATGTGGCACGTATCAAATTCTAAGACTTAACAAAAAGGAATATACTATTATCAATGAAAGATTATTTTCTTATTTCAATATATAGTGCTAATGATGATATTTATTTCTGGGGTTCTCCTTTTACCTATTTATAGGGTTAAGAGACAACAGAATATTAAACAACAAAACAAGAAACAACCACAAATCAGACATGAAAAATTTTTGGAAATGCTAGACATTTCCCCAAAAGCTTTCATAATGTATTTTACACATAACTTTAAAACCAGAGAACTTTAAAACCAGATAGTTTCATCAAAATGACTTTTTCCCCCCTATAAATCTGTTCATGAACTATTAGATAAAAAAGAGATGGAAAAATATTAAAGAAACTTACAGTTCGGTAAAACTTTAACCTGAATCCTCAAGTAGAAGAGATTCCTTCCCCCTTGTGCCTGTCTTTGAAGAAAAAGAGGCATTTCACCAAGAGTTATGTTGGCACTACTTTTTTCACTCTTTCAAATGCCAGGGTATGACCTAAGCAGAGGAGGTATTCTGCCTTAGTTCCATATCTGCTTTAGCCACACCTCAGTGTGAGCTACCTACAGTAAAGAACAATGAAAATTGGTACTCAACGATAGCCCTGCTATCCTTCCTGGTCAGTTTACTCTATTTTCCAAGGCAGAAAAGTGTACTGGTACATAATAAGAATGATATTCCAAAAAGGTTGAAAGAATAAGGACTTTCCTTCCTTTTTTAAATGCTTTTTTGGTGAGGCAATTGGGGTTAAATGACTTGCCCAAGGTCGCACAGCTAATAAGTGTCAAGTGTCTGAGGTTGGATTTGAACTCAGGTCCTCCTGACTCCAAGGCTGGAACTCTGACCCCATGGACTTTCCTTCTGAAGTTACAGCTAACTGTAAAACAAAAAAATTTTAAATTGTATACGCACACACACATATTCATACAGCACATATATACACATTTATACTTGTACATACATGTATATGAGTACATAGTTGTGCACATATAGGTTATGATTAGTTACGTACATTGTATTTGTGTGCATATGTAAATGTATATATACCAAATATAATTCATTTAATTTTTCATTTATAAATTTAGGTGCATTTGGAACTTATAAGCTTAATATTGATATTGGCTTGTTGTCTATGGTTTCTTTTAGTGTAATGAAGTTTCCTTGTTTATCTGATTTTTTTTTTGCCCTCTTTAAAAAAAAGACAAAAAAACCTTAACAAAAGAAGTTGGAGAGAAAAGGAAGATGAGATTTTGAAACTGAGGGGAAGAGTTAGATAACTTGATGAAAGACAAAGAAATTAATATTAGGTAAAAGTCCCAAGCTAGGGGAAAAACTAAGAACATGGGGAGTACTTTAATTTTTGTTTTTGCTTTGTCGATTGCAACTTCTGCTTTCTTGGATTCACTTGATGAATAATAATTTTGTTCCATTCCCTCATTTTTATTCTGCGTATGTCTTTGCTTTTTATACATATTTCTTGTAAGCAACAGATTGTTGGGTTTTGTTTTTATATCCAATTTGTCATTCTTTTTTTGTTATTGTTTCATCCACTCACATTTAAAAGTATGAGTTAGGTTTACATATTCTTCCATATGTCATTTTATTTTCTGATTTTGATTATTTCCCTTTTTCTGCAAAGATAGTACTTTTTATCTTTCTAGTTATTTTAGCTTAACTACTTTAAGGCAACCCTATAGCTACCAGTTACCTTCCTTTAACCCTCAAATCCTCCCTACTTTGTTACCTTTCTCCCAGCTTTAAAGTTTTCCTAACATTAATTTCTTTTACTTTGTTTTATCTGGTTATCTAACTCTTTACCTCTCTTCCTCCTTCTGTTCCATTGCTAAGTAAAATCTTTCTTCTTCTTTTCTCTTTGTTAGGTTTCTTAAAGTTTTCTGTCTCTTTTTTCTAAAAACGGAAGGGGGGACCCAAGCATTTTTTAAAGCACTTACTATTAGCCAGGCACTCATTGTGGGTAGAGTCTCCCAAAACACAAGACCCTGGACTGAGCTGCCTAACTCGGTGTACTCCAAGTGGCTCTGCCCAAACCCCATGCCCACTGCTGAGATTCTTCTCCTGCCTTTGGATTACTCCCTCTCCAGGAAATATTGCTTTAATAATAATAATATTTCTCCTAAAACAATGACTTTTAGTCCAGAAAATATAGACACAGTCTACATCTGTGGGATAGGTAACATCTACTTAGAGATGAAATGGACATGGACCTGTACCTGTGAGTGTGAGCAAAGATCTCAGTATGTTCAAGCCTTTGTATAGCCTCATCTCTAGAACACATGCCCTTCTCATCTCTGTCTTTTTGAATTTCTAGCTTCCTTCAAGGCTCAACTCAGGTGCTATCTTCTATGGGAAGCCTTTCCTGATGACCTGCTGTAATTTAGTGCTTTCTCCCTTTTCAAATTATATTATATTTATGTAGTTGTTTAAATATTCTATATCTCCCTAGTAGAATGGAAAATTCTTGAGGGAAATGACTGTTTTTCTTTTGTTTTACTTTCCTGAGTGTCTAGCACAGTACCTTATAGGTGCTTATAAATACTTGTTCAATTAAATGGGTGTGGAAGCCAACTATACTCATTGCTTTGTTCAAGAGAGTTTTCTAGCTATAATTGGCTTGGGATCATCCATGTGTATTTCATGATAGACTGAAGACAAGAATGTGAGAACAGGTCCATTAACCTGTTTTATCATCTAGGATGCTAGAGATGAGGTTTTTACACAGGGGTGGGCTGGTAAATATTTAACAACCAGCTCTGGGGGAATGGGATGTATCTAGGACACATGTTAAAGTTTAATCTGAATTATTAAAATTTTCACCATAATTTTTTTAAAGTCTAGGCAATTAACAAAATACTGAATCAAGCCTCGATTTGCAGCATTTGCCAATTTTTATTATGCATATGCTCACAATTAAAATTTAACAATAGGCTCTCAGAGCCAGTTTGAGCTCCTGGCTTTAAATCTAAGTTTCCCCAGTTTCCTCCTTCACTATATCTCCCAATTTTACCCTTCACTATATCTCTTCCATTTATTCATGCAGGCTACCCCATGTCTGAAATACATTTCTTTCATGTCTTTCCCCATTGAGATCCTTCTCTTAATTTGAAGTCTACCTCAGTTGCCACTTTCTCCGTGAGGTTTATCCCTTAGCTAAAAATAATCTTTTTTCCCCCTCAGATTTTCTTAGGCCACTTTTTATCATTCTCTTTTGTCCTTTTTACACTCTACTTGGTCTCGTTTTCTTTCTTTCTTTTTTTTTTTTTGTTTTGTTTTGTATGCTTCATTACCCATCCCCCTTCTTAGTGTAATCTCTTTAAAGAACATTAACAAGGGCAAGATGAGCACTAAATGGGGTATATGTAAATAAAAGGAAAAGATTCAATAATGTAATTTTCCAAAAATCTTGCTCCTTGCTTCTCCCATGTAAGTCTCACAGGGCTGCTGAAATAATAATGAACTTCATTAAGAGTCCCAGCAGCTAGTACCCAGCAGGAATTGAGGAGGATGCTGGGATACTGCCATCAGTAAGGAGTAGAATTTACTCAAAATGAGAAGACAATGATGACCATATTTACATGGCCTCAAAATTTGTAGGACTTGGACGTAAAAGCAAATACCCACCAGTCCTAATTCCTTAGATGAGGAAACTAAGGCCCAGAGAAGGAGTGGCCTCTCCATTCCAGGGATGAAACCCAGGGCAGTGGATTACAAATCCACTGCTCCTTCATTTCCTTAGACCAGGCAGAAAACCAGGTTTAGATGTCTGTAATTCCTTAAGTCATTTGCAAGTCATGTTGACATTTATGGGGAACCTCACCACACATTTTAGAAATACTAATCTAGGGAAACATATTGACTGGGGAGGAAAAAAATGGGCCTGTAATACTATAGTGTTCAGTTGGAAACAGTTGCCTTATAGATGTTCAGTCTCAAGGGTCTTTCTAATATACTACCATGTATGACTTATATTTCCAGTCTTTGAGAGAGCCATGATTTCCTTGGCACATATACTCCCCACTCTGTAAATCTCATTGTGATAGCCATTTCATTCTGTCTGACTGTCTCCAATGCTATTGCTCTTAGCATTGAAGATTTGAGTGGGGCCTGGGTTTGTGAGGAAATCAATCAATCGAATAATCATTTATTAAGCACTTACTGTGTGCTAAGCATTGTGGTAGTGAAGAAAATCAATTAATAAAATCAATAAATACTTGTTAATCCCTACTGCCTACAAGGCACTAATCTGAGCACTAGTAATAATTTGAAGATGAAAATAAAGCAGCCCCTGCCCTCAAGATACTTACATTCTATCCTTATAGTTAATATTTGTATAGATTTGTATAATATTGTTAATATTTGCATAAACCTTTACAGCTTCAAGAAGTTTTCACATACATATTTTATATTGGGCTACTCACCCCCTCTCCAGAAAGTGTCACCACGTTTCCTTCTCTTCGAGAATACTATTTCTCCTAAAACAATAGCACTGAAATCCAGAAAACATAGACACAATCTACATCTATGGGATAGATATTTCCCTATCTCATATTTTATCTTCATAATCCCTCTGTTCAGTAAGCAAGGCAGGCATTATTGTCACCATTTTACAGATAATAATAATAATAATAATAATAATAATAGCAAGTATTTATATAGTGTCTTAAGGTTTATGAAACACTTTATATGTTATCTCAGTAGATCCTCACAACAACCCAGGGATGTAGGTTCTGTTACTATTTCTATTTTACAGGGGGAAAACAGAGGCTGAGAG
This sequence comes from Phascolarctos cinereus, assembly GCF_003287225.1. Taxonomy (NCBI): domain Eukaryota; kingdom Metazoa; phylum Chordata; class Mammalia; order Diprotodontia; family Phascolarctidae; genus Phascolarctos; species Phascolarctos cinereus. The sequence continues at coordinate 350,445,855 of NW_027555847.1, read as the reverse complement.
CAGCTAAATGACTTGATTAGAATGATACAGCTATTAAATGACTAAGTCAGGATTTGAATTCAGGTCTTCTTCATTCCAAGTCCAGCATGTCAATCCACTATACCACTTAGCTGTGGAAAGATGAAGAAACTGAATCTCAAAAAAGTGAAATGACTTGTCCAAGATTACACAATTAGTAGCAAAGTTAACTACTGAAATCCACCTTTCTCCTTGTGATCTGTCTGTCCATACATGTTGATGACAGCAGGTAATCGACAGCTATGAGACAATGTGCTTTTAATTGGTGATTTCATGACTAAAGTTTTCAAATACAGAGACTCTTCTAAACAGTTTGACTTGTAGAGAAGAGTAAGAACTAATAAGAGGAGATAAGAGGAAAACAAAGGAAGGTTTATTTAGGTGGCAAAGGAAAAGTAAAGGAAACAGATGGTGGTAAAGGGGTAATTTGCTGTGGGAGATGGGAACAATAAACAGCATTGAGATGGTGAAGACTTACTTTACTCATATGAGTAACTGAACAATAAAAAAAAACTTTAACAAATTGATATGTATAAGTTTTTAAACCCTCACAAAACATAAACATGAACAACATTTCCAGAGGTTTTTCTAATTTTGAGTTAAAAGGTTCTGTGTTATATTCAGCCTTGCACCCCTAGGAAAACACTGAACTTTTCATGTATGTCTTGCCTTTTGGCAAGCAACGGCAGTATCCCAGCATCCTCCTCAGTTCCTGCTGGGCAATGGCTGCTGGGATACTCTTAATGAAGTTCATTATTATTTTAGCAACCCTGTGAGACTTACATGGGAGAAGGAGGAAGCAAAATTTTTGGAAAATCATATTATTGAGCCTTTTCCTCTTATTTATATGTAGTACTTAGCTAGTTTCATGGAGAACCCAGTTAGAGCAAAATTAATTGTTATATCACTTTGTATTCCTAAGAGGCTGAGCTCAAGTGCTTGGAAACTGCTTGGCTGGCTGCCTGCCTGCCTGGGAATTCTTCAGGAATGTCTTGGTTGCACATCCAAACAGAAGATTGAAATCAGACCTGGAGAGTTTGGAAATTACTTGAGAGAATGGCAGAACAGGGTCAATAGAATGTTTTTGGCACCCACCCGAGTAACA